>NC_060120.1:1034326178-1034952636 GCF_021461395.2 Schistocerca americana | reverse complement strand
GGCTGTTACCAGACTCTTACGAATGGTGCAGGTTGACACAAAATGTTGTACGGAGTACGTTACTTGTTCTCGTAAAGCAGGTGCAGACGTGAAGGGGTTACGATGTGATTGGTGCACAAATTGGCGATCTTTCTCTGTGGTGGTCAGATGTGGTCGACCAGCACTTGACGACGGGTGTAGCTTCCTCACATTCCCATCCAGTCAAACATCGGGCCACTCTCACATCCAAATGCCCCACAGATCTGGATTCAGCATGTTTTGACCAACTGGCCAAATGGAAATCTACAATGAGATCCCTTTCAAACTCTGTCAGGTGCTGATGAAGGTGCCTCACAAGGGTCAAGGCATCACCATATCCTTCACATTGATCACTCAACATCCGGTGCTGTTGGTGCTCCTTATATACCCTACCAGGCCTGGTAAGAATATGGAGTATGAACAACACTAATGAATTCTAGTGGCAATTGTACCTGTCACAGAGAACTGCAGCTCTAGTCATTTATAAATCCACTGAGCGCGTGTGTGTGTACAAGACATACTGGCTTCCAACCATGTCTTTTGGGTGCTTCACTTCTTTTGTCAGGCTGTGAATGCAAGGTATCCCAAAAATCTTGCGACAGACTTTGGGTGGTTGTAGAGAGTGAATTGAGGAACAGATCGAGGATAGGAACCTGTCTGGACATGTCACCCAACGACTCTATAGAGCGACGAAGTTACAGGCGCTAGCACCTGCCCCTTTGGCAGCAAACGTGACTTTGTATGCTGACGGACAGTACGCAGAACATCTCGCAATGTTGTTCCTTATTCAATGATCACGACTGATGGCCCCGATCGCCAGTGGAGAAGATGGAGCTAGCTGCTGCATAGAAAAGCCTTGTCTCCTATGAATGCGATGCTCCGTTATCCCGGTAGATGACCGTTTCGAACACTTGCTTCCATCTGCACTTTAGTTTTCCCATGGAACCCTTTAAATCTACAGTGTTTTTTTTGGTGTACAGGAAAAAAAGAAACTGCATGTAGATACTGTCTTTGTCAACCAATAAGGCGAAAGAGCATTGCATTCATAGGTGACAAAGTTTGTCTACATAGCAGCTAGCTGCATCTTCTCCACTGGCGATGGTGGTAGTCACTCGCAATAACTGAATAAAAAGCAACATTGCGATACATTCCACCTATGATCCACCAGCGTGCGAAGTCCACTTTGCTGCCAAGGGGGTCGCCTAGTGTCAGGTGCTGGCGTCTATAACTTTGACGCTCTGTAGTGTCTTCGAATGACGTTTCCAGATATGGGTTCCTGTCCTCGATTTGTTAATCAAGACATCCTCTACAGCACGTCACTGTTTGCCACAACATTTCTGGGACACCCAGTGTAGGGACATTATGCACTAAATTGAAGTAGAAAAGTGAAACCTTAATTTTTAACATGAGTGTTGCTTTGGAATGAAGCAAAACATTTTTGGCAAAGTAAGAGTTACGAGGTGCATTCAAGTTCTAAGGCCTCCGATTTTTTTTCTCCGGACTGGAAATAGATAGAAGCATGCGCATTGTTTTAAAATGAGGCCGCGTTCATTGTCAATACGTCCCAGAGATGGCAGCACCGTACGGCAGATGGAATTTTACCGCCAGCGGCGAGAATGAGAACTGTTTTAAATACTTAAAATGGCGACGTTTTCCTTACTTGAACAGCGTGCAATCATTCGTTTTCTGAATTTGCGTGGTGTGAAACCAATTGAAATTCATCGACAGTTGAAGGAGACATGTGGTGATGGAGTTATGGATGTGTCGAAAGTGCGTTCGTGGGTGCGACAGTTTAATGAAGGCAGAACATCGTGTGACAACAAACCGAAACAACCTCGGGCTCGCACAAGCCGGTCTGACGACATGATCGAGAAAGTGGAGAGAATCGTTTTGGGGGATCGCCGAATGACTGTTGAACAGATTGCCTCCAGAGTTGCCATTTCTTTGGGTTCTGTGCACACAATCCTGCATGACGACCTGAAAATGCGAAAAGTGTCATCCAGATGGGTGCCACGAATGCTGACGGACGACCACATGGCTGCCCATGTGGCATGTCGCCAAGCAATGTTGACGCGCAACGACAGCATGAATGGGATTTTCTTTTCGTCGGTTGTGACAATGGATGAGATGTGGATGCCATTTTTCAATCCAGAAACAAAGCGCCAGTCAGCTCAATGGAAGCCCACAGATTCACCACCACCAAAAAAATTTCGGATAACCACCAGTGCTGAAAAAATGATGGTGTCCATGTTCTGGGACAGCGAGGGCGTAATCCTTACAGATGCGTTCCAAAGGGCACTACGGTAACAGGTGCATCCTACGAAAATGTTTTGAAGAACAAATTCCTTCCTGCACTGCAGCAAAAACGTCCGGGAAGGGCTGCGCGTGTGTTGTTTCACCAAGACAACGCACCCGCACATCGAGCTAACGTTATGCAACAGTTTCTTCGTGATAACAACTTTGAAGTGATTCCTCATGCTCCCTACTCACCTGACCTGGCTCGTAGTGACTTTTGGCTTTTTCCAACAATGAAAGACACACACCGTGGCTGCACATTCACCAGCCGTGCTGCTATTGCCTCAGCGGTTTTCCAGTGGTCAAAACAGGCTCCTAAAGAAGCCTTCGCCGCTGCCATGGAATCATGGCGTCAGCGTTGTGAAAAATGTGTATGTCTGCAGGGCGATTACGTCGAGAAGCAACGCCAGTTTCATCGATTTCGGGTGAGTAGTTAATTAGAAAAAAAATCGGAGGCCTTAGAACTTGAATTCACCTCGTACTACAATTGAAGACATCATTGGTTAAACTACCACTTCATACATAAGTAAACAAAAAACAGGTGTACAACAGCTGACAGTAATGTTTGTAGCCAGAAAGTCTGTCCATCAGGACATTATTCTAAATGTGAGCAATAATGACAACAAAAACATTACGAAAACGAAACTACAGAATAACAAAAATATTGTGTGTGGTAGCAGTGTTGAGCTTGCTGAGTTTTAGATGCCGTCTTCACAGAAGTGCGCCCTCCCTGCTGCCTTCTCCCACCACTCCACAACACGCTCCTCTCTCTCCCAGTACCCTCCCCCCCCCTCCCCCCCTCTCCCTGCCAGGGGCGACCATTCTTGGCCGGCGCCGCCTTCCACCTTATCGCTGCGAGACACTCGTAGCGCGCTCGGCTCTCATCGCAGATATGACTAATGAACGGGGCGGCTGGCCTATTATATTTTCTCCGCTATAAAATGGCAATCTGCGGAGCCCGCTCGAGTCATTTTTATTTAAACTGTATAATTGAGATTCTAAAACACTTTTTCCGCTACCGGAAGAAGATTGCAGCACTCTTTCCAATTACGCGAAGGCTTTCAAGCGAGTAAATCCCGCAGATGCGCAGCTTTCTATTCAGTTCCCGTGGCAGCCACGTCTGAGTGCTAGCTCCCGTTATGAAGATACGGTAGTGATATAAAAATAGCAGGCTCACATTTTAGAGATGAAAGATCCAAAAGGCAAGAAGTAAGCAAAGCTATGACACAAGTGAGGGCAATCATGATCATTGTCGATCAGGGTGTAAAAAAAAAAAAGTGTCGAAAATTTTGAGAGGTGACTGTGCCCATTGAAACTAGATAAACAAATGTAGTAAACATGGGTTTGGAAACTCACATTTATGAGATCTGAAAACTTGTTCACACGAAGGGCCGAAAGGCGTTTTTGTTGCGGATATGAACACAGTATTTGCACCGGCTCTCAGCCAACAGGGTCCACAGTGCTTTTCTGTGTTGTTCTGTATCACTAGAGGTACATATTAGAACGAGCAATAACAGATAGACTGCAGTCAGTTGTGTGGCTCGATTTGTGTGGTTCTCTAGTTTCATTTGTGGTAATATTATTTTACAGGAAAGTACTTGCAGTTCTGGGTAGTGTCTTACCTACTTACAAAAATTACTTAACTTTTGTCTGTACTGGTAATGTAACTGACAGGGTTAAGACGATTTTCTGCTATGATTTAGCTAACAGAAGGCTGTGTCCTCTCGGGAGAAAAACATCCAGGTCGCAGAGCACCATCCGATTACCTGTTCGGTCAACTTTTGCAGCGCATTATAGGCATAGGTTCTGTAGCACTTGGGAAGCTTAACAGTAAAAGGCCTCGTACAGTTCACACGTTAGAGATGGGGGACAGTCGGCGACTTATAGTGAGCAAAAGTTCTGGAACTGGTAGGAGACGATTGTCAACAGAAGACGGTGTGACTAATTGTTTCGGTTGATGGTAGTTCATTAGATTAGACGAAGCCGAAGAGGCACTTGTCATATATAAAATTAACAAAACAAGAATTATCCCAAGTGGCAGAAAGGTTTAGCAAAACAGGGTGCTAGGTAAGACATGGGAAATCATCAGGTCGTCCAAGTACTTCTGACGACGTTGTTGAGCGAGTGAGACAACGTTTTGTCAACAGACCTACGAAATCTACCCGGCGTACCTCTCGCGAACTACAAATCCCCCATACGACTCTTTGGCGTGTGTTGAGAAACCGTTTGCATTTGAAACTGAACAGATTGACGATCGTACAAGCAATAAAAGACACCGATAAAATTCCTCACAATAACTTCTGTGAGGATATGTTAAATCGATTACGTGAGGATGAACATTTCTTGGAAAAAATCATCTTTTCTGACGAGTCGACTTTTCACTTATATGGCAAGGTTAACACACATAACTCTAGGAGTTGGGGCAGTGAAAATCCACATCAAACATTGCAACATGTTTGTGATTGCCCTAAACTGAACGATTTTTGTGCACTGAGCAAGAACAAAGTGTACGGCCCCTTTTTTCCGTGAGAGAACCATCAAAGTGATAGTTTACCTGGATATGATACAACAATTTTTGATACCACAGATTGATGATCATGACCAAAAACGAATTATTTACTACATGAAAGATGATTGCTGACGTCCGGGATGTTCTAAGTGAGCGCTTTCCAGGTCAATGGTCATGATGTACCGATTGCATGGCCCCCACGTTCCCTAGACCCGACACCACTCGATTTGTTTTTAAATCGGGATTCATCAAGGATATCATGTTTGTACCTCCTGTGTCGGCTTCTCTACCTGAACTTAAGAGCAAGAATTTACGCCGCCAATGAGGAAGATACACCTGTAATGCTACAGCGAGTTTGGGAAGAAATTGACTTCCAATGGGATATGTGCAGGCTAACCGTGTACATCGATATTTGGATTGGATGATGGTACGACATCAGCTGGTATAATTTTTGTTAAAATTCAACATTCTCCAGCTTCACTTAAGATTTCATATCTATTTGGCTACTAGTTTCGACGTTGCCTCAACGCCATCTTCAGGCCCGTTTCGTTTAAGGTAAAAAACTTGATGTGTTTCCCTACAAAATAACACTAAACCTAGCTCTATATGTTCTTTCAATAAATTTATATGAGTTTTTAAAGTTGCAAAGACCTTTTTGAAACAACCTGTACATCAAGAGCCCATGTCTGGAAACGTTTCTTTTCCATATTAGAAGGACAATAAGATGTACAGATTTCACTCCTATTTACTGTGAAATTACAACAGCTGTTCGATATGACGACCACCAAGTTCGGCGCACACCGTGTAGCTGTCACTTCTGCTGCAGCAGAAGTGACTAACCAGATCGTCCTCCGATTGGACAGGAGTCTCGCAAACAATACTCTTCATGTATTCTCACAAGAAAAATTCCAAAGGGGTTAAATCTGGGGATCTCGGTTGCCACGCATGTGGTCCACCTTGACCGATCCAACTATCCCCGGAGGCTTCGTTCAGAAGGTTTCGAACGCCAACTTCAAAATGTACTGCCTTTCCCAACAGTCTTTATGGTTTCATCCCTACGGTCTATGACGAACGTCAAGCCATCGGTCCACCCAATCTTGACCTAGTGCACAACTATTGGGAAAGCGTGGGTCTACTGTGAAATGCAGCATTAAGCTCCTCCCTGTAGCTACAGGATGCTGCTGTTGTCCACAGTGGCGCTTGCGTAGCACACAGGGCTTCATGTGATGCGATAGTGGGCGAATGACTGCGGTAAAAGTGTTATGGTAAGGAAACAGGATCATTATGAAACTTCCTGGCAGATTAAAACTGTGTGCCGGACCGAGACTCGAACTCGGGACCTTTGCCTTTCGCGGGCAAGTGCTCTACCAACTGAGCTACCCACGCACGACTCACGCCCCGTCCTCACAGCTTTACTTCTGCCAGTAACTCGTCTCCTACCTTCCAAACTTTACAGAAGCTCTCCTGCGAACCTTGCAGAACTAGCACTCCTGAAAGAAAGGATATTGCGGAGACATGGCTTAGCCACAGCCTGGGGGATGTTTCTAGAATGAAATTTTCACTCTACAGCGGCGTGTGCGCTTATATCAAACTTCCTGGCATATTAAAACTGTGTGCCGGACCGAGACTCGAACTCGGGACCTTCATTCCAGAAACATCCCCCAGGCTGTGGCTAAGCCATGTCTCCGCAATATCCTTTCTTTCAGGAATGTTAGTTCTGCAAGGTTCGCAGGAGAGCTTCTGTAAAGTTTGGAAGATAGGAGACGAGGTACTGGCAGAAGTAAAGCTGTGAGGACGGGGCGTGAGTCGTGCTTGGGTAGCTCAGTTGGTAGAGCACTTTCCCGCGTAAGGCAAAGATCCCGAGTTCGAGTCTCGGTCCGGCACACAGTTTTAATGTGCCAGGAAGTTTCATATCAGCGCACACTCCGCTGTAGAGTGAAAATTACATTCTAGAAACATCCCCCAGTCTGTGGCTAAGCCATGTCTCCGCAATATCCTTTCTTTCAGGAATGTTAGTTCTGCAAGGTTCGCAGGAGAGCTTCTGTAAAGTTTGGAAGATAGGAGACGAGGTACTGGCAGAAGTAAAGCCGTGAGGACGGGACGTGAGTCGTGCTTGGGTAGCTCAGTTGGTAGAGAACTTGCCCGCTTAAGGCAAAGGTCCCGAGTTCGAGACTCGGTCCGGCACACAGTTTTAATCTGCCAGGAAGTTTCATATCAGCGCACACTCCGCTGTAGAGCGAAAATTTCATTCTAGGATCATTATGCTTCGCCTCACGCTGGCAGGGAATCCTTCCTTCGGTGCGTAGAAACAGATATTGATGTTGAAGGTATGCTGTGAGCACATGGCTTTGGGTTTTTCTTGATCCCATATGTGGCTATTTGGAGCGTTCAAAACACCTTCCCTGTTCAAATATGCTTCGCCGGTGAACAAAATGCGCCTTGGAAACTGAAGAAAATCCACACAACGGTCTAAAAACCAAGTACAAAAATTGACACTGAAACGTGGGACTTAGGGAAGGCAGGAAAAGGTGGGGACGGGGCGTAATCAGTTAGCGTTGATTGCACAGTAAACACGTACACTTTATTTAAGGAAATAATTTTTTTAAAACAATCATTTTAAAATAAATTTGACTGAAACACAAGCTACACTAACGGCTAACTTATTACGAAAGAATTCAAAATTATTTGTCGGCTGAAGGCCACAAGCAATACTTCGGAACAATTAGCAGCTGAAGGCCTGAATTACGAGCGAGGGAGACAAGTACACGTTGAAAACACCAAAATAATTTTTAAGAGAATCATTAAAAAAAGTTGACTGTAAGACAAGCTACACTGACGGCTGAAGGCCTTACTAATAAAGAATTCAAATTATTTGTCGGCTGAAGGCCACGTGCAATACTTCAGAACAATTAACGGCTGAAGGCCTGAATTACAAATAAGGAAGACAATTACACGTTGAAAATACCGAAATCCTTTTTCAAAACAATCATATTAAAAAAACTGACTGGTAGACAAGCTACACTGACGGCTGAAGGACTTATTAAGGGGGGTAAGACGTCAAACGGGCCGACTTGGAGCAGGAGAGGCATGTCAGGACATTTTAATTTCCAGTGCCTATACTTTCACAAATAAATTCATAAAACTTTGTCGGCATCACCAGGAAGAATTCAGGATTCACACTCATTGCAGTGGAAGTTCGAAAATATAACAAAATAAATTTTTTTTACGTGCGAAATTTCATCACTTTTTCACTTACTAATGGCTGCATTTGTTGCTATAGGTACACTTTTCTTCACAAGTTAGAGAGATTCTTCGATGAATTTTGCACAGCATACATACCATACTCACAGGTGTATGAAACTCTAGAATTTATTTAATTTATGAAAAAACGAATGAACTGTTATATTTTAAACTTCATGTTTAGAAAAAACACAAATTTTATAGTTAATTATGCTGTGCAAAATTCATCGAAGAATCTCTCTAACTTATGAAGAAACGTGTACCTATAGCAAAAAATGCTACCATTAGTAAGTGAAAAAAATGATGAAATTTCACACGCAAAAAAATTACTTCGTTATGTTTTAGATCTTCCACTGCTGTTAGTGTGAATTCGGAATACGTCCTGGTGTTGCTGACAAAGTTTAATGAATTTATTTGTAAAAGGATAGACACTGGAAATTAAAATGTCCTGTGGTGCCTCTCCTACTCCAAGTCAGCCCGTTTGACGTCCTACCCCCCTTAAGAAGAATTCAAATTATTTGTCGGCAGAATGACACAAGCAATAGGAGTAATTTAAACATAATATTATTTTTAAACAGTTGACACAATCAGACGAAATAAAGAAGGAAGTGATCCAAGGGTCGACCTGGGAAAATCCCTCAAGCGTAAGCAAGGTCAGACAGGCAGCCCAGTGTTATGCTCACTTAACAGGATGGCAACTCAAACCAGCCACAGTTTAAACGCAAGACCAACACTCTCGCAAAATCTAGCTAACGTCCGATGCCCAATACAACGATGGAATAACCCATGTCAGGCAGACGAATTGCACGTAGACATGAACGAAATGGTTCAAATGGCTCTGAGCACTATGGGATTTAACATCTGTGGTCATCAGTCGCCTAGAACTTAGAACTACTTAAGCCTAACTAACCCAAGGACATCACACACATCCATGCCCGAGGCAGGATTCGAACCTGCACCGTAGCGTCGCGCGGTTCCAGACTGTAGCGCCTAGACATGAACGCTAAGAACACAGAAACAGTCGAAAGACCAGATACACGTTGTCCACTGATACGACCGTCCGAACGACTAACCATCAGTCGATGCCATTCAAGTCAGGCAAGGGAAACGTCGAAGTATAAAACCGCCAACTGACAGCTTGATGGCATGAGGTCACTTCGACGGACGGACACACACACAACCGAAGTTGCACTACTCGAATATAACGATGCATTCAATTTAAACTCGCTGAATCCGGACCTTGACGTGGTCGTGCACTCTCGTGGCCACATCCTTCCATGGGGCAGTGCATATATCGCCAGATCACTCGGCGAGTACTGGCGCTGTGCGGACCTCACTGCTGCTCCGTCCCAACTCAACTGAACTCCGACACACGACGACCCGGAAATACTAGAGGTCGTTCCAAAGGTAGTGCCACAAAATTCGCTATCGATAAGCGCTGCTGCTGTCACTGACGGACAGACAAAGCGAGCAAACGTAGTGGCGCAAGGGAACGGACTAAGAAAACGAGAGATCACAATCCGAGCACACGACGCCAACCTGTCATCGGCACAAACGCGAGCCGGACCACGGCTGAGACACAAAATCAGCCGGGATCATGGCGTGCCTACTGAGGCTGACGTGGATGGAGTTGCTATTCGTGCAGAGCATGCAAGAGAGACGAGTGAGAGACATGCAAGTCACGTGGAATGGCTGGAGTGCTCATCGACGAGTTCTCTTCGACTTCATGAAGCACTTCCTCTTCCAATACGACAATGCGCTGCCTCCTTTGAGCACCACAGTTTGTTATATCGCTCGTCAATTTCCCGCTTTCCCGCAGCTGTTGTTCTTCTTTGGCACACATGAGATGAGATGGAGTCACACGGTTTGGAAAGTACGCGTAGCACAGACGTTGCTTTTCCATTACGGAGCCCGCATCTCGTGGTCGTGCGGTAGCGTTCTCGCTTCCCACGCCCGGGTTCCCGGGTTCGATTCCCGGCGGGGTCAGGGATTTTCTCTGCCTCGTGATGGCTGGGTGTTGTGTGCTGTCCTTAGGTTAGTTAGGTTTAAGTAGTTCTAAGTTCTAGGGGACTTATGACCACAGCAGTTGAGTCCCATAGTGCTCAGAGCCATTTGAACCATTTTTCCATTACGGAGAGGTTGACCCTACATTAACAACGTATCGGTGTACTCCGCGAACTTGTACTCAGGCATACTGTTACTGTAGTACCAGTCAGCGTAATGTCAACTGACGCATCACCAGGAAGCATGAAAGCTGGGCAGATGGGAACAGAGGTTCAAATGGCTCTGAGCACTATGCGACTTAACTTCTGAGGTCATCAGTCGCCTAGAACTTAGAACTAATTAAACCTAACTAACCTAAGGACATGACACAAATCCATGCCCGAGGCAGGATTCGAACCTGCGACCGTAGCGGTCGCTCGGTTCCAGACTGTAGTGCCTAGACCCGCACGGCCACTCCGGCCGGCTGGGAACAGAGGACACCGCGTCATCGTACTATTCATGAATGTGTGTAGCAGGCGAACTGCGTAAGAAACACCTAGCACGCGAATGATTAGCTTCTTGTTTTCATTGTACGAGGGTCACTCCAAAAGAAATGCACACTATTTTTTTTTTAAATCCATCTTTTATTCTACATGTTTGAAAGTCTTACAGTGTGTAGATACATGCTTTGGGAACAATATTTTCATTTCTCCACATAATTTCACCCCTCTCAACTGCCTTACGCCATCTTGGAACCAGCGCCTGTATACCCGCACGCTAAAATTCTGGACCAACCTGTTGGAGCCACTCCATTGATTGCCTCTTCATCTCTGGAGAAAAATGATGGACCCATGTTTCATCACCTGTCACAATTCTTCCAAGAAATTCATCTCCACCATTCTCGTACTGTTCCAAAAGTTCGCTGCATACCGTTTTTCTTGTTTCTTTGTGAGTCATTGTCAACAACCTGGGAACTCACCTGGCACAAACCTTTTTTAACGCCAACACTTTCAGTATTCAGCAAACACTTCCTTCCCCTATCCCAACGTAGCGTGACAATTCGTTCACTGTGATGCGTCTGTCAGCAGTCACCATTTCGTTAACTCTCTGTACATTGTCTGGAGTGTGTGCAGTACGAGGCCTGCCACTGCGAGGACAATCCTCAATATTGCCGTGCCCGCTTTCATCACGTAACCTGCTTGCCCACCGACTAACTGCACTGCGATCGACAGCAGCATCTCCATACGATTTATTCAACCTCTTGTGGATGTTTCCCACTGTCTCGTTTTCACAGCACAGGAATTCTATGAGAGCACGTTGCTTCTGACGAACGTCAAGAGTAGCAGCCAACTTGAAGACATGCTGTGACGGCGCCACTCACGGGAACAGGTTGAACTAAGTTTGAAAACAAGCGGGAAGGATGTATCTACACACTAAAACTTTCACACATGCACAATGAAAACTGTATTTTAACAAAAATAGTGTGCCTTTCTTTTGGAGTGACACTCGTAGCATGGAAACGAACCGTTTCCGGTTATGGGTTTCCACGTAAAACCTGATCTACTAAGTCCCCTCTACAACCTCTAGAAGTGTGAAAGATGAATTTTGAAACACCCTGTAGATGGGAGGGCATTTTACTTTCTTTTATATTTTCTCTTGGCTCACTTTTTTTCCTATTTTGTAGTACTAGTCGAAACACATCCTTTTAATGCAACAACCGAGTACTTTAAACCGTAGAATAATCAGCACCGCCCACTCTTCCTGACGAGCCATTCAGTACCTTCCGGTGGTGGTGTCGTCCGTCCTCTTGCCAATGTCATTCGGGTGCGATATGGAGGGACGTGGGGTCAACACACCGCTCTCGCAACTGTGTGTTTTCCAGAGCTTGGTGTTGCTGCTTCCCACTCAAGCAGCTTCTCATGTGGTATCAGGATGCCGACCGCACGCCGTTCCAGTCCTGCCACCAAGGACAAACACTTGGCAATACCGCGAACTCAACCCGGATTCTCCGCATAGCAGTCACACACGCTGACCACTTATTGTTTGTTACGGAGGCGGACGTTGGTACGAGGCGTGTCCGAAAAGTAAGTACCGTTTCGTTCTCCCGCCACCGCAGCACTAATGTCGCAGTTCCGCAAATTTGCACTCATCTCTCTGGTTCATTGTCTTTCCTATGACACCATTACAGTCGTAGTGTGTTTATATTTGTTAGCGATCATAAAGAATGATTAAGACAATCTGTGGGGCCGCCGGCTGTAAGACTGTTCTTGAGTGCAAAGAATGTTAAGCGAACTAAAATTCGTCGTCAACTTGCAGAGATTTACAGTGAAAATGTAATGTCTGATGCAATGGCGAGAGAGTGGGTGAGACAGTTCAAATGCTTCAAAGGGCTCTGAGCACTATGGGACTTAACTTCTAAAGGTCATCAGTCCCCGAGAACTTAGAACTACTTAAACCTAACTAACCTAAGGACATCAAACACATCCATGCCCGAGGCAGGATTCGAACCTGCGACCGTAGCGGTCGCACGGTTCCAGACTGTAGCACCTAGAACCGCTCGGCCACCTCGGTCGGCGGGTGAGACAGTTCACAGATGGACGAAACGATGTTCGTGACGACGCACAGAGTGGGCAGTCTGCTACTGTCAGTGATGGTATGGGTGAGAAAGTGACTAAGAAAATTCGTGAAAACAGACGGTTCATAATAAGAATACTTTGTGATGAGTTTCCAAATAGTTCAAGAACTGTTTTGCATGAGGCTGTCACAAATGGCTTTAATTTTCGTGAATTGTATTCAGTTTGGCGCTGAAAATGTTTACGGGTGTCCGCAAAACGAAGCGACTTGGCAGTGCTGTGACATTTCTTACCCGATGCAGTGACGAGGGAGAGGAATTCTTAAACAGAATTGTGACTGGTGACGAAACTGGGTCTGTCGTGTCACTCCAGAAACAAAACAACAGTCGATAGAGTGGAGGCATTCACAATCCTCCCCCTTCCCCCCCCCCCCCAAAAAAAAAAATTCAGAACAACATTGTCAGCACAAAAAAAAAAACCTGTGTACTGTGTTCTGCTGGGACAGAAAGTGCATTCTGCATGTTGAGTCCCTATCCAGAGGTTAAATCGTCAATGCCGTAATGAACTGTGAAACACCGAGAAAATTTCGCCGCGCATCTCAAAACAAAAGGAGTGGAATGCTCAGTGGAATCATTGTGCTGCTTCATGACAGCGCACGTCCCCCATTCTGCTTATTCAGCAATTCGGTTCGGAGCAATTCCATTACCCGCCGTACAGTTCCGATCTCGCGCTTTCTTAACTACCACTTGTTCATGAACTTGAAACGTAAGTACAGTGGAAAGCGCATTGACAGCGTTGGCGAAGCAAAAAACGGTGTTTAGCAATGGCTGTCTTCACTGGCGGCACCTTTCTGTGAAGAGGGCATAGAAAAGTTGATTTCCCGCCATGACAGATGTCTGAACTATGGAGGAAGCTATGTAAAAAATAGTTATACAAATCCCCTTTCATGTAAAAATAAATTTTGGTTTAAAAAATGTTTTATGAGGTTTTTTTCTCCCCTCTTCTTCTTCTTCTTCTTCTTCTTCTTCTTCTTCTTCAAGAATAGTACTTAAATTCCCATACATGCCTAGTATAATCGTCCGTTAATAAAGACCCATTTACATACAATGGAAAGACAATAATATACATCGTCTAAGTGACGATCGTGAACTATAAAATTTCTACACCAAGAAGAAATGCAGATGATAAACGTGTATACATTGCACAAATATATACTAGAACTGACATGTGATTACATTTTCACGCAATTTGGATGCATAGATCCTGAGAAATCAGTACCCAGAACAACCACGCCTGGCCGTAATAACGGCTTTGATACGCCTGGGCATTGAGTCAAACAGAGCTTGGACGGCGTGTACAGGTAAAGCTGCCCATGCAGCTTCAACACGATACCACAGTTCATCAAGAGTAGTGACCGGAGTATTGTGACAAGCCAGTTGCTCGGCCACCATTGACCAGACGTTTTCAATTGGTGAGAGATCTTGAGAATGTGCTGGCCAGGGCAGCAGTCGAACATTTTCTATATCCAGAAAGGCTCGTATTGGACCTGCAACATGCTGTCGTGCATTATCCTGCTGAGATGTAGGGTTTCACAGGGATCGAATGAAAGCCACGGGTCGTAACACATTTCAAATGTGACGTCCACTGTTCAAAGTGTCGTCAATGCAAACAAGAGGTGACCGAGACGTGTAACCAATGGCACCCCATACCATCACGTCAGGTGATACGCCACTATGGCGATGACGAATGCACGCTTCCAAAGTGCGTTTACTGCGATGTCGCCAAACACGGATGCGACCATCATGATG
The DNA here is from genome assembly GCF_021461395.2 of Schistocerca americana. NCBI lineage: Eukaryota > Metazoa > Arthropoda > Insecta > Orthoptera > Acrididae > Schistocerca > Schistocerca americana. Next base: position 1,034,938,210 of record NC_060120.1, on the reverse strand, counting down.
CTGTAAACACTACCTGGATTCATCCGAAAAAATGACGTTTGCCATTCGTGCACCCAGGTTCATCGTTGAGTACACCATCGCAGACGCTCCTGTGTGTGATGCAGCGTCAAGGGTAACCGCAGCCATGGTCTCCGAGCTGATAGTCCATGCTGCTGCAAACGTCGTCGAACTGTTCGTGCAGATGGTTGTTGACTTGCAAACGTCCCCATCTGTTGACTCAGGGATCGAGACGTGGCTGCACGATCCGTTACAGCCGTGTGGATGAGATGCCTGTCATCTCGACTGCTAGTGATACGACGCCGTTGGCATCCAGCACGGCGTTCCGCATTACCCTCCTGAACCCACCGATTCCATATTCTGCTAACAGTTATTGGATCTCGACCAACGCGAGCAGCAATGTCGCGATACGATAAACCGCAATCGCGATAGGCTACAATCCGACCTTTATCAAAGTCGGAAATGTGATGGTACGCAGTTCTCCTCCTTACACGTTTCACCAGGCAACGCCGGTCAACTGCTGTTTGTGTATGAGAAATCGGTTAGAAACTTTCCTCATGTTAGCACGTTGTAGGTGTCGCCACCGGCGCCAACCTTGTGTGAATGCTCTGAAAAGCTAATGATTTGCATATCACAGCATCTTCGTCGTGTCGGTTAAATTTCGCGTCTTTAGCACGTCATCTTCGTGGTGTAGCAATTTTAACGGCCAATAGTGTAGATCGTGTGTTGGTGTGCCGTATGCGATAAACGAAACATTTACGCTGGCTTTAATGTCGTGAATTCGTTAAGGTTAGGGTTAACATGAAATAAATCTTTCGAAGACGTTTATTTTATATGAATATTGTCGCTTGTAGCACTGAGAGCATGAAATGGTATGCAGGGAATGAAAAATGAAATGATCGTGTGGCAATGATGGCCAGGAGGCCCCATCCAGGGAACTGCGCCTCCGAATGCAAGTCTTATTTCACGTGACGCCACCCTGGGCGACTTGCGTGTCGGTGATGATGAGGCGATGATGATGACACCACAACACCCAGTCCACGAGCAGGGAGAATTCCCAACCTGGCACGAAACCCAACCCGTGCCCTCTGCATGGTAGGCAAACACGTTATCACCTTTTTTTAAAAAAGTTTTTAAATATTTTTTTTTTTTTTTTTTGTCGTTGCGGACATGGCTTCCGCTGAAGTTCGTTTGTTGATCCTTCCACTCAGGTTTTTTTTTTTTTTTTTAATTACAGAGGCCAACCGGCTCTCTGACTGAACAAGCTGAGCTACCGTGCCGGCCCACCCAGCTAAGCAGGATGCAGAGAATGTTGAAACAGCAACAGGATTGCATACGGCGCTAGATTTTGCTTAGTCACACACAAAATCCGGCGCCTGTTGGCGTGATCACACTCCATCCTGATTAACAATGCGTGACCACCACAGTTACATGACGCGCACCCCCGTCACTGATCTCTGAGATATAAAAGGCATTGTCGTGGGGGACCATGACAACGTGGCTACATCGATCACTGAACACAAGGTCGACGCTTGGTTGCTGTACGAGGTGCGGTTTGCTTGGTTGCCTTACGAGGTGGCCAGAACGTCCCTTTACGAGTGCAGTTACTTCATTGTAACTTAAAATATTTGTCCGAAACGTCCTTGCAATTACCGCTGTCCCTCTATAGTTTCATACGCCTCCTTGTTGTCCTATTCACCCGCTTTAGCAGCTGCAGTGTCGCTTGCTGTAAGGCTTGAGGTACACTAGCCTGTAGACCATTGTTATTCACGAACTGCTTCTTTGTGACGCATGATTTTATGATCGTCGTAATGTCAGGACTTCGAGGCGAGATAAGAGGATGGTGAATTTGGAGTCCCACGTCCTATCCACTGACCAAGGAACACTTCACCCAGTCGTTCACGAAACACAAAGACGAAGTAGAGGAAGCGCCATCATCGAAATTCTGGTGGCGTGGAGTCTACTTTTTACGTCGTCCTCGCTTTGTTCGTCATGTGCTATTTTGCTTCCGAGCTGTCATCTACTTAGTGGTCACCAATTTTGGTGTTACTTTTATCACGAATCTAATTTCTGATACTCGTTATTACTTTCATCTGCCTCCGTTTTACTCTTTTTCCATATTCTGTACACTTTAGACCGTTCATTTCATTCAAAAGATGTTATTCTTTTTTTACTGTTATTGAGGGTAGGAAAGTCATCGGCCAACATTATCACTGATATCTATTCACTAAGAATTTTAATTCCATTCTTGAACCGTTGTTTTATTTCTGTCATAGCGTCTTCTATGTATAGATTGAACAGTAGCGATGAAAGACTCCTTTTTTTCACTGTCACTTCATTCTTGGTCTTCCATTCTTATTGTACCCTAATCGTTCTTGTCTCTTCTGCTGCACTACTAAGCAACCATTCTATTTAAAGGCACGTTTTCACCTAGACTGCCAGCTCTTACACGCCAAACACTCTAGAAGAAAATTACCCCCTTTTATTGTCGGTATAGGTCGGCAGCTACGAAAATTAAAAAATTATAGCATACGACAGAATTTTTTTTTGTATTGCTTGCTATAACTTAGCGAAAACTACGCCTCGATATATTTGATCTGTCAGGATAAACTTTGCGGCGATCTCTCACCTGGCTCACCCTTTACAGAAAACATCTTATTCCATTATTCACAGAAATTTACTAAGATATCGGTTTTTATGAAATGAGTAAGTCTGATAGAAGTAACTGTTTTAACAATACATATTTATTCCTAGATTAGTTATTTAGCGAAGAAACCTTCCTGGCAGGTTATAACTGTGTCCCGGACCGAGACTCGAACTCGGGATCTTTGCCTTTCGCGGGCAACTGCTCTACTCACTGAGCTACCCAAGCACGACTCACGCCCTGTCCTCACAGCTTTTACTTCTGCCAATACCTCGCCTCCTACCTTCCAAACTTTTCAGAAGCTCTCCTGCCGCCTTGCAGAACTAGCACTCCTGAAAGAAAGGATACTGCGGAGACATGGCTTAGCCACAGCCTGGGGTATGTTTCCAGAATGAGATTTCCACTCTGCAGCGGAGTGTGTGCTGATATCAAACTTCCTATCAGGATTAAAACTGTGTGCCGGACCGAGACTCGAACTCGGGATCTTTGCCTTTCGCGGGCAAGTGCTCTGCTCACTGAGCTACCCAAGCACGACTCACGCCCTGTCCACACAGCTTTTACTTCTGCCAGTACCTCGCCTCCTACCTTCCAAACTGCAGAGTGAAAATCTCACTCTGGCGAAGAAAAGTCTCTAATAAGCAAAAACTAAGGGGTCGCTATAATTAAAGAGCAGCTACTCACAGACGTCCAGTGTGGGATGTAATCATCGTATGGCAGGGCAGGTTGGTAGATATTCTCATGCGTTAATGCGGAAACGTTTTACGCTGGAAAAAAATTAGTTCCAATTTTCGCCACCAGGTACAAATCTGGCGCTGTGAATGCAAAAAAGACATATAGAAATGTTTCTGTATGTAAAAGGATGTGGGCAGAAGATGTCAAACAAGCGAGAAAGGCGTAATGTTGATTTTATAATATACCACTGCGTAGACTACTACTTCAGTATGAGCACCAGAGACGTTGACGAGCTGCTGCATCCGTAAACCAGCGTAGACTATTTCTTCAGTATGAGCACCAGAGACGTTGACGAGCTGCTGCATCCGTAAACCAGCGTAGACTATTTCTTCAGTATGAGCACCAGAGACGTTGATGAGGTACTGCATGCATAAACCGGCGTAGACTATTTCTTCAGTATGACCACCAGAGACGTTGATGAGGTACTGCATCCACAAACTGGCGTAGACTATTTCTTCAGTATGACCACCAGAGACGTTGCCGAGGTGCTGCATCCGTAAACCACCGTAGACTATTTCTTCAGTATGACCACCAGAGACGTTGCCGAGGTGCTGCATCCGTAAACCACCGTAGACTATTTCTTCAGTATGACCACCAGAGACGTTGCCGAGGTGCTGCATCCATAAACCACCGTAGACTATTTCTTCACTATGAGCACCAGAGACGTTGACGAGGTACTGCATCCGTAAACCACCGTAGACTATTTCTTCAGTATGAGCACCAGAGACGTTGACGATGTGCTGCATCCGTAAACCGTGCATGGGGGTTTAATTATTATTAAATTTGAAAATTATTTTTATTTTTCGTAACTGTATGTCCGATTACGCTGTGTCTCGTAAACGGTTGGCCCTGACTAGTATTATTACGCAATCTGACTGCATGGAACAACAACAAAGAATGAAATGAAAATTTCGTTAACACAATTAATTAATTAAGTCCCCAGCAGCTATAAAACCTACGAAACCAAAGCACAAGTATAACTGTTCTGTATGTGGAAGTATGACTCAACGCTCATCTGGCACGGTTCTTCTTCAACAAGACAAGAATTTTTAAATACCAATTATACTGACGTGATAAAAAAAAATTAGAAATACTATAATTGCGCAAGAAAACCAAAATTACACTCTAATACAAGAACACACGCCAGATGCTTTGTTGACTGAACCTGTAATGACGCATTATTCAGGACACTGAAATAATGAGAGAGAAAAAGAAAAAAATTTTTTTACCTTCATTTATATTGATGGAAAGCACTCTAAACATTACAATATCTCCACACCGACTTGCTACTACCACATCTCAACAAGAACTCTTCAGTATCACATCTCAGCAAGCACTCTTCACTACGACGTCTCAGCACAGACTCTTCACTAGCACATCTCCACAAGCACTGGCTACTACGTGCTCTCCCCAAGCACTGCCACTGGAGGCGGCTGAATAATACTCTTTGGCGCAATCTCTGGCGCTGTGGCTCAGTGTAGCCACCTTTCATATGCCCCTCCTCCAGGGGCCAGAATTTGATGGTATTTTTGCCAGCATTGGTGGTGAAAATACCACCAAATTCGTCCACAAAAATACAGACAAAAATAAAAGATAATATTAATACCTAAATATCACATAATTAGTTAAAATTTTGGCTTTGCACTGACCTTTCAATAACCTAATAGATAAAATACAGTAAGCAATACAAATTCTTTCATACATGTGACTTTACATAATAGTTCACACAATACACAAAAAATCAGTTTATACAAATGTTCACATAAAATGCTTTGAATGATTAAAAAAAAACAAGTAGTTGATAGTTCCAGCAGTAGCACCCAGCAATGGTCACAGGTGCAGACACCAACAAGTGACATCATTCAGCAGAAGCAGTTCCATTAGTGGCACTCAGCAATGTTGAGCAAGTACAGACACCAACAGGTGACATATTTTCAGTAGAAGCAGTCCATCAGTGGCACCCAGTAATGTTGAACACGGCAGACACCAACAAGTGACATTATTTCAGTAGAAGCAGTTCCATCAGTGGCACCCAGCAATGTTGAACAGGTGCAGACAGCAACAAGTGACATCATCTCAGTAGAAGCAGTCCATCAGTGGCACCCAGTAATGTTGAGCAGGTGCAGACACCAACAAGTGACATTATGTCAGTAGAAGCAGTCCATCAGTGGCACCCAGCAATGGTGAACAGGTGCAGAAACCAACAAGTGACATTATTTCAGTACAAGCAGTCCATCAGTGGCACCCAGCAATGTTGAGTAAGTGCAGACACCAACAAGTGACATTATCTCAGTAGAAGCAGTTCATCAGTGGCACCCAGTAATGTTGACAGGTGCAGACACCAACAAGTGACATTATTTCAGTAGAAGCAGTCCATCAGTGGCACCCAGCAATGTTGAGCAGGTGCAGACAGCAACAAGTGACATCATTTCAGTAGAAGCAGTCCATCAGTGGCACCCAGTAATGTGGAGCAGGTGCAGACACCAACAAGTGACTTCATTTCAGTAGAAGCAGTCCATCATTGGCACCCAGCAATGTTGAACAGGTGCAGACACCAACAAGTGACTTCATTTCAATAAAAGCAGTTCCATCAGTTGCACCCAGCAATGTTGAACAGGTTGCAGACACCAACAAGTGACATTATTCAGTAGAATCAGATCATTAGTGGCACCCAGCAATGATGAGCAGGTCCAGAGAGCAGTCCATAATATTCACTATCACTGATCACACTGTTCATCAGAGTTTATTAGCAGAAATTAAACATGTCCTAGTGGCACCAATCATGTATAAAAAGTACAAGTAACAGTCCATAATATTCACTATCACTGATCACACTGCTCATCAGAGTTTATAAGCAGAAATTAAACATGTCCTAGTGGCACCAATCATGTAGAAAAAGTACAAGTAACAGTCCATAATATTCATTATCACTAATCACACAGTTCATCAGCAGAAATTAAACATTTCTAAGTGTCACACATCAATGTGGAACAAGTGCAGGTAACAGTTCATAATATTCACTATCACTAATCAGACAGTTCAGGCATGAACAATAGTCTGAATCCACATACAAATGCTTTTACACTAAACATACAAATCATAACAAACACACAAATGATGTCAGATAATTGTCATATTAACTATTACAAATACACAAATATCAGTAAACCTATAATATTTATGGGTGTCAGTGCAAGCCACTACAAACAAATAAAATAATCCAGAATGAGATTTCCACTCTGCAGCGGAGTGTGCGCTGATATGAAACTTCCTGGCAGATTAAAACTGTGTGCCCGACCGAGACTCGAACTCGGGAACTTTGCCTTTCGCGGGCAAGTGCTCTACCAACTGAGCTACCGAAGCACGACTCACGCCCGGTACTCACAGCTTTACTTCTGCCAGTACCTCGTCTCCTACCTTCCAAACTTTACAGAAGCTCTCCTGCGAACCTTGCAGAACTAGCACTCCTGAAAGAAAGGATATTGCGGAGACATGGCTTAGCCACAGCCTGGGGGATGTTTCCAGAATGAGATTTTCACTCTGCAGCGGAGTGTGCGCTGATATGAAACTTCCTGGCAGATTAAAACTGTGTGCCCGACCGAGACTCGAACTCGGGAAGGTAGGAGACGAGGTACTGGCAGAAGTAAAGCTGTGAGTACCGGGCGTGAGTCGTGCTTCGGTAGCTCAGATGGTAGAGCACTTGCCCGCGAAAGGCAAAGTTCCCGAGTTCGAGTCTCGGTCGGGCACACAGTTTTAATCTGCCAGGAAGTTTCATATCAGCGCACACTCCGCTGCAGAGTGAAAATCTCATTCTGGAAACATCCCCCAGGCTGTGGCTAAGCCATGTCTCCGCAATATCCTTTATTTCAGGAGTGCTAGTTCTGCAAGGTTCGCAGGAGAGCTTCTGTAAAGTTTGGAAGGTAGGAGACGAGGTACTGGCTGAAGTAAAGCTGTGAGTACCGGGCGTGAGTCGTGCTTCGGTAGCTCAGTTGGTAGAGCACTTGCCCGCGAAAGGCAAAGTTCCAGAGTTCGAGTCTCGGTCGGGCACACAGTTTTAATCTGCCAGGAAGTTTCATATCAGCGCACACTCCGCTGCAGAGTGAAAATCTCATTCTGGAAACATCCCCCAGGCTGTGGCTAAGCCATGTCTCCGCAATATCCTTTCTTTCAGGAGTGCTAGTTCTGCAAGGTTCGCAGGAGAGCTTCTGTAAAGTTTGGAAGGTAGGAGACGAGGTACTGGCAGAAGTAAAGCTGTGAGTACTGGGCGTGAGTCGTGCTTCGGTAGCTCAGTTGGTAGAGCACTTGCCCGCGAAAGGCAAAGTTCCCGAGTTCGAGTCTCGGTCGGGCACACAGTTTTAATCTGCCAGGAAGTTTCATATCAGCGCACACTCCGCTGCAGAGTGAAAATCTCATTCTGGAAACATCCCCCAGGCTGTGGCTAAGCCATGTCTCCGCAATATCCTTTCTTTCAGGAGTGCTAGTTCTGCAAGGTTCGCAGGAGAGCTTCTGTAAAGTTTGGAAGGTAGGAGACGAGGTACTGGCAGAAGTAAAGCTGTGAGTACCGGGCGTGAGTCGTGCTTCGGTAGCTCAGTTGGTAGAGCACTTGCCCGCGAAAGGCAAAGTTCCCGAGTTCGAGTCTCGGTCTGGCACACAGTTTTAATCTGCCAGGAAGTTTCAAATAAAATAATATTTAGGAGATAGGTGGGTAGGATTAGGAATGGATAACACACAAAACACACTCACTCATCTTTCATCCACATTAAGTACTACTGTGTAATTGAATAGTGTTAACTGTGTAAATGCAATTCTGTCAAAATTTGATGTTCATTATGTGTATCAACTAGTAGTGGCAGCAATTTATAACAGTCAATAATAGTTAAGTCAACGTCATAGTCATCATGTCAAGACCAATGTTTGCCAAGCCAGATCAAAATGTACGGTTGCTGAACAACTGTCAGTGAGCCAAGATACGCAATTACTTCCTCTCTCCAAAAAAAAAAAAATATGTACTGCTTATTGACTTTACAAAGTGTGTGTAGACAATCTTCCTTCTACTTGAGTGTTCTAGTCTGCTATCTTCATCCTCCTTGTTCCATATAGACCAACAAAAAAAATATGCACCTCACTTACATTACCTCTTATCCACCAAAACTCCAATAATCATCAGCATCACATAATCTCAATACTTCAATAATACCTCTTACGTCGATACATATAAATCTTATCATCAATATCATTTACCTTACCTCTTGTCCACCAAAACTCCAATAATCATCAACTTCACACAATCTCAATAATACCTCTTCAATACGTCGATACATATAAACCTTATTACCAATATCATTTCACTTCCATAACAACTCTTTCCTCTAGTCAGTCTCCTCGAACAAGTACAGATAAAATCCTAATGCAAACCTCATTATCCCATACAATCCGAAGACACACTGTCAACACACAACCTCTGTGTAATCCATCTGAGCCAAATCTTCTACTCATTATGAATTATAAACAAAGAAATGCATACATAACCTCTAACAGACTTAGTTCGAATAACTCTCAGTAATTAAGTACGATTACGGAGTGTGAATGATCATAATATTTCACAGTGTGTACACCACTTCAAGAATTATGGCAAACAGAAGCAAACATGTGGAGTATTTCTTGTGTCAAGTGTCACTTCCTATTTCAATTGCTCACGAAAAATGTGGTGTAATAACTGTCAATGGTCTAAACCTAGTTTTGGTATGTCATGTCGTTAGCTTCCTTCCTATTAGCATAAATTTTTACAGCTTCCATAAAACCTCAGCTCATGTGACTTCTATGAAGTTTCTTGTACTAATGTCGTTTGTCGAATTATAGCAGTTCATTTTCTTATCTTAAAAATATAAGGCACTGAGCGTAAGCAAAACATGCAATAGCGAGTAAATATACCAGTAGAGAACAGAATGCCAACAAGTGGATGCAGCACAATTCTTACAACGAGGCTCTGCCAAGCGAACAATCTATAATTAATACAATAATGTGACCTAAACTCTATGTTCGTACACAGTACATCAGCATTTCTATATACCAAATTAAAGAGTAGTTGTGACGACAAACAGAAATGTATAAATATGCAATCCATACGCATAGCAGTAAACATATATCTTACGTAATAAACAGGTCATTAGCATCATATCAGCATAAGCAAATAAATGTTCATATGTCATCTTAATAAGTAAACATGAAGGCGCAAGCAGATAAATCACAAGGTATAACTTACATACATAATCACAGTCAGCACAATTAATCAGGTTACAATTATAATTTAAATAAATAAGCACAGCAGGCACATAATAAAAAAAGTATGACATCAGTGAAAAAGCAGTGCAGCCAAGCGATGCATAATATACACAAGTTACAACCCAGTTCATTAATAATCATTGTCAAAATCAGTTAACGTACGCAAGCACGTCGCTTCACAAGTAATTTCATAGAACATGAAATTTAGCACAAAGTATGAATCACGTAATCGCGAGCAGCAAATTACGTCTAAAGTACGTACCTAAGTGGAAATATGTTACCTGAAAAAATGAACTCAATTAATAGTTACCTTTTTAGTTTATTAGTTTCTTCTTGGAAATTACATTCTTTCTGAAATTTTCTCGATAGCAAGTCCTCTTAACGTCGGAGACACACAGAATTTACCTAAAGTTCTTAAATATTTTATACAACCGTATCCTGAAAAATACTGAATGTTAATAACATAATTCATCAAGTCACTATAGCTTTATACTGAATTTAGTCGGAGAAATTAGACTGTGTATTTGTTTACGGCTGTCAGTGCATTCGCACTGAGCGCTCGATCAGCTGTAGGCGCGTGACGTAGGAAGCAATTGTTTGCGGTCAACGACTGCCTTGTGCGGCGCGCAGACTTGACTGTTGCTTTGAGTATATGCGCCGCCAAAACACAGCGCGGTATCCTTGTATTCTCTGCATGTTTACATGTAGCTGTTAGTTTCTAAGTATGTCATTCCACAAAAATTTTAACGTTTGATATATGATGTATTCCCTTAGAGCGTCGTGATTTAAGAGTTTCTACTTCAACAGTGTTATCATGAATAATTTTGCGAATTCTATATGGACCATTATAAAGCAGAAAAAATTTGCGACACAAGCCATTTCCTTTGTGCGACAAACGGTGAGACTTAATTAACACCTTCTGACCAACTGACAAGATTTTTAAACGACCAGGATGTTTAGCTGATTTCTCTCTTCTAGCAGCCGCAGATGCAATATTTTGCAGAGCCATGTTCACAACTTCAGAATGCCGCAGTTTCCGTGTAGGCGGAAAGGGAACAATTTCAGAAATGCGATTTGTCGGTGCTTTGTTTTTTAATATCAGTATAGGTGGTAAAGAAGTTGAGCCATAGGAAGTTCATTCAGAATGTTTTGAAAAATATGAAGATACTGATCCCAAGTTCTGTGATTCTGATGACAATAAAGACGACACAATTTATTGATTTCCTTCATCCATCTCTCTGAAGCATTAGATTGAGGGTGAAAAAGTGAAATGAAAATTGGTTTAATTTTACGACGCCGTAGAGTACGAAGCCAAATTTTAGAACGAAACTGTGATCCATTATCTGATATAACCTTATCAACATGACCCACTTCTTTAAGAAAATGTTTGATGAAAGCGTTAGATACTGAACGAGCTGTCGCTTTGCGTAACGGTGTAAAACACACATATTTTGATGTCAACTCTACTGCTACGAAAATGTACGCAAAACCATTAGTAGAACGAACCACTGGACCGAACAAATCAACTGCAGCCATGTCATTTAATTTCGCTGGAATGATAGGAAACAACGGTGCTCTGTGAGAAATTGTTGGCCGCTTAGCCTTTTGACATAATTTGCATTTGGCCAGAACAGATCGAATACGTTTCTCCATATTACTGAAGTAGCAATTTTCTCGTAATTTATGAAAGCATTTTCTGGGACCAAAGTGTGCATAACTGAAATGCGTATACCAAATCAATTTATTGACCCACTCATCAGGAATACAAACTAACCAAACAGAGTTGTCGACCGATTTTCGTTTAAAAAGAATGTCATTGCGAACTAAATAATGCTGTCTAATCGCTACGCTTTCCTTTCTCCTCCACTTTTCCTTAATGTCCTTCCAGATTGGATCCTTATTTTGCTCCTTAGCGATGTCCTGGAGCGAAGACGAAATAAAGTTCTCAAACGCAACACCTTGAATATACATCAAACAATAATTGTTTTCCTTGCAGTCCTCTTCAGCACTTTGTTTCAAACCCATAGGTGCACGTGATAAAGCATCAGCAACAATATTTGAAGACCCCTGTATGTAAACAATACTAAAATCAACGCCCATCGTGACAATCTGCCATGAGTTAATTTTGTTGACATAAGAAATTCCAGAGCTCGATGATCGGTGTAAACCTTAGTATGTCTGCCAGACAAAAAGGTGCGAAATTTTGTGAAAGCCCAAACAACCGCCAAAGCTTCAAGTTCCGTTATCGAATAATTCTTTTCTGATTTAGAGAGAACACGACTTCCAAATGCAATAGTTTTCTGTACTACAACGCCGTTTTCTTCTATCTCTTGAAATAAATGTGCACCTAGGCCTTTGTATGATGAGTCCGTCGCCAAACAAAAATCTTTAGATAAATCCGGATGTGAAAGAAGTGGAGCAGCAACTAAAGCATCACGGAGTTGTTCAAATTCTGACTGAGCTTCCTCATCCCAACACCAATTAGATTTCTTTCCAGATAGTTCACATAAACGAGGTGTGGCCATATCGTCAAATCTAACAAAGCGTCGAAGAAAATTACAGACACCAAGGAAACTACGAACATCACGTTTTGTGGTAGGAACAGCATAATTACGAATAGCGTCTAATTTTTCTGGATCAGGAAGAATAACTTCTGTAGAAATAATGTGACCAAGAAATTTCACCTGTGAACGACCAAATTCAGATTTCTCCAAGTTCACAGTAATGCCAACTCTTGCAAAGATACGTAATAATGAATCCAAAATGTTATTGTGTTCACTCCAAGAATGTTTAGCAATAAGAATGTCGTCAACATATGAAGTAATATTGTCACGAAGATAAACAGGTAAAATTTCATTCAAGCTACGAATGAATGCTGCTGAAGATACAGTAAGTCCAAACGGTAATTTCCGAAACTGGTAACAGTTACCAAAGGCTAAAAAGGCAGTATATTTTCTACAATCAGGGTGGAGTTCTATTTGCCAAAAACTTGCGCGCATATCAATCGTGGATAAAACTTTAATTCCATGAAAATGTTGAAGAAGTTCATCTAAATTTTGTGGACGGTCAGTTTCAGAAATGATGATATTATTTATCTGTCTGGAATCCAGAACCAAACGAATTGACCCATCCTTTTTAAGAACAACGTGTAATGGGCTAGTATAAGGACTGACTGCAGGCTCAATAATGCCCTGATCTAACATGTATTGAAGTTCATTCTTAACCTTGTCTCTGTAAGCCAAAGGAATAGCGTACGTTTTCCTCCGAAATGGTGTGTGTTCTTTTACTTTAAATAAATATTGTAAGCCTTGTATAGTTCCTGTGTGATGACTAAACACTGTAGCATGTGAAGTCAAAATTTGGTGCAGCTCTTCTCTTGCAACGTCATCTGGCACTTCAGATTTCTTAACCTTTTCATTAATTAATTCTTCGCTATTAATTATATCATCTATCGCGTCTCTGTATCTATTGTCATTGTCATGAATAAACACACTGTCGTCATAATGCTCAACGAAAACATCAGAAGTAAGAAACCTTAAACATTTTGTATCTGATTCAGATCTTGCTAAACACTCGAAAAATTTCAAACATTTCGGCATTCCGGCAACAGTCAAATTCACACTTCCTTCTTTAAAGTTCAAAACTGCCTTATGTGTGTTAAGAAACTCCATACCTAATATAATTTGTGTACTGAGTAATGGAACAATAATAAAATTAGCAGAAAATTCGTATCCTTGACAAATGAAATTTAAGTTGGTCTGTTGTTTAACTTCCACACTTTTTCCAGAAATAGCGCCTCGAATAGTAGTTTTAGAAACAGGTAACACAGGACAAGCAATAGTTCTTACACATATACGAAAAACTGATTCACTAATGACATTCAGTGGGCTCCCAGAATCTAAAACTGCAGTGAACTTATTCTTACCCACACATACTTCAATAACAGGATGTAAAAATGCGTCTACATTATTTTCCTTTTCGTCTAGCAAAACGTCTCTCATGTCTTCCAGGAGTACGTAGTGTAAAGTCGTAGTGTCATTACTTTCTGAACCGTCTATTTTGCTGCCAGAAGCCGAAGCTGCAAGTCATTGTCGATTGTTTGCGTCACGTCTTTGATTATTCCCGTCATTTCGCGGATCAATTTCTACTATTTGCACTTGTCGCTCTGAAGTTCTGTCACGTGGAGGATGCCAATTAGGTCCCTCCTGTCTGTTAGATGCAAATTCTTGGTTGTGTCTGTTATTAGAATTTCTGTTTTCCTGTATGTCTGCATAACTACTTCTTGTATAATTTCGACTGTCACTTCTGAAATTATTGTTGTATCTACTACCCTGATTATTTCTGTAGTAAGAATTTCTATTACTGTTTGAATAATTTCTGTCTTGATGATACCGATTACTGTTTCCGTATGATTGATAATTCCTATACGAATTACTGTTATTATAATTGTCTGTGTAATTTCTGTTAGAACGTCTGTTATTGTCATAAGGCTGGTATCTATTGTCCTGTCTGTTACGTCTGTCATTCTCAAAGTTACCCATATAACGCCCGTTCCGATCACTATCTCTTTTCTCTGAAAATCTATTGTAAATACTGTTACTGAAAAAGTTACAATAAGTCTCGTCGTCGTTGTCATACTCAAGTTCTTGCAACAAAGTCTTAAAAGTCTCGATGTCGTCTTTACATCTTCCAGCTAAAGCAATTTGTCTTATGGATTGTGGCAGCTTAGTTAAACAAATGCGAATTAATTCAGTCGGGCTGTAAGGGTTGGAAAGGAACTGATTCTTTCGAATCATGTCTTCAAAATATTCTGCTGGCGTGCGGAACTCAGACTGTTTGAAATTACGCTGCATAATAAGACTGTGTTTGACTCTGTCTTGCGTGTTTTCGGACCAATATGCCGATAGAAATGCATGATAAAAATCATTCAGATTATTACAATCTCTAATGAGTGCGCGCATCCGCGTCGCCGGTTCGTTTTCTAAATATCCACACATAAATTCCAGTTTGTGACTTAGTGGCCAATTTGGTGGGAGTGCGTACATAAATTGATCTAACCATGCACATGGATGTATGTCATTCTTAGAATTGCGGAAGATCTTAAATTTCCGAACAGTCAAAAAATGTTTATAGTCAAAAGTTTTCGCCTCGTGGCGACAAAGACCTACCGCGTCTGTCCCAGTCCCAATGACGATTATTGTTAAATTCACGCGCCTGGCGCTCTCTTGTTGCATCCCGTAAATGAAACAAATTATTTTCTTCAAACCCCTCTGGTATCTGTGATTCTAAATTTCTTTTGCCGTCTTTTCCTACGATTTCGCCTTCAATTTGTTTGACTTGCTTTTTTAATGCCTCAAATTCCCTTTTCACGCGTTCATTAAATTTTCCCTGATTTTCAACATGCTTAGTTATGTTCTGATACTCTTCGGTTTCTGCAAATGGCAATGGTGCTGTATCATCCGAATCTCTGTCCCCATGTAAACTAAGATTTGTCAATTTATCTGAAATCTCCTCAACTCTTTCCGATAAATCACCTATTTGTTCTTTCTGTTTATTTACGTCTTCCGTAAGTGTCGCGACTCGGGTTTCAGTATTAACACATTTAGTAGTTAACTGTTCATACTGTTGTGTTAGGTTATTTAATCTGTCATTTGGTACGGATTCCTCGATTCTCTCAAATATTTCTTCCTTATCTTTTGCACGTTGTAAATTTAACTCTGAAATTTTCTGTACTATCACGCGATCTCTTTCTTCCTGTTCTCTATCCTGTTCCCTTTGTCTAATCTCTACTGCAACTAATCTATTATTGTGAGCATTCAAAATCGGTTGTACTTCTTCTCTGATTTCTTTCTTTAATTCATCTTTCATATTTTTGAAACATGTCCCTATTCGTGAATCTAACCGTGTTTCCAAAGTTCCCATCTCTGTTTTAAATTCAGATCCTAAACGAGTTTCCATTGTTCCCATCCGTGTTTCCATTGTTCCCATTTGTGAGTCTAATCGTGTTGCCAAAGTTCCCATCTCTGTTTTTAATTCAGATCGTAACTGTGATCCCAAATTTAATATTGCATACATCAACTGCTCCGTACTAACTTGTTCGAAATTCTTTTCGCCCCTAACATTTCCCGCAAAACCAGTTTCCTTCGTCATAGCTGTAAAGCTATCTGTGTTCGATACTATTCCAGAATCTTCTATCGTTAATCTCGTATTCTGTGAATTTTCTGATTGAGAAAAATTTTGAAATGGTTCCGGACTATTTTCCCGACTGATTAAATTGTTTTCCACTTCATTATTCATGATACTGTTTTCCTCTGTTGGCGAGTTCGCCATGTTAACAATTTCGTCATTCTCACTATTCATCATTTTCGCCTTTTTCATCGATCGCGTAATCGTTTACAAAACATACAAAACTCGTCACTGTACGAAAATTACACACAATGACTCTTTATCTCCAACAATACCATTTACACGAAATGTTTCCCTCAAACACGATTAATCGAACAATTGAAATAATTGCCCTAAATTGTCAGACGCGTATACAAGACAATAAAATTAAATTCTGAAATACCATTAGAAGAATGACAATTACCAAATCTACACATGCAAAATAGACTACAATTACTAAACTACTAATTACTACAACAATACTACTGTCTACTATTTTTACAATCAGAAGATTTCCAAGGGACGATCCGAAGCAGCGGTCGCCACGTGCATGGGGGCTTAATTATTATTAAATTTGAAAATTATTTTTATTTTTCGTAACTGTATGTCCGATTACGCTGTGTCTCGTAAACGGTTGGCCCTGACTAGTATTATTACGCAATCTGACTGCATGGAACAACAACAAAGAATGAAATGAAAAATTTCGTTAACACAATTAATTAATTAAGTCCCCAGCAACTATAAAACCTACGAAACCAAAGCACAAGTATAACTGTTCTGTATGTGGAAGTATAACTCAACGTACATCTGGCACGGTTCTTCTTCAACAAGACAAGAATTTTTAAATACCAGTTATACTGACGTGATAAAAAAAAAAATTAGAAATACTATAATTGCGCAAGAAAACCAGAATTACACTCTAATACAAGAACACACGCCAGATGCTTTGTTGACTAAACCTGTAATGACGCATTATTCAGGACACTGAAGTAATGAGAGAGAAAAAGAAAAAATTGTTTTTACCTTCATTTATATTGATGGAAAGCACTCTAAACATTACAATATCTCCACACCGACTTGCTACTACCACATCTCACTGCCAGTGGAGGCGGCTGAATAATACTCTTTGGCGCAATCTCTGGCGCTGTGGCTCAGTGTAGCCACCTTTCAACCGGCGTGATCAACACTGTTCGCAGCAGTTCCTGTGGAATCTGAGCAACGTGTTCCCGTGTACTGGACTACAGTTCAAGTACAGACCGAACGTGTCCATGGCAGATGCATTCTTTTATATATCCCCAGAGCCAAAATTCACATTGGTTCAGATTAGATGACCTTGCAGGCCATTCATCTGAAAAACATGTAGCCGGCCGGTGTGGCCGTGCGGTTCTAGGCGCTTCAGTCTGGAACCGCGTGACCGCTACGGTCGCAGGTTCGAATCCTGCCTCGGGCATGGATGTGTGTGATGTCCTTAGGTTAGTTAGGTTTAAGTTCTAGGGGACTGATGACCTCAGGAGGTAATTCCCATAGTGCTCAGAGCCATTTTTGAAAAACATATAGAGGTAACATGTTCGTAGAAGCTTGCATTAAGTCAGGGCACCTGACAAGTCCTTTTCAAAGAAGAACGGACAGAGAATAAAGGTGCATTTGAATCCACACCACACAGTCACATACGGTGGGTGCAGTGGCTCTTCGTTCACAAGACACGGCTTAACGGTAATTCGGCATTTCTGCGTATTCATTGCACCCTGTGCTGTAAAATGTTCCTCGTTGCTCCACGGAATATTGCTCGTCCACATGTCATCAACTTCTGTTTGTGTTGCCAGAAGCCGAAGAGAAAATCCAGAACTTTGCTGCGGATCATGAGGTTTCAGTTGCTGCACCGCGTGCATCTTGTACAGACTGGTGTAAGATAGACGGCTAAACTTCCCGTGTAGTTAATCACAAGATGGACGATTCTCGTTACAGCAACAGCAACCTCGTCAATAATTTCCAATGGGATAGGACGCCTTCCTCTTCCAGGTGCCTAATGAAGTTCATCTGCGTTTTCGAGTTTCATTATCATCTTCAAAATGGCTCTGAGCACTATGGGACTTAACATCTGTGGTCATCAGTCCCCTAGAACTTAGAACTACTTAAACCTAACTAACCTACGGACATCACACACATCCATGCCCGAGGCAGGATTCGAACCTGCGACCGTAGCAGTCGCGCATTATCATCTTCTTTAAACCATTTAATGACATCGTTCTTCTCCTCAGACCTTTCATTCGGTGATGCTCACAATGCTTTAAGATACAAAGGAATCAGACATTTAGCTGCTAGTGGACACTGATTATATCGATGAGGAAAGTTGAAAATTTGTGCCAGACCGAAATTAGAGATTCGAATCCAGGGCTCCTGCTCACTACGCAGATGCTCCGACTACTAAGCCATCCGGACACAGTGATCTCATATATACAGGGTGGTCCATTGATCGTGACCGGGCCAAATATCTCACGAAATATGCGTCAAACGAAAAAACTACAAAGAACGAAACTTGTCTAGCTTGAAGGGGGAAGCCAAATGGCGCTATGTTTGGCTCGCTAGATGGCGCTGCCATAGGTCAAACGGATATCATCTGCGTTTTTTTAAATAGGAACCCCCATTTATTATTACACATTCGTGTAGTACGTAAAGAAATATGAATGTTTTAGATGCACCACTTTTTTCGCTTTGTGATAAATGGCGCTGTAATAGTCACAAACATATGGCTCACAATTTTAGAGGAACAGATGGTAACAGGTAGGTGTTTTAAATTAAAATACAGAAAGCAGGTACGTTTGAACATTTTATTTCGGTTGTTCCAATGTGATACATGTACCTTTGTGAACTTATCATTTCTGAGAACGCATGCTGTTACAGCGTCATTACCTGAAAATACCACATTAATGCAATAAATGCTCAAAATGATGTCCGTCAACCTCAATGCATTTCGCAATACGTGTAACGACATTCCTCTCAACAACGAGCAGTTCGCCTTCCGTAATGTTCGCACATGCATTGACAATGCGCTGACGCATGTTGTCAGGCGTTGTTGGTGGATCACGATAGCAAATATCCTTCAACTTTCCCCACAGAAAGAAATCCGGGGACGTCAGATGCGGTGAACATGCGGGCCATGGTATGGTGCTTCGACGACCAATCCACCTGTCATGAAATATGCCATTCAATCCCGCTTCAACCGCACGCGAGCTATGTGCCGGACACCCATCATGTTAGAAGTACATAGCCATTCTGTCATGCAGTGAAACAGCTTGTAGTAACATCGGTAGAACATTACATAGGAAATCAGCATAAATTGCACCATTTAGATTGCCATCGTTAAAATGGGGGCCAATTATCCTTCCTCCCATAATGCCGCACCATACATTAATCCGCCAAGGTCGCTGATGTTCCACTTGTCACAGCCATCGCGTATTTTCTGTTGCCCAATAGTGCATATAATGCCGGTTTACGTTACCGATGTTGGTGAATGACGCTTCGTCGCTAAATAGGACGCGTGCAAAAAATCTGTCATCGCCCCGTAATTTCTCTTGTGCCCAGTGGCAGAACTGTACACGACCTTCAAAGTCGTCGCAATGCAATTCCTGGTGCATAGAAATGTGGTACGGGTGGAATAGATGTTGATGTAGCATTCTCAACACCGACGTTTTTGAGATTCCCGATTCTCGCGCAATTTGTCTGCTATTGATGTGCGAATTAGCCGCGACAGTAGCTAAAACACCTATTTGGGCATCATCATTTGTTGCAGGTCGTGGTTGACGTTTCACATGTGGCTGAACACTTGGATGATGTCGTCCAGGATACTGAGCAGCATACATAGCAGACGCCCGTTGGGCATTATGATTACAATAGCCATACATCAACATGATATCGACCTTTTCCGCAATTGGTAAACGGTCCATTTTAACACGGGTAATGTATCAGGAAGCAAATACCGTCCGCACTGGCGGAATGTTACGTGATACCACGTACTTATACGTTTGTGACTATTACAGCGCCATCTGTCACAAAGCGAAAAAAGTCGTCCAACTAAAACATTCATATTTCTTTACGTACTACACGAATATGTAATAAAAATGGAAGTTCCTATTTTAAAAAAACGCAGTTGATATGCGTTTGACCTATGGCAGCGCTCTCTAGCGGGCCAACCATAGCGCCATCTGGTTTCCCCCTTCAAGCTAGACAAGTTTCGTACTTTGTAGTTTTTTCGTTTGACGCTATTTGGCCCGGTCACGATCAATATATATATATATATATATATATATATATATATATAGGGAGAGAGAGAGAGGGGGGGGGGGGGGGAGGGAGGGATCGTTGGCCAGCCTCACCTTACATATGTATTTGGGGCGCCGCTGCCCAGTGATTCCTTTAGTGCAGATGCACACCACACTCTGACTCTTACGGGAATCGACGAAACACCGCGAGTAGTGAGGATAATGGGCAGGGCCAGTACGTCAGTAGTGTGTGAATAAGTTCAGAATTTGGGTCTGACGGGAGGCGTGCTCGGGTAATCCATGTAGTTGCGATGGCCGCTGAGTCTGTATGGTTTTATACTCAGAGTATCTGCCTAGTAGGCAGGAGCTGGAGGTTCGAATCCTCGTCTGGTACAAGTTTTTAACTTTCCACGTGGATGTAAGTCAATGCCCACTAGCAGTTAAATGTCATTTATTCCTTTGGGCGTGTTCGAAACAACAAACACCACATATATAATTGCTGTCATTCACATAAAACACACTAACAACGCACTGTCTCTCTTCTCGATAACCACACTGCTCACTCACGTTATGGATTGTAAAATGACAGCGTGGATATCATAGTCATATAAATAGTGAACAGCGCTAGACTTGCTCCTAGTTGCCACAGTTAGAACTACTTTTTCCAACGCAAATCGGTACCGCATTAACGCATAAGTTTCGATGTCATACGATAATTACAGCGCCCACTGGACTTCCGTGAAAAGCCGCATTTAAATTATAGCGACACGGTATTTTCGAATGAGGAGACCAAATCCCCAGTTGGACAGACGACGGCACACGATTTTCCTTCCCTGCTCTCCGTGAGCAGCTGGCCGCCTCTAGGGACCGTATTTGCCTACAGTCCACCGCGGGCAAGGCCGCCTGGCCGGACAGCTAAGGACGTTATCCAATTTCGAGCAACGAGTCGCCGGCAAGTCGTACGAGCGGATGCAAATAAGACGGTGTTTACGAATCGGTCCGCGGCAGGAAGTTAAACAGGCTGGGGCGGCGGCGATATTGCCCCCTGGGGGGCTCCGGGCTGTGCAAACAGCGCTCTGGCCTCGCAGCCGAGTCCGGCGCGAGCTTTGTGAGCCGGGAAGTGGCCGCGAATCCCCCACGAGACGCTGCGCGCTAATGCGATAGCAGCCCGATACGCCGTCCCTACCCCTCCTCTCTCCTTCCCGCCCCTCCGCTCCCCCCTCCTCTCCTACCCACCCTTCCTAATGTGATGTTCTCGCCAGATAATACTCTCTGGACGTTCGCGGACATCCGCCTGTCGGGAAGAGCCAAAGATTTGATAGCTGTGCAGATATTTGCTAGCACGAAGAACTGAGTGTCTCTCTTCTCTGCTACAGTGCTTTAGCGAAAACCAGACATGTCGCGATAATTACATATTCACACAAAGTGCTCGTGTACTGTAGACTGGCGTTACCCTTTGTCAAGGTGAAGACGTTGGGGCGAACCTGTAGCAGGCAGATGATAATATATTTGCTTTTTTTTCCCCCTCCCCTTCGTTTCGGAAGGTACGGTTACATAGTGTTCCATTGATTTACTTCCATACAATGATGTGCCTCAGACTGGGTTGCTAGATCCAAAAACAGAGAAACCAGGCTCGCCGTTTTATTTAGTCGGAGATTTTGCCCTAAAATCCGGACTACCTAATTTAAATAGAAATAAAGTCTGTTCGGCATTGTAAGTCGTTTATTAATAACTAATTACTCTGAATTTTTGTGAGATCAACCTTAGACGTGCTTTAAAAAAAGGAAACAGTTCTATAATTCTCAAAATCAAATAAAAGCAGTCTCGATCGTGTTTTCAGATTTTTTACTCTGTAACAACCGGTTTCGACCCTTTCCTCACACCATCTTCAAGATTTTCTTTGCCATTATGGTTATTGCTAGCGGCAGACGGAGTGACATCCGTAGGGAAAAATCTGAAAACGAGATCGAGACTGTTTTTATTTGATTTTTAACATTTTATACCGATCGCTGTGCTCCAGTTACAGAAGGCTTTCAGAAATTTTAGAGTACTATAATTTTCCAATTATTATAGTAATTAAGTGCTCAGACATCTTAACTGCTCAGTCTTCTTCCTAAGATAATCTTATTTCAGAATAAACGAAAAGTTCTGCATTAGACAAAATAAATATGTATCCATTCTTCTGGGACGGAAAACGAAAATATATTCATAACTTTTGTCAGTTCAGTTAGACTCATAAAGGAATAACAATGCTGTTGTTGTGGTCTTCAGTCCTGCGACTGGTTTCATGCAGCTCTCCATGCTACTCTAACCTGTGCAAGCTTCTTCATCTC
The DNA here is from genome assembly GCF_021461395.2 of Schistocerca americana. Taxonomy (NCBI): domain Eukaryota; kingdom Metazoa; phylum Arthropoda; class Insecta; order Orthoptera; family Acrididae; genus Schistocerca; species Schistocerca americana. The sequence continues at coordinate 1,034,915,798 of NC_060120.1, read as the reverse complement.
CCAGTACTTACTACAACCTACGTCCTTCTGAATCTGCTTAGTGTATTCATCTCTTGGTCTCCCTCTATGATTTTTACCCTCCACACTGCCCTGCAATGCTAAATTTGTGATCCCTTGATGCCTCAGAACATGTCCTACCAACCGGTCCCTTCTTCTTCTCCAGTTGTACCACAAACTCCTCTTCTCCCCAATTCTATTCCATACCTCCTCATTAGTTATGTGATCTACCCATCTACTTCAGGATTCTCTTCTTGTCCAAACTATTTATCGTCCATGTTTCACTTCCATACATGGCTACACTCCATACAAATACTTTCAGAAACAACTTCCTGACACTTAAATCTGTACTCGATGTTAACAAATTTCTCTACTTCAGAAACGCTTTTCTTGCCTTTGCCAGTCTACATTTTATATCCTCTCTACTTCGATCATCATCAGTTATTTTGCTCCCCAAATAGCAAAACTCATTTACTACGTTAAGTGTCTCATTTCCTAATCTAATTCCCTCAGCATCACCCGACTTAATTCGACTACATTCATTTATCCTCGTTTTGCTTTTGTTGATGTTCATCTTATACCCTCCTTTCAAGACACTGTCCATTCCATTCAACTCCTCTTCCAAGTCCTTTGCTGTTTCTGACAGAAATACAATGTCATCGGTGAACCTCAAAGTTTTTATTTCTTCTCCATGGATTTTAATACCTACTCCGAATTTTTCTTTTGTTTCCTTTACTGCTTGCTCAATATACAGATTGAGTCCTTCGACTCCTATAACTGCCGTCTGGTTCCTGTAAAAATTGTAAATAGCCTTTCGCTCCCTGTATTTTACCCCTGCCACCTTGAGAATTTGATAGAGAGTATTCCAGTCAACATTGTCAAAAGCTTTTTCCAAGTCTACAAATGCTAGATACGCAGGTTTGCCTTTTCGTAATCTTTCTTCTAAGATAAGTCGTAAGGTCAGTATTGCCTCACGTGTTCCAATATTTCTACGGAATCCAAACTGATCTTCCCCAAGATTGGCTTCTACCAGTTTTTCCATTCGTCTGTAAAGAATTCGCGTTAGTATTTTGCAGCTCTGGCTTATGAAACTGATTGTTCGGTAATTTTCACATCTGTCAACACTTACTTTAATTGGGATTGGAATTATTATATTCTTCTTGAAGGCTGAGGGAATTTTGCCTGTCTCATACATCTTGCTCACCAGATGGAAGAGTATTGTCAGGACTGGCTCTCCCAAGGCCGTCAGTAGTTCTAATGGTATGTTGTCTACTCCCGTGGCCTTGTTTCGACTCAGGTCTTTCAGTGCTCTGTCAAACTCTTCACGCAGTATTGTATCTCCCATTTCGTCTTCATCTACATTCTCTTCCATTTCCAGAATATTGTCCTCGAGTACGTCGCCCTTGTATAGACCCTCTATATACTCCTTCCACCTCTCTGCTTTCCCTTCTCTGCTTAGAACTGGGTTTCCGTCTGAGCTCTTGATATTCATACAAGTGGTTCTCTTTTCTCCAACGATCTCTTTAATTTTCCTGTAGGCAGTATCTATCTTACCCCTAGTGAGATAAGCCTCTACATCCTTACATTTGTCCTCTAGCCATCCCTGCTTAGCTATTTTGCATTTACTCTCGATCTCATTTTTGAGACGTTTGTATTCCTTTTTGCCTGCTTCATTTACTGCATTTTTATATTTTCTCCTTTCATCAATTAAATTCAATATTTCTTCTGTTACCCAAGGATTTCTACTAGCCCCCGTCTTTTTACCTGCTTGATCCTCTGCTGCCTTCACTACTTCATCCCTCAGAGCTACCCATTCTTCTTCTACTGTATTTCTTTCCCCCATTTGTGACAATTGTTCCCTTATGGTCTTCCTGAAACTCTGTACAACCTCTGGTTCCTTCGGCTTGTCCAGATCCCATCTCCTTAAATTCCCACCTTTTTGCAGTTTCTTCAGTTTTAATCTACAGCTCATAGCCAATAGATTGTGGTCAGAGTCCACATCTGCTCCTGGAAATTTCTTACAATTTAGTACCTGGTTCCTAAATCTCTGTCTTACCATTATATAATCTATCTGATACCTTCTAGCATTTCCAGGATTCTTCCATGTGTACAACATTCTTTTATGATTCTTGAACGAAGTATTAGCTATGATTAGGTTATGCTCTGTGTAAAATTCTACTAGACGGCTTCCTCTTTCATTTCTTTCCCCCAATCCATATTCACCTACTATGTTTCCTTCTCCCCCTTTTCCTACTCTCGAATTCCAGTCACCCATGACAAATTTTCGTCTCCCTTCACTACCTGAATAATTTCTTTTATCTCTTCATACATTTCATCAATTTCATCGTCATCTGCAGAGCTAGTTGGTATATAAACTTGTACTATTGTAGTAGGTGTGGGCTTTGTGTCTATCTTGGCCACAATAATGCGTTCACTATGCTGTTTGTAGTAGCTTACCCGCACTCCTTTTTTTTTTTTTTATTCATTATTAAACCTACTCCTGCATTACCCCTATTTGATTTTGTATTTATAACCCTGTATTCACCTGACCAAAAGTCTTGTTACTCCTGCCGCCGAACTTCACTAATTCCCACTATATCTAACTTTAACCTATCCATTTCCCTTTTTAAATTTTCTAACCTACCTGCCCGATTAAGGGATCTGACATTCCACGCTCCGATCCGCAGAACGCCAGTTTTCTTTCTCCTGATAATGACGTCATCTTGAGTAGTCTCCGTCCGGAGATCCGAATGGGGACTGTTTTACCTCCGGAATATTTTACCCAACAGGACGCCATCATCATTTAACCATACAGTAAAGCTGCATACCGTTGGGAAAAATTACGGCCGTAGTTTCCCCTTGCTTTCAGCCGTTCGCAGTACCAGCACAGCAAGGCCGTTTTGGTTAGTGTTACAAGGCCTGATCAGTCAATCATCCAGACTGTTGCCCCTGCAACTACTGAAAAGGCTGCTGCCCCTCTTCAGGAACCACACATTTGTCTGGCCTCTCCACGGATACCCCTCCGTTGTGGTTGCACAGTACGGCCATCTGTATCGCTGAGGCACGCAAGCCTCCCCACCAACGGCAAGGTCCATGGTTCATGGGGGGGGGGGGGGGGAGGAATAACAGTAGTCTCTAGTCAAATACTAACATTCCTTGTTTGAACCCACCTTGTCAAGAACATTATTTTTCACGGAGATCAATTTGTGGTACTCTTCACAGGATAATTTTAAATTACTCAACAACATTATCATATTTTTTTGACTGTGTCGGTTTTCAGTTTATTGCGCATCATTGTCCGTTGGCCGTTTATGAAAGCCTTACGATGTTGTCATTATAGCCTCAAACAGCAAAGTAACACTCTGTCAATTTCAGTAACTCTGAAAATTCTTGATTGTGCTGTGGGTTCAAATAGGCTTTCCGCTTTTCATGTGTCAAAGGCTTTTAAAGACAACGAATTTCATACATCATGTTTACTTGGAATCTCTCGCACAGGAAACATTCCCGCATATCAAGAAAAGAAAGCAGGCTAATCTTGTTTACGAAAGGGTAAAAGAACAGATGAATAGAATTGCATACCAATATGACTGTCGTGTTACAGGACCATAGGGCACATCCAGACTACGAATATTATATTTCACTAGGAAGAGCTCTTTTCAAAGAATCAGCATGACTCTTTGAGGTCTATGAAATACGGTGTCTAGAATCTACATTCGGAAATGCAAATTGTTCTGCGCTAACCTCGCCGACTTCTATATTGATGTGTTTTCCTGCGGTATTAATATCACTAAAGGCATGTTTTCTAATTGTAAATCTGAAGTACAGCTTAAATTATTAGTTCGGTATGAAAAATGTGAAGTTCAACTCTTAAGCAACATTTCTTTACTATTTTTCACATCATGCAACGTTACCATGTGCTTCATCAAGTACAAACAACACTGTAGAGAGAGATAGTATATTGTGGCAGGACTTGAGTTAGAAACCATGCCAAGTAAGAGCGAAGTTTGTGCTCAAAATGGCCACGTTATTGTTGTGGGCTGGCAAGACAGCCAATCCACAGTGACGGGTAGCCGAAAGGCACGCGTTTAAGCTCACGCAGGCTAGCGTGAGGTCTGGAACAGCTAAAGTAATTGAGACTAGCAAATAAAGTACGAAGCTGCTGGAATACTTAACTTTAATCCATAAGAGGTGAACATAGCTCTTGACGGGACATGCATCACAAGATAAATAGCAAATGATAATGGCGCCTTGCTAGGTCGTAGCAAATGACGTAGCTGAAGGCTATACTAACTATCGTCTCGGCAATTGAGAGCGTAATTTGTCAGTGAACCATCGCTAGCAAAGTCGGTTGTACAACAGGGGCGAGTGCTAGGACGTCTCTCTAGACCTGCCGTGTGGCGGCGCTCGGTCTGCAATCACTGATAGTGGCGAAACGCGGGTCCGTCGTATACTAGCGGACCGCGGCCGATTTAAAGGCTACCACCTAGCAAGTGTGGTGTCTGGCGGTGACACCACAGTTATTCCGTTACATTTTTTTTTTTAAATGGCGCTGAGCACTATGGGACTTAACTTCTAAGGTCATCAGTGTCCTAGAACTTAGAACTACTTAAACCTAACTAATCTAAGGACATCACACACATCCATGCCCGAGGCAGGATTCGAACCTGCGACCGTAGCGGTCGCGCGGATCCAGACTGAAGCGCCTAGAACCGTTCGGCCACCCCGGCCGGCTACATTTTTATTAATCAGTACATTTTTGCAGTTGTTATTTTAGTTAACAATAATTTCACTTGTTTCGTACTTGAATATGGAGCAAGTGCCCAACTGCCAATGGTTTACACAGTACTTTTCAGATTAACAATTGTCAATAACAAATCGTTTCTACTTTCATTGCATCTTCTAGAAATGAAAATTCGAAATATCAAAATTCAGCGTGGTTGTTTTGTCTGAGCGACTGCCTTACTGTGGCTTTTACGTGTTATAAAACAAGCTGACAATGCTTTTCGAACAATACACCACGCGGGAACGTATGCTATTGTCTTCTGCGACTCAACGAGTTGAATTGGATGGGGGCCAGAGTAGCCAAAACAAATGTTCGGATTTCACTGCAGCTTGAAAAGCAACAGCGAAGTATTCATTTCAAATTGAATACGATATTTTTACGTAAGAATAGGTTCGATGACAGTAGCAATCGGTTACATTCATGGTGTCCTTGTTAGCAGGGAGACAAGTGAAACTTTTTGCTCTTTCATTACGAAGACAAACGGGATTCCGTTCTGCATTTGTACTGATACAGTCGTAATCGAAATTCGGTATATAATATTTGAAAAGACGCCGGTTCATGCAGTCAATGTGTAACATTTGCCGTCAGTCTGCTCTTTTGAAAACCTGATTCCGGTATTGGAAGAGACTATGCAGCGGAATTACGGACTAACAAATTTGTGGAAGTGCCTCCCTGATACATAAGACGTTTTTATTTTATGTTGAGTATTTTGATGTTCAAAGAAAGCATTTAGCTCTGAGTTCTACCAATCAAGAGATTCAATAAGTTGTTAAAAGTAGACAGATTCATACAAAGAAGGTAGTCATATTGAATGATAAGAACTGGGAGGGCGTCGTAAATTTTTAATTCCGCCCGCAAAACAACGTATGGAGTGAGCAACTCGTAACTTAGATTTAAATTTTGTTTTTTTTTTCAGCCGTATATATTTTCTTTTTCTATCAAGTAAAGGAAGTAGGTTAAGTATGACATCAATGGGCGTAAAGAACGCCTTGGGGTTCATGTTAACGAATAACCGACTAATAGCGTTAGTAACAATGGTCTTATATAATGTTATTTTATCGTTATAGAAATCGCAGACCGATGTTTAAAGAGCTGGTGAAAATAAGAAATATTGAAAACTTGATCGACTTTGTTGATGTATTCATTTTTTCCTCTCGAATACTAGCTGTTCGTTTTATCAGTGAAGTGCGTTCACATCAAATTTCCTATGGTTGTTTTGATTAATAAAATAAAAAATAAATAAATGAAGGAAGAAATTTAAGTGTTGTAAGAGACATAATGAAATATTAATTCAATTATTGGGTATTTCACCTTAATAATTCGATTTGCCGAAAGTTTTAAAAGTAGTTTCAAAGTTTTAGATGTAGTTATCTCAGAAAGTTTCTTCTAGACTTTACACACTCTACCTACGAAACTGAGTGGATTGGAGTTTATCATCATTTATTTAGAAAGACATGAGTATCATTCTTGAAGTTAATGTGTTGTGGTGCAGACATTGTTATCACTCATGGCACTCTTGGAATGTATGCATCACTTTATCGTTCCCTTAACTGTCATTAGACATCCAGCGTTGCTCCAATAATTGTCCAATCACAGATCATCGCAGATCTTCAACTATATGCGTTGTGTGCAGCTCTTGTTCCTAAGCACCCATTTTCTTTTTACAGAATTTTTTTGATATTCTGGCCACAACAGATACACCGCTACAGGACTGCTATAAATGATTCGTTTGTTTTCAGAGTTCTATATTACATGAACAAGCCTAATTGATGTGCGAATAGAACCGTAAACTCACCGGGTTTGCATTGTGACCACCAGTTGGCGTTACGAGTGCAGTGTCTTGGCAAATGGCGACAAAGCGAGAAAACAGTTGTTGTATCTTGGAATATGCAAGATGTTTTGACTGTTATGGCAGTGCAGTTCTTATTCGGAAGGAATTACGGAGAAGAACCACCATGTAAACAGAGTGTAGTGCTTTGGCATCAACAACTTAGAGGCACCGGTTGTCTCTGATAACAGGAAGGTACCGGTCGAGCAAGTTAGGCAGATGAAACCATGGAGAGGGTGAAAAGAATCAACGATCTACACAAGGTACGAACTTGGAATAAGGGCAACAAACTGTATGGAAGATTTTGAGCGGCGGTTACATTTCAAATCGTACCGTCTCCAGCTCGTGCAATAACTAAAACCGTACGATTATGACCGGCACCTTTATTAAGGACCGTGTTTATGTACCCTCCACGGCCAAAAACAATGGGACAGCTCAGAGAACGTATCAGTGCTACCCTGTTCACACCGACAGTATGTTGGCTACATAATGTATGGAACGAACTTCACTACCGCTTGACGTGTGTCGTGTGACCACAGGGCATTCATAGAACATTAGTGGTGCGCAAAATGCGTACTTCATGAGTTTACGATCTATTCATGCATCAGTCATATTTGTACATGTAATACTTTAGAGAACACAGAGCTCTGAAAACGAATGAATCATTTGTAGTAGCCCTTTCATTAACACTTCTCAAATATTTATCAATAACAATCCAATTGCCTAAGCACTAGCTTCATAAAACATTTATTATTGTCTTGAGTGTTTTTTCTTATCCTAATAGGGTTATAGTACATATTTTGCTTTTTACCATGTGTGTGATACAAGCAGATTCGTGATGAAAAGGTTTCAATGTTGTTTCTATGTTGCTGTAATGTAGAAGTATGCTTCAAAAGTAAAACTATCGAAAAGCCTTTGGCAGTTCAAATCAAAATTTATTTAGGCACGAAGAAGGATGGTATAGTCGTATATTCAAGAAGATCGCAATAATCAAGTTACCGACAAAGGAACAACGAAAGGTATATAAACTGGTAACAATGTTCATGTTCGTACTACAATATTTTAGAAAGGTAGTGCTTACATGTTTGAGTGCTCTTGGTAAGTCACACGTGGAGTGTTTTTATATCTGTATTTCCACAGGAAGAAGATTAATATGAGTAACAAATTGTAATATACACTGCTCATTAACCTATCTTTTTCACGATTATTTCAGGAAATATTAATGCTCACCAGCAGCAGATTTTAAATTTGTGCAGAATAGAGACAGGGAGGTAGTATGTCCATACAACCCCGCCCCATTAGAGGATTAAAAACGCCTGCAGCGTGTGGCCTCTGTTGTTTTCTGGTTTTGAGATATCAGGCAATGTATGGAACTGACTGTGAGCCGATATTTACTGCGGCAGCCACGTGCGCGGCGATTCCTTCAGTTGTGAGTTAAGTTCGTTGTAGAGTTCACAGATGGCGCCAACGTCTAGGGCGAGATAACACTGGCAGATGGCGCTGGGTTAGTGCAGTGTGTGCCGCTGCGAAGGCAGTTAACGTCTGTCCTCCGGTTAGCCGTGATCGTCTAGTGGTTAGGACATTGCGTTGTGGCCGCAATAACCCAGGTTCGAATCCTGGTCACGGCAGTGGTAAAACACTGTCACGGTGGAGGCATTTTTTTACTTTTGTCGGACATCCACTACCGGAAAAGCATTATATTTTGTCGTAATTGAGCGTAATTTTGCTTCAGTGTCACTGGAAAGATTGGTCACGTTAACGTGCAGATACATCCGCATCATTCGATGATTTTTGTGATTCAGTCACGTTATTGCATATCAGTTCAGCCGAAATCGACAAGTTACGTCCGAAATAAATGTTGTAGATTAATTTGTAAACATAACACTGGGAATGGCAGTGCAAGCGCGTGTATGGGAATATATTTATTCTGACAGCCTAATTTACATAACTGTGAATAACTAGAAGAAAATTCAGTTTATATTTCTGTTAGTTACCGTTTATTGTTGAAATATCTGAGGTTTTTCCCTTTTCTTTAGGGGACTAGCATGCATTATGGTAACCGAAACAATAGATTCAATCGGCTGTGAATTTTAGTTTAACCACTCCTTTGGAGCAACCGATTGTAATTTTACATCTCCCTAGGATTATTATTCATTCATTTCTTTCGAGTAAAACCAGTCTTATGGGAGCGACCGATTGTTAACTGTCGACGCAGCCTGGGGCATTCGATTGTTTTGCCATTGTTAAGTTATTATTGTTGACTGCACGCTGTTGTCACCAGTCGTCACTGTTACTGGCATTTCGACATTTTCGTTTTATTGAGAGCCAATAAATAGCTTTTAGTTCAGTGTTTCGTCCATGACTTATGAAGAGGTTGTCTTAGTAGTGAACTTTGTGTCCGGAACAGAATACTGGAACGCTCATTGGCTGGATAAAAAAGGTCCTTTAGAGAAATTCAATGCGGTATACAATATCTGCAAAGTCATATTCATGTTATGACACTGTACTGCTTAAAGAAAGTCAGTGGAAACTGACGAATGATTACAAATAATTCTCGCAAAATAAATACTTCGGACATGCGCAGTATATGCTTAAAAAGCAAGCGAGTAAGTCACCAAACAATTTAAGAAGTTGTATGTTATATGCTTGCTGTTCACGTAACCTCAGCATTTACCGAACTAGAATTATCGGCGATGAATGCAGAGCTTCAATAAATTTAAATTAAAAAGTAATTGTTCACTTATTTGAACATTACTTTATAATGTAATCTTTTAAAACCGACAACAAATCCATATTTAATGCTAGAAGTATGTAAACTTCATTTTTAAATAAAGAAATACATTAATTTTGTTAATATTTAATTTTTACAATTTTTTATTTCACTACTCCTGGAAATGAAGTATTTTTATTTGTCTCTTAAAAAAGCAAGCTGGTAACCCCCTAGTAAAGGTTCTGGAAAGACGAAAGTCAAGCCCGGAGTGAAGCCATTCGTATAACAGCAGTAAGTGACAGAGACTTTTGTCAGACAACGGGCTGTAAATGAAAACACTCAAACCTACAGTATCGGCGAAAGCATTCATACAGCTGACTCGACCGCAGAGACTAATTGTGTACACCATAAGAATACACCTGAACTATCTATTTTTCCGGAATCTCACTGGATTTCGTTTCAAGCGGAGCGGAACCCAAATAGTTTCCTTAACACTGAAGTAGACTATAGTGATACCTTTTTTGCATTATTCGCACGTCGACTCTGAGATAATACGGAACAACAGCTTTACCGGTGCATTTTAACTTGGACAGCATGGCCAGCCAACTGGTCCAACTAACCTGCACCGATGTGAAAAGTAGCAGTTCAGACGTAAAAAGAGACGACCCCAAAACAATTTTGTTTCGAATGCAATTCAACTTTTGAGCGGAATGAAATAATATACGCAAAACCCCGGCAACATGATTCTTAGGGAACCAGACGGAAAAAATATTAAATTGAAAACAAGAGTAATGAATATTCCTAACTTAAACCAGTGAAACTTCCAATTTTCTTCCTGAAACTATGTGAATCATTTCTGCGGAGTATGATGGCTCGGCTGATATAATTTGAAAAAGATCACCGAATTTTCCTTGTTTTGAACTGTAGAATAATCATTCAAATTATTTCTAAGGACGACCCGAATATTTCTTTCTTGTCTTCACAACGAAAGGAAACAACTATTCAGACATCCGTTTAACTTTTAAAGTAGTCATATTCGCTTCTTCCAGGCGTTTTGCCCTCAGTTTGCTAAAAAAAATTTAAAATAATTTGCCTCACATTGTAAAGCACTGAAGTGGAACGTCCATTCATTTCTGTCGAGAGACCTCCCAGTAGGCCAAAAATTACCTGAAATTTATTTGGAAGGGGACTTTTCAGCATTATGAAATATTATAATATGTTTAACAATGCTTCAGTTTGAGGGCGCTCTGAAAGTTATATTATTCTTGAAGAATCAAGTTAGCCAAGATCGCTAGCAATTCTTTATATTTTAATGACTGGTTTCGTCAGATCTACGCCGTCATCTTCGAATATTGTAACATTTTAGTTCTACATGTTTGTTACAGTACAGAAAGTCACTCTATTTATTTCATGTAACATTACCATTATTCGTTGTATTACTATTCGATAAGACGTTCGTGTTCGCATAATGGTGCTGTAGCTTTCGGTTATTGCTCTATTTGCATCGCTCTGGACTAAATTTTACACTTTTTAATCGATATTCACGAAATGTTCAACTGATTGCATAAAGCAGCTGTCATGTCAAATGTAATAAGCTGCTGGAACATAGTGGTTATATTTTACTTTTCACGAAAAAAACAGTAGATATTTAAACAGAAAATTCGGAGTGAGGAGCAATGTGAAACTCGTCTCTACAAATCTTTCATTGATTTTCAGTATGAACATTAATTAACAAAAAACAGTTGTGGCTATATGATAAAGTATTAAATACGCATTTATATTTAAACACATACTTCCTGCAGCAGCCTCCATTTCAAAACTTCGTGGTCCGAGTATAGAGAACAAAAATATTTATCCACATTTCTCCGCCCGGCTAGCTCGACGTATCACCCAAACAGCCCAAAAAATTTTACCTGAAAAACAACGATTGGATTAAGCTTGTGGCTGTCTCGTCGAGAGCGAATGCACAGTCTGAACATCACTATAGCTAATCGCCTAGCTGAAATTTCGTAACTATCAATTTTATATTCTTTTAAATTTTCACTACGACTTCGGAATTTGGCTCATTGCTCGTCGACGTGTCATCCGCCTTGATTGAGTATTCTAATCTAATTGTTCTTTTAGTATTCCTCCACGTCAAAGCAGTAGATTAATTTTGTACAGATGCTGGGTATGGATTTTAGAGACGCCAACACTTTATCTGTATTATGACATAACCGTGATAACAGCAAGCACGGTTGACGGATTTTAATGGCTGCTAACCGACTGTTCACTTTCTGCTTCTGCTTTTGTTCTTGACTGTATCAACGCGAAAGTGCCAGTGCTGTCAATTCTCCAAAACGAAAGAAGCTACTTGTTTCTACAAAGAAGCCAGAAGGAAACTGAAATAAAATAAGGTGTATTATGTGCAGTATTATTTCTGCAATAATTATACTGTGCAACAGACTAGCATAAATTTGTATTTATTTTCTTAATTTGGAATCTGCTGGACACTGCAGTAACACGAACAATTACTGTGAGTGTTTAGCATTATTTGAATTACGCTTCGCCGGCCGAAGTGGCCGTGCGGTTAAAGGCGCTGCAGTCTGGAACCGCAAGACCGCTACGGTCGCAGGTTCGAATCCTGCCTCGGGCATGGCTGTTTGTGATGTCCTTAGGTTAGTTAGGTTTAACTAGTTCTAAGTTCTAGGGGACTAATGACCTCAGCAGTTGAGTCCCATAGTGCTCAGAGCCATTTGAACCATTTGAATTACGCTTCACTGATAATACGCAGACAATAGACATGCGTTTCTAAAATTTCAAAATAGGTGATATACATGTTAACTTAAACATTAATTTGTATCCATGAAACTAAGTATAGCTTAAGCTAAATCATCGGTGCATTGTACGGAGGTTGACACCTTACCAAACTACTGCGCTGTATAGAAGTGCGCTGTTCGTCTCCTCAGTTCAGTCGCTGGCACATTGTTTATTGCAACTGTGAATCGCCCGACTTCTCATTCATCCCCGCATAAATCAAATTCTTCTTTGCTTAGCAAAGTTCTTGTGTATGTATCCTGACGAGCCGGGAACACACACCAACACACCTTTAGCTTGCTTTGTTGTGGTTTTTAATGCAATCTAGTAAAACATTTTCATGGGATATTAAAGCGTGTTTTGAAATCTTTAATTTTCCTTAGTCAACATCGACTTTAATGCAAATAATTTTCCTTAGTCAACATCGACTTAAATAATTTTCCTGTACTCCAGTAAAAGAAAGCCGGAAGAAAAGCCAAGTAACTGTGAAAAAAGCCATACTTCCAGGACCCAGTTGAATCATTCATTTGCTAGCTAAATGGTATGAAAAAGAAGGCAGAGTTAGCTCTAAAAAAGCTGACTTGACAACATTGTAGCGTACATACGCTACAATGTAGCGTACATACACTACAATGTTCCATGCTTGAACTTTTTCTTATTATAGATTATTTATAAGGAACCACTGTTTGTTTTAAGATGTTATTCAAGAATATCACCAGTCACTTTTAAAATGCAAATAACTGCAAAGCTTACGACTTTTGTCGTCTCTGGAAACGCTTGTTTATTTTTCTTGTCAACGTTTTCCACATGTTCCTCTCCTCACCGATTCTGCGGCCGGAAGGAAACTGATATAAAGTAACCATTTTTATAGCACCACATCAAAAAACTTCGATTTTCTTCTTTTCTGGATTTTGCCACAATCCACGATTCACTTCCACTGCCCAAACGTACATTCTCAAAAATTTCTTCCTCAAATTAAGGCCGATTGTTGATACTGGTAGACTTATTTTCGCTAGGAATGCCCTCTTTTTGTGTAGTCTTCTTTTATGACCTCCTTGTTTCGTCTCTTATGGGTTATTTTGCTTCCAAGGCAGCAGAATTCCTTCACTTCGTCTAATTTCTAGTCACTAATTTTGACCTTCAATTAATCGCTAATCTCATGTTTGCTGCTTCCCCTTACTTTCGTTCTTCATCGGTTTTCTCTTTTTGCATTTTGTGTACACATTAGACTATTCCATTCAACAGGTTCTGCAATTCTTCCGCACTTTCGCTGTGGATAGCAATGTCATCACAGAATCTTACGACTTATACCCTTTCACTCTGTTTTAACCCCACTCCTAAACTTTTCTTTTATTTCCTCCATTGCTTCTTCGATGTGCAGAGTGAACATTAGGGGCGCAAGAATCTTTGTATTATACCCAATCTAATCTGAGCACTTTGTTCTTGGTCATTCATTCTTCTTTCTTTTGCGCTTTGATCTTGTACACATTTTGTACTACCCTTATTTCCGTATAGCTTTCGCCTGTTTTTATGAGAATTTAAAATATCTTAAACTACAGGGTTATTCTAAATGATGGACCCATTTTCAAAACTTCGTATTCATTCAAGTACAAATCCAAAATGAACAAGCTTTATACGAACGAAAAGAGGAAGTTGTAATTAATTAGTTTTTAATAATTATTTAATAGTTAGAAAGCGTATCTGCTGTTACTGAGTGCATGGCAGCAGTTTTCCGGTTCCGCAGATCGTTCAGAGTGGTTGGTAGAGGCGGGACGTAAGCAGCTTCCTTCACGTAACTCCATAAGAAATAGTCGCAGGATGTGAGATTATGAGATCTCGGTAGTCAGAAGTGCAGAGCCAGGTCCTTAAGCCCCTGCGACCGATCCAGTGCTGAGAAAGAGAGTGATTCAAAAAGCCTCGTACATCACGGTGCCAATGGGGCGCAGCTCGATCATGTTGGAAAATGAAGTCCTGGAAATCTTCCATAACTTGAGGGAACAGCCATTGTTCCAACATGTCCAGTATGTGATTACAGTTAACCGTTTTTTCCGCAAAGAAAAATGGTTCATAAACCTTTTTATGCGATACAGCACACAACACGTTGATCTTCGGTGAGTCTCTTTCGTGTTGCAATGATGAATGTGGATTTTCTAAAGCCCATATGCGAACATTCTGTCCGTTGACTTTTCCTCTGAGGTGGAACGTCGCTTCATCGCTAAAAATTACACGCTGTAGAAATGCGTCATCCTCCATCTTTGCTAGCACATATCCACAAAATGCGAGCCGCTTCTCTTTGTCATTGGGGTTAAGAGCCTGCACAAGTTGTAATGGGTAGGGCTTGTACAGCAAACGCCGTCTCAGAACTTCCCATACAGTTGGTTCCAAGTTCTCGATTGGCTCTATTGGTAGACTTACCGGGACTGCACACAAAACTTTCTTGAATCCGTCGGACATCATCCTCTGACACACGCGGTCGGCCTGTGCTTTTTCCTTTGCACACACTCCCAATCAGTTTAAATTGCTTAAACCAAAGGCTAATGCTTTTGGGAGTTGGTGGTTGAATACCGAATTTGGTACGAAATGCCCGCTGGATTCCAATTTGCGATTCACTTTTCGCGAACTCAAGAACACAGAAAACCTTGTGTTCCACAGTCGCCATCTCACTCAGAACTGACAGTGAAACGGAATAACGGCCCTATTAGCGAGCGAACACTACCGGTCGCATCTGAAACCATCACTGCCCTCCAAAAACCTTGGAACTTCCTCTTTTCATTGGGGTTTGGGTTTGTACTTCAATACATACGAATTTATAAGAATGGGTTTATCATTTCCAATAACCCTATATTTTACATCGTCGAACGCGTTTTCTAGGTCGACATACGCCATGAACGTGTCTTGATGTTTTTTAAGTCCTGCTGTCATTTTCAACCACATCAGAAATACCTTTCCTGAAACCAAACTGATCGTCATCTAACATATCCTCAATTTTCTTTTCCTTTCTTCATCTTCATTGTTGTGGGCTGGCAGGAGAGCCCACTGGAATATTTGAGGAAGCCGAAAGGCACGCGTTTTAGCTCACGCAGGCTGGCGTGAGGTCTGGAACAGGACAAGGACTTTATAACTTAGAAAAACGGACGCAGATGGTAGAATACTTAACTTTAATCCATTAATGTTGAATGTAGCTCTTGTCTGTACATTATTTACAATATCAATAGTTGTTATATCCTAGCCAGTAATGCCACCCGAGCCCGCTGCCAAAAGGTTGGCAGCATCAAAGTCCGGACGCCGTACGCATAAGCAGCGCCAGCGAGACAGGAAATCGCCGCAAGTCTGCGCGCGCCACCGCTGGCTTCTGGCTTCTTAAGCGCTGGAGTCGCGAGCGCTAGGACAGTTCTGTATTCGCCGCTCAGTTGTATACTCGCCACCGAATTGTGTACTTGCTAGTCAGTTGTGTGTTCATCGCAGCAGAGTTGTTGTTTGTCGTCAGCCGACGCTGACCTAACCGCTCCGACTCGAACTAGACAGATTTCTGTAGACACGGAGTTCACTACTGTGTTTCAGTATCTTCGTTAATAAAGATAAGTACCGACTTTTATTTAATCAGAGTGTTTGGGTTTTCCTCTTTCTGTTCACTGTTCCAGCGGACCGGTCGGCCCGCTAATAAAAGTGTGGCGGTGACTTCGTAAGCCGTTTCTACAGCGAATTGCTTGTCGCTACGAACGCCGCCACAAAAATAGTAACTGAACATGGCGCCTTGCTAGGTCGTAGCAAATGACGTAGCAGAAGGCTATGCTAACTATCGTCTCGGCAAATGAGAGCGTAATTTGTCAGTGAACCATCGCTAGCAAAGTCGGCTGTACAACTGGGGCGAGTGCTAGGAAGTCTCTCTAGACCTGCCGTGTGGCGGCGCTCGGTCTGCAATCACTGATAGTGGCGACACGCGGGTCCGACGTATACTAACGGAGCGCGACCGATTTAAAGGCTACCACCTAGCGAGTGTGGTGTCTGGCGGTGACACCACATTCATCTTCTCTTCAGGTATTAGGCAGGAATTGCCTGTTACAGTACCCATCTCTGTCGGGGTCTTCCTCTGTCTCTTCTCCCATGGCACTTATAATTTCTTGCCTTTAAGGGAAGTCTCTCAGTCTCCTTTCTTTGTAGATGTTCGTTCCATTTTCTTCTGTAATCTCGATTTTTATCATTGAGGATAAAGATTTGCAGTTCTTCTCTAATGCCTTGATTTCTTAGCCTGTCTTCTCTTGTGCAACCTTTAACACCCCTAAGGAATTTTATTTCTTGTGCCTGAATCCGGCTTTCTTGCTTCTGGGTAATCAGCCAGGTCTCGCTTCCATACAGCGGTGTGGGAACTGCAACAGTTTTGTAAAATTTAATTTGAGTGTCTTTCCTGGTTTTGTTTTTTATGGTTCTGTTAGTTGTTCCACGTACCTAGCTGAATTTACGAAGCTTAATTTCAATATCTCAGCTGTAGCCATATGTCATTTCACATTCGAGGTAATTGAAATTGTTTACTTTCTCTGAATTCTTCTGATCTATCACTATTTAGGTTGCGATTGGTTTTTCCCCATGAAGGCCATCGTCTTAGCTTTTTCTTTTGAAATTTCCATGTTAAATTTTGCATTTATTCGTTTTAGCAAGTAGATCCCTTTCTGAAGGTCATCTTCCTTATTTGCTAGGATCACTGCATCATCAGCATATAGTAAATTATTTAAAAGAATGTTCCTGTCTAGGGAGATGCCTTTCTGAAATTCTGATTTCCATATATGTATCATTTCATTAATGTAGATGTTGAACACAGTTGGAGAAATGCAGCAGCCTTGTCGTACTCCTTTGTTAGTTGGTACCTCAGTAGTTGTTTTACCATTGAGATCTAGAGTGATATTTGTGTCTCGATATAAACTTTTTATCGCATTTACTAAATGCTTTGGATATCCGCGATTCGTCCTTATTTCCCAAAGTTTCTGTCCATTGACATTGTCAAAAACTTTTTTAAAGTGTGTTTCTTTATTATACTCTCTTCGTTTTTCTATCATTTGCTGTAGATTAAAAACTGCATCTATTGTGGATCGTCCTTTCTTAAACCCCATTTGTACCTCATGCAGTACTGCTTCTGCTATGGTGTTCTTTTTCTTTCTTCTGCACACTATTATTGTCAGCACCTTAGCACGAGCTTTTAAGCCGGTTGTGCGATAGTTTTATCTGCCCTTGCTATCTTGTGGATTATGTGGATAACATATTTACGAAAATCTGTTGCTGTGACTCGTGACTCATAGATTCTACAAACCAGATTGAATAGTCGTTGGTCGCCACTTCCTCCACTGGTTTGTAGTAATCGCCGGCCGCGGTGGTCTAGCGGTTCTAGGCGCGCAGTCCGGAACCGCGCGACTGCTACGATCGCAGGTTCGAATCCTGCCTCGGGCATGGATGTGTGTGATGTCCTTAGGTTACTTAGGTTTAAGTAGTTCTAAGTTCTAGGGGACTGATGACCACAGATGTTAAGTTCCATAGTGTTCAGAGCCATTTGAACCATTTTTTGTAGTAATCCATACGTCATAACAAGGAGAAATTCTGATGGTGCCTTCTTCCTCTCCAGGGGGTGTCGTTGTAGGATTACTAAACAGTATTTTTCTCTCCAGCTGGTATTCCTCCGCCTATAAGCATCAGAAAAAGGTTACAAATTGCTAAATTCATCAGATTAACCGTTTGTTCCCAAGACCTGCCTGGACTTACTGGATTTCTGAAACTGGTCACCAGTCTCCACTTTGCCTACTGAAATAGTTTACGTCACAAGGGTACCAGTTTAATTTATGACAGGCCTCATTTTTAATTAACTTACTTGGTAACTAAACATATAGTAATTAGGCATGCAACCATGAAACTTGGTCATGATTACTTTTCTAAATATTCAGATTTCAATGAGATGATGGATGATTTAGTGTGAACTTCGGAGTAGAAGTCTGCGCCATTTTGTTATGGCTTCTCTACCGGCCTGTTACTACACCGTGGCTCTGGGATTCAATGTGCACGAGAATTGCGGACATATACCTGCCAATAAA
Organism: Schistocerca americana; assembly: GCF_021461395.2. Lineage (NCBI taxonomy): Eukaryota > Metazoa > Arthropoda > Insecta > Orthoptera > Acrididae > Schistocerca > Schistocerca americana. The sequence goes on along the minus strand of NC_060120.1, from coordinate 1,034,897,610 downwards.
CAAAAAATTGTTATGTGCCTTGATATCCTCGAGGTAATAATTAAAACTTTATGACTACCCCTCGTCTTAAAGATTGGAGCAATACAGAAATACCATACCTGACAAAAAATGTGAATCACCGGGAAGACATGATCGGATGTCAATATATCAATGTAAGTATATTTACACGCCATCGGCGGGTATGTAAATGACTAGAGTTTAGATTCTCTGTGACAGGTAGAACAGACACCAGAGTGCAATAGTGTTGTGTGTGTTTACTATTACTACCACAGGCGTGAACAGCGTCAGATGTTGATCACTGTGAAGGACACGGAGATGCCACGTACATGTGTAGGATAGCATTACCAGCACGTTAGCCCCATTTTGGGTCTCCACATGGCCGGCTGGTCGAGTCGTGCAATATCCAGATTCGTGAGGCATTCAGATGTGGCACTGGCCCGATGTTGGACTGCATGGGAACGCGAGGGCAAGCTTGCTCATAGTCAGTGTTCTGGTCGCCCACGAGTGACCACCACGGGGGAGGACTGCCACATTGTGTACCAGGCACATCATGACCTCCTTACATCTGCACCTGTCTTCCCAGAACAAGTAATGGGCTCCCTGCAACATTCTGTGAGATCCTTCGCCATCGGCCGGAGGTTAGCAGCAGCCTGAATAGGAAATTACCACCCCACCATGTGTAGGCTAGCGTTAATAGTACAAACAGCTGTGTTTAGAGGGGTACCGTGACTGGATGCATAGACAGCTTATTGTTGGCGTCACATTCTGTTCAGAGATTAAACGCGGTTCTCCACTACCTATGATGATCATTGGCGAGTATGGCGGCGAGGAAGAGTTCCCATTCTTCCACTGTTTTCGAGAAGCACAACAGTGTTACTTTTGGTGTCAGGGTATGGGGGCCATTGGGTATGACTGGCAGTGACTGGGGAACTCTGGCGCCGCAACGGTACGTTACAGACACCTTGCGTCCTCATGTGTTACCTCATGCGATAGTATCATGATGCCATTTTTCAACAGGACAACTCTTATCCACACATGACATATGCCTCTAAGAACTGCTGACATGACGACGAGGAACTCCTATGGCCAGCAATATCCCCCAGATGTGTCCCCAATAGAACATATATAAGACCAACTCTGACATGAACTCTGTCCAAGTGTCAATATCCAGGATATGTTCAAAAATGTGTGTGAAATCTTATGGGACTTAACCTAAATTATCCTAAGGACAAACACACACACCCATGCCCGAGGGAGGACTCGAACCTCCGCCGGGACCAGCCGCACAGTCCATGACTGCAGCGCCTTAGACCGCACGGCTACCCCGCGCGGCATTATCCAGGATATCAAGGACCTGTTACAACAGCTGAGGGCCAGCTTGCCTCAGAAGCGGACACAACAGCTTTATAACACCTTTCCCAACAGAATCAGTGCTTGCAGCCACGTTAGAGGGAATGCGATGTCATGTTGCTAAATGGATTTGATTTGACTTTACAATCATATTGTGGTATCGTCCAAAGATGATGGTGCCACACCAAAGTCGGTAACATGCATCGGTACTAGAAACATTAGCGATGTCTCACTGCAGTCTGTAATGACGAATGGGAGGTACTCCTGAAGACACATCCTCTCCGTCAGCACTGCAGCGCCATCGCCCGGAGGTCAATATAGAGCTGAGCATAGACTCGCTATAACCCAGTTCGAGACATCAGATGAAGCAGGCAACATCCTCTAGGTAGAGCACCAGTGCTATTCAAGTCTCAGATGGAACTGTACTTTGTAGATGTTGTACTTTGAGAGAAGAGTTTGTAATTGCCTCCAAGTCATGCTTCACTATTCAGAGATAGTTGTAACTGTGATATATTCCTGTGGCAGTGGATTGTATAAAGTTAGTATATCTTTTTATCATGTAATAAAGTGACTAATGTTTCATATGTTGTAGTTCCGATCAGCCATACCAAAGAGCAATCAAAGAACTCACAGCTAAGCCCGGACGATCGTAGTTTCGAGAGGTCGTCGCAACCCGTGAAGTTTCACTTTATTTCCTCCTCCTCTAGTGGGTTCTTCAGTTTCTTTTTTTAATTTGTTATCGGGAATGTGCATGCAAGCTCCGCACAACCTGTTTGACCATAAATGCATTGGTAACTTACTGGAACCTGGTTGGCCGCTGTCGCATCGTAACTGCTGCCTGCTGAATGAGAGCCAGTTGCGACGGCGGAAGTCCAGTGGAGCGCACTGACAGCGCGGCGCAGAGTCTCTGTTTGTCGTTGTGCCGGTGGGCGTATGATGGGCTGCCCGCTGCCTGCGGTGACAGGCTCATTACCGAGGCCCACGTGTCCTGCCACGTGCAGCGCCGCCGCTCTTTGTCGCCGGCACACGCACGTGCGTGAGCCTCGGGGCTGAGCCGAAACAACTAGTCTGGCCGGCAGGCGCTTTTGATCTGTGGTCGCCAACTGGCTTCATCTCTCTTCACACATCACGTCGAAAGTGGTCTCCCGTTGTCCTGTCTCGGACACAGATACAGGGTATCTGGGTTAAACAAATAATAATATAAAATGTAATAATTTGAGAAGTAATTGCGATATTTATTGGCGGTGTGCTTCTATAAAAATGGAAACTCAAAATGTTTTCTGTTTGCTTGCGGCAGTTGGTACCGTATGCGCATGCGCGTAACTCCTTTGTTTCCGTAAGCGCGCGTCGGTAGCAGTTTTGCCAACCTGTGGAATTTGTCCCATATTGTGGGACATTTTGACAAATATTTTTCAGGAAAGGACAGAGGGACTTTTTTTTTTCAAAAAGTTAGATGAGTACAGGACGTTTAATTGCTGCCTCGAACACAGTGTAGTAATGGTTATGGTACATACGACACCAAAGATAAAACATTTCACGGAAGTTAAGTACACGACGCCGGCAAACTGTCATTTGTACAACCAGCAGTCAACTTTCTCACTATGGGGACAACTGGTTTGCTTACGTAACGGTAACACACATGCACTGTTATAGATAGTCACATACCGCGAAAATGAGGTGAAATAGCTCACGGAAGTAATTATACGACACCCACTGACTGTCAGTTGTTCAGCCAGCGGTCAGCACACGTTATAGTAGCTATTGTATGCACGACTTAAATACGTCATTATTTATGAATTATACGTGTGAAGTATTTTCGAATTTCCGAATAAACAGTGTATTTCAGACTGCCAGTAAACGGGAGTCCACGTCAAGCGGCGCGTTAAACTGTAATGAGCACATTGTTATATGGTATTGTTTGAAGTGGTTTAATTTGCTCAGTTCAGTGTCACTTGAATTTACTTACCGTTGGTTGCCGCGTGGACTTATGTGTGAATCTTGATCTTATTAAATAAAAATTGTTTCTGAGAGGTTTGTTTTCTACTCATTTAAGAATGTCAGACTGCGGTCCTTCGAGTGCACAGAAATCGAAATCCGGGCACAGTGAGTTAGATGTGGAAAAAACATGCTAAAACTTTCCAAGACTCTTGACTTACAAATTGACAGATTTAAACGGTGGTTGGAGACCGCTGAAGCAGACAACAGAAAGACGTGGTGTTAAGTGTGTAACGTGATTGTTACTTGCGTTAAAAGCGAAATAGAAAGTCACACTTTCCCAGTTAAACACATAAATGTTAAACCTGCACAGAGTAACAGAACTGTTGTTGACTGCTTTTCGAAAATGTGTGGTTCAAGCAGACTTGCGAAAATGTGAAGACAGCTGCCCCACACACTGACACAGCCCGCACTACGCTCTGAACCGGTGTGGATTACGTGGCGGCCGTACAAACGGTGTGCACATCACGGTGTTTGGTTATATGCATATATTCACGTCCAGTCAAATCCATTCATCCTGGACACTTATTTGCTCCGCCCTTTATTAATAAATGGACTTTTTTTTCTCACTTCACCAACCGTGGCACTGCAGTGATGATGATTCTGTCCTTTAATTTTACGAAGTTGTCATAATTTCTAGTTATAACTCCTAAATATCTGCGTAGATATTTGTCACTTTTTTGTGGATGTCATCTTCAGCCCCTTCATGGTTGAAGTTTAATAATCAGTGGTTTAATTGCTACAACATATAGCCAAATGGAGAGTGGCCTACCCCAGCGCAGTTTCCATGAATGGTTATTCGAGTTTTCAACACTACGACCGTTTTTCTTGGTGTTTTAATAATTGTCTTCCAAATTTCACTACTCCCAGAGTTAAAAAGGTAACGATAACTGACCGGTTCGAATGCCTTTTCAAAACAGATAAACACTAAGGTCGCTTTACGAGGTGCCGGGGCTAGCAGTGTATTTAACACTACATTCTTCTAGAATCTACATATGAAAATGATGCTCTAAGCCCCCCCCCCCCCCCCTTTTCTAACTCCGACTTTTTCTGTTGCACATGGATTAAGAAGAAACGCGAACTGACTGTAATCGACCCTGCAAGTGGAGTAGAAAAGAGTTTGGCACCTGCAATAATTTAATTGAATACAAATTAATTAGATAAAGGAAAGTTTCGTTAACGTAGTGAGAAATGAAAGGGTTGCTTTATCGATTCACAGGATGAAACTTCTGTACAAAATAACAATGTGATTTATTATGACTAAACTCAAAATAATAAACAATACACATGAAACATTTACAACACGTCAAATTGGATACTCAAATGAATATTGTGAAGGTGAGGTTGTCCATAAACTAGCTTGTGACGTTTATGACCAAGCGGTATGTGGAGCCAATTCCTTGCAACTCAAATCTTAAGAGAAACACCTGGCCAACCCAACATTAATTGCTGCTACAGTAGTGAGAACTCAGACAACGAACATCCAAGACAGAACCACGTAAGAAAAAACGGGAACAGGGGTGCTCTGCTGAGCTCTGATTATCACAGAGCAAAATTCCCTAATCTACCGGTGCTGCGGACATACATTACCAAGCTGTCTTCTTAACTGCAAGGACACGATCTGGCGTACCAGAGGCGATGGCTGGTTGCTTCGACGTCCCATCGTGGTGATGATAATGTCGCGAGTATAGCCCGAAACAAATTCTCCTGGTCTGGTTGTTCCAGACTAAAGACTTCCTAGCAACACAAATACGTCTCTGAGGGAGACGAAGAAGGCTCGCTACACAAGCACTGACGGTACAGTGAGTGATTTTAACAAGAGAAGTCACACAGTAACTCCGATACAGTCAACTTTAGCCAAAACTGCTCTAGACGGACAACATAGGCCGCTTGTACGCAGAACGCTCATTTGCCAACTCTACTCGGAAAGTCACATTGAAGTCGAAACTTCAGCAACTTCATCAAGCAGTTACAATTAAATGAAAGTATATTAGACAACCAACGGAAGGCAGGCTGTCTAGAGCAGCGAGAGCTCGGTCTTGTAACCTATTCCGACCGAAAGGCGAGAACCAACCCTCTCAAGAGCATCTGTACAAGCCGAACACAGAACATTCCCGCCCCCACGACAGTGGCCGTGGTTAAAGCGTTCCAATCAGCAAAACCGGTGGAAAATTCCACTCTGTTGCGCCAATTTTGCTACGCCACAGAGCTATCCCCTGAGCTAGCTAATCACAGTTATGATTTTGCAGAAAACGCGGGAATTTGCCCGCCAAGACTGCCTGGGAGCACAAGTCATTCGCACACCTCGCTGGTAGCACGCCAGAAAGTGTTTTCAGCACGTTTCTGCGAAGTAACTGAATCTCTAGCCCAGCCGCTCCGTCAGACCCCTGTGGGCATGCCGCTCCTGCTCTTATGACAATGTCGGCGTCTGGAAAGCATCCACTCGACTCCCTCACACCCGTCGGCTTAACCCTTTCAAGATCAGCAGAACCCGCCTGTCACCGCACCACCTGGGTGTCGAGAGACGCTGCGTGGGAAGTCCGCGTGTGAAGGAATGGCGACTTTTCACCGCATGCAATTAGAGAGGAAAATCGAATTACTCAGAGTAAGATAGAAATATGAGAGGGGGCTCATGCCACTTCTCACCTTTATAAGATTTATCGAAATAATGTGGTCACGTCTCAGCACGCTTTAACAGTTTTGACAATGCCACGCCCAGTCAATGGAATTTGGTCACCTTCCGCAGTTAAGTGGTCAAGAGATCATTTTTAATCAATTCGACCAATAACCCTTCACTTCGACTTTTCAAAGAATAGGTCTCTCATATGTAAAATAGTTTCAGACGTCTGATTACTTTACTTTGGAACTCGCTTTATCAAACACTGGATAAGTGTAGTCTGGGTAATTTCCGCTCTGTTTCAAGAAAAGTAAATTTTTCCCACATCTTAATGCTAACTTCATGCAGTATGTGTCGCAGAATGTTGTAATTTTGTAGGTGCATCCAGTTATGTAGATACTGTCTTCAAAGTTTGTTTCGAATGGCGTTAGTAGTAAAGAAGTAATAAACTAAAATATCATTCCTGGTGCTGAAATTATACTTTTTGGACAGCGAAAATCTAGTAAGCAATATACTTTTTTCCTTCATTATTTTGTGGGAGTGACAACGAGATAAAGCTTCGAAGAGGTCTGAAATTATGTGGAAAGTTCGTTAAAGGTCGCTGAATGCTTTCATTCTCAAATATAGATGGGTGTAATTTGGATAATTAGCGCCCCGTGAGTTCCTCTGCCTCAAGACACATACATGTCGGGTGATTCCGTGAAGATGTTACAACCTTTCAGGGATCATGGAGAAGGGTAAATGCATCAATCTGAGGTAAGGGACTCTGGTCTGGAAACGACCGAGACCAAACTTATAAGGGAAATAGTTCTGACAGTGGAATGCATTTAAAGAAACTGTTGCTGCTTAAATTGTGGAGTAGGTAAGTTTCAGAAGTGGTGGTAGAGATCAAAACATGAAAAAATGTTTAGTAATCATTGGTTCTGAAATGCATACTTTAAAAGCTACGAGCACTTGTTCATCTTCGATACTGAAAAACACATCTCGTCTTCTGCAAGCTCTTTCGTTTCCATATTTTTGGAGAAGGTAGTATGGACCAAAGCAATAACAAATGCCCAGTAAATATGGAATCTAAAATGCTTACCTTAAGGGCTGTGAGTTCTTGTTCATCTTCGCTACTGCGAAACCCATCTCTTAAATACTGGAGGAGTTGCCATAGCTCTTAACATAGGAATTTTAGAACCCATGCTTACCCAACATTTTTATCTTATTTCGGTCCTCACTATCACCTCTCAAAGATGCATACCCTGCAATCTAGTATTGTTACATGCATTCCAGTGAGAGAGGTATCGGCGCGTGGTGTTAGCCGAGCGGTCTGAGGCGCTGCAGTCATGGACTGTGCGGCTGGTCCCGGCGGAGGTTCGAGTCCTCCCCTGGGCATGTGCGTGTGTGTTTGTCCTTAAGATAATTTAAGTTAAGTAGTGTGTAAGCTTAGGGACTGATGACCTTAGCAGTTAAGTCCCATAAGAATTCACACACATTTTTGAACAGAGGTATCAGAACGATTTCGCTTAGAACTTTCGATTCTGTCGTTTCCGGACCAGGGCCCCTTACCTGAAATTGTTACATTTATCCTTTTCCATCATCCCCCAAAGTTCGTAACATCGTCTCGGAATCACTCTATATATTGGAAGTTAGACTCACCCTTTATTCTCGGTGACATAACAGGTATTGCGGTGGATAGCGCACATGAACTGCGAAGCTTGATACGAGAAAACGGCTCGTCTTCATTTGGACACTTTATAAGAAAAGCTTTTTGAAGTAAACAATGTATTTCAATCGAAGGACGAGGTCAAAATACCACGAGTCTGATAACTAGTTTCACTGTAATGACAGTGTTGCAATTACTGTTTGTAATTAAAACATCGATAAAGGCGTATCAATAATTTTCGTATTGATTTGCCTAGGCAAAATCCGATTATAGTTTCATAATCCTTTGGTAAAATGGACTTGCGTGCTACACAACACGATAATATTCTGTTTGAATTTTATTATGCCATCTTTCTAATGATTTTTGTTTTTGTACTCGTATGTTTCTAGCGCTTCGACCCCCTTTCACCTAGTTTGAACCAATATATTACAAACACGATTTGCATGTGATCAGAACCGGTATATAATGTATGTGGGACTTCCAACGTCATTTCAGTGTACTGAATTATCTCTGTAACTGGCTATCAGCACAGCTTAAAATTATAGGAAACTTTAATTTTTAAGACACGTCGTAATTCAGAAATTAGGATATTCTCTGTGGTACTGGCGAGGAAAGGAACTTTTGGAGAACAGTAACAGTGGGGAGAGATAGGATGATAGCATATATGTTTCGATATCGGAGAGCTTCCATGGTTTTAGCGGGAGCTGTAGAGGGTAAAAACTGTTGAAGACAGAGAATGGAATACATCCGGCAAATAACTGAGGCTGTCGGAAAATTCCTACTCTGAGAGATGGCGACAAGAAGGGCCTTTGGACACCGTCCACCACTAACAGTGACAAATCCAGTAATTAACATGACGACCCAGTGAAGGTAGAGGATAAAGTCCAGGAAGAAGAAGAAGAATACATGTACACAGTTTCTTACTTTAATACCTGACGTAGTGTTTTAAACCTTTAACGTAAAATTGTACCTCTTAATGAGTAGATTATAACAGCATTTTAAAATTTTTAATTCCGTCTACAATTATATGAAATACTGAAAATCACATTTTTGTTACCCCTGGAAGCCGTTATATAGGCAACCAGCAACTGGGAGTCGTTTAAGTGGGTGACCGTTATAAGCTGTCTAGTAACATGCAGGGTGCCAAAAAAAGTTGTTGTGGCGTAACAAGACAGCTACGCCACACTGAAGTAGCCGAAAGGCACGCGTAATCTCACGTAGGCTAGATAGAGGTCTGAAACAGGATACGTAATGAATAGTAGCAAGAAAAGTACGTAGCTCCTTTAATACTTAACTTTTAATCCTTCATGTGAATACAGCATTCCTAGATGATACAAGTGAGACTCTATCTTAAAATGGTTAATGGCGCCTTGCTAGGTCGTAGCCATGGACTTAGCTGAAGGCTATTCTTACTGTCTGCTCGGCTAGTGAGCGATGCATTCTAACTATCTGCTCGGCTAATGAGCGATGCTTCGTCCGTGTAGTCGCTAGCAATGTCGTTCGTACAACTGGGCGAGTGCTATTCCGTATCTCGAGACCTGCCTTGTGGTGGCGCTCGGTCTGCGATCACACAGTGGCGACACGCGGGTCCGACATGTACTAAGTGGACCGCGGCCGATTTAAGCTACCACCTAGCAAGTGTGGTGTCTGGCGGTGACGCCACAAAAGTATTCCAGGAGATTTTACGGACCAAAACTAGACAAAAACCTTTAGTAAACATGGGCTCTAAACTGCATACCTTAACGGCTATGAGCACTTGTTCATATTCGCAGCTGTGACACACATTCTTCTACTGAACGAGTGCCCATAGTTCTTAAGGTATGCGTTTTAGAGCCCAAGTTTACTGTAAATATATTTTTTTGTTTTGGTCCACATTACCTCCTCCAAAAAATGGAAACCAAAGAGCTTACAGTAGAAGAGCTGTTTTTCACAGTACCGAAGATGAACAAGTGCCCATAGCTGCTAAGGTACGCCCATGTTTGCTAGACTTTTTTTGTTTTGGTCTGTATTAGAACCTCTGAAAATTGCCTACCCTACAATCTTAGTTACAACAGCACCGGTATACCTATCCCGCTGTCAGGTGTACAAAACGATCCGAGATACCAGAACGATTTTCCTTTATACCTTTCGACTTAGTCGTTTCCTTATATTGACACAGTTACCCTTCTCCACCATCCCTGAAAGTTAGTAACATCATCACAGAATCACCCTGTATATCATCTCTTTAGTACTTGTCTTACTGTGTTAAATTTTTAACCTAAAATTGTACATTTAATGAGTACACTGCGAGCCGGCCGTTGTGACCGAGCGGTTCTAGGCGCTTCAGTCCGGAACCGTGTTGCTGCTACGGTCGCAGGTTCGAATCCTGCCTCGGGCATGGATGTGTGTGCTGGAGGAGGAGGATATTAGTGTTTAACGTCCCGTCGACAAGGAGGTCATTAGAGACGGAGCGCAAGCTCGGGCGAGGGAAGGATGGGGAAGGAAATCGGTCGTGCTCTTTCAAAGGAACCATCCCGGCATTTGCCTGAAGCGATTTAGGGAAATCACGGAAAACCTAAATCAGGATGGCCGGAGACGGGATTGAACCGTCGTCCTCCCGAATGCGAGTCCAGTGTGCTAAGCACTGCGCCACCTCGCTCGGTCTTGTGTGTGCTGTCCTTATGTTAGTTACATTTAAGTAGTTCTAAGTCTAGGGGACTGATGACCTCAGATGTGCTTAGAGCCATCTGAACCATTTTGAGTACACTGCGACAGCATTTTAAATTATTAAATTCGGTAAATAATTACACGAAATACTGAAAATCAAGTTTTTGTTGCCCGTGGAAGATGTTAGATTAGGAACGAGCAACTGGGACCGTCCACAGGGCTAGCCGTGGAGTACTGACAAGAGAAGACCACGACGTTCGGATCACGAACTTACTTCAAACTTTCTACAAATGTAGTGGTCCATTAGGACAACGCAATATGCAAGTAAGACATACAACTTAAGTGATTTGGAAAAAATCGCAAGAGAAATTTTACGTGTTAGTGATGTACCGGTGAATTGCGTCTCTGACCACCTAGCGAGGTGGCGCAGTGTTGTTTAGCACACTGCACTCGCATTCGGGAAGACGACGGTTCAAACCCGCGTACGACCATACAGATTTAGGTTTTTCCGTGATTTCTCTAAATCATTTCATTCAAATGCCAGGATTGTTCCTTTGAAAGGGCGCGGCCGATTTCTTTACCTAATCCGATGGGGCCGATGACCTCGGTGTTTGGTCCCCTCCTCCCAAACCACCACACCCACTCACCCCTGAGCACGAAATGGCGGCGATCGTTTGGTTAGCGTTGTGGCGGGTAATCGCTGGATTGAGTCCCTCTCATTTTTTTCTAAATTTAAATATTTTTGCACACTAGTCATGTTGTTTGGTACGTATTACATATGAAAGGTAATATGATAGAAAGACACGTGTATTTGCATGAACTTATATTGAATTTTAATGTTATTTCGCTGTATACAGCAAATGTTATGCGACTTTTATTTCTATAAGCTACTTAAAAGCTTTATCAAGCCTCTTTAAAGTTGTTCGTAATTGATTGACAACGAACCGGAAATTGCTTCTGGTGAAGATACTATTAAACACATTCAGACGTACATAGCCAATTTTCGACACCGATATTTGCAAAAATATTGAGTTATCCATAATTTACATCTAAACTGTTGGAAGAAATAAAAATTTCTCAAAATTCCAATGAACTTTGTTTTTCCTTAGAAACCCTGAAGATTTCTTACGCATGCGGAAAAATTGTATTCATTCGATTTTGTAGGTGCAACTTTATGTTTTCCGTGTCTGTATAGAAAATATCATCCTGCAACTTGTAATGTCGAAAACACATCTGACGACTAATCGCACATTATCCTCGTATTCTGGATAATGTAACTCATTGCAGTATTGAATAAAGCTACTTAAAGCGTCTCTCTCGTCCTTGAAACTAGTGTTTGCAGATCGGAGCGTCCAGGTGCAAAGCATTTTTCGGTCCCTTACCCGAGTGCTGGTACGTAGGTTGGAACTTCAATAGTGGCAACACTGCTGTGGAGACACTGTGCAATGGAATCGCCGGCCACAGAGGCCGAACGGTTCTAGGCGCTTCAGTCCGGAACCGCGCTGCTGCTACGGTCGCAGGTTCGAATCCTGCCTCGGGCGTGGATGTATGTGATGTCCTTAGGTTAGTTAGGTTTTAGTAGCTCTAAGTCTAGGGGACTGATGACCTCAGACGTTAAGTCCCATAGTGCTCAGAGCCATTTTTGCAATAGAATCTGCTCTTGTCGCTGATTGCACACGTTGTTGACATATCTACCTTACCTCCGAGCAAATGGACTCGACTGTCCCAAGTCACCGGCGTGCGCACAATCGAGGGAAACAGTAACTTGTGAGCGAGCGGTCTAACGCAACGGTGTTACTATGTTTTCGAAACAGGAACAACGGAGTCGGATCAAGATTGAATGTGCCAGAGGTCGTACAGCACGACAGTGTCATCAAGGTCTTCACGAGGCGTGCGGGGAGTTGGTATTGCGGTACATAACAGTGGCAACGAAAGTCGGCAAAGTGTGGCAGACATGCATCTGGCAGGTCGTTAAGTAGACAGTGATCGACGCCATACGATTCGTGAGCTCGCCCGCGAAACCGGATTAGCGCATAGGATTGTGCTTCGCCTCCTGAAGGACGCCTGGACATGCGTAAAAAATTGCATCATGATGGGTTCCGCTTGACTTGACGGGTATGTAGAAATGGATGCGTTACGACGCTGCTCAGACACACTTGGAGCGCTATGAGCGCGAAGGAGAGGATTTCTTATGCCGTATCGTAACACTGGATGAGACATGGGCCACATCGTACGAGCCAAAACTGAAACGCCAATCAAACGAATGGCGTCATTACGGGTCGCCGCGAGATTCGAAAGTGCGTCAGAGCCCCAGTATGGTGAAAGTTATGGTGATTCTCGTGTACGACTGTGATGATGTTATCCTAACGCATTACGTTCCTCCACGGCAGACCGTCAATGCACAGTATTACTGTTCTTTTTTGGAGCATCGCCTGCGACCTGCTTTGCGAAAGAAGCGGCGACACTTCCTGCGCAACCCATCCATCATTTTGCACGACAATGCGCGGGCGCATACAACGCAAGATGTGCCTGCTCTATTCGGTCGATGGGACTGGGAAGTAATGTACCATCCACCATACTCCCCGGACTTAAGTCCTTGTGACTTTGATTTGATTCCGAAGATAAAGGAACCACTTCGTGGCATTCGCTTCAGAACTGTTCCAGGGATTCGACAGGTAGTAGGCCGCTCCATTCGCACCGTCAACAGAACAGGCTCTGCTAACGGAATACTACGCCTTACATGTCGCTGGCAACGGGTTCTACACAACGCTGATGACTACTTCGAAGGACAGTAATAGGTGCAAACATGTAACTCTTTTGTATCACTTGTGAATAAATAGTTGCCACTATTTAAGTTCCAATTCTCGTATAAGGGATTTGCGAAAATCACGACGGGCATACATTCTCAGGAAAACCTTATGTATGTAGTCGTTTACTTGTCGATAGTTATAAATACACTGCCGAAAAAACAATTAGTACACCCTTTCAGAGATTTCCAATTCACTCACGATTTATTGTTGCAACAGCTCATATGGAGTGCACGAAATGATCACATTTCCAGATCAGTAGCACAAGCGGTTCTGAGGTACGGTATATCTACCCATGCTGAAACACCAGTGTGTGTGGCCTCCACGATCAGCAATGCAGGCGCCGACCATCCAGTGGATCGTACAGATGACGAATACTGTCCTGGAATATGTTATTCCACGCCTGCTCGACCTGTTCACGTAGTTATGTGAGAGTTATTGGTTGACGTTTCGGACGAGTCACTTTTCGCCCCGTCATATCCCCCACGTGCTTGATTGGAGACAAGTCCGGAGATCGTGCTAGGCAGGGAAGTTGCTGCACGTCTTTCAGACCACGTTTTCATGGGCAGACTGGGTGAGCATTATCCTGTTGGAACAACACATCACCTTCCTGTTGCAAGAACGGCAAAAGAACGTGTCCAACAACATTCCGCACGTACAAGAGCGCTGATTAGGGTCCCCACCACAAACACCAAAGGTGAACGAGCGTTGTATCTTATCGCTTCCCAGACCATAGGGTTGCGGTGGGGCCAGTCTGTCTTGGACAAAATGCACTCTACGAAACAGCTCTCACCAGGACTACGTCGAGCGTGCAAACGACCATCACTTACGTACAGGCAGAATCTGCTTTCGTCGCTGAAGTCCACGGCGCGCGATTCAATCTTCCAGGTGATCCTGTAATGGCACAGTCGCGCCGTGGATGTCGGTACTGCGGTGTGAGTGGAAGACGGGGTACAGACGTGCGTGCCCGAAGTCGCACTGCTCATAACTGGTTCGCAACAGTTCATTTTGACACGTCTGGGTTCAAATGGCTCTAAGCACTATGGGACTTAACATCTCAGATCATCACACACATCCAACCCCGAGGCAGGATTCGAACTTGCGACCGTAGCAGGCGCATGGTTCCGGACTGAAGCGCCTAGAACCGCTCGGTCGCAGCGGCCAGCGACAAGTCTGGACTTACAAGCCCTCTTAACTGCGCTATGGTAGATGTATGATCCGCCATTGCTGCCCTTGAAACTCGAAGATCCTTGCGGGTGTCTGTGGTGCATGACGTCCAGAATCTCGTCAGTGGGTGTGAGAATGTTTACGTGACATCTAATACAAGCATCGTTGCACAACCGACGCTGCGCGTCCAACTTGTGTGGCAGTTCTCCGAAAGGATCATCCCGCCACTCGGAAGGTCACAAGGTGTCACTCTTTCAGACTCGCTCGGTTGGCTGTAGGATGGAGGTCTGGTAGCTATGCCACTACGGTGTCTGTTGCTGGACGACTTGAAACCGTTATCAGTACATCTTCTATCCACCGAGTGGAATATGCCGTCATCAGATCAAAATCGATGTCGTCTTTGGAGGTGTACTAATGTTTTTTCAGCAGTTTATAACCTTTGTTATGGTAATAAAAGTTAGCAAAGAACCAAATATCATTCGAAATTCAATAAAAGTTCAAGTAAATACACGTGTGTTTTCATCACACTACCTTTCGAATGTAACGTGTATGAAATAATATGACTAGTGTTGAAAAAATTATAAATTAAAAAAAAAAACGAAAAGAAAGTGAGTGAGACTCGATGCAGCGATCCACCACTCGATGCAGCGATCCACCGATAAACTTGATCACAATCAAGTCTTCGAATAAAGCACTTGGAATATGCTTATGAATCCACGATATTCAGGAATATACGGCAGTATATGACAATATCGTTTATTTTTGAAAAATGCCTGGAGGTGCTATCGCATGTCACTGTGTTTCTCTCTGTGGAATTCAGAAGTGTGTAAGTATGCTGTTTAGGTTTTTATGTTGGTAACGCCACGTAGCACTCCGTATGAAAATCACTGACTGTGCTGTGTGCAGTCCCTGGCTGGTTGGCTTGTGTAGTGTTGGGCAGTTGGCTGTGAACAATTGGAGGTGAGCCGCCAGCAATTGTGGATGTGGGGAGACAGATGACAGAGTTTTGAGCGGACAATCTGGACGTGTGTCCGTCAGAAAAAGAAAATTTGTTTAATTAGATGTTACAAAATTATGACTTTTGGATGCTATTAAGGTAAATACATTGATTGTCCTCTATCAAAATCTTTCATTTGCTGACATACCTATGAGTAGTTAGTGCCTTCAGTAGTTAGCATCTTTTATTTAGCTGGCAGTATTGGCGCTCGCTGTATTGCAGTAGTTCGAGTAACCAAGATTTTTGTGAGGTAAGTGATTCACGAAAGGTACAGGTTATTGCTAGTCAGGGCCATTCTTTTGTAGGGATTATTGAAGGTCACATTGCGTTGCGCCAAAAATATTGTGTGTCAATTTAGTGGTGATCAGAATAAGTAAGGAGAGAACTGTCCGAGTACGTTCAGTTTTGCTCAGCTGTTTGAAAATCAAATAACGTAGAAGTTTACCAGCACAGTCATTCATAATTTTTCTAAGGGGATGTTTCCCGTGTATATTTTGTAATGGAAGCCATCAGACCTATATTCAGGACAGTGGAATTAAAATGTCCTGTGGTACCTCTCCTGCTCCCACTCGACCGGTTTGCATAGTTGAATGCCGAAACTGGTAATCAGAATAACATAAAATAAAACAAAATAACATCTCAATTATACTGCTGTTTGCGAATTTCATTGATGATTGTACATTATGTTATCGTAATGGACAACTGAAAGGATGCAAAATTTGGAGTAAATCGGTGATCTGAACGCCGTGGCCTCCCTTTTTTTTAGTAAGAGCTGTGACTTTTTTTAAAGGGGGAGTAGGCTATGAGGGAGGGGGAGGAGGCAGAGAGAGAGAGAGAGAGAGAGAGAGAGAGAGAGAGAGAATGGATGGAGGGATGAAGGAGCGTAAATCAGGCCGCCGCAGATTGTGGAACTGTTTGCTAACTGGGGTTTATTGGCGTCGGCGGGAGGCGCCAGTAGATAGGGTTTCACGCACAGCGCTTCCCTGCGTCACGTCGGGAGGGGGGTGCGAGGGGACAAACGCACTTTGCTGGCCCACAGGGGTCCCTCTGTTGCTGCAGGCCGGCGTCTCTGGGCGACTCCATTATTGCGGCCGGAATATGGCGCGCTCCCCCGCTTGGCGTGGGTGGAGGGCGACCCCTCTGGAGATCTGTTGCTCTTGATTACTGCCGCCGCGACCGTCTTTTGTCCCGCGCGACTGCGTCACTGCGGCGAGGGGCCGGGAGCGTCAAGTGTGTAAACGCTATGAATCAGCGCGGGGGGCGGATATTACAAGTGTATTAGCCTCATATGCTCCGCGATAGCATCGGGCGGGCAGTCTGTCTTGTCTGCGCGCCTGCCTTCCATCTCTACTGCGTCCCCGGTAGTTATAGGACTCAACAGATGCCCGCAGTATTATTGACTTTGCGGATAACAGCCTGCGGCGATGCGAATATGTAACTGTGTGTCTGCGAGTATTCGCAATAGTAATTGCTTTGTGGTTAAAAGTTAGAGGGCTGTGTCAGTATTACAATTTTCGTCTTTTTTTTTTAATAATACAGGCGATCATTAATAATAATACCACAAGGCTGCATTTTAAAAATTTTTGTCAGGCGATTTTCAAAAGTATATGATCTAGAAGTAATTTGTAATGCTGATTCTGAAAGTTACCTTTATTTTGAGCTATCGCTTCCAGATTTCCCACCATAAATCATATTTCAAAGATTTAAGTAATTGAAGCACAAATATTAAAATAAAATTTCAATTAGCTTCTATATTTTTAAAATTATTGTTTAATTTTTTAGGCATATACTAATAATACTACGAGTGTGTACTGAAAGTAATGTCTCCGAATTTTTTATGTGAGAACTCTTAAATAAAATAAACTTTATTAACGTTATACGTCTTTATTTTTCGTGTCTGCATATTTATTCCTCAACATAGCCTCCCTGGCGACGAGCATATATCTCGCAACGAGAGAACAGTTTTTTGATACCTTCACTGTGTGTGGTCGAACTGTTCTGCACGTTTCGTTTTCTGCGGTTAGAAACCTGATTACAGCATGCTGTTTCTCACGCATCGACATAGTTACAAACCGCCATGTTACACGCTACAGTTCCAAGGCCTCTAGCAACAGACGGTTGCAGCTTTGCGTCAGGAAATCAGAACCTTTATCTTTACTGTATCTCTTCAACATCCAACAACTGTAGCCATTATACATTCATTCCATCTTTCTTGGCATCTCGTTTCCACCTACTTAATGTGCTGGTGGAAACGTTCTCCTACGTCTTCATTTGAATGTCATATTTTCAGAAAAGTGGCCAACATGTCAATATGTGAGTGTAAGAAATAGACTTCTAAACCCCGATTTTGACAGTGTACTTGTAATGCTCCTTATTCGCTAGAAATTTATCAGTATCAGGTGTGGAGGCAGTCTGTGCATATTTTTCTCAAAAACGTATTCTAGTCTTGAACTTGTATTCCTTCATTAACTAGTGAAATAGAGGACCAACAATGTTTCTTCGCTGATGAAGGGAACTTCAATAGAAATGTACACCGTCTTCTGGAAGACAAAGTGTTTGAATAAGCGCAATTTCATCTGTAGTGGTGGAAGCGAAAAGAGGACATTTTCTTGTACCCATCTCGCTATCCTATAAAATTCCTATAACTAAAAGTAAAATAAACTTTATTCCATTAAGAAGAAATGGTACGTGATACAAAAAAATTTTGAAATCAGCATGAAATAGTTAAGGGCATTTATTTTGAATACTCTGATATACCCAGAAAGCAACAATTACACGGGAGTGCAAAATTTACGGATGAAAGTAAGTTTCGCATGGTGTGTAAGTGCCAAGTAACATACTTCGATGAAACTTGGATCATACATAGAAAAAACTGAGACTGTATTGTAGTGACTGAAAGATTTACGCAGTGAGGTGAAAGTCTTCTCAGCTCTTACCATATGAAGGTGCGTAATGCACTCATAAGCATTGTCGAATAAGATTGCTTTGTTGGTCCAGGTGTTAACGCTGCGGGGAAGTACAATATTACATGTGCGTACTTACTTCCAGATCTTTTAATGCTGTACACTCACGGGTCAACATTATTGTAACACGGTACTCCTTCCCCCTGTGCGTCTTTCCATGAGTTCATTCGGCCCTGAATTTGCGTTTATGGATGACAGTGAATGACGGCATCGAACAGTGCAGGTGGAGCACCTGTACCGTATTGAAAGAATTGGAGGTAAGTACGCCCATGCTACATTACACCTCCTCACGCCACAACACCTGGACCAACAAAACGATGGTGTATTATGTACCATCATATGGCGAGACGTGGGAAGGCTTCTGTACTCTTCTGTGTCAGTTCTTCCTATATATGATAAAAGTTTCATCGATCTATGTTACTTGGCAGTTACACATCAAGGATACGAGGTATGTTCAGAAAATTCGGGAACTTTGTCCACAAAATTGCGCATGGCCTCCTTCGAAATACTATCCTCCGCAATTGATACACCACTCCCAACACCGTTTCCACTTCCGAGAGGTCTTGGTACGCCCCGTATTGGATCGCGCGAAGCGCCGTCTGCGAATTTTCTTTTATCTCGTCTATTGTTGCAAATATCCTTTCTTTCACTGTGGTTTTCAACTTTGGAAATGAAAAAAAAGTCCGCAGGGGCCAGGTCTGGAGAGTATGGGGGATGAGGCGGGGTTGCGACACTTGTGAGGAGCGACAGTTGTGAGGAGCGACATTTGTGAGGAGATCCGGCCGAACAGGTAGCGGGTGGTCTACAGGGACACCAAACAGGTAGCACACCGCAGTTCAGTACTGCATCGTCACATCACTGCCGTCACACAGGAGTGCACAACGATCGCTGCAACGCATCAGGCAAAAAGCATGGGATCTACACAAGATCCTACCGATACTGCAGGAATATTTCTGCAAGAACATCATTTGCTGAAGAATGATGGGAGCAAATTTTTACTTACAGATGACGACAGAGGACCACATGATAGGATATTGGTGTTCGCCAGCGAAAGGGGAAAATCCTGTTTAATAGACTGCAATTCGTTCTTTGTCGATGGAACGTTCAAAAGGTCCAGCAAGGAGTTTGGACAGTTGTTTATTGTTCATACCGATATTTCTAGTTGTGAGGAGGAAACAAATACAGTTCCAACCGTGTACGCCTTGCTACCCAATAAAAAGTGAGAAACGTACGATCGCTTTTCCACAGCTGCTGAGAGCAACGTACCTGGATGGAATCCTACAGCTACCATGATGGATTTTGAAGCTGCAGTCATCCAATCAGTAACACATTTGTTTCCTGATGCAAAGATTAATACCTGCAACTGCCATTTCAATCAGTGGTTGTGGAGGGAAGTGCAGAATTGCGGCCTTGTTGCTGCCTACAAGAAAAACGAAGAAATTCGTTTTCACATAAGATGGTGTTCCGCTTTGGCCCACATTCCCCTGGACATGTTAGATGAAGGGTGGCTATGAATTCAGGAGAGCACGCCAGATAATGAAAAACTGCAGGATTTTTACGACTATTTTGTTGAACAATGGCTGGATAATGAAGACAAATGGCTCTGAGCACTGTGGGACTCAACTGCTGTGGTCATCAGTCCCCTAGAACTTAGAACTACTTAAACCTAACTAACCTAAGGACATCACACACATCGATGCCCGAGGCAGGATTCGAACCTGCGACCGTAGCGGTCGCACGGTTCCAGACTGTAGCGCCTAGAACCGCTCGGCCACTTCGGCCGGCGATAATGAAGACATGCCAAGAGACATATGGAACTGCGCAGGAAGGCGTCACCGCACCAACAATGTTTTATAAGGATGGAATTGGAGGATAAATACATTAATTTCGAAGGTTCATCCAAATTTTTACTCCTTAGTAAAAAGTCTCAGAGAAGATGCAGAATATCATGGGCACCGACTAGTTTTAAATCTAGGTGGGAAAAGAAGAAAGACTCCAAGTTGACGGCAATATAAAATCATTTCTTTCTTGCGTGGCATATGCACAGAAATTACAATGAAAACGAAATGACTGAAGCTACAGCAACACTTGTAAATATTGAAAAGGGGTTCAATTCACGCCTGTAGCCCTATTGTAAGAATTGTAAATAAATAATCATCCTGTAAATATTGTAAATAAATATAATGCTGGACGAAGAGAGACTACTTCCTCGTGGTGTTCCCTAGAAACGACACAAAGTCGGCTAAATGTCTCTTGCAAATTGTAAAAGATTGACTAATGAGGTCTGAAAAGTCATAGCCTTTCTAACAATCACAATCAGCATTATTGTGTAGAGAATTTTAGAAACAATGCCTGTTTGAGTGGACGATGAATGCATCTTGTTTCAATACATAAACTGCATTCCTTAACGCTAATTGCTAGCAGGACTCACATTAGCGCTCAGTACACTTTCCTGCGTCGTACGGAAAAATTAAGGTTTATTTCGAAATAATTAAAGAAAAAGTTTCTACCGAGAACCAAATTCTTTAATTGGCTCCTCTTAACATATGGTAAAAGGTTTCCACTCCTATCATATCAAATTTTGGGTGAGGGGTTGAAAGATGGAAAACATTTTCGGTTTCTGTAGTTTCTGTAAAATACATCGTTAAGTATGAGGTTGAGGGAAAATTATGCCCTATGTAAGATTAATCAGAACAAAAATTCCAATGAAAAAGGTCTTACGCATAACTGTGCTGCAACTAGTGGTTGACATATCGTGGGGGCAAAATCAGCTCCGATTTCTATTTTGACTAAGGCTACTCTTCCTTGCCCAAAAAAAAATGTAACCCTGGCTGCACTGGAGGAGTGTGAATGTGCCTCGGCAGTTGCCCGGGCCGGCACAAGCCGAGCGCTGTCCCACCAAGCGGCAGCAGGTAGTGGCTGCCCCAGCAGGTAACACACCTTGTGCCGGTCCCTTAAGCCCGTCTCACACGGAGCAAGGTTCGCCGCAAGTTGGCGAGATGGCGTGCATGCCTGCCGGCTTGCAGGCAAAGGAGCCGGCTATCTTCCATGCCGAAGCTCTCCCACGGTGCAAGATCGGCAGCTAGTTGTGTTGCGATCGGCTGCATGTTGTATCGAACGAAGATGGCTGCTTCAGGTACAGATGTTCAGAGCAAACTGGCGTTATTAGCTGTTTTGGTGCTAAACGATGCAGAAATGCATGCTAATGAGAGAAGAAGAAAGAAAGAATGGACGAAAAACTGGATTAAGAGGAGAAACGCTGGAAAAGGTGTGGTCTCCATGCTTCATAAAGAGTTGAGGTTAATTCGCATAACACCTACTTTTGTTTGAAAAGTATCACCATTTCATTACTGTTTGATTTTATAAATATACCAATAATGACTGTTATATACGACTTTATTTTATAGGATAGAAGATCGTATATCCTTTGCAAATTTTATACGAATGGATGTATTGGTATTTGCAACTCTTTCGAGAGCCTCTGCACGCAAGTGTTTATTATAATACGTAGTTCGCGCTTTTCACGACGTACAGACACTGTTCTTCCCTATTATTACATATCAATGCTTCAATCGCTTCCTTGGACCACTGCGATACCATTATTTAATAATTATAAGAACTTCCTACCGCACCTCACAACAGCAGAAAAGCGACTATCAACAAAGGCTTCCCGCCCAAGCTTTCCGCGTCTGACGTCACAAACGAAACGCCTCATGATTGGCCAACGCAGGTAGCACGCAGGGATCCTTGCAAGAAAAATAGCACCGGACCTATCCTGGAAATCTTACGAGGTTCCCACCAAGGTAGCCCGCTAGCAGACGACGGAGCCCGCAAGGTAGCCGCCGCGCGAGCCAGCAAGGAAACTTACAGCGAATCTTGCTCCGTGTGAGACGGGCTTTAGCATTCCGGATTTCTTGCCAAGTGTCGCCACATTCCAGTTTCTCACAAGTGTCGCTTCTCACAAGTGTCTACAACAGTGATTTCAATTTTTTGTGCAATAGTCACGCACCAACAGGGATGAATGTGCGGTTGCGTTATCGTGATGCAAGGTTGTGATTCTCGTAAGGAACGTCTGGTTCTCATTTGCGCGCTCCAAAAGCTTTCCACACACTGAAAGGCAAAGGTCTTTCTGGTTTTGACTCACGAGCCGTGGGACGAACTCGGCGCCAACACGATGCATTCCAAGATGCTTTGTCAGGATTTCGTGACATGATCCAACTGAAGGGTTATGATCTTCTGTAATCTCTCGCACGGTCAGTCTTCGAATGGCACGCACAGTTTCGTTGACGTTCCTGGCATGATCGTCGTCGGTAGACGTCGAAGGGCATCTTGAACGGGGGTCATCTTTAACTTCCATTCGGCCATTTTTAAACCGTGTGAGCCATTCGTAACACCGAGTACGGCTTAAGCACTCAACACCTTAGGCTTCCTACACTATTTGATGTGTCCTGTAGAGGTTTCTTTGAGTTTCACGCAAAAGTTAGTGTAGATGCGTTGCTCCTCAAACTGTGCCTTCTCGAAATTCGCAAACTGTGCGACACAACGTTCTGTTCAATACAGCATTCAACAGTAACTAACAGTCGCACAACAATAAAAGTTCTGGCAGTTACACATTACACATAGGCGTGTACAGGGATGCAAACCGCATTCCGCTCCAATTGGTGCGAAATTACGAATGTTCCGGAATTTTTTGAACAGACCTCGTATTTAATTCATTACTATTACCAAGTAGGCATGAAAAATTTGTATGTTGGCTTGAATGCGCAATATCCTGGAGACGATAAATGTGTTGTCATCTGCAGATCTAAAGATAACGACATGGTGGTCTTCCTGATGTTTCGAAGAATTACACGTACATCCTGCTTCCGTCGTACCACCAACCGCATTATGTCTCAGTTATCCCTGTTTCGTTTGCCTAAAGTAACTTACATAACTACTGAAAGCTGTAACAAAGGGAACTGAAGGCTACTCTGAGACACTCCATCCACTGAAATCTTCTCTGCATTGTCTTGCTCGCCGCGCGGGATTAGCCGAGCGGTCAGGGGCGCTGCAGTCATGGACTGTGCGGCTGGTCCCGGCGGAGGTTCGAGTCCTCCCTCGGGCATGTGTGTGTGTTTGTCCTTAGGATAATTTAGGTTAAGTAGTGTGTAAGCTTAGGGACTGATGACCTTAGCAGTTAAGTCCCATAAGATTTCACAAAAATTTTTCGTCTTGGTCCTGCTGTGTATCACATACTACGTAAACAGAGGTCAGTACACACTGAGGGGACGAAAGTTGTGGGATAGCGATACGCGCATATACAGATAGCAGTAGTATCGCGTAGACTTTGAACGGGGAATGATAATTGGGGCTAGACGAACGGGACATTCAGTTTCGGAAATAGAAGCCTCCACTATTTAAGAAATAGCTGTACTGTTCTCTCCAGCAGTTGATTACTGTCATTCAGCGGCTCCTGCTCCATTCATAGCCATTGTTCTTCAAAATGGGTACATCTGCGTTTTGTAATTCTATAGCCAATTTTAAGTTCTGTTAGTGTATTCCCCTAATTCATATCCTGTATTATATTACAGCTAAGTCTGAGAATGATCGTGTAGTAATCGAATTGGTCACCTTTGAACAAATGTGCTCGCCATCTAGACTGCTTTAATTTTTTTCAAATATTTGCCTTTGAATCGTTAACTTGTAATTCAGTACAATTCTACGGCTAAAACTATACTTATTTTGGTCCATAATTAAGGATAACATTATAATCAATATAATATTGCTTACTTTGTGAGCCCATTGCATGCATGTTTTCATCGTTCTTCACCAGACAGGATTTCAGTGTTCAGTATGGGATGCCATATTCTTTGGAAGCTCTAAAACAATTCATTCATTTAACATTCCTTACATGCTTCATGGCCGTGTTCCACATTACCCGTCAGCGTTTGATGTTGTCCCAGCAGGTAAAAAGTAGACCTACAGTACCCCCTTGCAGTCCCAAAACGCAGTTACACAGTTGCCTTGGCTTTAACATGTCTTTCGCGGTTTGGGCGCACAGGGATGCCGCTGCTCGCATGACTGTTGTTTTGTCTCAGGTGTAGAGCGGCATGTCCAGGTTTCGTCACCCGTGACAGTCGAGTCCAAGAAGTTGTCCTCTTCGTCCGCATAGCGGTAAAGCGATTCGAGGAACAATCAAGTCATTGCCGTTTGTGGTCAGTATATGCGGTATCCATCTTACACACGCCTCCCGATGTTCCACCATTTCCGTTAAAATCCTGTGGATAGTGTTTCGTGTAAGTTCATGAGCCAAAATGCAGAGAGCATCCAGAGTGCTCCTCCGATCTTAACGCGTGATTTTCTCAACTTTCGCAGCTGTGCCATCGGAAATTGACTGCCTGGCTCCTTTCTTCGTCGTGAATTTCAGTACGACCGGCTGTAAACTCTTCACAGTACTCGCGAACGTTTTGACATCCAGACACCACCGACCGTTTACTTCCTCAACTGGCAATGAATTACAGTCCGTTTAAGGTTTTTTGCGTTAAAAAACCGAATAACTGGGAGAACTTCGCACTTGGCTGTAGTTTTCAACGGAGCTCCATTTTTATTGGCTGCCAAGGCTAGACTCAGAATCCGAGCGGAGCGTGTGTGTGCTAATTAGGGAGTACAGGAAGCGCCACTCAAAAAAGTACACTACTGGCTATTAAAATTGCTACACCAAGAAGAAAAGCAGATGATAAACGGGTATTCATTGGACAAATATATTATACTAGAACTGACATGATTAAATTTTCACGCAATTTAGGTGCTTAGATCCTGAGAGATCAGTACCCAGAACAACCACCTCTGCGCATTGAGTCAAACAGAGCTTGGATGGCGTGTGCAGGTACAGCTGCCCATGCAGCTTCAACATGATACCACAGTTCGTCAAGAGTAGTGACTGCCGTATTGTGACGAGCCAGTTGCTCAGCCACCATTGACCAGACGTTTTCAGTTGGTGACAAATCTGGGGAATGTGCTCGCCAGGGCAGCAGTCGATCATTTTCTGTATCCAGAAAGGCCCGTACAGGACCTGCAACATGCGGTCGTGCATTATCCTGCTGAAATGTAGGGTTTCGCAGGGATGGAATGAAGGATAGAGTCACGGGTCGTAACACATCTGAAATGTAACGTCCACTGTTCAAAGTGTCGTCAATGCGAACAAGAGGTGACCGAGACGTGTAACCAATGGCACCGCATACCATCATGCCGAGTGATACGCAGTATGGCGATGACTGATACGCAGTATGGCGATGACGAATACACGCTTCCAATGTGCGTTCACCGCGATGTCGCCAAACACGGATGCGACCATCATGATGCTGTAAACAGAACCTGGATTCATCCGAAAAATGACGTTTTGCCATTCGTGCACCCAGGTTCGTCGTTGAGTACACCATCGCAAGCGCTCCTGTCTGTGACGCAGCGTCAAGGGTAACCGCAGCCATGGTATCCGAGCTGATTGTCCATGCTGCTGCAAACGTCGTCGAACTGTTCGTGCGGATGGTTGTTGTCTTGCAAACGTGCCCGTCTGTTGACTCAGCGATCGAGACGTGGCTGCACGATCCGTTACAGCCATGCGGATAAGATGCCTGTCATCTCGACTGCTAGTGGTACGAGGCCGTTGGGATCCAGCACGGCGTTCCGTATTACCCTCCTGAACCCACCGATTCCGTATTCTGCTAACAGTCATTGGATGTCGACCAACGCGAGCAGCACTGTCGCTATATGATAAACCACATTCGCGACAGGCTACAATCCGACCTTTACCAAAGTCGGAAAGGTGATGGTACGCATTTCTCCTCCTTACACGAGGCATCACAACAACGTGTCACCAGGAAACGTCGGTCAACTGCTGTTTGTGTATGAGAAATCTGTTGGAAACTTTCCTCATGTCAGCACGTTGTAGGTGCCGCCACCGGCGCCAACCTTGTGTGAATACTCTGAAAAGGTAATCATTTGCATATCACAGCATCTTCTTCCTGTCGGTTAAATTTCGCGTCTGTAGCACGTCATCTTCGTGGTGTAGCAATTGTAATGGCCAGTAGTGTATTAACATTGAAAAGTTCTCGGGTATTCTGCATGATATTTCGTCACGTCGACTCCTTGCGTTCTTCAGGTGTTTCTGATAGCTGTCGAGTGAGTAATATCTGACTTCTCGCCTCACTCCCTCCCACCTCCCGCTGTCTCCAGCCGGCCCCCTCTTGGCGCGGAACTGGTGCGGTGGTGGGGGAAGAGCAACTTCGGGAGTCGATGCACAGTCTCCATTAGCGAAGCTTGCGCTGATTTCTGCTGGCGTGGCGACAGTGCTTCTTGGTCCTTTTCAGTTGTCACGACAGGAGTGGACCTCCACGTAGTTTGCCAATGTGACTTGGTCATGCTCAAGGCTGGGTCCTAGGCCTTGTTTAGTTGATAACTGCTGTCCTTATTTATGAACCCATCTTGCAGTCGGACCTCTAGACCCTCCTCGAGAATGAAAGAGATAAGACGAAGATAAAGCGATTGCCACGGTGATTATTCGATATGTTAGGAACACGTCAGCAAAAATCAGAAGAATACTCCGAAAACACAAAGTCAACTGCGGGTTCCGCCCACCAGCAATGTGGAAAATTTTACATATTCCAGATTATTCGGACGGTGCAGGTTGCACTGAGCGTAAACGCCACATTGACAACGTCAAACTGACAAAACCCGCTGTAGCAGAGCGCTGCATATGGCACAGACATACCATGAATTATGACGATCTCAAGTTGTTGCAACAATCCAAGACCTTCTGGAATTCGACGAAGAAACATTGTCGCCAAGCCAGCAGAGATACGCATCCGGCGCCGGCCGCTGCGCTACTGAGGACCTTGGATCGACGCCCGACGTCTTTCCCCACCACTGCATCAGGTCCGCGGCTGACTGGACACGGCGGAAGTGAAGGAGAGGATATAAAGTCAGCATCCAGCAGATATCAATCAGTCATCAAGATGACAAGAAATCGGCTTGCCGAAATACCGTAACTTTTGGATGATGACACACTGCTGCATACCCGAGAAGTTTTCAAGACTTCTGTGGCCGGGAAAACCTATAATCACACAACCGTATTAAGGCCGAGTTCTGATTTCAAATGGGCAAAAAATACGCAAAGTTCAGAAATATTTTTTGAGACAGTTAAAAGGATCCGTTTTGGGGATTATGACTGAGCATATTTTGAACTTTATTTTAGATTATCAATACAAAAAACAAAATGGCGCCTGTAATCATGATTTGATCAAGGGCCTGCGAGTTTGAAATGCAGATTGCGTGCAGTATATCCCCTCAGGAGTTATCTGAAATAAAATGTGGATAACATCAGTCGATACTACATTAACATTGATGGGAGCTTATACCTAACCACAAAGAAATAAGCTTGTATTTAACGATGTGGTGCTAAATCCAACTTTTGAGTTCGATTTTTGGGAGTTTGTTTCACTCTTTATGGCTTTACAAAAAAATAGTTATTAGCAACAAATTTCAAATATTACAGGTATAGGCACCCAATAGAAGTGTTTACTTTTTGGCGGTCAAAATTACAAAAAAATGGTTCAAATGGCTCTGAGCACTATGGGACTTAACTACTGTGGTCATCAGTCCCCTAGAACTTAGAACTACTTAAACCTAACTAACCTAAGGACATCACACACATCCATGCCCGAGGCAGGATTCGAACCTGCGACCGTAGCAGTCGGGTGGTTCCAGTCTGCGCGCCTAGAACCGCTGGACCACCGCGGCCGGCTCAAAATTACAAGTTAATAGGTTGAACAGTTTTTATTTTATGCAGCACGCAGTTTTGAAAACTCGTTTGTGGAGAAACATCTGTTTAAAGTTTTTCCTAAGCATTTAAATGTATTATTAGTTCAATTTGCATAAAAACTACAGGTTGTTAGATATTTTTGACGTCGCTGAACACAAATCTGAAGTCAGATTTGCAAAATCCAAAGTCCAAAATGGCCAGTCCATTGTGCTGGACCAAAAGTTATTTTTTGGCCAGTTTCGACCAAAAAAAGTATTTTACTTACGTTTAGTCTGCAACTCCAGGACCTATATCAACCTTTCCTGTAACTCGAACTGTACCCGGAGAGCAACTCTCTCGTTCTTCTGGGAGAGAAAGGCCGACCTGGATGAGCTGAACATGCTGCGTTCGGCAGCTTGCAAACGTTGTTCGCCATCTTTTTCGACGAATATGTTTGCATGAGTACTGGATTATAGACCATTTTGTGAACGTGCGTTAAGGCACAACAAGTTTTCTGAGATGGGCGTTTCCGGCTGAGAGCGTGTCACAGCGGCCGTGACACTGCTTCGAACAATGGGCTGTAGAAACGTTTTTAGCGCACTGATTAAAAATTCCTTTTCCTATCAACATTCTAGAAACATACACCCTTCAAGAAATGGAATTAAAAAATCGAATCTTCGACCACTTTGAATGAGAACTGGGCCTTAACAGTTTTTCTACGTTCCTGAAGAAATAGCAGACCTTTTTCTGGGATTGACTTTGTATACTTAAAAAACTTTCGTTATTGTGACTTCCACTGGCACAAGCACGAGGCCGGCTGCGGTGGTCTAGCGGTTCTAGGCGCGCAGTCCGGAACCGCGCGACTGCTACGGTCGCAGGTTCGAATCCTGCCTCGGGCATGGATGTGTGTGATGTCCTTAGGTTAGTTAGGTTAAAGTAGTTCTAAGTTCTAGGGGACCGATGACCACAGTAGTTAAGTCCCATAGTGCTCAGAGCCATTTGAACCATTTGAACAAGCACGAGACTATTCAATTGCCACCAACTAAGTTTTCCTTTGTTGTTTTGTGCGTATTGTTACTGTGTCATTTTGTGTCACACCTCAGTCTACTGGCACGTTGGCGGAGCAGCAGGAGTTAACTGGAGCGCTACTGACATGGTTGCCGTGTGGCTGTTGTTGCAGGATGGGCCTGACGCAGGACAGCAACGTGTGGGTGGGCGCCTGGTGGATCGGCTTCGTGCTCGCCGCCTTCGTCTGCCTCGCCCTCGCCGTGCCGCTGCTCGCCTTCCCACCGGCCCTACCAGGTAAGTCGGTCTTACCCGTTGGACTCCACGCACGAAAAGCACTTCTCAGTAAGGAACCAGTTTGAATACGTCTAATGAAGACAGTGAACATTTCGGACATTACGAGACTGGAACCTCTGTGGCGTGTGTACCACATTGCGAGTCCTGATTAGTTATATGAGGGGCAGTCAAATGACAACCAAACACCCACCAGAACGGAACCATGGGACTGTTCCATTCAGAAGTAATCACAATATGCATTAAGATATGTATCCCATTGGGAGAAGAGACGATCACTCGCTGTTTCGTAGAACGCGGTCGGTCTGTGAGGGATCCACAACCGCACCACCTCGCCCGACTGAAACCTACGTCCATGCATGTCTTTCTTCAGGTCACCAAAGTTGTGAAAATCACGCGGTGAAGGATTCGGGCTGTGCGGAGGATGTCGCGGTGTTTCTCAACCAGATTGCTTCGTCCGACTGACAGTGTCTGGTTGGGCATCATCATCGGATGATCCCGTCCGAAAACATTTCCTGGGCGTTTTGACTTTATGGCGTGACGCAGTTTCTGCAAAGTGTCTTCATAGTGCGCTGCACATTGATTTTGGTTCACTGGCGAAGAATGCGACCGGAGGGCCCCTGCAGTCGAAGGAGGTAATCATGACCTTACCGGAAGGTGTGTGAAGAGCTTTGGATTTCTTTGGCAGGGGAGAGGTGGGCTGTTTCCACTGTAGGCTTTACCACTTCCTTGGGATCGATATTGTGGCATCACGTAATTTCATGATAACCTTATTCTTCGACTACAGGGCCCCTCTGGATGGGTTCCTCGAGAGTGGAACCACAATCAGTGCGCAGCGGTACCAAGACACTTTTGCAGAAACTGCAGCGTGCCATGAAGTCAAAGTGTCCAGGAATACTGTCGGACGGAATCGTCCAGTTGTACTATAACGCGTGCACATACACTGCTAACTGGGCGAAGGCTGTATTTCAGCGATTTGGCTGAGAAATAGGTGCAACGTCCTCCGTACAGTACAGATCTTTCACCGTTGACGTCGGCTTCAGTGGGACGAGGAGGTGCAAGAGTGGGTGCGATTCTCGTCTCCCAGAGGGATAAATGTCTTAACGCGTGTGGTGATTACTTTTGAATGGGAGCATTCTATGGTTTCGAAGCTGGTATACAGACAGGTTTCCATTTGACTGTCCCGTATTCATTCAGAATAACCGTTTTCGCTGCTGTGTGAGCTGGTATACTGTCAGGTTTCTTACCCCACAACTGACAGATGGTCACGACACCTGGACCTTGAAAGTCAATTCGGGAAGTGGGAACTTCTCTCGGTAGGCATAGGCGCTCGCAGGTGTGTGTGTGTTGGGGGGGGGGGGGGGGGAGGGAGGGGCGGCAAGAGTTGGAAGAAACAGGAGGTAACATTCTCTGCGATAGAAGAGACGAAAAAACTGAGAAATTTCAAGATACAAAAGTTCTCCACTCCAGGAACCGGGACCCTCACGAAAATCACGGTGTAAAACACAGCTGAAGTTACAGCCATAGAATTACGAATGCAGCAATACAGCTTCCATTGCTGTACAATGGCGTGTCACACTGGAAAGACGTGGACAATTTGAATTCAACTGTACACTGTCAAGAAGCGGTTGTACCAGGCAGTTTGAGCTAACTTTGGGAAGTTGTTTTGGAAGGTTCTTTTGAGAGGTTGTCTGGCGTGAGTTAGTTCTCACCCAAACAATGCAAATACCTAGTTTTAATAAACAACTTTACTGAAGTTTACATACGTCATCCAACTCTGAAAAAATAGCAAGCATGAAAATAACTCATAAAATCTATTAACGTAATGGACACTCTCTTGTCCTTAGGTGGGAATCTGCCCATCAAGGCGGAAGAATCAACAATGCTCTACGACATGAGGATACAGAAGCCAATGGAAACGACTGCAGTAAAGGCACATAATGTGTATCCACAGGACATGTGGCCTGTAATTGAAAAAGTGTCATGATGATCTCTTCTTTGGCGAAAGATTCCGGAATAGTCCCCCATTCGAATCTCCGGGAGAGGACTGCCAAGAGTGAGGTGACCATGAGAAAAAGATTGAATAATCAACGAAAAGATAACGGTCTACGAGTCGGGGCGTGGAATATCAGAAGCTTGAACGTGGTAGGGAAGCTAGAAAATCTAAAAACGCAAATGCAACGGATCATTCTGCATGTAGTGGGGGTCAGTGAAGTGAAATGAAAAGAAGACAAGGATTTCTGGTCAGATGAGTGTAGGGTAATATCAACAGCAGCACAAAATGGTAAAACGGAAGTAGGATTCGTTATGAATAGGAAGGTGGAGCAGAGAGTGAGTTACTGTGAACAGTTGAGTGGTAGGGTTGTTCTTGCCAGAACTGACAGCAAACCAACATCGATAGCGATAGTTTAAGTATACATGTCAACTTCACAAGCTGAAGATGAGGAGATAGAGAAAGTATGTGAGGATGTTGAACGGGTAATGCAGTACGTAACGGGAAATGAAAATCCAATAGTCATGGGGCCTGGAATGCAATTGTAGGGGGAGGAGTAGAAGAAAGGGTTACGGCAGAATATGGGATGGGTACTAGGAATGTGAGGGGAGAAAGACTAATTTGAGTTCTGTAATTAATTTCGCTACTAAAAGCGAGTAGTGTGTTCAGTAATAACAAGAGGAGGAGGTGTGCTTGGAAAAGGGCGTGAGATACGGGAAGAGTACAGTTAGATTACATCATGGTCAGACAGAGATTCTGAGATCAGTTTAAGTATGCACTACATTAAAAATCGCTCCAACAGGCGTTATAGTTAGTACGTTTAGTTGCGCTGAAGTGTCGCAAAATGTGACGTCGATCCTATAGTTTATTGCTCCGTTGAAATCATATTTAGGTCCGTGCCAGGATTTGCACTGTTTTCGTTCTAGATTGATGTTTAGGTCGAGTTTCGGGGCGCTTAGTTCATACCCCTTCATTTTAAGCTCATGTTCCAAATCAGTGCCTAATAAGTTGCACTAAAAACTAAACTCCACCCGAACAGTCCATGAAGGCCTAACGGTACCGACCGGCCGCCGTGTCATCCTCAGGCCACAGGCGTCACTGGATGCGGATATGGAGGGGCACGTGGTCAGCACACCGCTCTCCCGACCTTATGTCAGTTTCCGAAACCGGAGTCGCTACTTCTCAATCAAGTAGCTCCTCAGTTTGCCTCACGAGGGCTGAGTGCACTTCGCTTGCCAACACCACTCGGCAGACTGGATGGTCACCCATCCAAGCGCTAGCCCAGCCCGACAGCGCTTAACTTTGGTGATCTGATGGGAACCGGTGTTACCGGTAATAAATTGCACAGTTAATTCATATTGTGCTGTTTTCAGACGCGTGGTATGCTACAGTTATTCATAAGAAAATAAAACTCACAAAAAGAAACTTGCTAATAACACTTCCTGCCGCTAATGCCGTCGGCAGGGAAGGAAATACCTAACGAAAAGTACGGGACATGTTTCGCTTGCTGACACACTGTAATCATTCGTGAAACTGTCCCTAGATGGTGCGACTTCCGTAGCGCATTGATTTACAGATATGCCTTTCCTAAAACGGATTAGAACTACCTTTCCTGTAACGGATTAGAACTGCTCTCGACAGAAACAAAAAACTGTCTTCTGCACTAACGAAACATTAATATTAACCGTCGATTAATGACACCTTGAAGCATAATAGAAGTTCATAGAGACAGGGATTCGATAGTGGGGTCTCAGCTACTGTGTTGATTCCCTTTCGTTTTAACCAAGGAAACGTAAAAATCATGTGGAGTTAACGAACAGAGCTATGAATGTGTAAGAGAGAAAATGGGAGCCAACAATTCCTCTTTGTTCTTTTGTGGTTTGTTAGACAAACGATTAGAAGCGCACAAAATAAGTTGCTCGCATAACTTCTGCGCTTTTATGTAACTAAAGCAATTACTTTTTATGCAAGTACAGTTACGTGCACAAACATAAACAAATGTATATAATTATTGTTGTTATTTTGTACTCAACTTTCTTCACCATTATCAAAGGGAAGAGTTTTCTGTTATTACTGATAAATGAGGAAGTTGTTTATGAGTAATAGAAACATGTTTTATATCAGTTCAACAAAGTATTGAAGCGATGTTTGATATACACTCCTGGAAATGGAAAAAAGAACACATTGACACCGGTGTGTCAGACCCACCATACTTGGTCCGGACCCTGCGAGAGGGCTGTACAAGCAATGATCACACGCACGGCACAGCGGACACACCAGGAACCGCGGTGTTGGCCGTCGAATGGCGCTAGCTGCGCAGCATTTGTGCACCGCCGCCGTCAGTGTCAGCCAGTTTGCCGTGGCATACGGAGATCCATCGCAGTCTTTAACACTGGTAGCATGCCGCGACAGCGTGGACGTGAACCGTATGTGCAGTTGACGGACTTTGAGCGAGGGCGTATAGTGGGCATGCGGGAGGCCGGGTGGACGTACCGCCGAATTGCTCAACACGTGGGGCGTGAGGTCTCCACAGTACATCGATGTTGTCGCCAGTGGTCGGCGGAAGGTGCACGTGCCCGTCGACCTGGGACCGGTCCGCAGCGACGCACGGATGCACGCCAAGACCGTAGGATCCTACGCAGTGCCGTAGGGGACCGCACCGCCACTTCCCAGCAAATTAGGGACACTGTTGCTCCTGGGGTATCGGCGAGGACCATTCGCAACCGTCTCCATGAAGCTGGGCTACGGTCCCGCACACTGTTAGGCCGTCTTCCGCTCACGCCCCAACATCGTGCAGCCCGCCTCCAGTGGTGTCGCGACAGGCGTGAATGGAGGGACGAGTGGAGACAGGTCGTCTTCAGCGATGGGAGTCGCTTCTGCCTTGGTGCCAATGATGGCCGTATGCGTGTTTGGCGCCGTGCAGGTGAGCGCCACAATCAGGACTGCATACGACCGAGGCACACAGGGCCAACACCAGGCATCATGGTGTGGGGAGCGATCTCCTACACTGGCCGTACACCACTGGTGATCGTCGAGGGGACACTGAATAGTGCACGGTACATCGAAACCTTCATCGAACCCATCGTTCTACCATTCCTAGACCGGCAAGGGAACTTGCTGTTCCAATAGGACAATGCACGTCCGCATGTATCCCGTGCCACCCAACGTGCTCTAGAAGGTGTAAGTCAACTACCCTGGCCAGCAAGATCTCCGGATCTGTCCCCCATTGAGCATGTTTGGGACTGGATGAAGCGTCGTCTCACGCGGTCTGCACGTCCAGCACGAACGCTGGTCCAGCTGAGGCGCCAGGTGGAAATGGCATGGCAAGCCGTTCCACAGGACTATATCCAGCATCTCTACGATCGTCTCCATGGGAGAATAGCAGCCTGCATTGCTGCGAAAGGTGGATATACACTGTACTAGTGCCGACATTGTGCATGCTCTGTTGCCTGTGTCTATGTGCCTGTGGTTCTGTCAGTGTGATCATGTGATGTATCTGACCCCAGGAATGTGTCAATAAAGTTTCCCCTTCCTGGGACAATGAATTCACGGTGTTCTTATTTCAATTTCCAGGAGTGTATTTTTGTTTTGCGATTCTTTTTTATTGAGAAAGTTGCGTTTTCTAGTGCTGTATGATAAATTATATTGTCTTCTATATTTTTACTACACCATCCCCCTGTTTCACGTTAAAAATCAACAATTTTCGAATAGACCCTGAATTAAACATTGGCAGTTTCAGTTTTGCTACAAATGCTGTTTGTTCAAGTAACATACAGGAGTAGAAGAAGAATGTTACTCGGTCCTTTGTATATCATCAGTCAGTTTCTACACGGTTCACTGCATCCGGTTTTTACGGGAAAGTAATGACACTGAGTGCATACCGAAAGAAAGCGATTGTGTTATAAGGTAACACCCAATAGGTATGCAACGCAACCAGCATGCAGGGAAGGCGGATACTATCTTAACTGACCAAAACTGCCAGTAAAAGTACCGTAGTCTGCTCTTACGTACTGTAGCCTACGGTAGGCGACGGTAGTTTAATAACTCTATCGTAGCAGCCACGCTCACAAAACCTCTCCTGCATGGAGCTAACCGACATTTCAGCATGCAGCATTAAGACTAGCTGCTAACTGTCTGAAAAACTTCACTAGGCATCAACAGTTCCGAGAACTCTAGCTGCCATTATTTAAATTCGTGTTGGAAACGCGACCTGATTTATTTATCGATTTATTTATTTTTGCTATCGTTTCGGCCTGCTATGGACCACCAAGATTTTTATCTCTTCTCTGATTGTGTTTTCCTCTTTTGTCAGTAGATTTTCATTTTGGCTGACTGTGCTTCTATTCTCTGTTTTGACCACTTGCAGGCAGGACGTGGAACTGGCGTAGTAAGCGAAATAAGGTTTTCAGTAATTTTGACTTTCTCTCTGAAAACTTCTCGATCCTGAAAGTTCTCAAATGAAATTTCAGCTTCGTGTAAATCCTTTTTAACATGGCTTGCCCATTTTGGATATGGTTTTGTTTTTGAAATTGATGAATGTATGCGATGAGTAAGTCTTTGCCGGTTCATTCTTTCCAGATGACCAAAAAACATTTCTCCGCTTCCTCATGCTGGTAACAATGTCTTCTGCATGTTCTTAAAATTCACAGTTGTGTCTTCGGCGGAATTCTCCGTTTTCTTTGATAGGGCCAAGGGTTTTTCTCAAAATTTTCCGGTCTTTTATTTCAGGTTTTCGTAGTGGTCCTTTCTTCGTCATGTTTAAACATTCTTATGCATACAAAGGTGACGGTCTAGTTACGGCGTTATAATGACATAGTTTTACGCTTAAAGACAGGCTTTTACTTTTGTATAAGTCTTTGCACAGATGAAAAGCACCTTCTAGATTACAATACATACTTTCTACAGCTGCATTTTCTGAACCGTCAGGTGTAATTATTTCTCCAAGATATTTAAATTTCTTCGACTGCTTGATTTTCTCTTGTCGTATTTCAATATGAGGAGTAGCGTGTTTGATGTTTGTGAATAATTCAGTTTGGTTAAATGCTATTTTTAGGCCAGTCTTAGCAGCAATTGATTGTAGGCTGGACACTTGAACGTTAGTTTCGTCAATATTATTTGCAATGAGTGCCAGATCATCAGCAAAAGCCAAACAGTTTCCACTGAGGCCATTTCTTTTGTGTCCAAGTTGAATCCGATAATCTGGCGGTACGGTTGTTTTCCACTCTCTGACTATCTTTTCCAGGACACAGTTGAAAAGCAATGGAGAGTGCAGGTCACCTTGTCTCATTGCTGTACAGATTTCAAATGGTTCTGACAGTTTGCCTCTGAACTGGACCTTTGACACTGTGTTATTTAAAGTGGCGCTTATCAGATTGATTGTTTCCCTGTTGTTGTTGTTGTTGTGGTCTTCAGCCCAGAGTCTGGTTTGACGCAGCTCTCCATGCTGCTCTATCCTGTGCAAGTTTCTTCATCTCCCAGTATCTACTGCAACCTACATCCTTCTGAATCTGTTTGGTGTATTCATCTCTTGGTCTCCCTCTACGATTTTTACCCTCTACGCTGCCCTCCAATACCAAATTGGTGATACCCCGATGCCTCAGAATATGCTCTACCAACCGACCCTTCTTTTAGTCAAGTTGTGCCACAAATTTCTCTTCTGTCCAATTCTATTTAATACCTCTTCATTAGTTATGTGATCTACTAATCTAATCTTCAGCATTCTTCTGTAGCAGCACATTTCGAAAGCTTCTCTTCTCTTCGTGTCTAAACTATTTATCGTCCACGTTACACTTCCATACATGCCTACACTCCATAGAAATACTTTCAGAAACGACTTCCTGACACTTAAACCTATACTCGATGTTAACAAATTCCTCTTCTTCAGAAACGCTTTCCTTGCCATTGCCAGTCTACATTTTATATCCTCTCTCCTTCGAGCATCATCTGTTATTTTGCTCGCCAAATAGCAAAACTCCTTTACTACTTTAAGTGTCACATTTCCTAATCTAATTCCCTCAGCATCAGCCGAGTTAACCCGACTACATTCCATTATCCTCGTTTTGTTTTTGTTGATGTTCATCTTATATTCTCCTTTCAAGACACTGTCCATTCCGTTCAACTAGTCTTCCAAGTCCTTTGCTGTCTCTGACAGAATTACAATGTCATCGGCGAACCTTAAAGTTTTTATTTCTTTTCCATGGATTTTAATACCTACTCCGAATTTTTCGTTTGTTTCCTTTACTGGTTGCTCAATATACAGAGTGAGTAACATCGGGGAGAGGCTACAACCCTGTCTCACTCCCTTCCCAACCACTGCTTCCCTTTCATGTCCCTCAACTCTTATAACTGCCATGTGGTTTCTGTACAAATCGTAAATAGCCTTTCGGTCCGTGTATTTCACCCCTGCCACCTTCAGAATTTGAAATAGAGTATTCCAGTCAACATTGTCAAAAGCTTTCTCTAAGTCTACAAGTGCTAGAAACGTAGGTTAGCCTTTTCTTAATCTAGCTTCTAAGATAAGACGTAGGGTCAATATTGCCTCATGTGTTCTAATATTTCTACAGAATCCAAACTGATCTTCCCCGAGGTCGGCTTCTACGAGTTTTTCCATTCGTTTGTAAAGAATTCGCGTTAATATTTTGCAGCCGTGTCTTATTAAACTGATAGTTCGGTAATTTTCACATCTGTCAACACCTGCTTTCTTTGGGATTGGAATTATTATATTCTTCTTGAAGTCTGAGGGTATTTCGCCTGTCTCATACACTTGGCTCACCAGATGGTAGAGTTTTGTCAGGACCGGCTCTCCGAAGGCTGTCAGTAGTTCTAATGGAATGTTGTCTACTCCCGGGGCCTTGTTTCGACTTAGGTCTTTCAGTGCTCTGTCAAACTCTTCACGCAGTATCATATCTCCCATCTTCATCTACACTGCTGGCCACCGTAAATGCAACACCCTGAAGGAAGCATCCGAATCAAGTGAAATTTACACCATGGGTTTACAGCGATGAGATATGCAACTGATTAGAATTTCAGCGCAGACGCACATCACGCGCGCCTGTGGCGCCACCTCATAGCTTGGCGATTTCGACGAGTGTACGTTCGGCACGTGTGTTTACCTTGTGGTTATTTCACAAGACGATCAGTTATGCCTCGTAGACAACAGCGAACATCGTTTGATCAAGTATCCGAGTTCGACAGAGGAAGGATAGTGGCTTACCGAGATTGTGGATTATCATACAGAGAAATCGCTAGTCGTGTTGGACGAAACCAAACAACTGTAATGCGGATATGTGACCGTTGGATGCAGGAGGGTACGACGGACCGACGTGGTCGATCGCATTCACCTCGGTGCACCACTGCACGTGCTGATAGGCAAATTGTGCGCATGGCAGTGACGGATCGCTCAGTGACATCCCGAACCATAGCACAGCACATTGCGTCTGTAACGCATCATCCAGTGTCTGCGCGTACCATTCGACGCCGTTTACAGCAGAGTGGTCTGTCCGCAAGACGTCCATTGCTTCGTATACCATTGACGCAGAACCACAGACGTCTCCGTCGCCAATGGTGTGATGACAGACGGATGTGGACGGCAGAATGGAATGACGTTGTCTTTACTGACGAGGCACGCTTCTGTCTGCAGCACCACGATGGTCGGATTAGCGTGTGGAGACACCGTGGAGAGAGTATGCTGGACAGCTGCATTATGCACCGCCACACTGGTCTTGCACCGGGTATTATGGTATGGGGCGATATTGGATATTACTCTCGCACGCCTCTAGTACGCATTGCCGGTACTTTAAATAGCCGGCGCTACATATCCGAGGTGCTGGAGCCAGTTGTCCTTCCTTACCTTCAGTTCTCGGCCACAGCCATATTTCAACAGGATAATGCGCGACCACACGTGGCACGCATTGTCCAAAGGTTCTTCGTCAATAACCAGATTGAAGTGCTTCCCTGGCCGGCTCGCTCTCCGGATCTTTCGCCGATAGAAAACATGTGGTCCATGGTTGCTCAACGGGTGACCCAGATTACATCCCCAGCTGCCACACCAGATGATCTTTGGCAACGTGTGGAAGCTGCTTGGGCTGCTGTACCCCAGGAACACATGCAACGTCTCTTTGACTCAATGCCGAGACGTGTGGCAGCGGTGATCTGCAACAATGGCGGCTACTCTGGCTACTGATTCTGGCAGGAACCACATGTCACAGACGTCTGTAAACGTAATCATTTGATACTTGGTCAACATGTTATCTACAAAATAAATTTTGTTGTGCTACCTCTTGTCTTTCTTGGTGTTGCATTTACGGTGGCCAGCAGTGTACATCCTCTTCCATTTCCATAATTTGCCCTCAAGCACATAGCGCCGTTGTATAGACTCTCTATATACTCCTTCCACCTTTCTGCTTTCCCTTGTTTTCCTATCTAGACCAAATTCGGCAAGGGTGTTCTTTGTTGTTTCTCGATCAATTGAGTCATACGCTTTTTGAAAGTCGACAAAGGTCACAACAAACGTTTTTGATCTTGATTTGGCGTATGATATAACAGGTTTCAGGTTATGGATCTGCTCTGCACAGGATCTTGATGTCCTGAAACCACCTTGATATTCGCCCAATCTGTAATCCATTACTGAAAAATATAGGGCGGCTCTGCCACAGAGTCGCGCGGCTGCTGAAGTTTATTTACAAGTCCTTTTTTGCACAGGGTCGGCGGCGCTGCGCGCGCAGAAGGTGTCGGAGGCGCACGGAAACTGCCGCGTGGAGGCGTTCAGCAAGGTGCGCGAGATGCCGCGCGCGCTGCGACACCTCGTGGCCAACCCCACCTTCTTCTTCCTGAACCTGGCCGGCGCCAGCGAGGGGCTGCTCATCGCCGGCTTCGCCGCCTTCCTGCCCAAGCTCATCGAGAACCAGTTCAGCGTCAACGCCACCTGGGCCGCCATGCTCATGGGTCAGTATCTTCGTCTTCTGCCCTTCCAGTGACTTGGCCTTTTCACCTCGTGTTGCGCGAGGCGAGTAAGTTGAAAACGTTAACAACGTAATAAAAGTTCTGTTCTGTAACGTATCACTGCTTTCAAGTAAACCTAAGTGACAGTATACTGTAGGCAGGCCAAACGCTGCCACAGTACCTGTCTACTACAGCTGCCACAATTGCAGCAAGCACCAACGAAGAACGGCGTTCATTTATGCGCTTTCTGAGGAGTGAAGGTGAGGCGTGTTTATGATTGCAATAGGAGTGTGATGTCGTCAGTCATACGGCCACACCGCCGCCTGAGAGATCGATCCGCCCGATGTGATTCTCTCGATAAATGGAAGAACGGCTGTGTTAGACAAAGAGTACACAGCCAGTCGCAGTACTTAATGCTCGCCGCGAGGCGCCGCTAGGACACTTCATGTGTAGTGCAGTTGTGCCAGTCTACAGTTCGTAGCCGAGCTCAGTGGTCTGTCAGCGCCGATGTTAGTCATCGTCTGCAGCTCAGTCATTGTTGCCATCAAGCCTTTGTAGCTACGTTCCAAGTTAGTCTTAAAATTCACCGGATTCGACATCCAAGATTACGAGAGATTAATTCGTCAATGCAAGATTTGTGACATGTAAATTCGGTCATTCTTCAGACGCTTAGTCTAGTCACGTCTTCTCTAACTGTCAACCAACTGATCATGGACTACAGCAAAGTTAAGTAATAAGTACTTTCTTATTTTGTACTCCTGATAATTAACTGTGTTTCCCTGTTGTAGCTACCAAGCAGTCTCGGCATAGCAGAACCCACCTTTCCACCTCCTTGGCTACCTCATATTTGCCTCCTCATGTTGATGGACTCGATTATGGTGGAAGATCGAGAGCCATCAAGGAGTACGAGTGGAGTAGGAAGCAGAGGAACGCCGCGAAGCCTGCCACCCAGGACAGGCATACTGCACTGCGTATATGGTGTCTGTTCTTTTGGAAATGTCCTAAAGAAGAGACACTACAATACAGGGTGTCCCACTCAGACCTCCCTGTTTTAAGGATCCAGGAGAGAAAAACCACAGTACATACGACAGTGAAAAATGCACCAAATTGTAGAGCATCTCAAAGAATTTATATTCCCGCGTCAGAAGTACCAAGTGTCGTCGCCAGAGCGCAGTATGGTCGCATGAAGTGAAAATGGCGACTCCAAAGGCAGTGCGCGCAAGCAGCAGTGTGGTTTGCAGAAACAAACTCGTCGGTTACTGTGCAAAGAAATTATCGTCGTGTGTATGAATGCGATCCACCTGATGTGAAAACAATTAAGGAATGGTATAAGAAGTTTCCGGCAACAGGAAGTGTCCTGAAACATTCTGGCAGTGCACGTTATGGAGTTTCAGAAGAGACAGTGGAGGACATAAGACAAACGTTTCTCAGAAGCCCACGTAAGTCAATTCGTCAAGCATAAATAATTCAAAAGCCAAGATCGTTTAAACACTGTTTACTAGATGACCGGTTTCAACACACTAAAGGTGCCATCATCGGAACTGTGAAGTTTTAACATGACAGGTTTGAGGGAGGGCTTACATGCGTTACACTATATATATTACTATTAGTACATCACCACATACCTGAATGTGCCCGCATCTCGTGGTCGTGCGGTAGCGTTCTCGCTTTTCACGCCCAGGTTCCCGGGTTCGATTCCCGGCGGGGTCAGGGGTTTTCTCTGCCTCGTGATGGCTGGGTGTTGTGTGCTGTCCTTAGGTTAGTTAGGTTTAAGTAGTTCTAAGTTCTAGGGGACTTATGACCATAGATG
Source organism: Schistocerca americana (assembly GCF_021461395.2). Classification (NCBI taxonomy): domain Eukaryota; kingdom Metazoa; phylum Arthropoda; class Insecta; order Orthoptera; family Acrididae; genus Schistocerca; species Schistocerca americana. The sequence continues at coordinate 1,034,855,600 of NC_060120.1, read as the reverse complement.
TTAAGTCCCATAGTGCTCAGAGCCACTTGAACCATACCTGAATGTCGCTTAACATGCATAAATCATTTGGATATAACGATACATAAGGAAGACCAGCTGATATAAAATCATTGTCACAGAAATGATTTTCACTGCAAAATTTCTGGCAACAGGAAGTGTTCTCAAACATTCTGGCGGTGCACGTTATGGAGTTTCAGAAGAGACAGTGGAGGACAAACGTTTCCCAGAAGCCCACGTAAGTCAATTCGTCAAGCATCTAGGCAACTTGATGTACCTCAATCAACACTGTATCATGTAGTTCACCAGCGCCTTCGTATGTGTGGTTACAAAGTGCAAATTCTGCAACATCTGACACCGGACGACAAACCACGCCGACAGCAATTTGCTCCGGGTATGCTGCAGCGTATTGATGTGGATGCCAGTTTCCTGAAAAGATGTTTATTCGCAGATGATGCAACCTTTCATCTATCAGGAAGGGTTAATAGGCATAATGTTAAGTTTTGGGGTTCGCAAAATCCGCACATTGTCATTGAACATGTTAGCGATAGCCCTAAACTAAACCTCTGGTGCGGGCTAACGCACGACAGGATTGTTGGACCATTCTTGTTTGTGGAACAAACAGTGAATGGGTCAGTGTATCTGGACATGTTGGAGCAGTTTGTATATCCTCTCAGATACAAGACTTGCAACTCAACATTTTTTTCAACAAGATGCAGCTCCGCCGCATTGGTCAATGGCTGTTGGCAAGTTCCAGGATGGGAAATTTCCCAATCGTTGGATCAGACACGGAGGACCCATTGCCTGGCCACCACGTTCATCTGACATTACGCCGCATGATTTCTTCATGTGGGGATTTGTGAAGGATCACGTGTATGAGACCAAATTGGACGCTATTCCTACGTTGCGACATCGCATCATTAATGCGATTGCAACAGTAACAGAGGAAATGTTACAAAGAACTTGGCAAGGAAGTGAATATAGTCTCGACATTCTTCGTGCTACAGATGGTTCACATGTAGTGGTGTAATGATGATAAATAAATAAATTCTTTAAGATGCTCTACAGTGTGGTGCATTTTTCATTGTCGTGTCTACTGTGTTTTTTTTCCCTGGGTCTTTGAAATCAGGGAGGTTTGAGAGGGACACCGTGTGTAATTCAGGCGGTAACCACCAATGAACCTTTCAGTGCAGATGCACACGAAGCTCGAACTCTCATGGATTGGTTGGTTGGGTTATTCAGGGCAGGGGATCAAACGGTGAGGTCATCGGTCCCATCGGATTAGGAAAGGATGGGGAAGGAAATCAGGCGCGCCCTTTCAAAGGAACCATCCCAGCAGTTGCCTGAAGCGATTTAGGGAAATCACGGAAAACCTAAATCAGGATGGCTGGACGCGGGTTTGAACCGTCGTCCTACCCAATGCGAGTCCAGTGTTCTAACCACTGCCCCGCCTCGCTTGGTTCTTACAGGAATTGGCGAGATGCCGCGAGTGTAATGAGGCTAATGAGAAGGGGCACTGTATGAGTAGTGTGTGGTACATGTTGAGAATTTCGGTCTGATGGGAGGGCGTGCTGGGGTGGTCCATGCAGTTGTGGTGACCACTGTGTTCGGATGGCATAGTGTTCAGTGTATCTGCCTAGTAAGCTGGAGACCTGCGTTCGAATCTTGTTACAGCAGCGCAAACTATTGTGGTGGCCAACTGCCTTGCGATCGTGTGTGAAATAGCTGTGCATCTAAACATTGGTCATGACTCAGTGCACTGTTCATGACGAGCGATTGGGGAAAGCAACTATGCTCCGAGGAAGACGTGCAGCAGGCAGTGCACGAGTGACTGCACACACAGCCCAAAAGAATTTTTTTCCAGAGGAATTGATGCACTTCCTATGTCCTGGAGGAAGTGTGTTGAACGTCAGGAGTACTACATCGAAAAAGATACACCTATCTTCCACATTCGTGCAATAAATCACTTGTAAGAAAAAAAGTATTTAAGGTTTTCAGTTGACTCACTCTCTTAAATGTTTTTGTAAATTAATTAAAGGCGTTTACATTTTCCTTACTGGAGGCGGGATAGAATCACCCAAATTGCCAGTCTTCAACCATGTAATTATGTAATTTTCAATCTGAATATGAAGAAATTAAAAAGACAAAATTAGTGATTTTCTTCATGATGAGTAAATCCACACCGATTGTATTTGATAAATTTTTTACTTGCATAAAATTGTACACACGGAACGGGTTTCAGGATGTAACTTCCAACTTCAGTTGCTTGATAGCATATGAGAAAATCTTACTGCTCATGAAAAAAATCTAGCAAATTTATCAAGTAGCGTGACATGCCAACGAAAAGAAGAAATCATCACGAACTTCTGTTTTGACATGTGTAGTTAGCAACATGTGTCAAAGAATGAACCATGTGTGCAGTATAAAGCCAAAGAGAATGGAAAATAGGCGTAATCTGCTTCTTTTTTGCCCATATTAGCAATAAAGTACAAGTTAACTAATTATTTATGTTTATTTATTGCAAAATATTGAGCCGGCCGTTGTGGCCGAGCGGTTCTAGGCGCTTCAGCCGGAACCGCGCTGCTGCTACTGTCGCAGGTTCGAATCCTGCCTCGGTCATGGATGTGTGTGGTGTCCTTAGGTTAGTTAGGTTTAAGTAGTTCTAAGTCTAGGGGAGTGATGACCTCAGATGTTGTCCCATAGTGCTCAGAGCCATTTGAGCCATTTGAACAAAATATTGAGAAAGCCCACATGTTTACTACATAAATTTTAATGTAATGTCAAGAAAATGTATCAAGACTGTCTACAGTGGATTGGCATTCTTCCCTCTACGTTCATTTTAAAGAAAAATGAGATGAAAGACGAAATTTCAGCATGATTTTAAGGTCTGGAAAAATTTCTAGTGTTTGCTGAAAAGTTTAGTTTTTTGAAAATGGGAGGGTTTCTCAATATTCCCATTCAAATGGAGAAGAGAGAGAGAGAGAGAGAGAGAGAGAGAGAGAGAGAGAGAGAGAGAGAGAGATACGGGGGGGGGGGCATGTGTGTGTGTTTTGTGTGTGTGTGTGTGTGTGTGTGTGTGTGTGAGAGAGAGAGAGAGAGAGAGAGAGAGAGAGAGAGAGAGGATGAGTTTAATGTGTGCCAGAGTGGGTATAAATAAACTCGTGGAAATCGTTGCCACGGCTTCAGCCTTGCCTTGGAACTGGTCTGCTCTATCGAGCATATGGAATTCCCGCTCATAAAGACAAATTTCAGCGCCTCTGCCTGCCGCCTGTGCTCCACCCCTCCCCCACACCGTCCCTCCCCTACGTAACGGACGGCGTCCGCCGGGAGCTCGTGGCATTGCCGGCAACAGACGTCGCATCCTGAGTTACGACCAAGACGCTGCGCAATCTCCGGCCGCTGCCACTGCTGCCCGCCACACTTGCAGGCGACACACGCTTTTCATCTCGTCTCTTCCCTCGCTGTTCCGGGCCGCCTCTATAAACTCATTGCGTCCTTCGTCCACGGGGGACAGCTAAGATATGAAAAGTGGTTAATCGACGTTATCTTTGGGCGTGACCAGTATGAATATCGACTGAAAACACGAATTGCTATAACCAGTCGCATTTTCAGGAGGAGAGCGATCTACATCTACATCTACATTTATACTCCGCAAGCCACCCAATGGTGTGTGGCGGAGGGCACTTTACGTGCCACTGTCATTACCTCCCTTTCCTGTTCCAGTCGCGTGTGGTTCGCGGGAAGAACGACTGCCGGAAAGCCTCCATGCACTCTCAAATCTCTCTAATTTTACATTCGTGATCTCCTCGGGAGGTATAAGTAGGGGGAAACAATATATTCGATACCTCATCCAGAAACGCACCCTCTCGAAACCTGGACAGCAAGCTACACCGCGATGCAGAGCGCCTCTCTTGCAGAGTCTGCCACTTGAGTTTGTTAAACATCTCCGTAACGCTATCACGCTTACCAAATAACCCTGTATCAGTGTCAAAAAACTTCCAAACTAAAAGTTTTATTGCCCAGTTTGGAGCCACGTGTGGCTTTATTGAACCGTGAATTTAACTTTCAAAATCTTTTCTTAAAGAATGTACTTTATTTACTAGCGATTCATCAAGAACATTAACACATTTAACACTATGTGAGCGTGGAAGTAGTTGCCAATTGGTAACTGATGAAACAAATTAATTTTTTTTTAATAAATGGAAATTTTATTCCTAAAAGCCGCCTTTTTTTAAAACAGATTTAAAATTATAGTCAGAAACCGCCCTGTAAATATCAAGTTACAATTAATTCAGAGGCAGAAATAACAATCTTTTTTTTGTTGATAGTATGAGCTTTCGGGCTGAGAACCTTGCCGCTGCCTTTTAACACGGCCGTAGTCACGACTGCTCACTACAGCCTCTGAAAGACTACACTGGTGCAAATCTGCAACACATCAGATTACTTTAAACTAAAAATTTTAACAACTCACACAAACACATAAACTACGCATCCCGTAAAAGGGATGGAAATGGTACAACACTCACATTAAAAATTATTTGCCACCGAAAGTGCAGCTTGTTTTTAAGAGAACTCTTACGGTGGGAGGGTTGCAACTTTATATACTAAAATGACCATTTAAATAAAATCCATGAAATGCAATTTTACATAAAATGTACCAACATGCTGTACATTACACATATACCACCTCGCAAGATGAGAGGCAAGATAAAAACATATTTTAGGAATTAGGCCGTTACACTTCAAGCAATAAATTCGTTAACACCGAATCCGACAAACATGACAGAGGCAGCTATTAACGTATGGCAGACCGACAGACAGACCGACACTAACTGCCGAACAAATGCGGACGGGAGACAGACGAGCAAACTGGGGACGAGAGACTGACCAACAAAAGAAGTAGAATTTAACAAGTAACTGAAACAACATATAAGGAATCACTTAAGTTCCAATAACTGCGATTTCTGGCGAAGACCTGGCGCAGCACCCCCAAAACGCTCTCCCGAACCGTCCGCTGCCAGCCGCTTCAACGGACGCAGGAAGGCGCGCCGATCTCCCGTCTCACGGCGTCGCATCTCGCCCCGGCCAGACCGACGTCGTGGGTTGGCTCCTGTTGCTCTCGTGACAGTCACGAAGTCACTATGCCTCGCTAAACGGCGCGGCCCACTGGACTGACGTGGCGACCTCACATGCGCCGACAAGTCATCTTGTGACCAACCGATCGATCCAACCGCCAATGCCCATTGCCTGAACAAACTTGAGCAGACTGGCGGCCTAACACATACTAGCACTACGGACGACAGACGGACACTGCCCCCCACTGACCCGGCTGACCAACTGACCGCACTCGCCGAGGACTGACAGACTGACTGACTGGCGAGCTCATAGCGCCCCTTAAATGCACGAGAACAGGCAACTTTTCCCCCTTCCCACCAGAGGGAGACATCAAAGCTGCGATTGCCACTGCGCCGCCACCGCCAAAAATTGAAGGCAACTGCTTCACACAACGCGCTGCGGCGCGCTCTTCAAAACAGCAAATTTTACCACGGCTCATGTATAATTAACGTATTCTGAAGATGTCAAGAAAACTTTGCTGAAATAAGTAATCAGTATATGTATCAATTGTCATCTGGGCAATAACACTTTTTTATTTCAATCTTGTGCCACTCTACCTCCTTCCTCCCACTCTCTTTGCCTATCTCCTCCTTCACTCCCTCTCTATCCATCTCTTCCCACTCTCTATCTGCTCCCCTCCCCCCTCTCTGTCCAACTGCTCTTTCCCCCTCTGTTTCTCCCCCCCCCCTATCTGATTCCACCTCACCCCTCTCTCTGTCCATCTCTTCCCCCCCCCCCCCCCCCGCCTCTCCCTGATCAGTTCGTCCTCTTTGCTTTTTCTGTGCAGCTCCTCCTCTCCCCTCTCTCTGTCCATCTCCTCGTCCTCTCTTTCTCTCTCAGTTTCCTCCTCCCCCTCTCTCTGTTCATCTCCTCCTTTCTCCTCTCTCTGCCTAGCTCTTCCTCCCCCTTCCTCTGTTCATCTCTCCCTCTTTCCTTTCTCTGCCCATCCCCTGCTCCCTCCTCTGGTTGTCCCCCCTCTATCCACCTCTTCCTGTCCCTATCTGTGGCCATCTCCTCCCTCCCCCCCCCTCTCCCTTTCTCTCACTCGTAGAGGAGGCTGGTCATTCTTACCACCATAGTACTTCTATCCAGACTGTAACTAATATGTGTACCACATTTGGCTGGTGTCGTTCCAGGGGCTTACAGTGAGCTTTTTACTCGTAGCTTTGAAGTCATATATATATTTCACATATATTTAACAAATTCCACACGTATTTGTACGCAAATTTCACCTGTTTCTCTAGTGAGTTTCCCGCCCTGCACCTTCATTTTCACACAGCTTATTGTTTATGGCATCATATCTCCTGAATTATGTTTCGTACAATGATATGGTTTTCTAGGTACGTTCAGCGGCATATGTTAATACTGTCTCCGAAATATGTTCCGAATAGACGTAGTTCTAAATAAGTAATAAATTGAAAGGTCATACACGATGCCGCAGTTTTCCACGCATCTCAGTATTTGACGTCATATCTCCTACACTATGTGTCGTACAATATTTTTATAGGTACCTGTCGAGGATTATATCTCCATCATTAGGTGAATTTATCCAAGTTAATTAGGTTTTAAGTTCGATTATACTGTCTGCAAATAGTGGTGGGTATGGAGTTACCGCTAAAGAAGTAATAAATTAAAACGTCAACCTCATGCGGCAGTTTTACTGCGTGAAAAGCGAAAATATAGCAAGCGATAAACGTTTTCTTATTTGAATAAAATGTTCTCGGGTTTCCAACCGCGTCAATTGCTTAAAACTACACGAGCTTTCGGCCAAGCACTCCTTGGCCATTGTCAAAGTGGTATGAGTATTGTCAAGTCATACCACTTGACAATGGCAGTGGAGTGCTTGGCCGAAAGCTCGTGTAGTTTTAAGCAATTGACGCGGTTGGAAACCCGAGAACATTTTATTCAATGTTATCGCCGCGAGACTCTGCATTCATACATTTTCTTATTTTATCATTTTGTGCGGAGTCATCAGCGAGAAAAAGTTTTGTAAAGGTTTGTAACTATGTGTAAAGCTTCTTGCAAGTCTCTTAAGTGCTCTCGCTCTCAAATACTGGACGACAAACGTATGGATATTCATCCGTCGTGGGCTACACTACTTTTGCACCCAAGCTACCACTCATTTGATACGTAAGCGGTTCTTACCTCCACAGCGATGATTTCCAGACAGTAAGTGATACGTGTACCATGTTTGGCTGAAATCGGTCCCGTGGTTTAGGAGGAGCTGTAGCACATGAATACATACATACATTTGTATACACGGGCATCCATTTTATAGTGTATATGGATATTTTTCGCTGTGCGTTTCGGAGGATTATATCTCCATCATTACGTGAATTTATCTAAGTTGATTAGGTATCATGAACGAATGTAATACATTTCCTTGAACGAAAATTTTCTGTCCAGAAATAAGCACGGAATTAGGAAACACTGTTCATGCGAAACACAGTTTGTCCTTGTCTCCCACAATGCCCTGTGGGCCATAGATGAACTGCACGTTCGTAAATTTCCCGGAAGCTTCTGACACAGTGCCAAATTGCAGACTGTTAATAAAGGCCCGAGTTTACGGAAAGGGATTTCAAAAATGTGTTTCTATGTAAATTACCTTCATTAGATTTTGTAGGAAGTCTGGGTCACATGTTTTTTTCAACGCGTTGTGAAATCTGAGCTAATTAACTCGAAAAGTGATCCCTTAACCAAACCGACTAGGTTAACTGGCCCAGCTATTAAAAACAGTGGAAATGCATTGAATAAACTAAATTTTAACTTCACAACATTGTAAAGGTGCATTGCAACAACATTTAGTTGCCATTGTTTATACTTCAAATATAATTCACCGGAATTTCAGATAAGAACATTCATTGCGAAGGCTGTATTGGTTAGTTGATAGATTTGCGGGAGGAGTCCGAACTGCGAGGTGTCAGTCATATCGGAATAGGGAACGATGCGGAAAGAAGTAGACCGTGCCCTTTCAAAAGAACCATCCCAGCATTTGCCTGTAGCGAATTAGGAAAATCAGGGTAAACCTAAATCAGGATGGGCGGACGCGGGTTTGAACCGTCGTCCTTCCGAATGTGAGCCCAATGTGCTAACCACTGCGCCACCTCGCTCGGTCGACATCACGTCGTGTTAGATGTTGGACCTTTGTAAAAGGTGGGTGTTTGGAAAACTTTCCACAAATAAATCACAAACATCGCTGTAATTATGGTCATGTTTCAGCCATGTCTGCAAAACAAATACACGCTTTTGTGCAGTTGAATTTCTTTTTGTTGCTTCTCGGAAAACAACAAACAACAGAACCTCAAACTGCTAGTGTTAGCTGACTTCTTGATATTACGCAGTAGTCAGTTTGCAAACGAATTTCCATCGCATTTTCGATCTGCTTTACTTTATTGTTTTCTGTCTGCGTGTGGCTGAAGACTGTAATGGGTTTGTGTCACCGTTTCTGGTATGTTCTCGGTATCTGATTTTGAAATTCTTGTTCGTTTGGTCTGCATAGAATTTTTCGCACTCATTACAGTTGATTTTATATACGAGGGTGAGTCAAATGAAAACCTTAAATTTGTAATAACAAATCGAAATTTCGCTCTGTTATCCTGTAAGTTGGTAAGCTTGCTACAAACAGCGTGCAGAATGGCCTGTAGGTGGCAGCATAGTGCAGATGCACACATACCGTCGCAGTATCAGTATAAAGATGGCCGCCCCACTTGCAACTTGCACCAGGGATGAACAGTGTTCTGTTATTCGGTTTTTGCGTAGCGAAGGTGTGAAACCTATTGAAATTCACCGACGAATGAAGGTTCAGTACGGTCATGCATGTTTGTCACAGCAGCAAGTCTACGAATGGAGTAGGAAGTTCGCAAATGGTGTGACTTCGGTGGAAGATGCTCCTCGTCCAGGTCAGGCACAACGAGTTGTGACTCCACAGAACATTGCAGCAGTTGAAGCCATAGTGGAGGAAAACCGCCGTGTGACACTGAATGACATTGCAGCATGTGTACAGATTAGTCATGGCTCAGCACACCACATTGCGCACGATGTGCTCCAGTTTCAGAAAGTGTCTTCAAGATGGGTGCCACTACAGCTGACTCCTGAAATGAGAGAACGACGTGTTGATGCTTGTGAAGAACTTCTTCGCCGCCTTGAACGAGAAGGTGATGGCTTCCTTGCAAGAATCGTTACTGGGGACGAAACCTGGGTTCACTTCTACCAACCGGAAACTAAGGGACCGAACAAGGAATGGCGCCATTCCTCATCACCAAAACCAAAGAAGTTTCGAACAGAACGATCAGGAGGGAAGGTTATGCTGACTCTCTTTTGGGACGAAAAAGGCATAATTTTGGAGCATTACATGCCTAGAGGGACCACTGTCACCAGTGCATCATACACAGATCTCCTAAAAAATCATATGCGGCCTACAATCAAATCAAAGCGACATGGATTGCTGTCAGAAAGTGTCCTTTTGCAACATGACAATGCAAGGCCCCACACTGCCCGTACAACAGTTGCAACAATCTCAGACCTGCATTTTGAATGTCTTCCTCATCCACCATACTCACCAGACCTTGCCCCAAGTGATTTCCACATGTTTGGACCGCTCAGAGACGCAATGAGAGGAAAGAAGTTCCGTTCTGATGAAGAGGTACGCCACGCGGAGCATGAGTGGTTGCGCGGACTAACAAAAGAATTTTTTCTAGAGGAATTATGCACCTTGTAAGCGCTGGAGGACTTGCATTGAGCGTGGGGGAGATTATGTTGAAAAGTGATACAGCTTTGTACCACTTCTGCACAATAAATAATATTTTAAAAAAATATTTAAGGTTTTCATTTGACTCACCCTCGTACGTATGTGTGGGTGTGCGCTAGTAGTTTCAGCTCAGCCAATTATTCCACTGCTGAGACATTACATATCAAGAAAATAATTTTGTCTACGCTAAACCTACAATAAGCAGCAATACAAGTTATCAGAAAGCGACAGCGTTGACGATATGTTATGGGAGTAAGTACTACGACAGATACATACAGAATTGTTATTAGTTATAAACAGGCACAGATATGTGAACTAACAACTCCATGTGTTTGCAGAAAGCTTGATAATGGTCATCCAGCCGAAACAGGAAAGGGTACGAGGTACCCTCCGCCACGCACCGTATAGTAACTTGAGGAATACGTTTGTAGATCTAGATTTAGATGTATTTGTACTGTTGTAACTTCCGAACAGTTTATTATATTCCGTAACCTCGCAATAAAAATGTGTCTAACCTCTCAATAAAAATGTGACTCATATATAACCTTTCATTAATTAACTTACTGTTAACCTAAACTGGTAAATCTGGACGTCAGCAATGCTGCGTCATGGCCCTGAAAATTTATTCTGAATAAACTGAAACTTTAGGTTACAATATCTCCGGATGTAATGAACATTTTACAATGCAACAAAAGGCACTGATTACGTATTTGTTTATATGTTCAGATGTGCTAACACAACTAACGTGGTTCCATTAAAAAAACGTAGGTTTGTTTTAAAAAACATACTTCCGTGCATTTTTGTATGGTTTGTATTAAACAATTACACTAGCCCCTCTCCTCACGTTCGGTCTGTGGAATCGGTTCGTCAGTATTTGATGTGGTTTACGAAATATATTCAGCGGTAACGTTAGGTGACTCACCCTGTATATCTGCTCCTGTAATAAATTTTTGTGGCACAGCCCAGTGCAATGCTGGCCACTAGATTTGTTATGTATAAAGAGAAACAACTGATTTTTCTTTACGATAATCGGGATGACCATGCACACATTTACACCAGGCAAATTCACAGCCTTTTCAACTGTAATGTGAGCCCAGTACACACAATTGTGCCTATTGACAGTTCCATTGAATTTGAATTGGGCTTTATCCGACCAAATTATGCTACCCATAAATCCCGGTTCATCTCCTGAACCCATTCACAAAATTCTAACCTTCGATCTGGATCGTCGTCACTTAGCTGTTGCACCAGCCTTGTAATCTGCACACGAAACTTGTCTTTCTTCAGAATGCGTGGCACACTACTAGCACTTACATTACTCTCACGTGCCGCTTGCCTTGAAGATTTTTGAGACGAACGCTGAAACAGTTCCAAGACCGCAGTTGTGGAATCATCACTTGTAGCTGTACGAGGTCGCCCTGGTCGACCTTTATGCACATCACACACTGTTCCATGAATTTCGAATTTGTCTCGCAGGCGTGTAATTGTTAACCTTGAAGGTGGTTATGTACCATACTCACTTCTCCACTGTCTTCGAACCGCAGCTACATTCTCAAACTTCCAGTACCACTTAATTATCTGCTTCCGCGCTTCAAATCTCAAACGCACGTCCGCCATGTTGCAGTTACTTCCTTGCCACTGCTGCCACCTGTTGAAGAAACATAACATTACTTTCTCACAGATATTTAACCTTGTAGAACGGGAAATAAATTGTCTATGACAGTTAAAGTGTGTATACATTTTTTTGACGCACCCTGTACAATGTTTGGTCATTGTGTCATACTATCTATCAGCAGTCACAGGCTCCTTTTCTAATCATATTTCCAAAGAATACTATACACTTAACTGAAGTAGTCCAAGTTTCTAGTCGCTGCAAGCGAATAAATGTTGATACAACATATGGAGTAGCAATTTCATACATACCTACCTGCCTATGTGCAGTGAACTTGTATAATCTTATCATCTCAAATGATTATGGTGCGTAACAAGCTGTGGCCACACTCCCTTGGATTCAAGCACTTGTGGTGTAACGTCTGAGGCATCGAGCCTCTTATTAGATATAAGAGCTGTAAGAATAAAAATATCTGTACCTCACTGAGAAGTATGAGAAGACTAAACCTTAGGTGCAGCGACTGCACTGAGGAAATGTGTTTCCGCAGGCCTGATCACGGTGCCGGCGGGCGGGGGCGGCACCTTCCTGGGGGGCTACCTGGTGAAGCGGCTCAGCCTGCACTGCGCCGGCATCATCAAGCTGTGCGTGGCAGCCACGCTGGTGGCCGCCGGCTTCACCGCCTGCTTCTTCCTCACCTGCCCCAACCTGCGCTACGCAGGCATCACCGCGCCCTACGCTGCAGACAGGTCAGTCCTACTATCTACATGCTTCTTCCTCAGAAGCCCCAACCTGCGGTATGCTAGCATCACTACACCCTATGCTGCCGACAGTTCAAGCCCCCCAGCATACCAACCTACTACCTGTCTACCTCTTCCTCATCTGCCCCAACCTGCGCCGTATGTTTCAAAAGGTCAGGTCTCTGTGTACCTCCATAGTACTCACTGCTTCTTCCTTAGCTGTCCTAACCTGCTTTATGCTTGCATCACCATGCCCTATACCACAGACAGGTGAGTCCACTGCATATACTTACCCATCAACTACTTCTTCCTCAGTGCCCCAACCTGTGCTACGCCAGCATCACCACGTCCTATGCTACAGACCATATAACTCACCCACTTTTCCTCACCTACCCAAGCCTGCTTTATGCCTGCATCACCGTGCCCTGTGTCACAGACAGGTCGGTCCACTGCACATACCTGCCTAGTACCTGTCTGCTTCTTCAACAGCTGCCCCAACAAGCTCTATGCTGCAGACAGCTTAGTCCACTGTGCATACCTCCATAGTTCTCACCTGCTGCTTCCTCACCTGCCCCAACCCACATTACGCCCTGTAGCGCAGACAGGTCAGTCCTCTGCGCATACCTACCTATTACCTGCCTACTTTTTTCTCAGCTGCCCCAACCAGCGTTACTCCAGCATCACCAGCCCCCATGCTGCGCGCAGTTCCGTTCTCTGGTATGCCTACCTACTGTCTGTGTACTTCTTCCTCAGCTGCCCCAACCTATGCTATGCCAGCGTCGCCGCACCCTATTCTACAGACAGGTTAGTTCCACTGTGCATACCTCCATAGTATTCATCTGCGTCTTCCTCATCTACTCCAACCTGTTTTATGCTTGCATCACTGCGTTCTATGCAGCAGACAGGTAAGTCCTCTGGGAAACCTGCCTACTACCGTGCCGGCTCCCCTAGACCACGGGTGCTCTCTGGTCATGACATGCCTCACTAATTCAGATAACTGAATAACATCCCCAGCTAATGATTTATCTACTAAAACACCAATAATATCTGCCTGTACGAACCCCTTACCTCCATGACAGCCAAAGTATCCTCCTTTCCCAGCAAATCTCTCTTGTTTCCCAGTTCTTGCTGGTCAATATATCTAATTTACTTTTTCGCAGAATACGGCTATGCCATAAACTCTCGATCTTGTACACCCATATACACTGCTGGCCACCGTAAATGCAACACCAAGAAAGACAAGAGGTAGCACAACAAAATTTATTTTGTAGATAACATGTTGACCAAGTATCAAATGATTACGTTTACAGACGTCTGTGACATGTGGTTCCTGCCAGAATCAGTAGCCAGAGTAGCCGCCATTGTTGGAGATCACCGCTGCCACACGTCTCGGCATTGAGTCAAAGAGACGTTGGATGTGTTCCTGGGGTACAGCAGCCCAAGCAGCTTCCACACGTTGCCAAAAATCATCTGGTGTGGCAGCTGGGGATGTAATCTGGATCACTCGTTGAGCAACCATGGACCACATGTTTTCTATCGGCGAAAGATCCGGAGAGCGAGCCGGCCAGGGAAGCAATTCAATCTGGTTATTGACGAAGAACCTTTGGACAATGCGTGCCACGTGTGGTCGCACATTATCCTGTTGAAATATGGCTGTGGCCGAGCCCTGAAGGTAAGGAAGGACAACTGGCTCCAGCACCTCGGATATGTAGCGCCGGCTATTTAAAGTACCGGCAATGCGTACTAGAGGCGTGCGAGAGTAATATCCAATACCGCCCCATACCATAATACCCGGTGCAAGACCAGTGTGGCGGTGCATAATGCAGCTGTCCAGCATCCTCTCTCCACGGTGTTTCCACACTCGAATCCGACCATCGTGGTGCTGCAGACAGAAGCGTGCCTCGTCATTAAAGACAACGTCATTCCATTCTGCCGTCCACATCCGTCTGTCATCACACCATTGGCGACGGAGACGTCTGTGGTTCTGCGTCAATGGTAGACGAAGCAATGGACGTCTTGCGGACAGACCACTCTGCTGTAAACGGCGTCGAATGGTACGCGCAGACACTGGATGATGCGTTGCAGACGCAATGTGCTGTGCTATGGTTCGGGATGTCACTGAGCGATCCGTCACTGCCATGCGCACAATTTGCCTATCAGCACGTGCAGTGGTGCACCGAGGTGAATGCGATCGACCACGTCGGTCCGTCGTACCCTCCTGCATCCAACGGTCACATATCCGCATTACAGTTGTTTGGTTTCGTCCAACACGACTAGCGATTTCTCTGTATGATAATCCACAATCTCGGTAAGCCACTATCCTTCCTCTGTCGAACTCGGATACTTGATCAAAAGAAGTTCGCTGTTGTCTACGAGGCATAACTGATCGTCTTGTGAAACAACCACAAGGTAAACACACGTGCCGAACGCACACTCGTCGAAATCGCCAAGCCTTAAATGGCGCTATGAGGTGGCGCCACAGGCGCGTGTGATGTGCGTCTGCGCTGAAATTCTAATCAGTTGCATATCTCATCGCTGCAAACTCATGGTGTAAATTTCACTTGATTCGGATGCTTCCCTCAGGGTGTTGCATTTACGGTGGCCAGCAGTGTATATGTCTTCTATCTCCAGCTGTCACTGTTACTATTATTTTACTGTTATGATTATTATAAGTTCCCATTTGAGAGCGTTGCTGCAGCGTATATGCGACGTAGCGCGACTCCGATGCGGGTATGTAGGTAAGGGATTAGCGCCGCATTCTTGTGTTTTCGACGTGCGTTTGGTAAACTCGGAAATTTAGACTATGGCGACGTTATTACCAAATGCGTCCAACAGCATGTTGGTCCTGTTTAGACGAATTTGGTAATAACGTCGCCATAGTCTAAATTTCCGAGTTTACCAAACGCACGTCGAAAACACAAGAATGCGGCGCTAATCCCTTACCTACATACCCGCATCGGAGTCGCGCTACGTCGCATATACGCTGCAGCAACGCTCTCAAATGGGAACTTATAATAATCATAACAGTAAAATAATAGTAACAGTGACAGCTGGAGATGCAAGATATATATATGGGTGTACAAGATCAAGAGTTTATGGCATAGGCGTATTCTACGAAAGAGTAAATTAGATATATTGACCAGCAAGAACTGGGAAACAAGAGAGATTTGTTGGGAAAGGAGGATACTTTGCTGTCATGGGGGTAAGGGGTTCGTACAGGTAGATATTATTGGTGTTTTAGTAGATAAATCATTAGCTGGGGATGTTATTCAGTTATCTGATTTAGTGAGGCATGTCTTTACCAGAGAGCACCCGTGGTCTAGCGGAGCCGGCACGGTAGGTCAGCACGTTGCCAGCACTACAGCTCAGCGTGCTGGGTCAGAGGGATAGCTGCCCTCTGGAATAACAAATTGAGTTAAATAAATCAACGATCAATTTGAATAAGCGTCATGGGACATCCGCACCGAACAAATAGAACGAAGAACAACGAACAAACTGAGATTAAAGAAAGAAGGGTAGATTCTTTCATTAGTAATCAAAAACTTTCTTGGCCCGCCGCGCGTGATAGCCACGGGTTCTAAGGGGTCTTGTCACCGTCCGCGCGGCGCCTCCCCGTCGGAGGTACGAATCCTCCCTCGGACTTGCGTGTGGCTATCGTCCTTATTGTAAATTAGTTTAAGTTAGATTAAGTAGTGTGTAGGCTTAGAGACCGATGACCTCAGCAGTTTGGTCCCATAAGACATTACCACAAATTTCCAATTTCCGTCCTTGGTCCCGGGTTCGAAACATGCCACCGCTCAAATTTTGAATAAAAATTAGCATTGGCGGTCGAAGACTTCCGGTACAAGAAGTCACCCTCATTCTGCCAACGACCTTGTCAAAGAGGGCGGATGAGCGGATAGAAGTTCAGGGCACTCTCTTGTCCTTGGGATAGCAAACTGCCCGTAAAGACGGAAGAATTAGCAACCATCAATGGCCTGAGGATGCAGAAGGCAATGGAAACCACTGCATTAAAGTCAGGTAACGTGTACCCACAGGACATGTGGCCCGCAATTGAAAAAGTGTCGTGATGATCTGTCCATTGGTAATAGAGTCCAGAATAGTCCTCTATTCGGATCTCTGGGAGGGGACCGCCAGGAGGGAGGTGACCATGACTGAATCAGCACCGAAAGGATAACGTTCTACGAGTCTGGGCGTGGTAGAGAAGCTAGAGAATCTGAAAAGGGAAATGAAAAAGCTCAATCTGAATGTAATAGGGGTCAGTGTAGTGAAATGGAAAGAAGACAATGATTTCTGGTCAGATGAGTATAGGGTAACATCAACAGCAGCAGAAAAAATGGCATAACTAGAGTAGGATTCGTTATGAATAGAAGCGTAGCGCAAGGAATGTGTTACTGTGAATAATTCAGTGATAGGGTTATTCTTATCAGAATGGGCAGCAGACCAACATCGACAACGATAGTTCAGGTATACATGTCGACGTCGCAAGCTGAAGATGAAGAGATAGAGAAAGTATATGAGGATATTGAAAGGGTAATACAGTATGTAAATGGAGATGAAAATCTAATAGTCATGAGGGACTGGGATGCAGTTGTAGGGGAAGTAGTAGAAGAAAATGTTACAGGAGAATATGGGCTTGGGAAAAGGAACGAAAGAGGAGAAAGACTAATTGAGTTCTGTAATAAATTTAAGCTAGTAATAGCAAATACTCAGTCGAGTAATCACAAGAGGCGGAGGTATACTTGGAAAGGGCCGGGCTATACAGGAAGATTTCAGTTAGATTATCATTGTCGGACAGAAATTCGAAATCAGATAGTGGATAGTAAGTCGTACCCAAGAGCAGTTATAGACTCACCTCATAACGTACGAGTAGTAGTGATGAAGAGTAAGCTGAAATTTAAGAGATTAGTCAGGAAGAATCGACACGCAAAGGAGTGAGATATGGATGTACTACGAAATGACGAGATACGCTTAAAGTTCTCCAAGACTGTAGATACAGCAATGAGGAATAGCTCAGTAGGCAGTACAGTTGAAGAGCAATGGACATCTCTAAAAAGGGCAGTCACAGAAGTTGGAAAGAAAAACATAGGTGCAAAGACGGTGACTGCGAAGAAACCATGAGTAACAGAGGAAATTCTTCATTTGATCGATGGAAGAAGGAAGCACGAAAATGTTCCGGGAAAGACAGGAGTAGAGAAATACAAGTCGCTGAGGAATGAAATAAATAGGAAGTGCAGGGAAGCTAAGACGAAACGGCTGCATGAAAAGTGTGAAGAAATCAAAACAGATGATAGTCGGAAGGACTGACTGAGCATATAGGAAAGTCATAATAACCTTCGGTGAAATTAAAAGTAAGGATGGTAACGTTAAGAGTGCAACGGGAATTCCATAGTTAAATGCAGAGCAGAGAGCGGATAGGTGGGAGTACATTGAAGACCTCAACGAGGGGGAAGATTTGGTTGATGTGATAGAAGAAGAAACATGAGTCGATTTAGAACAGATTGGGTATCCAGTATTAGAATCAGAATTTAAGAGAGCTTTGGAGGACTTAAGTTCAAATAAAGCAAGAGGGATTGATACCATTCCATTAGAATTTCTAAAATCACTGGGGATAGTGGCAACAAAATCACTAGTCACGTTGGTGTGCAAAATTTATGAGTCTGGCGACATACCATCTGACTTTCGGAAAAATATCTTCCACACAATTCCGAAGACAGCAAGAGGTGACAATCAGATTAACAGCTTACGCATCCAAGTTGCTTACAAGAATGATATACAGAAGAATGGAAAAGAAAATTGAGGATGTGTTATGTGACGATCAGTTTGGAATTAGGACAGGTAAAGGCACAAGAGAGGCAGTACTGAAGTTGCGCTTGATAATGGAAACAAGGCTAAAGAAAAATCAAGACATGTTCATAGGATTTTTCGAATTGGAAAAGCGTTCGACAATGTAAAATGGTGCAAGATATTCGAAATTGTGAGACAAATAGGGGTAAGTTAAAGGAGAGACTAGTAGTATACAATGTATACAGGAGCCAAGAGGGAATAATAAGAGTGGATGACTAGGAACGCAGTGCTCCGATTAAAATGGGGGTAAGACAGGGATGCAGTCTTTCGCCCCTAGTGTTCAATCTATACATCGAAGAACCAATGATAGAAATAAAGGAAAGGTTCAGGAGTGGAATTAAATTAAAAGTGAAAGGATATCAATGATACGATTCGCTAATGACATTGCTATCGTGAGTGAAAGTGATGAAGAATTATATGATCTGCTGAATGGAATGAACAGTCTAATGAGTACAGAATTTGGACTGAGAGTAAATCGAAGAAATACGAAAGTAATGTGAAGTAGCAGCAACGAGAAAAGCCAGAAATTTAACACCAGGATTTATGGTCACGAAATAGATGAAGTTAAGGGATTGTGTTACCTAGGCAGCAAAATAACCCATGACGGACGAAGTAAGGAGGACATCGAAAGCAGACTAGCACTTCCAAAAAGGGCATTACTGGCCAGGAGAAGTCTGTTAGAGGGTAATCCCAAAAATAAGGTCTCCTATTTTTTATAAGTACAGAACTCTGTTTGTGTGGCAGTTGGTCACACTTCACGCGCTGTGTGTAAACATGCGCACGCCGCGCTGAGGCGCTGTCTTGGCTTGGCAGCCGTTGAGAATGGAGCTCCCGTTGGATGTTACCGCCAAGTGCGAATTGCGCGCAGTTATTCGGTTTTTGAACGCAAAGGACACTGCGCCGATTGAAATCCATCGCAAATTGACGGAAGTGTATAATGAGTCGTGCATGGATGTCAAAAATGTTCGTAAGTGGTGCAGAGAGTTTGCAGCTGGTCGGACCGAAATTCACGACGAACAAAGGAGCGGGAGACCGTCAATTTCTGAGGAGGCAGTGTTGAAGGTTGAGCAAAGCATGCGTGAAGATCGGCGGATCACCCTGGATGATCTCTGCCCGTTGGTTCCTGAGGTTTCCCGAAGCATCGCTCACAGAATTTTAACGGAGACATTGAACTACCGGAAGGTGTGCGCAAGATGGGTGCCACGCATGCTGACTGAGGACCACATGCGGCAACGAGCTGATGCTTCCTGCGCATTTCTTCACCGCCTTGCAGCCGAACAGGACAACGTTCTGGACTCAATTGTCACGAGTGACGAAACCTGGGCCTACCACTTTACGCCAGTGGCGGCATCCTTCTTCGCCAAAGCCGCGGAAATTCAAACAAACACAGTCTGCCGGTAAAGTCATGACAACCCTTTTTTGGGATCGGAAAGGGGTATTGTTGGTTGACTTTAAACCCACTGGGACCACAATTAACGCTGACAGGTACTATGAAACTGTGAAAAAAGTCAAACGGGCAATTCAGAACCGGAGAAGAGGAATGTTGAGCAAGAGCGTACACATTCTCCATGACAACGCTCGCCCACACATCGCTCGGCAAACCGTTTCAGTGGAACATAATCACTCACCCACCCACCCACCCTATAGTCATGACTTGGCACCCAGTGACTCACCTGTTCCCGAGGTTAAAAGAACATTTAGCCGGAAAGCGATTCAGCTCTGACGGCGAGGTGGAAGAAGAGGTTCGTAACTTTCTGAACAGCATGGCGGCGAGCTGGTATGACATGGGCATACAAAAACTGCCACAGCGTCTACAAAAATGCATCGACAGAAATGGTGATTAGTCGAAAAATAGCTAAATGTTCAAGCTGTAAAGTGATGTAAACCACTGTAGAAATAAACAGGTCTATGTACTTTAAAAAATACCCTCGTAGTACCAAACGTTGGCCGTGAGGAAGAAATTTCTGACAATGTACCTTTGCAGCACAGCATTGTATGGACTGTGGGAAAACCGGGGTAGAGGAGAATCGAAGCATTTGAGACGAGGTGTTAAAGACGAATGTTGAACATTAGGAGGGCTTGTAAGGTAAGGAGTGAGGAGATTTTGCGCAGAATCGGAGAGGAAAGAAATATGTGGAAAACATTGACAAGGAGAAGGGACAGGATGATAGGACATCTGTTAAGGAATCAGGAAATGACTTCCATGGTACTAGAGGGAGCTGTAGAGGACAAAAACTGTAGAGGAGGACAGAGACTGGAACACATCCAGATTATAATTGATCATGTAGGTTGCAAGTGGTACTCTAAGATTGACACAGGAGAGGAATTCGTGGCCGGCCGCATCAAACTAGTCAGAAGACTGATGACTCAAAAAAAATCATTACAAAGTGAGGTTTCTGGTTCTGAAAAGGACTTCGGGAAGACGGCTGTCTTATGGAGTGGGACAGAAAGGATGTTGTTCAGACATGAAAGAGTGTACATACTATATTGTCCAGACAAGAGCCTGAAGGTCGAAGACAGATATGAGGCACCGTATGTGTTGATAAGACGTCAAAGACGGCAGAGAATGTGTAGATCTCCGTCCGTGAATAGGGTAGCCAAGCATAAGACGGTGAAATACGATCAAAATGTCGAAGGGCATTGATAAATTGCACACGAGCGTTTATCACCAGTTCTAGACGCCCTGAAGTTTATTGAGAAAAAGCTTTCAAGATAGCACCGTTGTAATGAACGACTGGAGGTATAATCGTTTGTACATGTTTCATTTGCTGGTCGAAAGGGAAAAGCTTTATATATTTTTGTAGGGAATGGAGAGATGCTGATGGCTTCTTGCTATTTGTAGTTACACTTATTTGCCCAGGTGAGCGCCACTGCCGTTAGGAAAATGGGGAGGGGAGGAAGACGAGGATTAACGTTGTGAATGGAGGGGGAATGAAAAATGCAAAAGCAAGAGCAATGATCACGAAACATAGTAAACCAGATTCGATGTTCACTAAATCACACCGCTTCCATAGGTCTCTTTGCTAAATGGGTGACTTCCTGTTTGTTCTGATTTTTCGACGTCTGGTGACAGAACTGATACGTATCCTGTGCTGTGATACGGATTTTCCACATTACATAGCCGAATAACATAAAAGCATTTAAATTGCGGAAGGGAGATTGTTGTGGACAGTCTACCGCAGTGATTCGAACCAGGAGAGAAGATTAAAAAGAACAGTCGGTCGGTAACTTTGCAGACTAAAAAAAGGAAAAAAAAACTGTTGTTGGAATATTAAAATCAATGAGGTCTGATTGGGTGTCACTACCAGGAAACAGCAAGTATTGGGATTCGAGTCTAGAGTGGTACAAAGTTTTAATTTGGCACAAGTGTTCGAGAAAAGACATCTAGCCATAGGAAACAAAAACCGAGAAACCACACCTGCTAAGAGACAGCGCGATCGAGCCGGTGTAGTTAGGACGTATGCTGCCAGACAAGCTACAAGTTTTCCACAGGCAGTGAAATCAGAGCCACTCAGGACATCATGGAAAAATGTCATTTTGCTTCTCCTTTAAGAAGAGTTCTGAGCAGTGCGTGGTTAATGGTAATGATGGTGGGTACTCGTCTCACTGAGCACAATAAAACACCCAGGAATTATGCTAGACAGCTTATCATTTAAGTAACGTCTGCAAACGATTGGCGAAGTACTGAAAACACACAACATCATCCAAAAACTGAAAATGTCGATTCAGAATTCTTTTCTTCGCTTACCGTTTTTCTCTCTTGACGGTTATTGCGTCCCAACTTGCCCGGATATTCTGCACACAGAAAAAGCGGTAGATGCGTAGTTCAGTACTACCGTGAAACTGATACTACTTGTTATGCCCACGCTGCATTTTAGTTAATTGTAGAGGGAAATGAAACAATAAGAAAGGGTTCTGAAAAGGGAAACAGAGAGAAGATGCCGTACTTGACAGTAGCGAATAAACAAACGAAGTCTAACATTTGCAGGAACATAATCGTGGTTTTCCTTGCACAGAACAGCCGCACATATCAGCCGAGAAGAATTATATAGCGTAATTAAAAGTTTCCTTCGCCGGGGTAAGAAGACGCTGACGAAACTGAGTCTATTAAACCGCCAGTACGGAGCTGCTAAGTTCCCAGTGACAGATGCGCGCTAAGAATAACACGAGACTAAATTAAAGTCATAAACCAAAGGAGCCGCCATTGTCGCATACGGAATTAAAGCAGGCCTCTTCAGGTACTGTACCAGCCGCGGCGCGCAGCGTGCCAGGCAATCTGCATTAAACAGCCATATTTTCCGGGCCAAGCCGGGGATAATTTCCGACAATTTCCACCGCAATCTACGTAAGAAAACACACAACCCGACCACTCTCGCTATGCAGATTTCCTTAATAAATTAAATGAGACAGACTTAGCAGTTCTGTAGAAGATTGTAGGGAGAAGCAATTTTTTTTTACTTGATAGACGTGCTAAGAGGGATGAAATCTGGAATGGGGTATCATGTATGGATATTAAAGTGTCAGCGCTACTGGAAATCGCTCATCAATTGAATCTGGTTACTTTTGAGTTCTGCGAACGTGAGTACCGGGTGATCAAAAAGTCAGTATAAATTTGAAAACTTAGTAAACCACGGAATAATGTAGATAGAGAGGTAAAAATTTACACACATGCTTGGAATGACATGGGGTTTTATTAGAACAAAAAAAAAAAAAAAAGGTTCACAAGATATCCGACAGATAGCGCTGGACACCAAAACGTCAGTGACTGCGCATGACAATCGTGTATAAAAGGAGCTGTAATGAGAGAGAGAATCAGATGCGCCAGCAGTCGCAGCATGTTGACGTTAGCTTTGAGTGAAGCTGTATTATCAGAATGGGGAATGTGCTAGTTCAGCGTTACGATCCTATCACCATAGAAAGGGGATTCGATCGGGTAAAGGTCCGTTGACAAATGCAGCTGTGGCGAGAATGATTTCGAAGCTCGAAGCCACGGGTTGTTTAGACGATAGACCCCGTAGTGGCCGACCGAGCACAAGGCGTAATGCTGCTGAGACAGTTCAGGAAGAAATGGAGACTGTAGCGGGTTCGTCTATGCACGGGGAAGTCAGCGGTCGTGCAATCGGACGTTGCATTGGCATTCCATACGCCACTGTTTGGTTGGCACTGAGGCGTACCCTCCGATGCTATCCGTACAAAATCCATCGGCATCATGAACTGTTACCTGGCGATTTAGTGAAGCGGAGGGCATTTGCGGTGTGGGCGTTTCAAAAGATGGTGGAAGATGACGATTGGTCGAGAAACGTGTTGTGGACCGACGAAGCTCATTTCACGCTCCGAGGGTCTGTCAACGCCCACAACTGCAGAATTTGGGCTACCGAAAATCCTAAAACTGTCGTGGGAACTTCATTGCTCGACCAGAAAGTCACGGTATGGGTTAGATTTACCACATCTATTGTTATCGGGCCTTTTTTCTTCGAGGAAATGCGTGATTCTGGTTTTGCAACTGCTACCGTGACGGGTGAGAGGTACGCCGATATGTTACAGAATCGCATCATCCCCAGCCTGGCTGATAAACACCTGCTGGAACGTACGATGTTTATGCAGGATGGCGCTCCACCCCATATTGCTAGACACGTGAAAGATCTCTTGCGCGCGTCGTTTGGTGATGATCGTGTGCTAAGCCGCCAGTTTCGTCATGCTTGGCCTCCCAGATCACCAGACCTCAGTCCGTGCGATTATTGGCTTTGGGGTTATCTGAAGTCGCAAGTGTATCGTGATCGACCGACATCTCTAGGGATGCTGAAAGACAACATCCGACGCCAATGCCTCACCATAACTCCGGACATGCTTTACAGTGCTGCTCACAACATTATTCCTCGACTACAGCTATTCTTGAGGAATGATGGTGGACATATTGAGCATTTCCTGTAAAGAACACCATCTTTGCTTTGTCTTACTTTGTTATGCTAATTATTGATATTCTGATCTGATGAAGCGCCATCTGTCGGACATTTTTTGAACTTTTGTATGTTTTTGGTTCTAAGAAAACTCCATGTCATTCCAAGCATGTGTGTCAATTTGTACCTCTCTATCTACATTATTCCGTGATTTATTCAATTTTCAAATTTATATTGACTTTTTGATCACCCGATATATTGTATAAGGGGAGATCAAAAAGTTTCCGTTTGAGACTGTTGTAGGGCTGTTAGGTTTTCAAACTAAAAATACGGGAGATTTTGGAAACGATGACCAAAATAGTCCCATCGCGACATTATCGGCATGATTTACCTTTACGAGGCCATTATAGACAATTGCACGCAAACATGTACGCAAATAATGAGTGTTTCCGGAAACGTTTACATATTGACTCCTTTCACAAAACGGGTTGCAAATTAACGAGAATTCGTCATTGTAGATGGTACTTAAGAATAATTAAAACAATTTTCATAGCATTAAGCATAATTTCGTATTTACCGTAATATTTAATTACAGCAACTCTCATTGTTGATAAGGGAACGATAATCTTTGCGTGTTGCGGAGATCTTAGCGTAAATAAATAAATAAATAAATAAAACTTTGTGAAACACGAGGGAAAATAATATCAAACACGTAAAAAACGTGAGATGGGTGAAATACGGGAAAACCCGTAAAATATGGGAGACCTGTCGAAAATACAGGAGGAAATTGGGTAAAATACGAGAGAACCCTTAAATATGGAAGTCATAGCAACCCTAGGGCGTTGCTGCGGTGTATGTACAGCATAGCGAGACTCCGATGCGGGTATATAAGCATCGACATACAGTCCAGAGATTAGTGTGACATTCGTCTCTTTCCGACCTTGTTGTGGCAAATGGTAAACGTTAACTATGGCGACATTATTACCAAATGCGTCCAAACAGAACCAACTTGCTGCTATTTCTTGGCTTAAAGCAGGACAGACACTAGTTGAAATCTATATCTATACACGTACTCCGCAAGATCAGTACGGTGCGTGGCTGAGGGTAACCTGTGCCACTTCCAGTCATTTTCTGTCCTGTACCAAGCGCAAATAGAGCAAGTGGAAAAAAACTGTCTATATGCCTCCATACAAGCCCTACTTTCTCGTATCGTCGTGATCCTTACGCGAAATGTAATCGTTCTGCAGTCATCTTCAGATGCCGGTTCTCTAAATTTTTTCGGTAGTGCTCCTCAAAAATAACGTCGCCTTCCCGTCCAGAGATTCCCATTTGAGTTCCCAAAGCATGTCTGCGTGTTGTTCGAACCTACCGGTAGCAAATCTAGCAGACCGAATGTCTCCATACCCGTACACGTCCATCCGCTCAATATAACTTGAAGCGAGACTCCTCCGACCAGGCAACATGCTTCCACTCATGGTCAGGCGAGGCGTAAAACTTTGTGTCGCGCAGTCATCAAGGGTACACGAGTGGGCCTTCGGCTACGAAAGCCCATATCGATGATTTTTCGTTGGATGGTTCGCACGCTGACACTCGTTAATGGCCCAGCATTGGAATCTGCAGCAATTTCCGGAGGGGTCGCACTTCCGTCACGTTGAACGATTTTCTTCAGTCGTCGTTGGTCCCGTTCTTGCAGGGTCTTTTTCGGGCCGCAGCGATGTCGGAGATTTGATGTTTTCCCGGATATTCACGATACTGCCCGCCGTCCATGTGGAGCACGTATTGGTCTCACCGCGGACTTTTAGTACTCAGCCACAGACAATTGATTTCGTCAAAGTGTACGGGCCTGAAGATGGCGTTGACGCAACGGGGTTGGGTTGGGTTGTTTGGGGAAGGAGACCAGACAGCGAGGTCATCGGTCTCATCGGATTAGGGAAGGATGGGGAAGGAAGTCGGCCGTGCCCTTTCAAAGGAACCATCCCGGCATTTGCCTGGAGCGATTTAGGGAAATCACGGAAAACCTAGATCAGGATGGCCGGACGCGGGATTGAACCGTCGTCCTCCCGAATGCGAGTCCAGTGTCTAACCACTGCGCCACCTCGCTCGGTGTTGACGCAACGTCGAAACTAGTAGCCAAATAAATATAAACTCTTAAGTACAGCTGGAGGAGTTTCATTTTTAATAAAAATCGTGAAATAGTCGTATGGGAAAATCCCCACTTCATCACTACCTCGTAGATGCTGTGTCCCACAGCTCGTACGCCGACTATAACACCTCGTTCAAAGTCACTTAAACCTTGATAACCTGCCATTATAACAGACACTCGTTGTCTTATATAGGCGCTGCCGATCGCAGCGCCATGTTCTGGCTGTTTACATATCTCTGTACTTGAATACAGTTGTACCAGTTTGTAAATTTGTGGTAAGGTCTTATGGGACCAAACCGCTTAGATCATCAGTCCCTAAGCTTACGCACACACTCATGCCCGAGGGAGGACTCGAACCTCCGACGGGGGATCCGCGCGGACCGTGACAAGACTCCTGAGACCGCGCGGCTGTACCAGTTTCTTTGGCGCTTCAGTGTAAAAATGCGATACTAGTTACGCAAGTGGTTTCACAAGTTATTATAAACAGTATATCTTTGCAAAAGTCAGCGAAAATTTCGGTGGCCTCTATTGAACGCGAGAGTGCGAAAAACAGATGTTAACAAAAATTACGTAGGATACGAGCAATGTGCTGATATTCCATTTAAACCGAGCATTTCACACACGAATTCGTAAGTAGTAAAAAATAGACGCGAGTCCACAGAATACCATGCGACGAAATCAGTCTCAGTTATCATATGAAACAAAAACGAATATGGAATAATATGCCTCGCCGAATATTATGGATGAGAGCAAACATTAAGCAGACTACGAGGCTCGTATTTACGTAGCAGTTCAAAGAATGCAACTCGCACAAGAAGGTCGTAATCTGGAACATAATTTTCACTTGTAACAGCCAGACGATCGACATTGCAATATTGGGTTTTACAAATAAATACACTTTACCGTCAGACATCTAGATACCCCCATAGAGTATAAATGAAAAATGTTATCATCCAGTACTCGTATTTCGAAAAGCAATAATACGGATTTCCGCGCCATACTTCTCGTATTCAAAGTTCACTGCTACGCCACTTGGAGCGCTGGTGTCTTCTCTTTCCGTGTCGTAACACGGGCCTTGCACTTCTGACATTTTCCTATTCTCGGTAGTGACTATACACGTTAGATTGTGACGTGTAAGGGTCGTCTGTCGCGGAGGCCCATGTTTAACAACGTGCGCTTAGCGGCGTGCTCCGAAACACTTGCGCTCGCTCCAGCATTGCACCCTGTCGTCAGATCTGCCACAGCTTGCAACCTATCCTGCTTTTCAGAGTGGACAAGCCTCAGAACTACACGTCCTGTTGTGAGGCGTGGACGTACGACACCTTGTCACCTATTCATAGTTTCACCGTCTTTCAGCCACTTTCCATAGATGTTCCCCACACCTGCACTTAAATATCCGGTCAGCTGTTTCCGAGAAGCTCCTTCCCAGGCGCCGGGCCTATATAACGATCTGCCCTTTATCAAAGTCACTTACGTCAGTGCACTTACCCGTTTGCGTGGCACCCGTATCGTCGCTAGAATGATCCGCCATTCGCTCTGCCCCGCTTACATACTCTCCTTACAGCGCCGTTTGCCTCCACGCCACCAGGCGTCATTCAGAGTCACAGTGGGCAGTGGTCATATTGTTTTGGTTCATCAGTGTAAAGAAGAAACGTAGAACCCGTACTTTCAAAAATACACGCATCAAAAAATGTTTTGCATCACCCCGGTTCCCAGAACTGAAGACAGCTTTGACTGTGGGTATTGTATCCCAGACACAGTCCCTTTGACTATTCAGAAACATCACTAAACCCGCCCAAAGATGTAAACAACCATTCATGAGCAGCGCCTATTAGACGGAAGGGGTCCGACTGCCGATCAATTCCAGCCATTCCACCAGAAAGGAGGTACACGGCTCATGCCTAGACGGTCAATACCGTGGTTCGACCGCGTCCGCATTGTTACTTTGTGCCAGGAAGGGCTCTCAACAAGGGAAGTGTCCAGGCGTCTCGGTGTGAACCAAAGCGATGTTGTTCGGAAACGGAGGAGATACAGAGACAGAGAAACTGTCGATGACATGCCTCGCTCAGGCCGTCCAAGGGCTACTACTGCAGTGGGTGACCGCTACCTACGAATTATGGCTCGAAGGAACCCTGACAACAACGCCACCATGTTGAATAATGCTTTTCGCGCAGCCACAGGACGTCGTGTTACGACTCAAACTGTGCGCAATAGGCTGCATGATGCGCAACTTTACTCCCGATGTCCATGGCGAGCTCTATCTTTGCAACCACGACACCATGCATCGCGGTATAGATTATTCCAACAACATGCTGAATGGACTGCTCAGGATTGGCATCAAGTTCCCTTCATGGATGAGTGTAGCATATGCCTTCAACCAGACAACCGTCGGAGACGTGTTTGGAGGCAACCCGGTCAGGCTGAACGCCTTAGACACACTGGCCAGCGAGTGCAGCAATGTGGAGGTTCCCTGCTGTTTTGGGATGGCATTATGTGGGGACGACGTACGCCGCTGGTCGTCAGGGATGGCGCCGTAACGGCTGAACGATACGTGAATACCATCCTCCAACGGATAGTGCAACCATATCGGCAGCATATTGGCGAGGCATTCACCTTCATGGACGACAGTTTGCGCCCCCATCGTGCACATCTTGTGAGTGACTTCCTTCAGGATAATGACATCACTCGACTAGAGTGGCCAGCATGTAATCCAGACATGGACCCTATCGAACACGCCTGGGACAGATTGAAAAGGGCTGTTTATGGACGACGTGACCCACCAACTACTCTGAAGGATCTACGACGAATCGCCTTTGAGGAGTGGGACAATTTGAACCAACAGTGCTTTGATGAACTTGTGGATAGTATACAACGACGAATACAGGCATGCATCAATGCAAGAGGACGTGCTATAGGGTATTAGAGGTACCGCTGTACAGCAATCTGCACCACCACGTCTGAAGGTCTCGCTGTATGGTGGTACAACATGCAATATGCGGTTTCATGGTAAAAAGGGCGAAAGTGATGTTTATGTTGATCTCTATTCCAATTTTCTGTACAGGTTCCGGAACTCTCGGAACCGAGGTGATGCAAAACTTTTTTTTGATGTGTGTATAAATAAGCAGTGGATCAAACAGTTCGTTCTTTTCCTAGACGTGGCGCAAAGAAAGTTCAAGGAACAGGTGCTATGAGCAGCATCAGCTCTAGAAGTAAACTTTGTTAGCGCCGAAGGAGGTAGCGCAGTGGGAAGGTTCTGGATTGCCATAGGCAACAGCAAGGGGGAGGGGGGCGCCCAACACATTCTCTCCTCGGAATCTGGAGTTCAGAGCTTTTATCCGTATTTATAGTGGATATCCATCAGTTCTGTGCGATATAATAAATTTACGATATTTTGACGAAAACTGACGATTTCGAGAACCGTGGCTGTGATATTATAAGGTTTTAACTGAAACAGCAACCAGCCACAAGTATGGTTTAAAACCAGGCCTATTTGGGATTTCTTACAAATCCATTTTCAGATGGTTGCTATAGTTTTCGTTCCTGTCTATCCTAGTGCAGCAAACTATTAACGAACACATATCGAGGCCGCAGCAGGAAAACAACGAAACCTGTGACAACCATCTGAAGATGGAAGGAATCCGAACTGGGCATCGTTTGATGCTCTTTCATCCATAAACCTTATTTAGTAAATTTTTTGTGTTACCTATAATATTCAGTACTTATGATTTGATATGTCTCGAGAATAATTTATGTATTTAAAAAAAACAAATATTTTAAAATCTACACCACCAACAGCGCTCCACAACAAGTGTGCCTTCTTAAGGGAGTGACTAAACCTCTGTACGGTTATACCGGTCATCTGGGAAAAACGCAGGAACAGAACATACAAACATACCACATGAAACTATTTCTTACACAACATGTATACGGTTGGGCATGTTTTTGTACAACATATTTTTTCCAGAATAGGATGTATGGACTATTACAAGGATTCAGTTTGGTCAACTGTAGTTTGATTCGAAGTTTCCATGGCCGGTGTATTCAGTGGTTAGCTATGCGGCAGCTTTAGCTGAAAACTCAAAACATCAACAGCGGTGTGTAGGTTGGAAACGTCTGCGTGTCCGTACCTGCAACTTATGTTTCAGTACTCAATTTTTACAAAATCAGATAACTGTTATGAAATCGAAGTATACGGAAAAGAAACGTAGTTGAAAAGGAAGTGACACACGGTTTGTAGCCAGTCTCTAATGTTGTTCAGTGTTAACGTTGAAAAGTAGTAAAAGAAACCAAGGAGACATTTGCAAATGGAATTAAAATTCTGGGTCAAGAAATTAAGGGGTAACACCATTGTAACGATCTAAAAGGAAGCGTTTTCTTTACTCTTTTTTTCGGGCGGGGGCGGGGAGGGGGGGGGGGGCGGAAGGAAAGGTGATACAGAAATAATGCTTGGGAAGTTATTCAGCGTATATTTAAATATATAATAAAATTTTTACGAAATTGCTACATTACAGCAACTTTCCCAAGGCATTTTAAATTTGAGACGATGTGCGGCGTGCACTGTAACTGGTGCCAACTTGAATCTGGAAAAAAAAGTTCTATGTTATCTACATGAGTGTAGCTAGTGAACCACGAAGAGGATTCTAGAAATATTGATTTTTGTGTAATTGACTTGTGTTTTAATAAGATCGTTCAATTTTCACCAATAAAGGATAGCTGTTTGTTAATATTGTTAAAATTAACTAATCGAAAATCCCCTATGTGGCTCATTTGAAAAGTTAAATTGCCGTTTTGAAAAATCGTATTTCGAGAAAAACGCGAGTGAAGTTTTGAAATGTGTTACAGACATGAACAAATGAAAAAATTCTTCTTTTAGACAACTCTTCACAATTAATCTGATACCCCAGAACTGACCTGTCATACTTTTGCCGTTGCCATCGAAATCATATCCACTATTTTATCATAGAAAGTTTGAAATATCGGTCGCGGCAATTCCATGAACGCACAAAACAATTTCGATTAGGTCTACTCCAAGCAGGCGCATTGCGAGGATTTCATATGCGTTCCGTATAAACTTATTACATGGCATAACAACTTCAGGGCAGTCTGAACAAGCAATAACTATTGCGAAGCCTAAGCCTCCATGACTTCGTGCCTGCAGCGTGATGTCTGCTCTGCACGTTTTACATTTCACATGTTGAGAAATAAGAGAGAAAAGGCAAGAAATTTTTTTAATCCTACTGTTTAATCCGTAATTCTCATCAAAATCCTGGTCACTGTCTTTCGATTTCTTAGTGGAGGCACTGCCTCCTGAACTGCTTTCGGTCTCAGATACATTATTTGGACGATTTGATGACGTACTGCTTCGACGCCGCGTTGGGTACGATGTACCTTTTCTGTCCGAATACATTTTCTTACCACTCATTCTTATTTGAAAGGCAAAACTGTATCACAAAAACCCTATCAAAAGTCAATATTGTACACAAAAATCAAGATTCGAAGCGAAAGAACGTCTTTTTCGTTTACGTTCTGACGCTTGCGACGCCAGGCTAACGTATTATTATTTTGGAAAGCTTCTAATTGTACAAAGACACTATATGGGGTATCGAGCTGGCGCAGGTAGGCCGTTTTGGGTCATAGGAAGCGCTAGAGGAGCAGCTCGGAATTTTATAGGACACGTTTTTTTCATGGATTAGACTTTTGCCTCATTTTTTAGGTTCAAAGCGTGTTTTAAGGCAATAAAAATGATTTCTTAAAAATTCTACAGTGGTGACCTTCCAGGTTTGCCAATGACACTGTAATTCTGTCATAGACTGGAAAGGACTTGGAAGAGTAGTAGGGTCCTGAAAAGAGGCTATATGATGAACGTGAACAAAGCGAGATCAAGGGTGATAGATTGTAGTCTAGTTGAGTCAGGTGTCGGTGGGAGAATTAGATAAGGAAATGAGACACTGCAACTTGTAGAAGGCGTTCTTGTATTTGGGGAGCAAAATAAATGTCGATGGCAAAGTAGAGAGGATTTGCAATGGAAACTGGCAGTACCAGGAACAATATTTCCGAAAAATAAAAATTTGTTGAAATAGAATGGAAATTTAAGTCTTTTCTAAGGATCTGGAGTGTAGCTGTGTACGGAAGATAAACGGCGACGATAAACTGTTCAGACAAGAAGATAATAAATGCTTTTAAAATGTTCTGCTTCGCGAGAATGCTGAAATTTGCATGAATATGCTGGATAGCTAACAACGAAGTACTTATTGAAATTGGAGAAAAAAGAAATTTATGACACATCTTTTCTAACTGAAGGGGTGGATTGATAGGGACCATTCTGAGACTGTTCCGTCATTTTGGTTGCGGAGGGAAGTGTGAGAGTAAAAATTGGAGAGGGAGACCAAGTGTCAAACAATAAGCAGGTTTAAATAGATGTAGCTAACAGTAGTCGCACAGAGATGAGGAAGCTTGCGTGGTTTGAATAGCGTGGAGAGCTGCCACAAGACAGTCTTCGGACTTAAAATCACAGAAATAACGCGAATGAGCTTTAGAGCGTAATTACGCCGTCAGTCGCTGAGTTCTGCGCGCGCGTACCATTTCCCCTGACCTGTGCGCGTAGCATTCAATGCGGTTCCGCCGACCACTCGTCCCCGAAGGCCATAAAACGCTCGCGCAGTCACGGCCGTCGCATACTACACCAGCTAGGCCGAGACTGGACGGCTCCCTGCTGGTAAGACGACGCATCCGCTATCAGCGCCCCGGAGCTCCCCTCCTATCTTTACGGCGGTTCGTGTCGCGACGTCGGGAGTTTATTAAATTCCTCGGCCGGCGTCCGGCCGGCGCTCATTTCGCGTGGGGCTCAGAGGTATCCGGCGACCTGGAGCGCCGCCAAGTGGCGAAGTTGTGAACCACGCTCCGCTGAAACTGTACACTGTATGCTGCCTGTACTACTACCATCAGAAAGAATGTACGAGGTGTATGCAAAGATGGTACTTACTTCCGCTGCTTAATAACCTATCAGTCACATGTAAGTCTCCATCAAAAGGCTTGAAAGCATCCTCACACCACGAATCTAGCTTCACCTTGCAACCCACCTATCCATTCTTAGCACCTAATGTGGCTTTCCACTCGACTATTACATCGATGATCACCTCAAATATTCTCCGATATGCTGATGTCACCGCCTTCCTGGCTCCCTATCCTACTCTTTAATGGTTCCAACGCTCCTTCCAAACCCACCTCGACCAATTCACCACTTAGTGTAACCAGTGGTCCCTTCATCTCAACCCCTCTGAAACCCAGGCAATCACCTCCTGAAACTCCTGTCTGGCCGGACATGGAGTTGCATGCTTCCACCGTCCTCCACACCTACAAATCCCTCATACGTCCTATCCCCTCTTATGCCAGCATTGCCTGGATCTCTGCCCCCCACTTTTACAAGCCCTCCAAATCCTTGAATGCCATGCGCTCCGTCTTGCCTTCCGTATCCGCCCTCCATCCCCCACACGACCCCTGTATGACCTCATCCCCTTCCCCCACCTCCTCCTTTTCCTCCAGCATCTCCACATCCTTTACACTGTCTGCAGGCTTGATCCCCCCACCCCCTGGTTTCCTCCTTCCTCTCCACCCCCCCCCCCCCCGCCCATTGCCATGCCTCTATCGCTGTATCCCTCCCTCTCTCCATGTTCACTCCCTCCATCTCCTTCATCATGGCAATTTCCAGCGCCTTCCCCTCCTGGATGTTGAACTTTGCCGTGACATCTACCCTTCCTTCCAACTGTAACATGGCCTTGTTCCCTCCCCTCCCCAGGGTCCCCCTTTTCCTCTCCCTCCTCCCAGAGCAGATTTTTCCTCCTTCCCCCCACCCCTGAGTCCCTGCACCCCCTTCTTCATTGTGTCCCTCCCACATCCTTCCCTCCCCAGCCCTCTTTGAAGTGCCCCCGCCCATTCCCCCCCCCCCCCCACTCGACCCCTCCTTCTTTCCTTCTTCAATGCCCCTGACAGATCCTTTCAGTTTGCTCATCATCATCAGTGTACTACATCAGTGTTGTGTTTGGTGCTGTTCTCCCGTGACGTCAAGTGCTGTGATTTTAGTTGTGTGCTGGACTTGTACATAATGTTACTGTCATGTGCTACGCTGTACATAGACACTTTTATGCTCTGGCCATACTTTGCCTTGTATTCTTTTAATTGTCCCAGTGTGTGTGTTTGTTTTTGTGTGTGCTACTCTTTTACGTTTTTTACCTCCATTTTACAGTCGCCCCCTTTTTGTCTGTTCTCTTACATAATGTTCCCCCTTTTTATATCTATGTGCAACATATTTTCTCCTTATGTTATTTTAAATGTCTTCTATAGTATAATTAATGTCTTTTGGCTGAAGAGCAGTGCATATGCTGCTGCCAGCTTGCCCCAGATGGGGCACAGAAAGAAAATAAAGGAAAAAAAAAACACCTCCATTATTCACCTCACTCATACCGAACACCTCCTAATAACCTATACCATCTGTCAACTTGACTCCAGCAGTCCTAATGTGCCCCCCTCTCATTTCCAGTCCTAGTGTGCTGCGTTTCTACCTACGCATCACATCTCTACCTACAAGTCGTACCACCCCTCCACCTGCACACTACCTCCACGTCCTCTCCCAAAACAATTTCAACCGTCTCCCTCTTCTGGACCACAAAATCTACCCCAACATATACTCATCCTACTAACTCTGAATCCATCTCAGACCCCCTCCCCCCATCCCCCAAAGCGGCTCCCTCCTCATCCTCCTCCCACATCACACATCACACCTCCTGCTCTTTTCCCCTTCCCTGTGGCCCCATCCCCCTTTCTTATCAAATCTGTAACTCCCAATACCTGCAGCCAATCTCTTCTCGTCTCCCACAGTCACTTCATCTCATCACCACCTCTTACCAGTCCTCATCACACCACTCTCCTGTTTCCCTCCATGTTGTTGTTGTTGTGGTCTACAGTCCTGAGACTGGTTTGATGCAGCTCTCCATCCTACCCTATCCTGTGCAAGCTCCTTCATCTCCCAGTACCTACTGCAGCCTACATCCTTCAGAATCTACTTAGTGTATTCATCTCTTGTTCTCCCTCTACGATTTTTACCCTCCACGCTGCCCTCCAATACTAAATTGGTGATCCCTCGATGTTTCAGAACATGTCCTACCAACCGATCCCTTCTTATTGTCAAGTTGTGCCACAAGCTCCTCTTCTCCGCAATTCTATTCAATACCTCCTCATTAGTTATGTGATCTACCCCTCTAATCTTCAGCATTCTTCTGTAGCAACACTTTTCGAAAGCTTCTATTGTCTTCTTGTCTAAACTATTTATCATCCACGTTTCACTTCCATACATGGCTACACTCCATACAAATACTTTCAGAAACGACTTCCCGACATTTAAATCTATACTCAATGTTAACAAATTTTTCTTCTTCAGAAACTCTTTCCTTGCCATTGCCAGTCTACATTTTATACCCTTTCTACTTCGACCATCATCAGTTATTTTGCTCCCCAAATAGCAAAACTCCTTTACAACTTTAACTGTCTTATTTCCTAATCTAATTCCCTCAGCATCATCCGACATAATTCAACTACATTCCGTTATCCTCATTTTACTCTTGTTGATATTTTTATTTCTTCTCCATGGATTTTAATACCTACTCTGAACTTTTCTTTTGTTTCCTTTATTGTTTGCTCAATATAAAGATTGAATAACGGGATAGGCTACAACCCTGTCTCACTCCCTTCCCAACCACTGCTACCCTTTCATACCCCTAGACTCTTATAACTGCCATCTGCCTTCTGCACAAATTGTAAATAGCCTTTCGCTCCAAGTATTTTACCCCTGCCACCTTCAGAATTTGAAAGAGAGTATTCCAGTCAACATTGTCAAAAGCTTTCTCTAAGTCTACAAATGCTATAAACGTAGGTTTGCCTTTCCTTAATCTTTCTTCTAAGATAAGTTGTAGGGTCAGTATTGCCTCATGTTTTCCAACATTTCTACGGAATCCAAACTGATCTTCCCCGAGGTCGGCTTCTATCAGTTTTTCCATTCGTCTGTAAAGAATTCGCGTTAGTATTTTGTAGCTGTGACTTATTAAACTGATAGTTTGGTAATTTTCACATCTGTCAACACATGCTTTCTTTGGGATTGGAATTATTATATTCTTCTTGAAGTCTGAGGGTATTTCGCCTGACTCATACATCTTGCTCACCAGATGGTAGAGTTTTGTCAGGACTGGCTCTCCTAAAGCTGCCAGTAGTTCTAATGGAAAGTTGTCTACTCCGGGGGCCTTGTTTCGACTCAGGTCTTTCAGTGCTCTGTCAAACTCTTCATGCAGTATCATATCTCCCATTTCATCTTCATCTACATCCTCTTCCATTTCCACAATGTTGTCCATAAGTACCTTTTTGCTTTCCCTTCTTTGCTTAGAACTGGGTTTCCATCAAAGCTCTTGATATTCATGCAAGTGGTTCTCCTTTCTCCAAAGGTCTCTTTAATTTTCCTGTAGGCACTATCTAACTTACCCCTAGTGAGACAGGCCTCTACATCCTTACATTTGTCCTCTAGACATCCCTGCTTAGCCAATTTGCACTTACTGTCAATCTCATTTTTGAGACGTTTGTATTCCTCTTTGCCTGCTTCATTTACTGCATTTTTATATTTTCGCCTTTCATCAATTAAATTCAATATTTCTTCTGTTACCCAAGGATTTCTACTAGCCCTCGTCTTTTTACCTATTTGATCCTCTGCTGCCTTCACTATTTCATCCCTCAAAGCTACCCATTCTTCTTCTACTGTATTTGTTTCCCCCATTCCTGTCAATTGTTCCCTTATGCTCTCCCTGAAACTTTGTACAACCTCTGGTTCTTTCAGTTTATCCAGGTCCCATCTCCTTAAATTCCCACCTTTTTGCAGTTTCTTCAGTTTTAATCTACAGTTCATAACCAATAGATTGTGGTTAGAGTCCACACCTGCCCCTGGAAATGTCTTACAATTTAAAACCTGGTTCCTAAATCTCTGTCTTACCATTATATATTCTGTCTGATACCTTTTAGTATCTCCAGGGTTCTTCCATGTATGCAACCTTCTTTTATGATTCTTAAACCAAGTGTTAGCTATGATTAAGTTTTGCTCTGCACAAAATTCTACCAGGCTGCTTCCTCTTTCATTTCTTAGCCCCAATCCATATTCACCTACTATGTTTCCTTCTCTCCCTTTTCCTACTCTTGAATTCCAGTCACCCATCACTATTAAATTTTCGTCTCCCTTCACTACCTGAATAATTTACTTTATCTCATCATACATTTCATCAATTTCTTCATGAACTGCAGGGCTAGCTGGCATATAGACTTGTACTACTGTAGTAGGCGTGGGCTTCATGTCTATCTTGGCCACAGTAATGCGTTCACTATTCTGTTTGTAGTAGCTTACCTGTACTCCTATTTTTTTATTCATTATTAAACCTACTCCTGCATTACCCCAATTTGATTTTGTATTTATAACCCTGTATTCACCTGACCAAAGGTCTTGTTCCTCCTGCCACCAAACTTCACTAATTCCCACTATATCTAACTTTAACCTATCCATTTCCCTTTTTAAATTTTCTTACGTACCTGTCCGATTAAGGGAGCTGACATTCCATGCTCCGATCCATAGAACGCCAGTTTTTTTTCTCCTGATAACGACGTCCTCTTGAGTAGTCCCCGCCCGGAGATCCGAATGGGGGACTATTTTACCTCCAGAATATTTTACCCAAGAGGACGCCATCATCATTTAATCATACAGGAAAGCTGCATGCCCTTGGGAAAAATTACGGCTGTAGTTTCCCCTTGCTTTCAGCCATTCGCAGTACCAGAACCGCAAGGCCATTTTGCTTAGTGTTACAAGGCCAGATCAGTCAATCATCCAGACTGTTGCCCCTGCAACTACTAAAAAGGCTGCTGCCCCTCTTCAGGAACCACACGTTTGTCTGGCCTCTCAACGGATACCCCTCCGTTGTGGTTGCACCTACGTTACGGCTATCTGTTTCGTTGAGGTACGCAAGCCTCCTCACCAACTTCAAGGTCCATGGTTCACCTTTATTTTTATCAACAATCTACCATCACAGAGCAGGTCCTTTTCCAGGTTTAGTGAAAGTGTACAGTGCTCCGTTTTTAATAGTCAATGTATCTTCCATCATGTTCAGTGTTTTTCAGGTGTTTAGTGTTTTTCAGGTGTTTTTCAAATGCTTTTAACTGTGCTGTCTCTCTGCATTTTTATCACTGGTTTCAAATAGTTCATGAAGATAGCATTATATTACTTTCTTCCATTAATATCACCTTTAAAATAACTTTAAATTCATGGTACATATCTCTCCTAGTTTTTTTAAATTTTATTATCTAAGTTAGAGACACTACTACTGGCTGAAGTGTGAGTTGTTTGTACCACTGCCAAGCCCTAACCCCCTTCAACCCTCCCACAGGGGGCAAAGGGGAGAAAGGAAAAAAAAAGTCTTCTTTACCCTACCCACATTACCTCCCATCAACCAAATAAATGATTCTCCACCATATTTGTCTCTCTTGGTATCCAAGAAGCTTTTGATTAGGTAGGGAATTCTGGACTGCTCTTCAAGCAACAAACAATGTTCGTGTTAGAGCATCATTCCTCCACCACCGTCCTACACACATTACAATCAACAGGTTGAGAACAGGGGTGACAACATGCAAGACTAATCTGAAGAAGTGGGATATGTGTGATAATGAATGTTGTGAATGTGTCGTAAGGCAGAACTCTGAACACTTGTTGGTCTGTAGTAACCCGAGCAGACCTCGTGACATGGAAGACTTGTTTGCAGCAAATAACCATGCCATTCTACTTGTTGAATGTTGGAATTATAAAGTGCAAAATTCACTGTAATTACTATTACATTGTTGTTTTTATTATATTATATTTTAATGTTCTTTGGACTTGGATAAATAAGTAAATAAACCCCACCTGCTCCCGCATCTTTACCCTACTGCTGGTGTGCTACAAGGCTCTTATCCCCCCTCTTTTACATCCTAATATATGCTGCCAACACTGCCTTCCTAACTGCACACCACACCCTCCAACACTGTCATACCTCCCTCCAATGTCACCTGAACCACATGGTCAAGGAGTGCAATATATGGAAACTTGAAAAAAATCCACCGAAGGCGAAGCCTTCATCTTTGGCCACACCACAGAAAAGCCAAGCCATCATCTTTGGCTTCACCACTCCAGTCCTCCCACATCTCCCTCCATCGAAATTTTTGCTGATAACCTCACCATTGAGTGCCCACAAGCACCATCCATTGCCTCTTGAATCTCCTGGTGGAGTGATGTAACACTATCCCTCATCAGAAGAAGCAGTGCCAGGTTCTAGTCATGTTAGATGGTGAAGATGCGACAACATGAACAAACAATATTTGCCCACTTACCGAGCTCACAAAGAGATGGTTCATGTTTGCCACTAGGATGTTGACACTTGTGTAGCACACATTCACAGGGCACTTCCCATCACCATGCATTTTGTCCCTCTGGCAGTGGACATTTCATTGCATGACAGTACTGTGTGGAAACTTAAAGAAATCCGTAGAAAAGTCTAGCCACCATCTCTGGCCACACCACTTCGTGTTTTTGTCATCTGGATTTCCATCTCTCCATCTGTGGCCAACACATTTCTCTCACTAACACAGCAAAGTATTTAGGACTAACCATTGACAGCAAACTAAAATGGAATGCACACATCACAATCCAACATTAAGTCCCAAAACCAAATAAAACTACTAACAAGCCATACCTTGGGTTTAAATCCATGTATCATTATCCTATAAATCCTACTAATTCTTTGAAAGACATGCACTCCACCTCATCTTCCACACATACTTTCATACCACAACTTGCATCCTATACCAGCTCATCCATTTCCCATAAATCCTTCTCTTCTTGAAGCAACTATGAACCAGATACATTAACCAGAAAATTCAGTACCGGCATCCAATATTCCGTCCGCTAATCACCAAACCAGGCACCCTACTGTGCCATTACATCCGTATCTTACTTCCCATATCTTAACCTCTTCCAGCAGAGCTTCAACCAACTCACGCTACCCAATAGTTAGATTCATTTAGGAAACACCTTTCTGTTCATCCTACTCAACAATCCTCCACCTCATACCATCATCCTGTTTTCTTACTCTTCCATCTACTCCTCCATAAACATCATAGTTGCTCCCTGCTGTTCCACATCTGCTGTGAACTTGATAATTTTCAAGCACCATCAACAACACCATTATATCACAGTCGAATCAGCATCATCCATGTTAACATTTTAACTTATGAGTTTCACTGATGTATACATTAAAAAATATAAATTACATAATCTGTCCAGTACAATAAAAATTTTTATTAGACATGTAAAATATTTTGCTGGGGAGCAGTTATAGTTGTGGTGGGGGACTGTGTGGCAAACATAGGAGAAAGTGATGGTGTGGAATACCTTTGTTTTTCTTACTGATGAGTTTTTTACTGTATTCTGTTTTCCCCGCTATTGTATTCTTCCTATGTTCTGGAAAGCATGTCCTCCATTATGTGTTGCATGTATCCTTTTGGTAAATTAATGAAATGTGTATTGCCAATATTGTTCACACTTAATCGTGGATCATCATTCCCACACTTGGAATTGAACAGCATTGAAAGGAAGGAACATTAATAAAATGTAGACTGAGGAATGGAATGAAAGGGAACCCACCTGGTGAGATCTGAACAGAACACAATTTAAACATTGTTAATACTTGATTTAAGAGTTACTGTTGATGGTTGTATAAATGAAAGAGACTTGGGGACACTGCACAATTTAAGGTAGATTATGTAATCATAGGCAGAAATTTTGAAAACAAAGTTTAAACTGTAATAAAGCATTTCCATGGGCATATGTGGATCCTGACCACAATGTGTTGGATATAGAATGCAAATTAGAACTGAAGAAATTGTAGAAAGGTACGGAATTAAGAAGATGGGACCTGAATGAGTTGAAAGAATCACAAGTTGCAGAAAGTTTCAAAGGGAGCATAATGCTACTGTTGGCTGACACAGAGGAAAGCAATTCAACAGAATTAGAGTGAGTAGCTTTGGGTGATGAAAAAGTGAAGGCAGTAGTGGAACAATGAGGCAAAAGGTTCAGTAGCAAACTTTAGAAAAGAGGTTTGCCGACTTAGCTGAGTGATCAGTGCATCTGACTGCCATGCAGTGGGCTCAAGGTTTGATTCCCAGCTGGGTCAGAAGTTTTCTCTGATTGGCAACTGGGTGTTGTGTTGTCCTCATCATCACTTCATCATTATAGACATGCAAGTCGCCCAGTGTGGTGTCAACTGAAAAGACTTGCGCCTTTGTGGTCAAACTTCCCCAGGTGGGGCCTCCTTACCATCAATGCCACATGATCATTTCATTCCTTTTTTTCTTAGAAAAGACACAAGACAATGGATTTTTTGACAAAAAGAGAAAAGATAACTTTGCAGCAAATTAAGCAGTAAAAAGAAAATACAGATGTCTAAAAATTGTGATAAACAGAAAGAGCAAAATGGCAAAGTGGGAATGGTTAGAGGTGAAGTGAAAAGTCGTAGAAGCATGCATAACTATGGGGAAGATGGATGCTGCATACAGAAAATGCTCCTTTCATGAGAGGACAGGAAGATGGAAGGAATAAGTAGGAGGAATATACAAGGGATAGAAACTTGAAGAAAATATAATGAAAAAAGAAAAGAGAGTACCTGGAATAGATGGCATTACTTAGAATTATCAAGATCTTTTTGAGGACCAACCATAACAAGACTATTCCACCTGGTATGAAGATATATCAAGACAGGTGAAATACTCTCCGACTTCAAGAAGAATGCAATAATCCCAATATCAGAGACAGTAAGTGCTCACATGTGTGAGTACTACTGTCTAGTACCTTCTGCCGCGGAAGTCGAACAGGCGGCAGAACAAATGGACGTGGTCAGCCCATAGAGGGCTCCGCCTCCGCGGCGGCTATTCCGTGCAGCGGCTCTCGCGCAGCGAGGGCGCCACTGCTAAGCCACGTGCAGACAGCAGCCAATAGCTGCTCCCTCTGGTTTCGTATATAGGGACCTGCTCTGCCCTAGTCCAGCCAGTCTGGTACTTGCTCTGGATTTCGTTTCTATCTCAGTGGTACTGTGTTCTGGTCGTTGCTCGTTGTTGACATGATCTGGTTCCGAGTGGATTTACGTTTGGTGTTGTGGTTTCCACAAGCCTCCGTTGTTTATCTCTTCCTTGTTGTGTTGCTCATAGTCGGTCGTGGTCGGTTGTTGTCAGTTGTCGTTGGGACCATCGGTTGAATAAGGCATGGTTATAAAATAACACAAATTATTTTTAGAAAAATAGAAATACTGGTAGAAGGTGACCTCGGGGCAGATCAAAAAACAGGCTCTGAGCACTATGGGACATAACATCTGAGATCATCAGTCCCCTAGAACTTAGAACTACCTAAACCTAACTAACCTAAGGACATCACACACATCCATGCCGGAGGCAGGATTCGAACCTGCCACCGTAGCAGTCGCGCAGTTCCAGACTGAAGCGCCTAGAAGCGCTCGGCCACACCGGCCGACGGGGCAGACCAGTTTGAGTTCTAGAGAAATGCAGGTGAAAATGAGGCATTGGTGTCACATCAGATTCTGTATCATCTTTTTAGATTTAGGGAAAGCTTTTGACAACATTGGGTGGGACACACTATTTGAAAATCCGAAAGCATCAGGGTATAAATACTGGGAGCACAAAATTACCTAAAAATTGTACAGAAACTGGATACAAGTTGTAATTGTGGAAATGCAGGGAAGAGAGGTGGTAGCTGAGGAGGTTATTGGAAAGGGTTGTAGTCTATCCCCAATGTTATTCAGTCTGCACAATGATAAGCAATAAATAAAAAAATTGCTTAGATGACATACTTCAGCTATTTTCAGTGTCTTGCAACATATAGAGTAATGTTTTGGGATTCCACCATTTGCTATTTAAAACAACTTGTTTTGGTACTGCCCAAGAGGCTATTCAAATAATAATGCATGATCCTCCACATAATACTGCAAACCCATATTCAGAATGCTTAAAATACTAACATCATTATTTTGTCTGTATTTGCAACATTTAGGTGTCACCACAAGATGGCCTAAGAAGCCAAAAGCCAATTTACGACAAAATAAAAACAATTTGGCAGAACATTAGGAAGTGTTTCCCACTAAATATTAAAAATTCTTGAACTAATAAAAAACTTTTTTCTGTGGAAAAGAGTAATCAGAATAGTAGCCAGAAGTGTTATAAGGGCTCATTGCTCTAAATGATTTATAACAAAGATTTCTGGATATGGAACCAGTCTCATCAGTGTTTACCTCTAACCTTAAAAAAGAAATTTAAAATCAATGTCCCACGTTATACACAAGTGGATTCTGCCAAAAGAAATTAGTGATATACTCAATGTACGAACACAATTTAATAAAAGACATATCCTGTTTAAGAAGCACAATTTATAAAGTTTTGGAAGACAAGTATGTAACATTAGCAATTGTGTGTACCATAATTTTTTGTTTTATTCATAAATAATAATATTAAACTTGTTTTTAGGAGTCTGAAAACATCCATACAAGTAATTTTTTATTCACCGTAAGCAATTAAATGAATAAACATTGCATCTAATGTTCTCAAAATAAAATGATACGTGCTTCCCCAGCAGCAGCAGTCCTGTGACGGCATTGGGGTTGGATAGTTCTTGCAATGCTCAGTGTGGCTGCAGCGCTGCCCAGTTTGACCCAGTGTGTGGTGCAGATGGTGTCATGTACTATTCACCTTGCTATGCTGGCTGCCGCAGTGAGGTGCTCCTCTCCAACGTTAAGGTATGTGCCAACATCCTGTATATGAATTATTTAGTTTAGTAATTAGTAATTGTTCATGCAATGATCATTTTAGAATGATGTAGGATTTCTCAGCTGAATGCTGGCGAAAACATATGTCAGATATACAGACATATAAGTGTACACATGTGTATAATGAGGCAGGAATAGTTGTTTGGCTGTAACATTGTGAAGGAACCATCTTGGATTTTGCCTGAAGTGATTTAAGAAAACCAGTATGAACATGAACCTCCATCCTCCCGGAAGTGTCTTCACAAATGTACTACCAGCACCTCATTATTTATACCTAACATACAGTTCTCTTAAATATCTACATACTTGGAACACATTAGCTGCTTAACATAAAGAATAACTATATTACATTAATTTAGTCTCTTGTGGTCTAAGGCGCTGCAGTCATGGACTGTGCGGCTGGTCACATCGGAGGTTCGAGTCCTCCCTCGGGCATGGGTGTGTGTGTTTTTCCTTAGGATA
This sequence comes from Schistocerca americana, assembly GCF_021461395.2. Taxonomy (NCBI): domain Eukaryota; kingdom Metazoa; phylum Arthropoda; class Insecta; order Orthoptera; family Acrididae; genus Schistocerca; species Schistocerca americana. The sequence continues at coordinate 1,034,811,110 of NC_060120.1, read as the reverse complement.
ATTTAGGTTAAGTAGTGTGTAAGCTTAGGGACTGATGACCTTAGCAGTTAAGTCCCATAAGATTTCACACACATTTCAATTTAGTCTCTCAACATGTTTCACTGCACACCATGCAAACACTTGCAGCTGCAAAGCTGTTCAAGTTGTGATGGAAATATAAATTATGAGACGAACAGCAAGAGTCACAAGAGTCATAGTTTCTTTCTCAATAAGTTGTTTTGCTTAAAGATTTTGAGTGGCTCTGTCAAAGAGGGTATCTCCAGCTTTGTCAATTGACATGTCACTTTCCATCCAGTGGAAAGTGGTTTCCACACTGTTAACTCCATTTGTTGTCTACCATATGACCTCTCCCTTTTTGTCTCTCATTTTCAAAGTGAAAGTTTAGTGTGAAGAGACTTTAAGTAATGGAATGTAAATTTATTGAAAGGGCAACTTATAAAATATTTGAAAATATTGGTAATTGGTTCAAATCAAATAGATTGTCTTTCAGTTTCTGACGAAAGTCAGTGCTTTCCAATTGATGATATAGCATGTAGCAGTAACCTTATCAGAAACAGAATAAAAAAGTAAGCTACAACAATTCAAAACCTGAACTGGAAAACCCACATAATAGAGGTAACGAATCACTTTTGCAGTAAGTGTGATTATAGCTGTAGGTGATTTAAAAATTAGGAAGCTATTTCTTTATTACTATTCCATTCACTAGTGACTCACAGATTAATTTTCTGGAGACTTTCAACTTAAAAAGGTGACACTTTCAGAATGCAAAATCCAGGTAGAAATAATATTCCTTATGTTCCTAGAAGATCAAGCAGTGATGTTGTATACAGATTGAATTTGGACAACTTAATGTCCTTTGCCACTATCAGTATGCAGGCCTATCTATTCTGAAAGCAAAAGTAATATAGTAGAGTTTAAGAATGAATTAAAGATTTTCTGTTAGTAAAATTGTTCAACTCCATATAGTCAAAGGAAATCCTGAAACTGCTATTTTTGGTTATGACTTGATTCGTATTAGCTCTTAAGTATTACACTATTTCATAATGAATACTTCATAGGTAAAATGGAAATGATTGTATATTGTGACACTGGGCAGATACACCTTAAACTTTTGTGTCACTCAGCTTATTGTCTGATTGTGCAAGAAGACAAAGCCTCTTGTTATTCTCAGAGAAAGACGTAACTATGGTTCAACAAGCTTGCTTTTCTTGTTGAAATTTTCATGGGGCATCTCTGTGAGACAAGTATTTAGAGGGTATTGTGATTTCCCATCACAACATCACAACCATTTGGAAAACAGAACACCCAACTGTTGCCCAGTACCCTTCAAACAAGTGGTCAAGGCCAGATTCATACACAGAAAACTTTACAGCATATTTAAGAACTATCAGCTCACTAAAATAATTGGATGTCTATTACAAAACAGACAGTTTTATGTAATCCTGGATGGCACTGACAAAAGAATGGTCTAGCCCTGGGCTCTGTTGAATTGAATTTGTGGTAAGGACAATGGGACCAAACTGCGGAGGTCATCGGTCCGTCCCATGGCACTATCCTGGCCGTGCCAATATCCAGGATATCTAGGACCAGTTGCAACAGTTGTGGGACAACTTGACTCACCAGAGGATACAACAGCTTTATGACACCTTGTACAACTGAAACAGTGCATGTATCCAGGCCAGAGGGGGGGGGGTTACAGTGTCATTGTAGATTTGACTCTATTCTATAGTCACCAAAATAACATCACATACCCACCCCCCACTCCCCCACCCCATCCTCCCACAAACCATGAAGATTCTTTCATTTCTTGATTTCCTTGTGGGTGCTTCAGTTTCTTTTATCAGGCAGTGCACATTAATATTATGACATGCTTTCAGGTTTATAGCTGAGTTGATGAGTCCACTTTGTACACATCATTTTGCCATCTGACCTAGTCATCTTCTTAAGATATTCTGACCAGTTGTCTTATGTGTTCATTGCCTGAACTCCCACCCACCCAGGATGGTGTGTGCTTTTGCCTGTAGTATCTGAAAAAGATCATTGTATCAGTTGTCAAAAACTTGAACAATGAATGGCTCTGTGTGAAGTCCTTTGCTGTTCTTGGCTTTTATTGATGAATTACTACAACAGTTATCTGCACCAGATGCATTAATTTTTGAAGATGATACCATTTTCTTTTATTAAAGGACTAAATGAAGCAGAACTGAAGCAGAAAACCAAAGTAGGGGGTAGGAAAATGATTTTCCCATAACTGTTTGGCAGCGAATGATAAAAAAAGTGTGTGTCTGAGTTTCAGCTACTTAAGAACCAAGGAACAATCTAACGTAGTAATGGAATTTGGGAACTGTAAACTTCAGGAGGCCTTCAAACAAAATTCTTAGAAGTATGAAAAAGTGGGAAAGTCAGTAAACAGAAAACTAAGTGTAGCACACTGAATCCTTAAACTTTAGATAAAAGGTGTATAAATCGTAAGAGGGGTTTGCCGAAGTGAACAGTCTATCAAAATTTTGACTGTGTAAGCCATTATATATGGAGTGAGTTTTGTTAGGTCCTGGCTGTATTAAACAGAAATTTTCATAAGTATGAAAGAGAGAGAGAGAGAGAGAGAGAGAGAGAGAGAGAGAGAGAGAGAGAGAGAGAGAGAGAGAGAAATTAGAAGAAAATGCAAGGAGCAAGTCTGTATAAAAAGATGTGCTGCACAAACCAAAAATTTTATTCTGTTCTTTACCTCAGAGATGCAAGCATATTTCAGAATTGCACAAGTTAAAAAATACTGAAAGAACATGCTGACAGACAACAGCTTCTATAGAATTGATGAAACATTAACATTAAATTAATGCAATTTCTAAGTTAATTCCCCTGTGACATGATAAAATGGTCTCAGTAATACATTAACATTAAATTAATGCAATTTCGAAATCAATTCTCCTGTGACATGATAAAATGGTCTCAATAATACATTAACATTAAATTAATGCAATTTCTAAATTAATTCTCCTGTGACATGATAAAATGGTCTCAGTAGTAGTCTTAATGCGACAGTGACATATACTTGTGTTCTGAATTATCTGTATAAATGGTTTCCAAATAAACACAGTGCAATATGATCAAGAGACAGTTTATAATATTTACAATACAGCAGACATGTAAACTGTACAAATATGTAACATGAGGTATGAAAAATTGTGTGTAGGTATTTGTAATTATTTAAACTGTTAGTAGTTATGTACATTTAATCAATGTACAGATGCTGACAACATGCATCTGTGCATATTGTCTGTGAATGTACAAATAAATTAACAATTAAATGGTCATCTAAGCTAGATATTTCTTTAAAGTCAGTACCGCCATTAGACTGTTGTTTATTTACAGCGTTGCATTTACACTTACACAATCATGATTTTGGCTTCAAAGTGTCATTATCAAGTGTTTTAAGTGTTATAAATTGCTTGGGACAACAGTATGCCATCCCATGGAATACTGTCATCCCAAGCAATTTATAACACTTAAAACACTTGATAATGGTACTTTGAAGCCTAAATCATTATTATGTAAGTGTAAATGTAACACTGTAAATAAACAACAGTCTAATGGTGGTACTGACTTTAAAGAAATATATTATGTCTTTGGACCCACATTATCAAAAAATTATTAAGCTAGATATCTCATAGCATACCTTCCGTCAATCACATTAAAAAAAAATAGCTTAGAAATTATGTTAATATATTTGATTTTAAAGAAAAGGTGTGTTAAATAAGCAGACAATTTGAGTTAGGTATGTTCCAAAATGTAGCAAATGCTATTCACGATAAGTGTATTTGCCATTTAGACTGATATCCGTAGCTTTTTATTTTTGATAGTGGTAGAACCTCAGCAGTTTCATCAGAGTAAGAAAATTACTATGTTTAGTGTGTTAGATAGGCAGTTATTACCAGCTCTTGAAACAGATCAGCCATTATGAAGTGTATGTTAGAGGTTGCTTAATAGAGCAGTTATTCTTTGCCTTCTTAGGGTCTCTGCAGGGAAAAGAGATAATGTCTATTATTCTGTCTATATACACAATGTAAAATTTAAATTAAAAGTATTAATTTCTGTCACATAACACAGGATAAAGTGTAGTCTAAGATGCAACAGGTTGATAATCAGTCGTCAGATAATTTTATTTACAAGATTGACTTGTAAAGTGTCAGATGGCTCTGAAACTACAAAAAAGACAAAGAACTGCACATAACATCAGTATAAATAATGTGTTTCAGGCAAATATAAATCATGTGGAATGGGCATTGCTATAGCATAATATTAGCATAAAATTTCCAGAAAACAAAAAATAGCCAGATATTGTATTAAGTTATTAAGAGATTATAAATAATTTCGCCCACCTTCATCAGGCACAGAGCAAAATTTATTTATTTCTTTATCATATGGCAAAAACAGCAAATATTGAGAAATACATGCAGTTTACAATTATACATTTAAGGATTTAGGCACAGAATTAATATATTCAAATTATTAAAGTTAATAATTCAATAAAATTAAAAGGAGGACATTTGAACTATAAAATTAGGACTGTTAATTAAAACAAATACATTTAATCAGAGTTCAACATCTGCCAATGAAGCCAATTGATAGAAGAGGGAGCAGCATTAATAAAATCGCTGAATGGTCCTGCGCATTTTCTCAGAGGGCAATCTCTGACAATATGCTGAATGGTTTGTTCATGGGCTCCACAATCACAGGCTGTGGAGAGTCTAAACCACATCTGTGCATCAGATGATTGCTCCTGGTGTGACCGGTTCCTATCCTGTTCAATCACGTCTACTCACTTGCCTTCAGATTACTTGCTGGTAGACTGGCAGATGGATCTTGAACACCTTAATGTTTTATTGTTGCTGCATTACACCTCCTGCACCACTCTTCTTTAATGTCAAAATTCTTGTTGTTTCTTCTATCATGCCTCAGTGGAGTGTGTGATATCACACAGCCAGGAAGAGGGTCATTGAAGACAAAATGACATTAAAATCACAATACTAAACATTGTATTTAAGTACTGTCTCAGTTTTAGAAACTGAGATACTATTTCACTGCCCAGTGGCTACAGATATGAGCAATACAACTAGACATACTATCAGCTCTGGAAAACAATTGGTACTACAGTAATTAGATAGGCTCTGAGTGTTGGCGGAATGGCTACTGGTTCTTTATTAAATTTCAAGCTTGTTTCTCAATGAAACAATTCCATCACATATCCTCTAAGTAGAGTATTTATCTATAACAATACAACAGTACAGAACCATACAAAATAGGTCTACAAAATCAGCAGTTTTTGTGTTAATAGATTTCCCATGTTTAAGTCACAGTGATCTCTGACATACCCAAAACTGCAAACAACTGAACAAGCAGGCTGAATATCACATAGTTATCATGGAAAAACAGGAATATTAAATTTTTGAATGATGAAATTTTATATTTTTAACTATGAAGTTAAGCAGTTTTGTCAGTTAGTGAAAAAATTTTTGTTGTTGTAATACTACAGACCATAGTGAATTTAGAAAGTCATTAAATATGACACTCATACCACAAGAATTTGCATGCACTTTGCACACCTAACTACACTGTGGCTATAATATAGTGTAAAATGATAGCCGGCCGGATGGCCGAGCGGTTCTGGGCGCTACAGTCTGGAACCGCGCGACCGCTACGGTCGCAGGTTCGAATCCTGCCTCGGGCATGGGTGTGTGTGATGTCCTTAGGTTAGTTAGGTTGAAGTAGTTCTAAGTTCTAGGGGACTGATGACCTCAGAAGTTACGTCCCGTAGTGCTCAGAGCCATTTGAACCATTTTTTTTTGTAAAATGATAAATATCCCACACTAAATATGAATGACATTTGAGACTTCAGAGAAGTTAAACAACAAGGCAAAAATATATTTGTGTTCATAATGCCATCCAGTTTGTATTTGATAATTGGCCAGTTAGAAAATATAATTCAAGTAAGACTAAACATCAGCTAGTACTGAGGCTTACCTTGCATGTGAAGAAGGTATATGAAATAGACAGATGTTACATGAATGTCCCACATGTACTACACTCTGGCAAGTGGTTTCATATCAGGAGTAAAGATAATAACTCACCTTATAGCCGAGGTTTTGAGTGGTCAATAGGCGCATAATAAAGACTGAAAATGTAGATAAGCTTTTGAACAATGTCCTTCAGAGCTGACTAATACAGAATTCACACATGTACACAAGCATACACATGCAGGGCTCCATTATTCCTGCTGTGTTTATTGGAATTTTGTGATTTGTATTTTTTGAAATGTGAATGTTGTTTTTTAAATACCTATGTGTTGATACAGCTTGGTTTTGAAATTTCTTGTTATTTTTAATAGATTTTCGTTTCCTCATCTCTATTTATTTTATGCAAGGGCACTGATGACTTTGATATTTAGCGTCCTAAAGTTCTAATGATCATCATCATCCATTGTTCTTATTATATTGTATCAGTGAGACTATGTTACCATATTCATATTGATTTGGTTTAGCATCAGTTTGTTGTGTTATGAATCCATATAGACTGTGATGACATAGTGGGTATTAAAAACGTTTAGCATTGACTCCTCCTACTTCTGTTTTTGGTAATGGGTCAAGGAGCTTTCTTATGTTCTTGTGCATATTCCACTTAATTAATGTAAAACATTGTGTAACATATAGGTGACTGCTAATGAAATTATCATAATTATTTTGGCCATGGCAAGCTTGTAAAGTCTTTCTGCTTTGTTTCAGGTTTATACGGACTGTGCTTGTATATCAGATGCAGGACGCAACCTTACAGATCTTTGGCCAGAAGCAGGGGATGGCTCCTTTCAAGCAGAAAATCGCATGTGTGCCTCAGAATGCCCCTACCTTTGGCCATTTGTTGTCCTTGCATTCTGCACCATGTTCTTCACATTCCTCAGCACAATGCCTGCTCTTTCTGCAACACTAAGGTACAAATTACTCATTTTACTATTAATATTTATAGTAATATAGATATAGGGCAACAGCTATGCTGATAAGCAACTGAGTTACTCTTAGTTAGTCAGTTAGTTTCATGTTCCATAGATCATTTGCACTATAAATTGTAATGATGTGGAATGAGTCATTATATTCATATCACAAATTTTTTGTAAATATGCCTATATGCTGATCATTTACAGATGATTTATTTTTTATTGTTATTTATTTATTCTTTAGAAAGATGTTGGTTAGTAATTCCTACCCACCACTTTTTACACATTGCAATAATAGATATTCTGTCCTGGAATAGGAGGAGTTGTCAAGGAGAAATCTTTTCAATTCATTTTCAACTTTTACTTTGCTGTGTGTCAGACATTTTATGTCACTGGGTAAGTGATAAAAAGTTTTGGTTGTGGCATTGACCATCCACATTTTTGAGCATTGAACTCTTAGCTGAGTAGTTGTTGTAGGGGTTTCAAACTGTGCTTTTTCCAGTTTAAATTTTCATCATTATGGACACTTAAGAATTTGGAAGTTTCCACTGTATTTATTGTTTCCTCACCATGTGTTACAGGTGTAGTACCCCAACATTTTCATAACTCAACTTTTTAAAGTGGAGGGTGAGACTATTTGCAGAAAACCAGTCAATCATACTTTTAAGAACATTCTTTACCATTTCTTCTGTTGCTTATATGTGCTTGGCTTAATTACAGCACTAGTGTCATCTGCAAAAAGAGCTAATTCTGCTTGTTGCATATTAGATGGGAGGTCATTTACATATACAATGAAGGATAGTGGACCTAAAACTGAGTGTTGGGGAATTCCGTACATGATTTCTCCCCAGTCATAATAACGTTCCTGGGCTACATTGGTTGAATTACTAAGTACAATTTTTTGCATTTTTTTGTTAGATATGACATTATCCAATGGCTGACTGTACTGACAATGACATAAAATGTCAGTTTATCTATAAGAATATTGTGATTCACAAAGTCAAATGTCTTAGGCCACAGAAAATGCCAACCAGTTCTATTTTGTTATTTAGGGCTTGTAAAATTTAGTGATTGAACATGTAAATGACATTCTCAATAGAGCAGTACTTCTGAAATCCAAACTATGATTTACTGAGAATATTACTGTTGCTCTGGTAAGATATTACACAGTCCAGTCACTAAATTGACCTCTCCATATGTTCGACTTCAACATGCAACAATCAATTCACAGACTGCAGGTGGCAGCAGCACTAGCAGTGGAGGGTATATACAGCATGTTGGAGGAAGGGAGGGCAAGACGTGGAAAACAGAGCAGTCTTTGTCAAAATGTGGAAATGGAAGGATGTAGTTAATGCCCAAAAGAGCATAATCACTGGCTTTCGGACCAAGGGTGAAAGCATTTCTGAAATGGCTAACTTTGTAAACTGTTTGCATGCTGCCATGGTTAAAGTATGCATGGCAAAATGGCACTATGTGAAACTGAGTCGATGCATCTGTGGTGCACCATGGTCCATAGATGACAGGGTGAATGATGGCTATGGAGATGTTTGTCAGGGAATATATGTGCAGATGTTGAGCAACTGACTGCCAAGATGAAACAAGGAGCTACCAAAAGTGTCTCCTCAACAACCATTCAGTGAACGTTGCTGCATATGGGCCTCTGCAGGAAGCACCTGGTTCGTGCTCCCACGCTGACTGTTGTTCGTTGTTGATGGAAGCTGGAATTTGCAAGTCAGTACTGCAACTGGATGTTCACTGAACTGTTCATTCGCTGAGTGGCAACAGGTGGCCTTTTCAGATGAATCACATTTTATGCTGCATCAAGCAGATGACCATAGGTGTGTATGGCTTGAAACATCTGAAAGTGAACACCCTACATGTGTTATGGTCTGGGTGATCTCATCATTCTTGAAGGCGAAAGAGATCAACACAAGTATGATCTACCCTTGGAGACCATGTCCACCCCCACATGCAATTTTTTTTTCCCTTGACATGGTGGCATCTACCAGCAGGACAACTTAGTACGTCACACAGCTTCCAGTGAACACATGTGGTTCGAGGAGCACCGGTATTTCACTGTACTCTCCTGGCCGCCAAACTCTTGGGCTTTAAACTCAACTGAGAATCTGTGGGACCAGCTCAATTTGGCTATTTGCAATATGGATTCTCAATCAAGAAACCTAGTGCAGCTGACTACCGTACTGGAGTCAGCAAGGCTCCACATTCCTGTCAGTACCTTCCAGAACCTCACTGCCTCTCTTCCTGCCCACCTCACAGTGATCCACACTGCAAAAGTTGGTTATTCAGGCTTTTGACAAGTGGTCACGTTAAAGTGACTGGGCAGTGTATTTTAGAACACATGACCTTCTCAAAAATTTTGGAAAATTATATTAGTGATGAAATAGGTTAGGAGTTGTTATCCTCTCTCACATCACCTTCCTTATAAAGGTGTTTAACGCTGGTGTATTTCAATCGCTCTGGAAAAATGCCCTCTGTTGGTGATGGTTTACATATTTTAGAAAAGATAGCACTTATCATATATTAACAAGTCTTTAGTACTCTGCCAGAAACACCATAAAATCCAGATCAGCTCTTATTTTTGAGAGAATGTGTATTTTTCTCGATTTGAGAAGGAGGATAGTTGCTTTTTCAATATGCTGTGATTTCTCTCTTGAATTGTTTATCCCTGAAATTTCTACTATATTTATGAAATGATTATTAAATATATCATACAGCAAGTGCTAAGTCTGTGAAAATCATGACAGTGTGCTGTGCCAAACTATTCTATTCACTGATGTGAGAGAAGACTTCTCCCCTTGATGCAACATTTAGTTCTAATCTATTTGCTTATCATTTTATAAAACTGCATGAAACTCACTAAACAAATCAATTATATTACATTTGTACTCTGCAAGTGACATACAGTGTATGGTAGAGGGCACTTCTTGTACCACTGTTTTTCCCCCCTTCATTGTTGCATTCACAAATGGCATATAGGAGGGCAGTCATTGGTAAATCTCTGTGTGAACTCTATTTTCTCTGATTTTCACATTATGGCCATTTCACATGACATATGTGAGAGGAAACATATTGCCTGAATCTTGTTCGAATGTATGGTCTCAAAATTTCAACAGTAAACCTCTTCATGATGCACAATATGTCTTCTGAAATGTCTGCCATTGGAGTTTGTTGAGTGAGAATCTCTGTAACACCACAGCACTTAATAAACCATCCCATGATGAAATGCTCAAGTCTTAATTGGATCTTCTATATCTCCTATATTAATCTTACTTGGTAAAGGTCCCAGACTGATGAAGAATATTCAAATATCAGTCAAACAAATGACATTTTAAGCCACATCTTTTACAGGTGACTTATATTTACTTATGATTTTTGCAATGAATCTCAGCCTGATGTCTGCTTTTCCTACAATTTGTTTCATGTGATCAGTCCACTTTAGGTCACTTTGGATTGTCACACTTTGGTATTTTATTGTAGTTACTGTTCCCAGTGATGGCATCAATAGTATAATTAAATAACAGTTGACCTTTTGCCTATTTATGTGCATTATATTACATTTAATTACATTCAGGGCCAACTGCCAAGCCTCACAGAACCTCCAACATTACTCATTTGACCATGAATATAAACAATAAACAGAATCTGTCCTAGAACACTCCCTTGAGGTACTCCAGTTTCGGCATTCCTGTCATGATTAAGACAATTTTGGGAGACTGAATTAAGTGTTTTGGCCTCCTGTGTGTTATCATCTGTTTCAGTCAATCAGTGACTGATCAGATGATTTTGGTCTGCTTAGTGACCTTACATAAGTTTTCCTATAGTCAGATTGTTAGACAAAATTTTACTTTCACATTCAATAAATGCTTCTTCCTCCTTATGCTCATTTTGGCTTCATTCACCTTTTTCTGGTCTACTCAGCCTTGAGTTCATTTAAATCAGAGTTGAAGCTCTCTTTGCTTTTTCGGGAACTTTCTAACATGGATATTGAACTGTGATGGGTCTTTTCCATCTCTCACAACCTTGCTGGGTACATACTTTTCTAAGGATTATTGTGCAATGCTTTTGAGTTTTATCCATATGTGCTCCTCATCTTCATTCACAAAGCTGAATACTTGATGTTGGTGTTCTGAAATTTGTATCCTGTCACTGCAGTTAAAAAAAATATTTTCCTATACTTTTTTCACATTCTTTGCAGTACACATAATTATTGATGTTGTCACAACCTAATCATACTAATTTATTCCTTAATGTTAACTGATTTGAAAAGTTCAGGTCTGCTAGTTACTAAGACATCTAAGAATTGGCCTCTCATTTTGGTTCTCTAAGTATCTGCTAAAAGTAATTTTCACGTAAGATGTTTCCTACAGTAAATGTTGTTCATAAGGGTAAGGTAGTTGGTGAGGGGAAAAAAACTGCAGAACTTGATTTATAATTGCAATGCAGAATATAAATTTTTGGAAATTTAGTTAAGAAGAGCACTATGCATTAAGATCCAGTTCTCATCGACTGGTAATGATTTAGGTTTTGTTCATTTCTTTTCTTTATCACATTAGCCTTACAAAATCAGAGTTACAGAGTTGATCTTGTAGAAAAAAGATAAAAATATATCAATGCATGGCAAATGTGTTGTACACATACTGCAACTGCACCTGTCTTTGTGGTTTAGACAACTGTAGGTTGAAGCGACTTATTTTAGGGATATCAAAGGAATTAAAAAACTTTCACTATCACCCACAGAAGGTTCTCAAGATGATATATTCTAATCTTCTCATAAGTCCTACTGTATCTTAAAGGTGCTATGGAATACAGAGGTTCAGTGTGCTGTTCCTAATATTGACTGCATGTTGCAGTGGACAATATTTTATGTAGAATTGTGATGAGAATGAAAGGGTTTCTTGGTATTTGACATCTGTGTCTTTTGTACCCATTACTTTCACTTCTGCAAATGCATTCATAAGTTCAGGATTTAGAGATTTTTCTTCCTGTTTTATGTGACACAGATGAAGTAATATGAAGATGGTATCTGTTCTTTCGGAGATCCCAGGTTAGAGTCCCGGTCGGGGCACACATTTTCAACTATCCCCGTTGATGTATATCAACACCTGTTGACAGCTTAGGGTCTTGATTTAATTATCATTTCAGATGAAGTAAGTCCTCCAGTTATGAAAGTGGGATTTGAAGCAGCACCGACAGGCCAAGGAAAGTTGTACGGGTCAGGTGCTACCTGAGCTCTGGCAGAATTGTTGAGAAAATTGAAAGGTGAACAGTTCAAAATTATCTGCTGCTCTTACAACTAGGTTTCTTCCAATTGTTTTTGTAGAAAGAAAGACAACACACATTCATTAAAAAACACTATGCAACAAATGGCTCCATTTCCAGAATAATAAGCGTAATTTTCACATTTGGCAAAAATACTGAAATATAGCATTAAGAAATGAGAAACATAACTAGAATCTGAAGAACAATTTGGCTTAACAACAAGAGAAGTCATCTCTGCACCCTTCGCTTGCGGGGTGGAATCTGAGCTAACTATTTGTAGTGTTGTTCCCAGAACCGATCACGGTCCTCTGGTCTGGAGCCGAGTGGAAGGCTTAAACCAGAGGCTCAGACAATTCTGTGGAGATGTGGAGTGCAAATTTCTCAACCTTCGCTATTGGGTGGCGAAATGTAGGGTCCCCCTGAATAGGTCAGGTGTACACTACATGCAGGAAGTGGCTACAAGTGTAGCGGAGTCCGTGTGGAGTGCACATGTGGGGATTTTTAGGTTAGAGAATTCCTTCCCTAGGCCCTACAAGACACCTCCTGAGACGCGACAAGGTAGCAGTAGGCAAATCTCAACAGGGAATGACAATATTAATGTGGTAATAGCAAACTCCAGGAGCGTCTATAGAGAGGTCCCAGAACTGCTCTCATTAAAAAAGGTCACAATCCCCCCATAGTACTAGGCACGGAAAGTTGGCTGAAGCCTGATGTAAACAGTAATGAAATTCTAAACTTAGATTGGAATGTATACCACAGAGACAGGATGGACAGTGAAGGGGGAGGTGTGTTTATAGCGATAAAAAGTGCAATAATATCAAAGGAAATTGATGGATATCAAAAATGTGAAATAATTTGGGTGAAGGTCACGGTTAAAGCTGGCTCAAACATGGTAATTTGATGTCTCTATAGGCCCCCTGGCTCAGCAGCTGTTGTGGCAGAACGCCTGAAGGAAAATCTGGAAAATATTTCGAGTAGATTTCCTGACCATGTTATAGTTTTGAGTGGAGATTTTAATTTACCAGATATAGACTGGGAGACTCAAACGTTTGTAATGGGTGGCAGGGACAAAGAATCCAGTGAAATTGTTTTAAGTGCATTATCTGAAAACTACCTTGAGCAGTTAAACAGAGAAATGACTCTTAGTGATAACATTTTAGACCTTCTGGTGACAAACAGACCTGAACTATTTGAAACAGTTAGCACAAAACAGGGACTCAGCGGTCATAAAGCAGTTACAGCATCGGTGATTTCAGCCGTAAATAGAAATATTAAAAAAGGTAGGAAGATTTTTCTGTTTAGCAAAAGTGACAAAAAGCAGATTTCAGAGTACTTGACAGCTCAACACAAAAGTTTTAACTCAAGTACAGATGGTGTTGAGGATCAGTGGACAAAGTTCAAATCATTGTACAATATGCATTTGATGAGTATGTGCCAAACAAGTTTGTAAGAGATGGAAAAGAGCCACCATGGTACAACAACCGAGTTAGGAAACTGCTACGGAAGCAATGAGAACTTCACAACAAACATAAACATAGCCAAAGCCTTGCAGACAAACAAAAATTACATGAAGCAAAATGTAGTGTGAGGAGGGCTATGTACTGACTTGGCAGAAAATCCTAAGAAATTTTGGTCTTACGTCAAAGCGGTAGGTGGATGAAAACAAAATGTCCAGACACTCTGTGACCAAAATGGTACTGAAACAGAGTATGACAGACTAAAGGCTAAAATACTAAATGTCTTTTTCCAAAGCTGTTTCACAGAGGAAGACGGCACTGTAGTTCCTTCTCTAGATTGTCGCACAGATGACAAAATGATAGATATAGAAACAGATGACAGAGGGATAGAAAAACAATTAAAATCGCTCAAAAGAGCAAAGGCCACTGGACCTGATTGGATACTAGTTCGATTTTACACAGAGTACATGAAGGAACTTGCCCTCCTTCTTGCAGTGTTGTTCCAAAAGATTGGTAAAGGGCACAGGTCATCCCCGTTTTCAAGAAGGGACGTCGAACAGATGTGCAGAACTATAGACCTATATCTCTAACGTCGATCAATTGTAGAATTTTGGAACACTTATTATGTTCGAGTTTAATGACTTTTCTGGAGACCAGAAAGCTACTCTGTAGGAATCAGCATGGGTTTCGAAAAAGACAATCATTTGAAACCCGGCTCGCGCTATTCATCCTTGAGACTCAGGGGGCCATAGACACGGGTTCCCAGGTAGATGCTGTGCTTCTTGAATTCTGCAAGGCATTTGATACAGTTCCCCACAGTCGTTTAATGAACAAAGTAAGAGCATATGGACTATCAGACCAATTGTGTCATTGGATTGAAGAGTTCCTAGATAACAGAACACAGCATGTCATTCTCAATGGAGAGAAGTCTTCCAAAGTAAGAGTGATTTCAGGTGTGCCACAGGGGAGTGTTGTAGGACCATTGCTATTCACAATATATATGGTGCATAACATCAGAAGTTCACTGAGGCTTTTTGCGGATGATGCTTAGTATATCGAGAGGTTGTAACAATGGAAAATTGTACTGAAATGCAGGAGGATCTGCAACAAATTGACGCATGGTGCAGGAAATGGCAATTGAATCTCAATGTAGTCAAGTGTAATGTGCTGCGAATACACAGAAAGAAAGATCCTGTATCATTTAGCTACAATATAGCAGGTCAGCAACTGGAAGCAGTTAAATCCATAAATTATCTGGGAGTAGGAATTAGGGGTGATTTAAAATGGAATGACCATATAAAATTTATTGTTGGTAAAGCAGATGCCAGACTGAGATTCATTGGAAGAATCCTAAGGAATGCAGACTGAAAACAAAGGAAGTAGGTTACAGTACACTTGTTTGCCCACTGCTTGAATACTGCTCACCGTTGTGGGATCTGTAGCAGATAGGTTTGATAGAAGAGATAGAGAAGATCCAGCGGAGAGCAGTGCGCTTTGTTACAGGATCATTTAGTATTTGCGAAAGCGTTACGGAGATGATAGATAAACTCCAGTGGAAGACTGCAGGAGAGACACTCAGTAGCTTGGTATGGGCTTTTGTTGTAGTTTCGAGAACATACCTTCACTGAAGAGTCAAGCAGTATATTGCTCCCTCCTACTTATATCTCATGAAGAGACCATGAGGATAAAATCAGAGAGATTGGAGCCCACGCAGAGGCAGACCGACAATCTTTCTTTCCACGAACAATACGAGACCGGAATAGAAGGGAGAACCGATAGAGGTACTCAAGGTACCCTCCGCCACACAGTGTCAGGTGGCTTGTGGAGTATGGATCTAGATGTAGATGTAAAGCAGGAAACAATGTTCAAGACATTCATTTGGAATTTGCTGTGTAGCCGTGAAAGATGGACAGTGTTGATGACACAGAAAACACTTAGAAGCAATGGAAATGTGTTTTTTTTGGAAAAGTCTAAAAAGGATGATATGGAGAGAAAGAAAATCCAATGAAAATATTTTGGAAGAAACCTGGGGGGTATAGGAATCATTCATAAAAAGAGAACAAAACTTTTTGTGCATATACTTAGAAACAATCAGATTTTAACAAATATGTTGCACAGAAAAGTTTTGGGGAACAAAAACAAGGGGAGGCCAAGAAAGAAATAGTATTAAATATATTGGAAATAACAATAGTCAAAATTAAGAAAAAATGAAGAGGATGACACAAAAAAGAGAAGAGTGTTTGGAGTGTTGAGTTACAGACTTTGGAAATTAATAGGTTGACTAAATAGGTGAACACCAATCTTCTAGACTTAAAGTCCACTTTCAGGTGCAGGTTATAATTTTCAGTTTATAACCTCTCTCCATTTAAAAGGCATGAATGAAGTTTAAGGAGTGAATTCAAGAACTGATTATTTCTGGAAAACAAATAGCTGTACAAGTTGTTTCTTTTATTCATACTCTTGGACCACATTTTTCAGTGAATTAAAATGCAGTGAATGTTAATCGCTGGTTGATTAGCTGATTCAGGGAAGAGGACCACACATTATCATTGCAGTTCTCCATCACACACGTCAGATATAAACCAAATCTTGAAATTTGCTTACGGCTAAAAGATTTAATAATTTTACATTATCTTTAGGTAAAAATTACTACTATAGCATAACAAAATATGGAACTTTTGTGGCATTTGTAGCTGATGATGTTCACTGTACTTATTTGTAGCTGATAATGTTCACTGTACTTCACTGAGGTGACAACAAATTTTCGTCTTTGTGTATGTTGTATAATAGCTCCCAATTGAAATTCACTTAAGGGCAATGCAAAACCTTTGGTTCATTTTATTTTACAAGCTTTACACACATACAAAGATAAATTAGAAATAAAGTAATTTAAAAGTGGCAGTTTCTGTGTTTTTTTTCCGTAATATTTTATGCATAAGAGTGACGATGCTGTGACAGTGAGACACAAACATATACATGGACAAATCTGGTATTTTCAGAATCAATCAAGGTTTTTCTATAGCTGAAAACAAGTGTGACAGATATTAAGAAATGGGTAGTGAGGGTGTTAACAGAAAAGAAACTATGTAATCTATTGAGAAATTTTACAAAATGTCCCAAAAATAGTTGAAGAAACATTTGTTCCTAAAAAACATTCATTCTTGAAAAACCATTAGTTCTGAAAGCATGAAATTCATCTTGCTGAATGTTGATTTGTCCTTCTTTTTTTTTTGAGAGAGTGTTTATCAGTCAATTTTAATTCTACACTTTAAGTTCTGATTGCAAACCTCATAGCCCAGGAAACTGAGTTGGTTTGAAGTGACAGTCAAGAATGAATGATAATAATGTTTGATGAAGCTGACTGTGTGTAATAAGGTTACAAAAATGTAGGATCTGTTGCCTCTCTAACTTTTAGCCACTTAAAATTATTCTTTTTCTGGAGAATGGGAAAAGAAAGAAGCAGATGTATGTCTCTCTGAAGGAAGGAAAAATGAAGCTACAGCACATAATAGTTGACGATCAAAATCCATTGTGATAATAATAATGTGGTGGTAATTAATAGGTAAAAGATGAAAACTATATTCAAGTACTATATGAAAGGTACAGACAGGAATAAAAAGTTAGTAAATGCAAGAAAAAACTTGGAATGAAGAAGGAAAGCTTAGAAGACAAAGAAGACAAAAAGGGAAGAAATAATTGTAAGATCAGGTGAAAGTGTATCAAAGGATAATTCAGTTGAAAATAGTAATAAATTATGAGACAAAATTGTTGTTGTTGTTGTGGTCTTCAGTCCTGAGACTGGTTTGATGCAGCTCTCCATGCAACTCTATCCTGTGCAAGCTTCTTCATCTCCCAGTACTTACTGCAACCTACATCCTTCTGAATCTGCTTAGTGTATTCATCTCTTGGTCTCCCTCTTTGATTTTTACCCTCCACGCTGCCCTCCAATGCTAAATTTGTGATCCCTTGATGCCTCAAAACATGTCCTACCAACCGGTCCCTTCTTTTTGTCAAGTTGTGCCACAAACTCCTCCCCAATTCTATTCAATACCTCCTCATTAGTTATGTGATCTACCCATCTAATCTTCAGCATTCTTCTGTAGCACCACATTTCGAAAGCTTCTATTCTCTTCTTGTCCAAACTATTTATCGTCCATGTTTAACTTCCATACATGGCTACACTCCATACAAATACTTTCAGAAACGACTTCCTGACACTTAAATCTATACTCAATGTTAACAAATTTCTCTTCTTCAGAAATGCTTTCCTTGCCATTGCCAGTCTACATTTTATGTCCTCTCTACTTCAACCATCATCAGTTATTTTACTCCCTAAATAGCAAAACTCCTTTACTACTTTAAGTGTCTCATTTCCTAATCTAATTCCCTCAGCATCACCCAATTTAATTTGACGACATTCCATTATCCTCGTTTTGCTTTTGTTGATGTTCATCTTATATCCTCCTTTCAAGACATTGTCCATTCCGTTCAACTGCTCTTCCAAGTGATTTGCTGTCTCTGACAGAATTACAGTGTCATCGGCGAACCTCAAAGTTTTTATTTCTTCTCCATGAATTTTAATATCTACTCCGAATTTTTCTTTTGTTTCCTTTACTGCTTGCTCAATATACAGATTGAATAACATCGGGGATAGGCTACAACCCTGTCTCACTCCCTTCCCAATCATTGCTTCCCTTTCATGTACCTTGACTCTTATAACTGCCATCTGGTTTCTGTACAAATTGTAAATAGCCTTTCGCTCCCTGTATTTTACCCCTGCCACCATCAGAATTTGAAGGAGAGTATTCCAGTTAACATTGTCAAAAGCTTTCTCTAAGTCTACAAATGCTAGAAACGTAGGTTTGCCTTTTCTTAATCTTTCTTCTAAGATTATTGCTGTCCAGGCAATATGTGTAGTATCACTCACAGATACATATAAAAGAAAAACAACACACTATCTAGCTTTCAGAACTAATGGTTGCTTCTGTATGTAGGAGAGAGGTATGGGGTGGGGAAGGTCAAAAAGGAAGGGCAGGTCACGCAGACTCCAGGATGAGGGGTACCCGGTTTTGAAGAGTTGAAGATGTCCATGTGATGTGAGTGATGAAATAAGTTGCTGGAACATTGTTACTATTTTGAACAGCACTTAGCAACAGAATTTTGGTTGTTCCTGGTGCAGACATTTTATCACTCTTTGTTTATGCTTCCTTAGAGTGAAATACTAAAATATAGCTTCACAGAAAATAATTAATCAATTTCAATGAGTATAAGAAACATCAAATATTTAGAGACTTCAGAGAATAGGTACCCATGTTGTCCTTTCCTGAGACCACTGTGCAGCAAGAGTGACACATTATCAGAAAAGAGTACATGATCCAGGTTTTCTGCAGACACATCTCTGCTGTGATATGGATAACCATTGCATCATAGTGTGCAAGTCTAATGGTGTGGCAGCTGGAAACATACTCCAAAGATGAAGCATGCAGACAGTAGAATTCTTGTGGGAAAATGTCAAGTTTTACACACATTCATTGTGAAATTCTGGGAGTATATGGACCAAATGCAATGTCAGGTCCAGCCATAGCAAAATAGGTCCAACAATTTGACCAACACTGCACAGATATGGGTGATGCTGATTGGGAAAGGAAAGCCATTGACATCAACCAGATATGAAAATGTCCTGGCAGTGTTTCCAGCAGGCTGGAAGAACATTTGCAGGAAAAAGGATTTTACAATGATAAGGACACACAGCACTTCTCAATTGACTCCATTGTTGAGAAGTATATTTCTTTCATTGAGGAACTGAATGATTGGTAGAATGTTCAAATCATTGTTTACCAACACTTGGTGACTATGTTAAAAAGTAGTGTCATGTATCAATGTCACTTTGAACTGTAGTGCAGCATTCAGTAAAAGTTACATCACCTGCCTTAATCACTCTGTGTACACCAAAACATGCTACCAATATGTTCCAAAAAGCTGCGTGCGAAAATCCAATTTTTCAAAGGGCCACATCGCAAGTTTTACTGATTGTGGAGATAAGGGGTCAATTGTTTTGGACAGCCTGTGATGTGGTGACCATTTGTATACCTATCGGAAGAATGGTCATTCTGTAGTTATGCTGCAACACAGAGTCAAAATTTGAACATTACATATTTCCTCCAGATCAGCAAATTGTGCAAATCGGTTGGTTTGTTTGTGTTAGGCATGTAAGGTGGACTTAAGCAGCTTATAAAAGCACCATTTGTTCATGGGCAGTCCTGAGAGAACCTGAAGAAAATATGATTGTTGGGTACAAAAAGTACTAGTTGTGGAGATGGCCATTTCTATAGTTTCTATCCATGGAGGATTGTCAAAAGTTTTACATATGTTCTTAAGATGATATTCTTGGGAAACTTCAAAACTTTTTTGATATCATTATCCATTACCTTGATTCAGAGATTCAAAATTACCTTGCCTATACAGGAGAAAACTGCAGAAATTGGTTTTTAGCTTTTTGCTCCATGAGCTGCAATTAACAAAATAATTAACCATGCCAAGTGGCTCAAATTTTAACTATACATTCTTTATTCATTTGTACTTATGCATGTAAAATATGCACATAATCCCCAGTCTGAGGCATAAATATATTTTTAACTGGTGTAGTGGAACATGGAAAGGGTTCTAGAGTCATTGCAGGGTTTTTGAGGTAACCAAAACATGTTTTTTCACCAATACAACCTTATGACACACTGTCTCTGTATAATGGGCACTTCATGCCTATATGCCTATACTACTATGCCCAAAGTGGTACTAGAATTTTTGAGCTGCCAAGATATGGTGGAGATGGAAAAGAAAGGCCAAGGGAGACAGTGTAATTGAGTGAGGAGACAGTGGCTGTGGGATATACTGTAAATCAATGGCAGAAAAAGGATACAGTGTGGGAGAGAGAGAGAGAGAGACAGAGAGAGAGAGACTTAAATAGACAATTGCAGTGAGAGGCAGCTGTTGTGTATGTAGGCTTCATTACAAAGAGAGACTGGGTAAAAGGATTTAGAGTGTTATGTGTTAAAAGAGCATGCATGTGTTCACATGCCAAAATTTTTGTTGATGACTGAGGCAGCTGGTTCCTCCAATTTCTGTCAGAGTCTTTTAAAAAGGAATGTACACCTTTTTTGTGCTCTGACAGGAGCAACTTCCCACTGGTAATGTGTAACTTACTTTTTGAAGTCCCCTCATACATATTTAAAAATTCGAAAAAGATGCTGTTAGATAATAAGGAGAAACAATGGCTGAAATTATTTTAGTTAATATAAATTAGAACAAAATTACCCATCTGGTGACTCATGTTCTCTCTTTTTAGGTGTGTGCAGGATGATCAGCGTTCTTTTGCCCTCGGAATCCAGTGGATAAAGGTACGGCTTATCGGTACCATTCCTGCACCAATGGTATTTGGTGCCTTAATTGATGAAACTTGCCTCCAGTGGTTTGAGAGTTGTCATGAAAGAGGTGCTTGTCAGGTTTATGACAATACTTACATGGGAAGGTAAGTACTGGTTGCATTTGCATTATTGTAATATAGTCATAAAATTAAAAAAAAGATGTGCTGACAAGTTTTAAAGGCAAGGGGAAAAGCATGACGGTAGTATGTTGTGGCAGAAATAATGGATGTCCCATCACATTAAAGATGAAATGTCAAGTGTTGACTAGAACTGCAAAATGCGACTATTTATTCTTAAGTCTGTAAATTAACAACATTATCCAAGGTGAGGGAGAGCAAGTCTCACATGCAGTCATGATGTATGCACATTATGTGCATGTTGCTGCAAAATGTTATACGATTTGGGGGTCAAGGGAAGACGGAGAACTGTGAGAGAACTTGACAATGGGGAAAGATAGGATAGCACAGAGTATCAGAGGGCTGTAGGTGGAATAAGACCATGTAATGGAGTTAGAAGACCGGTATTTCCAGCAGGAAGACTGTAAGAGAGATGGGAAATAGACAACAATCCCAAATACAGGAGAATGGAGAAGGATGTCTGCTGTTGGAGTGTTGGTTAAACTGGAGAGAATAAATTGAGTTGTAGGAAACAGAATGACAAATGTGTCAGGTAGGGAGGGGGTGGGGGTAACAAGACAATGGGTCTTCAGAAGGAGATTACAAAGGACTAGAAGAGAGGTTCAGTGGAGTAAGAGGAGAGGGTGTGTGGGTATCAGAAGAAGAAGAAGAAGAAGGAGAAGAAGAAGAAGATGATGATTATGATGATGATGATGATGATGATGATGATGATGAAAACATAATGAAATAGGATAAATTGAGAGAAGATAAAAGAGAGACCCTGGTAGGAAAACATTAAAAAATGGTAATAACAGAAGCATAATAGGTGCAGGTGGGAATTTCAAGAGGTGTAGAAATAAAATAATATTAATGCAGATTCAAGACTTATGTGTCACAGGAAGGAATAGGATGAACTGAAGAAAAAATTCTAAATACACTTTATCAAATTTTTGAGTGATACAGAATAGTACTGTCCCAAACACAGTAGGTCAATTCAGTAGACTTCACTCACTTTCATTTTCCAACTAAGAGTGTACATCTCAAAATTTAAGAATTTGACAGTGTTATTATTTGTACTTGTTCCATCTTGAAGAGCTGTGCTGATGTATCATTGATGAACAGAAACACAATGTTGCTATAATTTCATTTCTGTGCAAAAATGAAGAGAAAAACCCTAGGATTAGATAATAGTCATGTTGTTTATATCTTAGTAAATAGTGCTATCCCACCATCATAGTATTGTACTTGGTTTCCCAAGGTCATTATCAGAAATATACGGTAACTTTACAGTAAACAAGTAGAGCAGTGACTAAGGAAAATGCATGTCACTGTGAATGATCATGAAAGAAGTGCATACACTAACAAATGTTTCAGTGTGACCTCATGAAACATCATGGTAAAAACTTGTGATAATCCAACTGAAGCGCCCTCATTCCTAGGTGCAATAATATTGTGATAGATTATTACGAATGGAGAACTGATAGAGTAGCTTCTTCCCTTGGGAGGTATGAGAGGCGATGAAAGGGATAGGAAGAGAGATGTGGAACTGGGGGAGTGAAATGGTGGGGCAAAGAAGGAACTGGGTGGAAAATAACATGAGAGGAAAGGCTGGGAGCAAAAGAGTGCCAGTAAATTGTTGGAACAGAGAGCATGGTGGAGGGACAGTTATCATTGTGCATTTCATGAGAGCTTTAGTTAGTGAAGGAACTAAATGTTGTGGTACGGTAGCATTTACTGAAGTCAATAGTTTCATGTGGTGCGGCCTCTTCGAAAACTGGGTGGTCAAGTTTGCAATGATTCGCAGTTTGGCAGAAGTCATTTGTGGCAGTAGGCAGGTGGCTAGTTGTCATAAGTATACAATGCTGGCAGAATGTAGCGGATTCCTACCTCCTAGAATGATGTATGCTCTGGTGGATGTGTGTATGGGACAGATCTTAAACCTGGATCACCCAAAGGGAAATGACCCTAGTGAGCAAAATTGGTAAGAGGGCAATGTAATGATAGAATTTCTTACATGTTACATGTGTCTGTGTGACTCTTGTGCATCTTCTGCAAGTGCAAGTGAGTGGTTGTCTTTACTCATTTTTTTTTTATTATTTGTATTCTGACCTTCATTACATTTTGTATACAAAGAGAATTCTACTGCCACAAGATCAGTGACTACAACAGTGACAGTGACTACAACAGTGACTGCAACACCACAATTGTCACTTCTCATATCTCCCAATTTTTTTCCCATGCATCTAAAGAAGAAATCTTATCAAGATCCATCTGGATATTTGTGCAGGTTTATTCAGACAGTACTTCATAACAGGTAACTGCATCATCTGCAAAACTAAGAGGTTACTATTAATATTGTCTGCAAGATTGTTGATATACATTTACAGGAAGAGTCCCAAAACACTTCCTGGGGCTCCAAGAAATTATTTCTGTATCTGTTGATGATTCTCCATCCAAGATAACATAATATGTCCCCCTACAAAGAAATCCTAAATCCAAATTTTGCTTGGTACCTTATAAAATTATTCTTGATAACAGATGTATGTGAGGTACTGAGTAAAATGCTTTTCAGAAATCGAGAAATACTGCATCTACCTGAGAATCTGACTTTCAGAATGTCATGTGAGAAAAATGTGCTTTGGGTTTTACATGACTGATGGTTTCTGAATCATTTTTTTTCAAGACGTCGTGTTACATTTGAGCTCAGAATATATTCTAAGATTCTACACCAAATGAATTTCAAGGATACTGGAGGCAGTTTTGTGGATCACTTCTGCTACCCTTCTTGTAGATGGGTTTGACCTGTGCTTTCTTCAGTCGCTGGTCATAGTTTTCTGTTCAAGGGATCTATGGTATATTGTGGTTAAAATAGGAGCTAATTCAGCTGCAAATTCTGTACAGAATGTGACAGACGTTCCATCAAATCTTGGAGCTTTGTCTATGATATGACGTCTTTGCACACTGTGTGGTTTCTTAGTGGATACAGGAGTGAGGAACAGGTGCTGTTCATGAACAGAGAATTCAGATGTTAATTAATTCTACATCTAATGTCAAATAGTAAAAATAATACATAACTTTGTTGCTGCAGTTGGAGTGTCAGCTGCTAACAGTAGATTTGAATTTAAAAATATGTATAGATACAAAAGATTTATAAATTTGTCACCATTCAATGCAATGTCTATTTAGAATATGTCGAGCCCTGACCACCATGAAAGACTGTAATGTTATTCACAAGGAAACTACATTGAGAACTGATCAGAATTTTGAAAAATGAGGAACAGTTACAGTACCATCATCTGGCGAAAAAATGAAAATAAAATCACTTAATCATCTGAGGTGATCCTCACCCCAATGTTAATGTTGTTGTGGAACCAAAGATTCCATGTCAAAAATGTAAAAGGGACAAAAATTCTATAACAGCTAATATTTGCTATTACAGTTTTCCTGTTTTTACTCCTGGTCATGCATGATGAGAGAATGGTTTTTATGGAATTTTTGTTCCTTTACTTTGTTGACATGGAATCTTTGGTTCCATGACAACATTGGAGTTAGTATGACCTCAGATGATTAAGTGATGTTATTTTTTGTACCAGATAATGGAACTGCAAATGTTCCAAAATTGGTTATGTACTCAATAAAAGATTGTGCATTAAGCACCTGTTCTGCGATGTTCTTCGTTTTTCAAAATGGACTTGTGCAGATGCAGCTGCCCCTTAAGAAGAACTCTTTGTGATCAGAATTGATTCAGCCATTGGTAAATAAAAAAAAATTGTGAAGTCAAAATTTTAGGTTCATGTAATGGTTATGTAAATGAAATAAGTGCTTGTATGTAACTTTTTGAGTTTTTATCATCAGTGTTAATTTAATATAACTATACAGTAATTACTGGGAATGGTTGTAATTTATAATGTTTTAGCTAGACGGAACTGCAAACTTGTTTTTTCAGTAAACATAAAAGTTAAGTTAATAAAACTATTACATTGTTTTCCTTTTACAGATACATGCTTGCACTGGCTTTCATAGGAAAGGCAGCATCCCTACTGTTTTTCTTCTTGGCATGGTGGTTTTATGTTCCTCCCTCTGGCCTAAATCAGGCTTTGCAAGCTGCAACTCCAACATCTCCAGACACAATGCAAGATGGACCAGGAGTTATACATACTATCAGTATGAATGGGCACACAAATCATGCTCGAGACATTGACTGATATTAAAGAAAACCATTGATTCTAGGACTGAATAACAGATGGCCAGTGTTGGTCAGTATTTTGCTGCTGGATCTTTGAGTACTTCTCATAGTCCATGCTAAGGTGCAATGTTCTCTGTAAAAGTCATATGTCAATGACTAAACAGGCAGCTTCCTACTTATTTTTTTGAATGAACCCGTCCACATTGTTGTCAACAGTGAAGACTAAAAGCAGTATTTTATTTATTATTGTCAAACCCCATGTAAAATATATTTGATAGAATTTATGTGAATAATGTGGTAGACTGGTCTCAGGTACATTCCATAAAAAATAGATTTCTTGCATATATGTTTGCTGATTATTTGCACTGAGTGTGAAGGATGTGTATTAACTTTTTGTACTTGTCAGTGTTTTGGTATTCTTTGTTAAAGCATAAGTGTCATAGCAAAGAAATGTGTTCACTATACCAAATGATAAAGGTGAAGGTGAAAGATTTTGTCGTTATGGAAATAGCTGGCTCGAATGATCTACTTAAAAAGTTACCAGTTGTCATCATGTGCAAAATATGTGCAGATAAACAAAATTACACCAAAGTGATTATTTCAAATGTTATTGCCTATGTACAACAGAACATATTGTACAGCGAGAATGAAAACTGATATTTTGTAAACTGGTACATACCTTGAATGTGGTTGTCAGCTGATCAATTAGCTATAATAATTTATTATTTCTTAAAATTGTAACTTGAAATTTTAAATAGAATCATTACAAATTAGTGGTTATAAAATGAGAAAATTACTATTACTGTGCAATAACTTGCCAGACTTTGCTGTTTTTCTAAGCAAAGAATATTAGTATGCTACTGAGAATAAGAACAGCCATGAAATACTTCCATGTCTGATGTTCTAATAAGATATTACCTCAGAAAGTGACTAACTGACATATATTACAAATGAAATTTATTAATTTTCTGTACTGCAGCAATTGATTTTCATGTACAAATAGTATTGAAGCACACAGAGCTGATAAATAAATGTGTTTTATAATGAAAATGAAACAGTAGTTTGTTCCTTTCCACCCTGATGTGTCGAACATGAATTAAGTCTAGGCATTTGTGTTTTGAGTATCTGATGCCAGTTTCATACCCCAATATTACTTGTTAATACAAACTGAAAAGGAATCATATTGTGGTGTGGATATACTTTCTACAGTGCCTGTTAAGTCTCGTGTTAAAATGTATTGACACACTTTGCTTTTCTGTAGAAAGAGACAGAAAAGTAAAATTTGGTAAGGTTGTTATTTTATTGAGTATGTATTCCTATTTTAAAAATGTTGCAGCTGATTTTTGTTAAGTACGTCAGTTTCATAGCTTAGCAAGGTGATGCAGTGGTTTAGCCACTGGACTTATATTCTGGAGTAATACACAAATTAATATCCATCTATTCTGCTTGTAGTTCTATGTGGTTTCATAATTACTTTGGGTTGGTTTCTGGGAGATTCCCGTAATAGGGTTGCAGCTGATTCCTTGCTCTTGTTTGTACAATTGGAGCTACATAATTGTGATGTGACTGGGACAGTAACCCTAATCGTCCTCTCTTCTGTTTCGTGGTGGTCAAAGTTGTGAAAGCTTTGTGACATCAGTGAGATGTTTCCTTAATGTTATATCTCATGGTGGTAATTACACAGCTTTAATAACAAATGTTAATTAAAGAAAAAGCAAATAAATTCAAATGAAACACCATGGTATTGTAATCCTAGTGGATACTGGTGAGCTGTCTGACCATTTTTTATGCTTTTCCAGCTATTAATGACAGCTGCTTCTTCAAGTAGCTTTGAAGTTGCTATCATGAGATGGAGTAGGTTCTATTTCATTCTCACTATCAGGAAAATGTTCCTAGCAGTATTGCAGGTAAAATATGGATCCTTTGTTTACCAGTGAGGCATGCTGATCATCCAGCCACTATAGGAAACTTTTTTTTCAGAAAGGAAGTCTTAAATACACTGTTAGAGGACATTAATATGAGGTATGTCCACCCTTCACCTTGATGATAGATTGAACTCTGCTGGGGACACTTTCAGTGAGGTATCTGAAAGTCAGTCAGAGAATGGCAGCCCATTCTTCCTCAAGAGCTAAAACTAGACAAGGTAGTCATATTTGATGCTGGTGTCTTGAAGAAAGTAATTCTAAAATATTTCTGTTTCTTGATGACACTAGCTTGGTAGTAAAGTATGTTCTGTGCAACACTGGCTCTATTTTAGATAGTGCAGCTCAAAACAGTAGTTCATGGGTTGCAGAAAATAAAATAATGCTAAATCACAGTAAGACTTAGTTTTAACAGTTTCTAACACACAATTCAACAAAACCAGGTTTTTTAACTTTACAGAGTGGGCATATGATCAGTGAAACTGAACAGTTCAAATTTCTAGGTGTTCAGATAAACAGTAAACTGTCATGGAAAGCCCACATTCAGGATCTTGTTCCAAGGCTTAATGCTGCCATTTTTGCTATTTGAAGGGTATCTGAAGTAAGTGATCACTCGACACAAAAATTAGTCTACTTTGATTATTTTGATTTGCTTGTATCATATGGTATTATATTTTGGGGTAACTCTGCCCATTCTCAAAAGATATTTCTGGCTCAGAAACGGGCAGTTTGGGCAATAAGTGGTGTAAGTTTTCAAACCTTTTGTTGACCTCTGTTCACTAGTTGGGGTATTCTGACATTGGCCTCTCAATATATATATTCTTTAACATCAGCTTATTCCCAAGAATTAGCAGCTTTCACTCAATTAATGTCAGGCAGAAATCCAATATGCATTTGGATCACACTTCTGTAACTCTTGTGCAGAAAGGTATACATCCATTTTCAATAAGCTACCACAAGTATTCAAAAATCTTAGCAGTAATCCAATCACTTTCATATTGAAACTGAAGTTTCCTCATGGGTCACTCCTATTCTGTCAAGGAGTGCCTTAGAAAATCAAGCTGATTCTCATGTTATATTGTTGACTGTGTTTACTTAAACTTATGGCTTGACTTGTTTTTGGGTTCATAAATATTTTATTTTATCTGTTATCACTTTATGTTATAATTTCATGTACTGGCACGTTCCATAAGCTTGAAGATTGCTCCTAAATTTGGCCCTATGGAACTAGGTGTGTAAATAAATAAATACCCCAAAGCTGTTCCATTGGTTTCAGGTCAGGACACTGGGTAGGCCAGTCCTAGAGAGGAATGTTATTGTCCACAAACCATTTTTTCACAGTTGGTGCTTTATGACAGGATGCATTGTCATGCTAATGGAAACATTTATCGTCTCCAAACTATTCCTCTACTGTACACACTACACAATATCCTTCCACATTTAGTGTTTACTTAAGTGGAATACAAGGACCGTATGCCTAACCATGAAAAACATCCCCATTCTGTAACACTGCCTCCTCTGAACTTCACTGTTGGTGCTCCACATAATGGCAGCTAATGTTATCCAGGCATTTACCAAAACCAAATATTTCCATCATATTTTCACAGGATACAATGTGGTTTATCGATTCATGTCATTCACTATCCAGCAGTGTCGGTCTTTAACTGTCTCAAGCATTACTTAGCACTCAGTACAGAAACGTGTGGCTTATGAGGAGATGCTTGACCATTGTACCCCTTTCTTTTGAACTCCCTATGCACAGCCACTTTGCTAGCTGGACTTCTGGTAGCACTTTGGAATTCTCAAGTGATTCTTTCTAGCTATTTCACAGGATTTTTTTACAGACAACCTCTGTGATGCCCAACATCACTGTGTGTCAGTCCATGAGGTCTACCCGGTTTTGGTTTAGCCATGTTTGTTTGCATTTCCACTTCACAATTACATCAACAGTGAAGTTGGGCAGCTTTAGAAGTTCTGAAATGTCACTGATGGGTTTGCTTCTCAGGTAGCATCCAGCGACTAGTTCATGTTTGAAGCCAGTGAGCTCTCCTGTTACTGCTTCTCCATCGCCAAAACAATATTCACTTCCTTGTTACTGTTGGATGTGCCTTTCATGACATGCAGTGGCCAATTCTGCATTACATTGGGGTGTCTGGATACTTTCGACAAGATAGTGTA
The DNA here is from genome assembly GCF_021461395.2 of Schistocerca americana. Classification (NCBI taxonomy): domain Eukaryota; kingdom Metazoa; phylum Arthropoda; class Insecta; order Orthoptera; family Acrididae; genus Schistocerca; species Schistocerca americana. The sequence goes on along the minus strand of NC_060120.1, from coordinate 1,034,781,565 downwards.
TCATAAAAACCCCAGCAGCTAAAAACTGCGAAGTATCAAAATTAGTAGATGGATACATATGTTAGTCACTTTTTTAAATTTTGACACAAGAAGGAATAAATAACCATGAAATTGAATGCCAGGGAAACACAGTGAATGCACTATTGCAAACTACATCATGCATCAGTGCCAAAGGCACCTTGAATTCCTGTGATGATCATTCTTATTAAAAATGCTGGAAATTTACAAAAATTGTAGAAAGCAAGAATTTGCATTTTTAACTTCGAGTTAGAGCTCATTTCTTATAGAGTAGAAACTTAGTCAAGCCATTGTATCTCTATAGTTGTATGTAATTTCTAGCATTAAAGAATTAGTTGTAAGAGGCTTCATCTCACTATCTGATATGCTAAGTAAGTCATATGCCAATGAAATCATTAATCAAAAGTAGCCCTAAGCATAAACAGAAAAACAAACAGCTAAAATGGTATACAGATGAGCTAGCTCTCACTAGGGAGGAGATGCTCAGACTGTACAGAATATATAAAAATTCTTGTAAACAAGGACCTGAGCTAGATAGTACTTCTTATAGAGCTTATCTAAAATGTAAAAAAATCTACAAAGACAACCTGTCCTTGGCCAAAAAACAAGTATGTGAACATTACATTGAAAGTGCTCCCAACAAATGTAAAGCAGCATGGGATATCATCAACCAATATAATTCACAAACCCATACACAAGATGCAATGCTGGTCCCAGAAGAAGTAAATAATTACTTCCTAACCACAGTGAGCGAGCTGATAAACAAAATCAAGCAAAATGGCACTTGTGCACTAGATCATCTTAGTGCTGTGCTCCATAGGATGTATACTTTCCACTGGAATGTTGTCACCCCAGAGGATATTGTAAAAGCTGTGACAAGGTTCACCAACTCCAAAAGTACGGACTGTTATTGGTTTTCTAACTATGTAATGAAAAAAGTAATACACCTTATCTGACAACCTCTTTCTTTCATTTTTAATATGTGTTTAGAATCTGGAGTTTTCCCAGATGCACTCAAAACTGCTAAAGTGATACCAGTCTTTAAAAAGGGAGATAAGCATCTGCCCCAAAACTATCGACCAGTTTCTATTGTCCCAATTTTCTCTAAAGTTTTTGAATATGTAATGTACAGTCAACTAAATAACTATTTGGATAAGCATGATCTCCTCGCCAACAGACAGTTTGCATATCAACATGGTAAAAATACCACTACTGCTGTCACTGAAGTTGCTAACCAGGTGTTAACTGCATTCGAAAATAAGGATCTAGTATCAGTCGTACTTTGTGATCTTAGCAAATCCTTCGACTGCATACCATCTAACACCTTACTTGCAAAACTGGAATTTTATGGCATACACAAACCATCTTTGGATGTAATCGAATCATACTTAAGTAACAGGAGACAGTTTGTATCAATTAAAAATAGATACTCCTCACTGAAGGAAGTTTGGACTGGAGTGGCTCAGGGCTCGGTCCTAGGTCCTTTTTTGTTCATCATTGCTGTTAATGACTTACCTTACCATGTAGGAACAAATCCAATTGTGTGTTATGCAGATGATACAACATTGCTCAATACACACCATGACACAATAGAACTGCATCAGGCAACACAGGAAAAACTAGAACTAGTAATGGATTGGTTTTCTTCTAATGAACTCCTGTGTAATCCTGATAAAACACAAGAACTAATTCTGGGTTTAACTACAGCTGTTGAAAGCAAATCAATAAAATTGTTAGGATTCCACATTGATTCAAAATTAAACTGGGAGGAACACATTAGCCATATCTGCAAGAGAATAGCAAGAGTGTGTAATCTCATCTGGAGACTGACAGATGTAATCACTAATGAGTATCTAAAGGTGGTATATTTTGGCCTCTTTCAGCCACACATTTCCTACGGCATATTGTTATGGGCACATTCTTGCTTTGTCAGTGAAATTCTGAAAATTCAAAAAAAAGTGATCAGAATAATGAGCAAAGTTAAGCCCAAGGAACACTGCCGCCCCCTCTTTATCAAGCACATGATATTAACTGTTGTGAATCTGCACATCTACACAGCACTGCTTTATGTCAAAAGCAACTTAAATGAGTTCGAGACCAGAGAGAACATACATCCCCACAACACCAGAGGCAAACTGGACTTCGACATACCAAAACACAGACTCACAAAGACTGCAAACTCACACAAAATAATGAGTTTAAAACTCGTCAATAAAATTACAGCATCTGCTCGGTCACTGACCAGTAATATTTTCAAACGTAAGGTTTATGACTGGTTACTCAAACACCCATTTTATAAGATAACAGAATATTTTGAAATAATCATTGACATTAGTATATAAGAATATTCCTAAAAGAAAAGGAATTAAATTGTAAAAACTTTACTGTAAAGTTATTGTTAATTATATATTTAATGTTCAGACCTATTCCACTGTAAGTGGTCAATGGTGAATAAACTGAATACTGGATATCTGCAGGGTGTTTCACAATTCATGTTACACTTTACACTTGTGGAAGGGCCTTCATAGATCAAGTTTTACGGAGGAACCCACGTCTGGAAATGTCATCCAATGACATTACATCAAAGTCATAGGCACTGGCACCTGTAAATGTATGTATGTACAGAGTGATTCTATGATGATGTTACAAACTTTCTAGGATGTTGGAGAAGGATAAATTTATCAATTTGAGGTAAGAGTTCCTGTACTGGAAATGAACAAGTTGAAAGTTATAAGCAAAGACCATTCTGATACCTCTGACAGTGGAAATGCCTGTACTGGTACTGTTGTTGCTAAGGTTGTAGGGTAGGCAACTTTCAGTGGGGGTAGTATGGATCAAAACAAGGAAAAATTGTCCAGTAAACATGGACTCTAAAATGCACACTTTAAGAGCTATGATCACTTGTTCAATACAGGAGATATGTTTCAAGTAGTGAACTTGAACAACTGCTTAAAGTGTATTTACTTGATTATAGGATGAGGTTCCCCCCCCCCCCCCCCCCCCCCAAAAAAAAATCATCAGGAAAAAAGTGGGGTCATCTTACACCTGCAGGTTACACTATTGACTATTGTTGCTGAGGTCAACATTTTTACATTGTTTAACAGATTCATATAGGGGTTGGTTTATGTTTACAGATGAAGCTTTGGCTATTGAGGTTGCGTGCAGATTTATTTTGAAGATTATGGAAGGGTAAGACAGACAAATTATATTCACGCTTGAACATGCTCAAGATTTCCCAATACACTGAAATGCTCGATATAGTATTGTGTTGCTTGAACAGTCATGTGACATTTGACTCGCACGGCACTAGTGCAAGGGATAAATGAGTAACTAAGAAGTAGCCACCACGACGATCTATTACTCTGCTTGAAATTTGGCAACACAAGAGGACATAGCATTAAATTCTATCATCCTATAAACTCATGTTGTATTTGAACAGGTTTGTGCTAAAAGCTCTCATACATGTGTGGATACAAATACTTATAGTGCTTCTTAAATAATGTTAATATGAAAACATGAAAATATCATCTTTAAAAACTGTTACTTGATTCTGAACACAATATTTAATTTGGTTGCGAGACAGTGTTTTGATTTATCAAGTGGGTTGCAAATGAGAAATTCAATCACTGTTCATGTATTAGAGTACTGGCTAAAAATGTTACTGCCTTTTAATCAGCTTTTGAACAAGATGGTGACATTCATATGAAGCAAGAAAGAATATTAATCTAGAATTAAACATCTAAAAATGAAATAAATCATATTAAACTGACTGTAACTGTTATTGTGAGAATAAATTACAGCGGGGAGACCCGTCATGAAAATAATACTGACAGACATTTGCTAGATCGTGTGATGAGCAAAAGTTTGAGAGCTGGGCTGAATTGTGATTGCAATCTTTTATATATTTATTAGTTGGTATATATGTATTAGTTGACATACGACCTGAATCCTTTTGCAGTCCATGTTTCACAATGGCTCAAGCACAGCACTATGGAAGAGGGGCCAGAGGTGTACTCAACATGTTACCTGCGGCAATGTCATCATCATTCACCATGAGGTATGATGGGAACGAAAAGGGGTGTGTCACTTGCTAGTTCTATACAGCCAATGAGAGGGTGGCTGGGAGACAATATATTTGGAAACAAGAAACATTGTCACATACTCATGTCAGTAGACATGCAACATCCAATATTTATTCAGCCAAAAACCACTACGTTCTCAGGTCCCACCACAAAAACAGACTCAAAAATTGCAACGTATTTGGAAAGAACAGCCAAATATTTGAGATAATGAAGATATAAATTTCACAGCTGTGCTATTAGAATGATGGTGATGATTAAAAATAATGATACCCCAGATCACAACTTAGTAAGCAAAACAGGTAGTGAAGATAAAAATTAATGTTAACCAATTCTTTACTTTGTTTCTCAAAATGTAGGCAATCAATAAATGGCCTAAGTTTAGAATATCTATAATGATAGATACTTTGTGTGTAAAACAGTTTATAAATAAATTTTTCTCAAGAATCCTCTTAAAAGAAATGGGGGTGAGGAGGGGGTTATTTTATATTCAGGATCGTCTTACACTCAGGTAAATACAATAGCTCCTCAAGTACAAATTTTATAGCCCATGTTTACTGGACATTTTTTCCTTGTTTTGGTCCATACTACCCCCTCTGAACATTACCTACCCTACAGTCTTGGCAACAACAGCACTAGTACATGTATTTCACTGTCACAGGTATCAGAATGGTTTTTGCTTATAACTTTCAACTTGTTCTTTTCCAGTACAGGGACCCTTCCCTCAGATTCATACTTTTCTCCTTCTCCATCATCCCAGAAAGTTTGTAACATCATCATGGAATCACTGTGTAAATACATATATTCACAGGCAATGGTGCCTATAACTTTTATGTCTGTAACATTGTTGGATGACTTTTCTGGACAGGGGTTCCTGTGTAAAACTTTATTTACTAAGTTCTGTCTACAACCTCTAGAAGTGTAACATTAATTATGAAACACTCTGTATATAAAAATTTATTTTCCATAATACGTTTATGCCCTGTCCTGGATTTTCCATTGCTGTGTTCATTGATGTTCACTATGTTGAATGTTAGATTATTCAGCTTATTCCATGGAATGTCCATTCATATTACGAACTTCATTTCACTCAGATCTGATTACTGGATTGGTAAGAAACATAGCTTTCACATTTAAACAGATCACATGACACACAACTATTCATTTTCTTATAACAGTGTAATTCATGATGACTGGTACTGATGAATAACTAACTAAGAAGTTATAATGAAGGTAATTTTTGACAGTATAATGTAATTGGATAGATAAAAAAAAAATCTATTCAGCAATCGGTGACAGGGAAATACACACATAAAAGAAGGTTATACTTATGCAAGCTATCAGAGCCATTGGCTCTTTCTTTTGACAGAAGTGTTGAAGGGGAAGGAATAGGGGTGAGAGAAAAGGACTGAGAGGTTTAGGAAAAGTGGTAGACTACGTGGAAGTCACCCAGAACTCCCCTTACTGGAGAGGATGAGAAGCAAAGACTGATTGTTGCAGATGACACGGGACAAGATTTGAAAACCCGGAAACTTAAAGATGGAAGATAGGGGGTGGGAGGGGGCAGGTGGGGGGGGGGGGGGGGGGGCAACAAGAAACAGACATGTCAGAAAATGAAACAAAAACTAAAACAGGATGAAGAAAGAAGTAGTTACTGTGAAGAAATACTGAGACCGGAGAAGTTAACATAAATTAAGGCAAGGTGGGTGGTGAGAACCAAGGAAGGACATGTTGTAGTGCTAGTTCCCACCTGCAGAGTTCTGAGAAACCAGTGTCTGGGGGAAGAATCCAGATGGTACATGTGGAGAAACAGGTACTGAGGTCATGATTGTCATGTTGCCTATGCCCATTCATCCTAACTGATAACTTGATGGTAGTCATGCTTATTTAAAAGTTCGAACAGTGTTTACTTAACAGCTGCTACATGAAATGTTGTTTCACACGTGGCTCTCCCTTTGATAGTATATGTTCTGCCAGTTACTGGGCTGGTATAGGTGGTGGTAGGAGGGTGCATAGGGCAAGTCTTGCAGTGGGGATGGTCACAGAGGTAGGAGACATATAGCAGTGAGATGGGTGCAAAAGAAGCATAGGGTCTGAAAAGGATATTGTGGAGATTTGGAGGGTGATGAAAAGCTATTATAGGTGTGATGGGCAAAATCTCATACAGAATGGATCTCAGTTCAGGGCACAATTTCAGGCAGTCCTGTGTTGTCCTTGCCACTAACCTGGCCATAATTTACATTAATATCTTCACTCCATTTTAGTTTTATATTTATTTCATATTTTGACCTGTCTGTTCTTTGCTGCAAAGTCCCACCTCTGTTTGGTCTTCACTCTTATTAACTCATGCATGATGTTTCAGCAGCAATCCCTGTCTTGCATATTTCCCTGTCTTCCACCTGTAAGCACTCAGGTTTTCAAACCTCATCCAGTGCATTCCTCAACAATCAGTCTTTTCCCCTCATCTTGTCCAGTAAGTCTCCCCTGATTTGCAGTTTTGGGTGACTTCTCCAGAAGCTACCATGTTTCCTAGACCTTTCCAGTCCTTTCCCTGTACTCTACTTCCTTCCTCTTCAACCCTTGTGCCGGCAGAAGGCATCACAGGCTCTGAAAACTTGTGTAAGTATAACCTTCTTTAATGTGTGTGTTTTCCTGCTGCCACCTGGTGAGCAGATTTTTTTTATCTATCCAATTATATTAAGAAGTTACATTGTTTTTGTATGTACCTTTTCGGCTATTCTTGGTCTTTTATGTCATTTATTGATAATTGTTGGGATAATTCACTCACCATGCCCTGTGAAGAGAGAGAGAGAGAGAGAGAGAGAGAGAGAGAGAGAGAGAGAGAGAGTGGTGTTCTGGACTCATTGCTACTATGTATAGAAAAAATACACAGATGGAAGATTAATAGCATGAGCTATAGTAAATGCAAAAAATACTGGAAAAATTGTTTAAATGATGGATGTGTTCTAATAGTACACACATTTTCAGTCAGCTCTGACTTCTCATAAAATGTGTGAACTTAATTTATGATGTCATTATTCTTCTTTTGTTAGAAAATTACTATGTTTTTTTCTTTCCTTGCAATCAATAATGTCAATAAGGTTGCTGTTGTGAAGTATGACCTGAAGATGTGACCTATTGTGTAAATAAGAATAAAGGTTAAAAAGTAAAACAAAGGGCTAAAACAGTACAATATTTACCAGTACTAGAAAGAAGGAACAGACTACAAGGAAATCTGCTAAGCCCAGATTCATTACCTGAAACAACAACAACAAGAATGCCAAGCTTTAGCTGAAGCCCCAAGGTATGTCAAAGAGAAAGTGTCCAGTCAGAACCTAAGATTAAACTCTGTATTTGTTCACAATACCAGTGATTGAGAGGTCACAATACACCTGTCATTTAGCTGTGCGTATTAAGAATAGACTTGTAAAGTCTATTGTATATGAAAATCAAATAAATTAGCCATTAAGAATTTGGATCAGCATATTCTTCTAGATGAACATTCATATGCACAGCATTGGTAATCAATGTTAGTAGATAATCTGATTTAATAGAAAGCAAGGTCTTTTTGTAATGTTGGCTGGGAGAACCTGATGCATGTGTCAGTATTGGTAGTATTGGTGCAATGTAAGTGCAATGTAGTAAGTGTAATCTAGTGGTTTTTTTGTTTCTTTTTAGCTCCCTCACTCATTTTTACAAAATGTAATGACATTTCATATTTCTTCTCTTTAATATTTCTCTTCAAGTGCAGTAATTAATTTTGCACATTTCTTATTTGAATCTGCTAAGTTTTATTTTTGTTACACCACACAAGAATAAGTGACACTGTGTTAGGGGTACATAAAATTGCTTACACATTCAGTGTTTGTGTTTTACATCACACAACAATAGGAAACAATGCTATTATCGTAGAACTGCTTACCTTTTCACTAATTACACTTTTATCCTAACAAGGGAACCTCCCCATCGCACCCCCCTCAGATTTAGTTATAAGTTGGGACAGTGGATAGGCCTTGAAAAACTGAACACAGATCAATCGAGAAAACAGGAAGAAGTTGTGTGGAACCATGAAAAAAAATAGTAAAATATACAAACTGAGTAGTCCATATGCAACATAGGCAACATCAAGGAGAATGTGAGCTCAGCAGCGCCGTGGTCCCATGGTTAGCGTGAGCAGCTGCGGAACGAGATGTCCTTGGTTCAAGTCTTCCCTCGACTGAAAATTTTACTTTCTTTATTTTCGCAAAGTTATGATCTGTCCGTTCGTTCATTGACATTTCTGTTCACTGCAATAAGTTTAGTGTCTGTGTTTTGCGCCCGCACCGCAAAACCATGTGATTAGTAGACGAAAGGATGTGCCTCTCCAATGGGAACCGAAAACATTTGATTGCAAGGTCATAGGTCAACCGATTCCTCCATGGGAAAACACGTCTGATATATTCTATACGACACTGGTGACAGCATGTGCGTCACATGACAGGAATATGTTGATACTAAAATGTAAACTTTCACGGCTGGAAATATCATGTCCATTATAGTTATCCGGGCTGTTATGCCGTGGTTGGTTGACGAATTCTTTGTTGATTCCCAACAGACAGAGCATCGAGTGACATTATATTGAGTGCACTATCCGAAAATTACCTCGAGCAATTAAACAGAGAACCGACTCGTGGAGATAACATCTTGGACCTACTGATAACAAACAGACCCGAACTTTTCGACTCTTTAAGTGCAGAACAGGGAATCAGTGATCATAAGGCCATTGCAGCATCCCTGAATATGGAAGTTAATAGGAGTATAAAAAAAAGGGAGGAAGGTTTATCTGTTAGGCAAGAGTAATAGAAGGCAGATTTCAGACTACCTAACAGATCAAAACGAAAATTTCTGTTCCGACACTGACAATGTTGAGTGTTTATGGAAAAAGTTCAAGGCAATCGTAAAATGCGTTTTAGACAGGTACGAGCCGAGTACAACTGTGAGGGACGGGAAAAACCCACCGTGGTACAACAACAAAGTTAGGAAACTACTGCGAAAGCAAAGAGAGCTTCACTCCAAGTTTAAACGCAGCCAAAACCTCTCAGACAAACAGAAGCTAAATGATGTCAAAGTTAGCGTAAGGAGGGCTATGCGTGAAGCGTTCAGTGAATTCGAAAGTAAAATTCTATGTACCGACTTGACAGAAAGTCCTAGGAAGTTCTGGTCTTACGTGAAAACAGTAAGTGGCTCGAAACAGCATATCCAGACACTCCGGGATGATGATGGCATTGAAACAGAGGATGACACGCATAAAGCTGAAATACTAAACACCTTTTTCCAAAGCTGTTTCACAGAGGAAGACCGCACTGCAGTTCCTTCTCTAAATCCTCGCACAAACGAAAAAATGGCTGACATCGAAATAAGCGTCCAAGGAATAGAAAAGCAACTGGAATCACTCAATAGAGGAAAGTCCACTGAACCTGACGGGATACGAATTAGATTCTACACAGAGCACGCGAAAGAACTTGCCCCCCCTTCTAACAGCCATGTACCGCAAGTCTCTAGAGGAACGGAGGGTTCCAAATGATTGGAAAAAAGCACAGGTAGTCCCAGTCTTCAAGAAGGGTCGTCGAGCAGATGCGCAAAACTATAGACCTATATCTCTGACGTCGATCTGTTGTAGAATTTTAGAACATGTTTTTTGCTTGAGTATCATGTCATTTTTGGAAACCCAGAATCTACTATGTAGGAATCAACATGGATTCCGGAAACAGCGATCGTGTGAGACCCAACTCGCTTTATTTGTTCATAAGACCCAGAAAATATTAGATACAGGCTCCCAGGTAGATGCTATTTTTCTTGACTTCCGGAAGGCGTTCGATACAGTTCCGCACTGTCCCCTGATAAACAAAGTAAGAGCCTACGGAATATCAGACCAGCTGTGTGGCTGGATTGAAGAGTTTATAGCAAACAGAACACAGCATGTTGTTATCAATGGAGAGACGTCTACAGACGTTAAAGTAACCTCTGGCGTGCCACAGGGGAGTGTTATGGGACCATTGCTTTTCACAATATATATATAAATGACCTAGTAGATAGTGTCGGAAGTTCCATGCGGCTTTTCGCGGATGATGCTGTAGTATACAGAGAAGTTGCAGCATTAGAAAATTGTAGCGAAATGCAGGAAGATCTGCAGCGGATAGGCACTTGGTGCAGGGAGTGGCAACTGTTCCTTAACATAGACAAATGTAACGTATTGCGAATACATAGAAAGAAGGATCCTTTATTGTATGATTATATGATAGCGGAACAAACAATGGTAGCAGTTACTTCTGTAAAATATCTGGGAGTATGCGTGCGGAATGATTTGAAGTGGAATGATCATATAAAATTAATTGTTGGTAAGGCAGGTACCAGGTTGAGATTCATTGGGAGAGTGCTTAGAAAATGAAGTCCATCAACAAAGGAGGTGGCTTACAAAACACTCGTTCGACCTATACTTGAGTATTGCTCATCAGTGTGGGATCCGTACCAGATCGGTTTGACGGAGGAGATAGAGAAGATCCAAAGAAGAGCGGCGCATTTCGTCACAGGGTTATTTGGTAACCATGATAGCGTTACGGAGATGTTTAATAAACTCAAGTGGCAGATTCTGCAAGAGAGGCGCTCTGCATCGCGGTGTAGATTGCTCGTCAGGTTTCGAGAGGGTGCGTTTCTGGATGAGGTATCGAATATATTGCTTCCCCCTACTTATACCTCCTGAGGAGATCACGAATGTAAAATTAGAGAGATTAGAGCGCGCACGGAGGCTTTCAGACATTCGTTCTTCCCGCGAACCATACGCGACTGGAACAGGAAAGGGAGGTAATGACAGTGGCACGTAAAGTGCCCTCCGCCACACACCGTTGGGTGGCTTGCGGAGTATAAATGTAGATGTAGATGTAGATGTTTCGTCTCCGACTGCGGGGGACATCTTCAAGGGGGTCCGTAGCTCAATGGAAGGTCCAACACACCCACTGGCTCACTACTGACAGTCAGTAGTGAGCCAGTGGGTGTGTTGGACCTTCCATTGAGCTACGGAACCCCTTGAAGATGTCTCCCGCAGTCGGAGATGAAACGTTGGGAATCGACACAGAATTTGTCAACCGACCACGGCATAACAGCCTGGATAATTATAATGGACAGGAATATGTTGTCGACCCACCTAACTTGTACACTTAGCGAATGGGTAAAAAGATTCTTCTACCTTGCCCGATTTAGGTTTTCTTGTTGATGTGATAATCACTCCCAAAATAGTGATGAAAACAAGAGTTTGTCACGTAAACCGAAAATAAAAAATTAAACTTTTCACTCAAAGGAAGACTTGACCCTAGGACCTCTCGTTCCGTAGCTGCTCTCGCTAACCACGGGACCACGGCGCACCTTGACTCCGAGTGTCCTTGATGTTGCCTATTTTCGCATGGACTACTCAGTTTGCATATTTTACTGATTTTTTTCATAGTTCAACACAACTTCTTCCTGTTTTCTCGATTGATCTGTGTTCAGTTTTTCAAGGTCTACTCACTGTGCCAACTTATAACTAAATCTGAGGGGGGTGCGATGGGGAGGTTCCCTTGTAAGTAAGTTATTCCGTGAGGTCTAGTGTAATTTGTTCTCCCATGCTAGTATCTGCAAGTCTTTCTTCATCTTTTCCCAATTGAGGGAAATGATTTGGAACATATCTGATTCTATCATCTGTGAGCAGACAATACTTTGTCACTCACATAATCAGTGGAAGGACATTGGCATTTTGTCGGATATAAAAGCTCATCCACAGCTAAGAATTCAGATGGTTTGTAACATGCAGTGCATTGTCTATAAATATGTACCAGATGTCAAATGCCACATAAAACATGTTTGCTTCTTTACACTGCTAATTGGTATCCCTGATGTCAATGTGAAGAAATCGTATAATTTCTAAAAATTTATTTCTTGCCATTTTTTGAATGATAAAGGCAGGACCCCTCTCATGGCTCTATGAATCTCTCACACAGACTCTATGCAACACATGCCCCTCAAGCATACAATATGGCAATAAATACTTCCAACTCCTTTAAACTCAAGTTCCACAAATTATAGTGAGTGTTTCAAGGCACTTTTTTCGCCAGGCCCAACATATTTTCACTAATGAATAGGCGAAGTGCACTAGCTGGTGATTTTCCCTAACAATATGCTTTTCATGCCCTGTAGGTCCAGCAATCTTTTGAATAACATTTTGCTGCCCCTTCCTTCCTGCAGAGTTTGTAGGTGCAATGTGTGTCCATGCTGTTCCATCGGTACCACACTCTTTTTTGTATCCTGCCCACTCCTCCAATATACGGTGCCTAAGAAGGTATTTTCTTGCATCGCTAGAGAACAATTCAAGCACATCTTATTAATGGGGTTTATTACAGCAAGTGAAATTGACAATAATTAACTTAGCAAAATCACAAAAATGTGTCGCAAGCAAATGGTGACATGCAAATAATCAGTATCCTTCAGTATATATAATTTCATTGCAAGCAAAACAATACAGTTCATAAGTCACTGATGTAGCATTTGTATGATGGCTCATCCTCCACTGTGGCCACGGCTAGGTGGCGCGGCCCTTATATTCTCTTCATGTAGATGCTGCTCCTGTCTTGGTGTCTTTGTAGAGAGTGTACTATCAGCCGACATTGTCTCACAGCCCTCTCTGCTCTCCGTTATTGATCTTCGTGCCGGCACTTGTCGTTACGCTGGAACATTCCTCCCCCCCTCCCCCCCCCCCCCAAAAGCGGTGAGCCATTGTCATGTAGGGAGCGAGACAAATGGCAGGGGAGGCAGGAGGGTGGATGCTTCACCAGACAAGAAGCTGTGGCTGCAGCGGGTGTCAAGCTTCCAGTCATACCCCACCATCCGGCCTGCACTCTGGCGGAAACGTCCCCCGGAAAACAACCAGAAGGGTACGTGTCCACCTCTGGAGGCCAATAACCATATGTAGAAGGTGTCAGCTGCTGTGGTGTGGGTGGGTCCAGCTCCATCAGTAGAAGGAGAGGAGGTGGAGGAGGCAAAGACTCCGTCCCCATGGGGTCATCCTGCAGTGTCGTGATGACACCCTCTGCAGCTGCTATGACCAAGGTGTCCTCAGGATCTCTGAATCTGGGGGAAGATACACAGAAGGATCACTGTGCACATGACAGTGCTGAAGTTGATTGTGACATTGCTGCTGCAATCCTTCTGGACCTGAAATAAGATAAGTGTAAGCGCCAAGTCGACGGACGATCTCGCCTTGTGCCCACCGTCCGCAGCCGCTAAACACCCTGTAAAGGCAACATCATGTGGCGTGAAGTGATGCTTGCGGCCTTCCTTTGGTGCTGGATGCTGAGATGGGTGGAGCAGGTAGAGCAGTGTCCGATGGCGGTGGCCATGAAGTAATTTTGCTGGCAATGGTTTGTCTCGTGGGTGTGAACAATAGGAGACAAGAATCAGTGGCAATGCTTGATCTCTGGTGTGTGTGATACAAGTTTGGCCATCTGCTGCTTGAACGTTGTGACAAAACGTTCCACATCACTGTTTGACTGTGGATGGAATGGTGCACTAGCTAGATGCTGTATGCCATTGCGTTTCACAGACTGTTTCAAATTCATTTGACGTGAATTGAGGACAGTGTTCCAACACAATGACTTCAGGTAAACCTTTGAGGCAAAAAATAGAGGACCACACCTGAATTGTTCACTGGCACAGCAAAAGGAAACTTGCTATAAGAGTCAACCACAGTCAACCAACGAGTGTTCCAAAAAGGTGCCGCTAAGTCTATGTGCACACATTCCCATGGTGATTGCAATTTAGGCCAAGCAGAGAATTTTTGTGGTGGGGCATGATGGTTTTCTGCACATGTGTGACACTGTGAGGTCATCTGTTCTATTTTTGTGTCCATACCCTGCCAAGTACAGTGTCGAGATGCTGTTTCGTACGAACAATCCTCCAGTGTTCTGCGTGAAGTAACTGCAGCACTTCCTTTTGCAAAGCTTTAGGGATCAAAACATGTGACTGTCTACTATCATTTTGAACAAGAATCACACCTTTATGTATAGTGAGACTATACCAACACGCAAAGTATCGGCCCACTATTGGGTTCATTATGCTATGCAAGGAACGAGGCCAAAATGTGTGAATGTATGTTAGCAAAATGTTCAAATGTGAATCAGCTTCCTTGGCCTGTGCAATTTTCCTATAGTTCAGCAGAAAAGATTCAAGTAATTCAGAATCCTGAGCATTGATGTGAGAACAAGATTCAGCAGAAGCATCAAAGTCTGTATCAGGGCCAATCAGAAGATGTGGATGTGTGTCCGCATTACCATGTTGAGCTGTTGGACAATACACAAGGTCGTACTGGTATTGAGGCAACAACAAAGCCCATCTTTGCAATTTTTGGGCAGTTCATACAGGAACCATTTTCTTTGGATGAAACAAGGACTGCATCATCAATTCTGTGCAAAAGCACTGCACCAATTCCATAAGAGGAAGCATCGGCTTGCAAGGTAACTGGTTTGTCAGGATCAAAGTAAACTAAGCATTGATCACTGAGCATTCAGTATGAACCAAATATAATAGTCCATTTTCCCAAAGACTGAGTGCAATTCTGGGACATTGCGAGGAACTGGCAAATCTCATGTGGCTAATAAATGCGACTGAAGAGGGCGTACATCTTAACTGTTTATGACATGACCAAGATACTGAAACTCAGGTTTTAAAAAATCACGCTTGTCCAGTCTACACTTTAGTCCTGCATCAGATAACACATGAAACAAAGCAAGCAAATTTGCAATATGATCTTTAGGTGTATGACCTGCTACGACAATATCATCCACATAGTTTGAACAGTTTGGCACTTGAGCTGTTCTAAATACAATTGTAAAATGGCAGGTGTGGAAGCACTGCCAAAAGGTAAATGCAAATATTTAAACAAGCCCAAATGAGTATTCACTACACACACTTTTTAAGGTTCTTCCTCCAGCGGTATTTGAAGATACGCATCGTACAAATCAATTGTCGAAAAGTTGCAACCAGTGTCTAATCTGTCCATGAGATCCTCTGTGTGTGGCAATGGGTAAGTATCAATCACAGTCTGTGGGTTGACCGTAGACTTAAAGTCAACACAGAGGCAAATGCGATCTGAAGGTTTGGTTGGCAAAACCAGTGGACTCACCCATCGACTAGCTTGTACAAGTGCAATAGCTCCACTATCATGCAATTCTTTGAGTTCAGCAGTGACTTTGTCCCGTAATGTAATAGGGATTGTTCTCTCTCGGCAAAATTTTGGCTGAGCATTGTCTTTGCAACAAAATTGTTAGCCTTGCCTAAAACTCCAGAAAAGAGTTCCAGGAATCCTTTCAGCAAGCTAGGTAGACTGTCTTTTGCCTGGAATGCTGATACTGACAACATGTCGTCCTGAATGTTAAAGCCATACAAATCAAATTAATCAAGACCAAACATGTTCTCACATTGCGTGACTGTATCACTGTAAAAGTCACTGTTCTCATATGTGGGTGATACATGGCAGGCAAAGTACATTTTCTGAGAATGGGAATGTCTTGTCCATTATAAGTCGTGAGGTGTGTGTTAATATCAGACATCCATGGGGAGCCTAACATTTCATACGAGGTTTGTCCGGAAAATACGTATAAAAGTTGAATAATGTCTTTATGTTACAAGTTGCAGTCACTGCCAGGTGGGACTACTGCTGTATTCAATCCCATCAATGCTCAGTTCGAGTCAGAGCACTCTGTGTTAAGGTGGGAGTGTGCAACAGCTTGTTGACAGTTACCCATTTTCACCTGCCATCGGCATGGAGCTCTCTCTGATTGAGGAACAGCGCGTCAACATCAAGTTTCTTGCAAAGCTAGGCAAGAATGGCCGTGAGATTTTTGAGTGTTTTAAACAATTCTCTGAAGGAACCAACCGTGAACAAGTGGTTAAAAAGGTTCCGGGATGGCCGAGAAGAAGTGAACGATGACCCTCGCCCAGGACGCCCGTCGACATCGAGTTTTGACACAAATGTTGGACGAATTCGGGCTTGTGTTCTTAAAGACCATAGGTTGACAGTCAGAATGATTGCTGATGAGCTGTCAATCCCCAAAACAATCGTTCACGAAATCCTGACACAAAAATTTCAAATGAAGAAATTGTGTACGAAAATTGTACCGAAGCTCTCGACGCCAGAACAGAAAGCAAAGAGGGTTGAGTGCTATGAGGATTGGTTGGAAGCAGAGGAACGAGGGGACTTTCTCAACCGAGTCATCACTGGAGATGAGTCCTGGTTTTACAAATTTGATGTGGAGCTCAAATCTCAAAGCAAGGAATGGAAACTAGCAGGAGAACCGAGAACAAAAAAGTTGTGAAAATCAAGGTCCAATGTGAAGACAATGTTGATTGTTTTCTTTGATTATAGAGGCATTGTTCACAAGGAATTTGTCCCTCCCGGCCAGAGAGTGAACGGAAATTTTTACGTTGAAGTTGTGACACGTCTCAGAGCTCGTGTGACCCGAGTTCGACCAGAGTTGGCAAAATGGGGCATGTAGATCTTTCATCACGATAATGCGCCCACTCACACGTCACTCGTTGTGCGTGAGTATTTGGCCCGAAGCTCAATCACCGTGACAGACCACCCGCCTTATTCACCTGATTTAGCCCCGTGTGACTTCTTCATGTTCTCGAAATGCAAAATGGTGCTTCGGGGGAGGCACTTGGGAGATGTGGAAGCCATCAAGGTGTAAACAACTTGGCAACTGAACAACATCACAACTGAAGACTTTCAGCAATGTCATCAACAGTGGAAACGGCGTTGGCAGAAGTGTATCGCGTCTCAGGGCAAGTACTTTGAAGGAGACCATATTATAATACCTGAATAATTGTAAAATAAAGTTATTATTCAACTTTTATATGTATTTTCCAGACAAACCTTGTATGTCTAATGGTTCAGCGGTGTAACAGTGGTACCAGTGTCCAAATGAAATTTCCCACGTTTCACAGAAAGAAGCAAATGAACAAAAAGTTCGTTGGACTGGCATAGTGCTGAAGAAAATGCTCGCTTGCTAGTTTTGCTAATGCTTGTTGCAGACTTTGAATATACTGCATTGATGACGTGGACCTTGTGACTAGATTTTTGTGAGTGGGCCGAATTCTTAAGTTTGTTCCATTGGAAACATATGGATTGTACATGGACTTTCTTACCACAAGCGTAACACTGTGCTTGTCAGGAGAGGCAGTCTTGGCATTTGTGCCATGAATAACACTGAGGGCATGACTTAGTTCTGTTCGCCTGTGTAGCTGCCTGTCTAGCAAGCTCTTAATATGGTGTGGAGAGTTGTTTACTCGGTGTGATGAGCACAAGCTGCCACTGCCGAATGGGCTGGTTCACAAACAAGGGACTCAATGCAACAAATTGCTGGCTGCTCAAATTTATTGGCCGTCAGGGCCCCTGAATTGTACTGGTATAATATTTGCAGTACTTGCTGAAATGATGGATCAGACTGTTTCAAAATCTGTTCTCTGAGTTTGACATCAGTTACATTGTACACGATCACATCAAGCAACATAACATCTGAATATAAAGCACCACAAGCACATTTGAATTTGAATTTCCTCATCATACCATGAAAATCTGTTACCCATTCTTGATAAATTTGTTCTGACTGCTCTTTGCAATTAAAGACCTGATCCCTAGCTGCTACCACATTCACTTGTTACCCATTCTTGATAAATTTGTTCTGACTGCTCTTTGCAATTAAAGAACTGATCCCTAGCTGCTACCACATTCACTTGTTGGTCATAATAGTTAGTTAGTGCATCTACAACCTGATCATATGAAAGTGGCATTAGGAAACAGTTTTTGGATGAGTCTAAACACTGCACTTCCTACCATAGACAATAGATAGGAAAGTTTCACAGTACCTGGTACATTGTGAGCAATTACGTGGGCTTCAAACTGTTGCAACCACTCAAGCTATTCCTCTTCTTGTTCATGAAACTGGAGAAAAGGTGGTTTAGCACTTGGAGCTGCTGTGGGTGTTGCTTGTGCTGCATTAGTAGTTTGGTTCACCAGGAGCTCCTGTGCCGTGTTTAGCAGTGAGGATATTTGCTGGCTCTGAAACTGAAACATCTGCATTAGCTGTGTTGCATCTAATGCTGGCAGCTGTGGCGTCTCAGCAGGGGGTGGGATAGGTGGGGCGGGCATGTCAGAAGAGACAAATGCAAGAAACAGACAAGGCAAACAAGAAAAATAAGTACAAAAGCAAAGAAAATGTCTGCAATGCCCACTCGAAAACACCGATTAGCAAAAACATGATAAGAGACTGTTAAAGCAAGTAAACACCCCTGCTAAGAAAAGACAAGAGAGAATTAAGGCGCCAGCAAAACACAAAAGAAAATTCCATGGCCATGAGGCATGGGGTTTCTTTTTGAATCCACATCATCAATTTTTTGTATCCTGCCTACTCCTCTAATATAAGGTGCCTAGAAAAATGTTTTCTTGGATTGTTAGACAACAGTTCAATCACATCTTATTAATGAAGCTTATTACAGCAAGTTAAATTGACAATAATTAACTTTGCATCTTCACAAAGATGTGTCGCAAGCAAATGGTGACATGCAAATAATCAGCATCCTTTGGTATATACAATTTCACTGCAGGCAAAACAATACAGTTCATAAGTCCCTGCTGTAGCATTTCTATGATGGCCCGTCCTCCACTGTGGCCATGGCAATGTGGTGCGATGCTTATATTCTCTTCGAGTAGATGTCGCTCCTGTCTCGGTGTCATCCTAGAGAGTGTACTTCTGGCTGACATCATCTCACAGCCCTCTCTTCTCTGATCTTCATGCCAGCACTTGTCGTTACTCCTGAACAATCTTGGTGGTCAATACCAGCTCCCAATGTAGAACATACAAAATTTGGATTTGTGAGAAATATCAATGTAAATAATATAAAAATAAATTTTATAAATGTAGGTTAGGGGAAAAAAAAAAAAAAAAAAAGACATAAATAATATAAAAATAAATTTTGTATTTTACAATTATTCTAAGTGTAATATTTTACTTCCTCTTCCTCTCCCTCTATGATGAGTACCAATTTTAACAGGTCACAAATCAATGCCATATCTATCTACACAAGTTACATCATCATTGTGGTTGGAAGAAACCAGTGGTTGGCCATTATTGTAATTGATTTCTGATGAATCACTACTTGAATGTGCAAGAGGACTGTATTCATTGTCCAGTGTGTCACTTACATTGCACTCTCTCTGAAATTCTTCTGCTTCAGACTAAATTGGAGGAATCTGAAGAGCTTCTTTAATCTATTATATTAAGTTGTTGCATAAATCCGTAGCAGTTTTGTTTTGCGCATTGACATTCCAGTTATTATGGGTTTATTTTTCAATTACCATTTTTTATTTGTAGTTAACTGTTGCTTTTTGAGTTTACATATTGTCATTTGGATATAGTGTGTGGAGGTGTGGACACTAGAAAATGGAATGCCAAGTGGAAGGATTGGAACATTTCCAACATATTCTTCTGTTTCAGGTCAATACAGGAGTGACAGCAGTGGAGGCAATCAGAAATATTTGCAGTATGTATGAGGATTATGCCATTGGACAGAGCACAACAAGAAAATGGTTTCCTGATTTTAGGGAGGATAATTTTGACATTAGTGATTTCCACATTTGTGGTTCGATGAAGAGCAGTTAAACGCATTAATCCACAATGATCCTTTTCAGTGTACTTGACAACTGACAGACGTGATGAAATGTGATCATTACACAATCATGTGACATTTGCATACAATGAGGAAGGTTCAAATCAGTTGTGTGTGTAGTGCATGCTCAAAGCCAAAATCACAAAAATCAATGGGTGGACATATGTGCATCTCTGCTTGCTTGTCATCAATTGGATTGCGAACAACACTGACCATTCCCATCGTGTGTCATTACTGGCAATGAGAAATGATGTCTTTATGCTAACATGAGGAAAAGAAAGGAATTGTTGAGGCCAAACAAAGCAACAGCTCTTCATACAAAAATCTGTGTGCCTTCACAAAAAATATTGTTTTGCATCTGGTATAACAGTGATGGAGTGGCGTACCAAGAATTGATTCCACAACCATGACTGCTGACATTTATTATCAACAACAGAGGCATGTTACAAATGCAATTCAAGAACAATGACCAGGAAGACAGCATGAAGTGATGCAACTCCATGATAACACCTGCCCGCATTCTGCTGGACATCTAAAAACACTGTACAGAAGTTGAGTTGGGAAGCCATTTTGCACCCACCTTATTCTCCTGATCTTGCACCCTCACTTTTTCACCTTTCTGCTCTCTATCAAACATTCTTCAAGGAACCAGATGAAAATGCATTTTGAAAATGTTTCAATGAGTTCCTCACCTCAAATCCACATTATTTCTACAGTTAGCATTGATAGACTGTTGTAGTTAGTGGAGGAGAATATATTATTGATAAATAATGTCTCTGTGGCAAGTATCTGCTGTGTTTATTAAACTTATGGAAAAATACTACGAACTTATGGACCAACCCAATAGTTACCAGTTGAACTGCTAGTGACAACAAACAGATGCACAGAAACTGTTGCATGCACCACTGTATGAAGTTCATCATTTTTGGCTAATAAAAGTGCCAAATAAATTAGGGAAAATGCATGCTGCAAGAAGTTGTCATTTGACCATCATTGGGAACCAATGGTAAATGTGTAATTATCTTAAAAAATTGTAATTACCAAACAAAACAATTAAAGCAAGTTAAATATCCTCTGTAACACTTAAAAGGAATAAAATCACAGGAGTAGACCATTTTAAACACAGAAGAAATTTGCATCTTAAAATAAAAAGTATTCAATTGACTCGTGCAGTTCTAGTGTTAATCTCTGCATCAAAGGAATGTATCAACAATCTTTGCTTCATGATACACTATGGGGAGGTTTAGGAGTTCACCTCAGACATTGTTCACCTGTTTATGCGTCAAACGCTATATTATATCTAAAAACAAAGATGATGTGACTTACCAAACGAAAGTGCTGGCAGGTCGATAGACACACAAACAAACACAAACATACACACAAAATTCAAGCTTTCGCAACAAATGGTTGCTTCATCAGGAAAGAGGGAAGGAGAGGGGAAGATGAAAGGATGTGGGTTTTTCCAATCCCGGGAGGGGAAAGACTTACCTTAGGGGGAAAAAAGGACAGGTATACACTTTCACACACACACACACCCATCCGCACATACACAGACACAAGCAGACATTTGTAAAGGCAAAGAGTTTGGGCAGAGATGTCAGTCGAGGCGAAAGTACAGAGGCAAAGATGTTGTTGAAAGACAGGTGAGGTATGAGCGGCGGCAACTTGAAATTAGCGGAGATTGAGGCCTGGCGGATAACGAGAAGAGAGGATATACTGAAGGGCAAGTTCCCATCTCCAGAGTTCTGACAGGTTGGTGTTAGTGGGAAGTATCCAGATAACCTGGACGGTGTAACACTGTGCCAAGATGTGTTGGCCGTGCACCAAGGCATGTTTAGCCACAGGGTGATCCTCATTACCATCAAACACTGTCTGCCTGTGTCCATATGCGAATGGACAGTTTGTTGCTGCTCATTCCCACATAGAAAGCTTCACAGTGTAGGCAGGTCAGTTGGTAAATCACGTGGGTGCTTTCACACGTGGCTCTGCCTTTGATTGTGTACACCTTCCGGGTTACAGGACTGGAGTAGGTGGTGGTGGGAAGGTGCATGGGACAGGTTTTACACCAGGGGCGGTTACAAGGGTAGGAGCCAGAGGGTAGGGAAGGTGGTTTGGGGATTTCATAGGGATGAACTAAGAGGTTACGAAGGTTAGGTGGATGGCGGAAAGACACTCTTGGTGGAGTGGGGAGGATTTCATGAAGGATGGATCTCATTTCAGGGCAGGATTTGAGGAAGTCATATCCCTGCTGGAGAGCCACATTCAGAGTCTGATCCAGTCCTGAAAAGTATCCTGTCACAAGTGGGGCACTTTTGGGGTTCTTCTGTGGGAGGTTCTGGGTTTGAGGAGATGAGGAAGTGGCTCTGGTTATTTGCTTCTGTACCAGGTCAGGTGGGTAGTTGCGGGATGCGAAAGCTGTTTTCAGGTTGTTGGTGTAATCGTTCAGGGATTCCGGACTGGAGCAGATTCATTTGCCACGAGTACCTAGGCTGTAGGGAAGGGGCCGTTTGATGTGGAATGGGTGGCAGCTGTCATAATGGAGGTACTGTTGCTTGTTGGTGGGTTTGATGTGGATGGATGTGTGAAGCTGGCCATTGGACAGGTGGAGGTCAACGTCAGGGAAAGTGGCATGGGATTTGGAGTTGGATCAGGTGAATCTGATGGAACCAAAGGAGTTGAGGTTGTAGAGGAAATTCTGGAGTTCTTCTTCTTCTTCACTGTGAGTCCAGATCATGAAGATGTCATCAATAAATCTGTACCAAACTTTGGGTTGGCAGGCCTGGGTAACCAAGAAGGCTTCCTCTAAGCGACCCACGAATAGGTTGGCGTATGAGGGGGCCATCCTGGTACCCATGGCTGTTCCCTTTAATTGTTGGTATGTCTGGCCTTCGAAAGTGAAGAAGTTGTGGGTCAGGATGAAGCTGGCTACGGTAATGAGGAAAGAGGTTTTAGGTAGGGTGGCAGACGAAAGGAAAACCCACATCCTTTCGTCTTTCCTTCTCCTTCCCTCTTTCCTGATGAACAACCATTTGTTGTGAAAGCTTGAATTTTGTGTGTATGTTTGTGTTTGTTTGTGTGTCTATCGACCTGCCAGCACTTTTGTTTGGTAAGTCACATCATCTTTGTTTTTAGATATATTTTTCCCACGTGGAATGTTTCCCTCTATTATAAACGCTATATTATGTTAGATTTGGTGCACTATTCATTCCAGTAGGCAGAGGATGGATAGGCAGATAGATAAGAGGCAAGGAAGATGACAGTCAGTTTGAAATATTGTACTACAGCTCCTCAAAAATGAGTAAATTTTGCTGGTAAAAAGAAAGAGTGTATAAAATTTAAAGAGGAAATATCAAAGTTAAAGGATTATATATCTAGCTTATGACTTATGATCAATGTGCTAAAAGTAGATGTAAGTAAAATTACATTCAAAAATCTGATGTCGAAGGAAAATACGATGAAATTCAATCAAGAAATCATGACTTCTTCAGACAAGTGGAGATAAGTTGTGTACAAAAACAGTCCACAGAAAGTGGAAAACTGAAAGAAGTGTGAAAACAGTGCAAATTTCACACACAACAACCTCTATGGAGCACTAACTATAATGAACAATGAACAATATAAGGAAAAGATAAATTGCTACTTACCGTAATGCTGACACGTTAAGTTTCAGACAGGCAGGCACATTAGCTTTTGGCCACAACCTTACTTAGAAAAAGAAAGAGAAACACACACATTCATTCACACAAGCAAGCACACTAAAGCACATGTGACCATCATCTCCGGCAGGTCCGACTAGAATGAATTATGAAGACTCTGCAAGTGAATAAAGTACTCTAGAATGGTGAGGATAAGCAATTGAAATAGCAAAAAAGTGGGAAACTGAAAAAAGTGTGAAAGCAGTGCAAATTTAGTGGGCAACTGCTATGAAGTAAAAAGAGGACTGAGTGCACTAAAATATGTGTAACTACATTTGTCAAGGCTGATGTGTCATTTACAAAAATTAACAAACTTACAAAGCTATCAGAAATAGGCGAGCTGTCTTCCAACAGTTTCATTGTGCTCATTGAAGCATTGAATGATGCTTATAACAACAAAGCAACCATATCCACCCGGAAATTGGAGAAATATTTGGGACTGCTGGTGTATGCCAACGCTCTAGTGTTCAACACTGCACTGCTATGATCTGCCATGGTGGTCCTGAGTTAACTACGAAATACTGCAGTAAGTGAACAGTTCAAAAATATATGTAAATACTTCAAAAATGTTAATATGATAAATGGAAATGGAACTGGATGCAGATTTCACACTTGCCAAGGTTTACATTTAAATGGGCTAGTTAAATATCTAGTAACAAAGAACATGCTTTGTATAATAGTAAACAAGCCTCCCATACTAAATGCACAGAAAATAACGCTAGAATTGGATCAACAGACACACTACAGTTCTTTTTTAGTTTACATGTGAAGACTGATTGTGCTGACAAATTTCAAAGTGAACTACACACGTCAAAAAAAGTTTTACATCACCTCAGTTCTGACAGTTCCGCAACCTGTGCGGAAAATTGGAATAGAGATCAACATAAACATCATTTCCATCCTTTTTATTGCTCATGAAAACCACACATTGCAAATTGTACCACCATACAGTGAGACCTTCAGAGGCGGTGGTCCAAATTGTTGTACACACCGGTATCTCTAATACCAAGTAGCATGCCCTCTTGCATTCATACATGGTTGTATTCGTCATGGCATACTATCCACAAATTCATCAAGGCACTGTTGGTCCAGATTGACCCACTTCTCAACGGTGATTCGGGGTAGATCCCTCTGAGTGGTTGGTGGGTCACAGCATCCATAATCCGCCCTTTTCAATCTATCCCAAGCATGTTTCATAGGGTTCATGTCTGGAGAATATGCTGGCCACTTTAGTTGAGTGATGTCATTATCCTGAAGGAAGTCATTCACAAGATGTGCACGATGGGGGCATGAATAGTCATCCATGAAGGTGAATGCCTCGCCAATATGCTGTCAATATGGTTGCACTATGCCTTCCATGATCACCAGCGGTGTACGTCGGCCCCACATAATGCCACCCCAAAACAGCAGCGAACTTCCACCTTGCTACACTCGCTAAACAGTGTGTCTAAGGCCTTCAGCCTGACTGGGTTGCCTCCAAACACATCTCTGACGACTGTCTGGTTGAAGGCATAAGTGACACTCATTGGTGAAGAGATTGTGATGCCAATCCTGAGCATCCATTCGGCATGTTGTTGGGCCCATCTGTACGTCGCTGCTTGGTGTCATGGTTGCAGAGATGGACCTCGCCATGAACTTCGGGAGTGAAGTTTGAGTCGTAACATGACATCCTGTGGCTGCACAAAAAGCAACATTCAACATGGTGGCATTGGTGTCAGAATTCCTCCGAGCCATAATCCGTAAGTAGTGGTCATCCAATGCAGTAGCAGCCCTTGGGCGGCCTGAGTGAGGCATGTCATTGACAGTTCCTGTCTCTCTGTAGCTCCCCAATGTCCGAACAACATCACTTTGGTTCACTCCGAGACACCTGGACACTTCCCTTGCTGAGAGCCCTTCCTGGCACAAAATAACAATGCAGACCTGACTGAACTGTGGGATTGATTGTCTAGGCATGGTTGGACTACAGATAACACGAGCCGTGTACCTCCTCCCTGGTGGAATGAGTGGAACTGATCTGCTGGCGGTCCCTCTCTGTCTAATAGGTGCTGCTCATGCATGGTTGTTTACATCTTTGGGTGGGTTTAGTGACATCTCTGAACAGTAAAAGGGACTATGCCTGTGTTACAGTATCAACAGTCAACATCGATCTTCAGGAGTTCTGGGAACCAGGGTGATGCAAAACTTCTTTTGATGTGTGTACATTCAGACAGGACAAACTCTGTCTTGTAACAACTCGAAGTTATTTTTGCACGTCTTCATCAGATCTTTAAAAAATAAGGCAGGTGACTTTAGTGTTGTTGTGTACATAGTTCCGCGTAGTCAGCGCGTACACAAATTTCCCACTAGAGTGCGCCCCGCTAAGCACAACAGAGCAGGCGCAGCACTCGTCCATCTCCACACTACGAGATGGTGCTGTCTTAGAGACAGACCAAATTCTACTTCCGCCGATCCGCGTATTAATATGTAACGCAGCCAGTGAGATTGCTACTAACGTAGAACCTTTTCCCCTTGCGGATCACACTCGCGCAGTGATACCTGAACGTGCGAGGTATTATAACAAGTGTACAGACTTCTGATTACTCAGTCTGCATTAGTCTGCATTAGTCTGTAGTCAAGTTTCAGTCTGCACCTAATAAGATTATCATATTCCTGTACAGAGCCATGATGAGAAATGTATAGACACTTTGTCAAATATCAGAGATATGTGAGAATAAGATTAACGTACCAAGACCAAAGGAACTTCAGATTGTCAATTGTAAATAGCACCCAGAATGAAGTAACATAATGTCTATGCTTTTTATTATTTTAATAAATGTGTGTGAAAATTAATCAAGTTCTGTTTAAAGTTGGTCACCGTTAATCTGCTACTCTAAGTGTGCAAGTGGCATTTCTATCATCGACCTAACGGCAGAAGATAAACATGCCACGATGAGACCACGAGACATATTGCTGACACTCGCCTACTTCGTTAGAGTGACAAGTAAAATAATCTGATGGTGTGTGTACCGAAGGTCTTACAGTACGCACACCACAAGTGTTCTACTAGGAGAAAGCAAAAATTCTGTTCTATGAGTTGATGAACACTGGCTAAATGTGAATCAACTGTACTTGTGTGAGCCATCATGCTATGTTTAATATCAAATTTCTATTGAAGTCTGAAGTACTATAGAGGTACTTCAGTATAGATCATCAGCAATGATCATTGGGCAAAATGCATTAATCTTGACATCTATAATTTCTGCACTGATTGTGTATTTGAGGCAGCTGCTATATTATTGTCAGGTCCCAAACTAATTGTGGAGTCTGTACAGCAATGGTGATGTCTTCATAGAGGTACTAGATAGAATAATCTCCCACTTGCAAATATACATCAACATAGAATTTTAATCTTTGGGGATATAAATATTGACCTTAGGGTTACAACAACAAAGCTCTTACACTTGCTTAACATCCTCAGGTTACACAATATCTTTTGTGTAAACAACAAGCCAACAAGAAAGTTACCATATATGAATAACATTATAACAAATATAGAAAGAAATATATATGAAACAGGGATTTTTAATACTGTGTACCTATCAGATCATGAAGGATATGCATAAAATTGCTGACAAAAAATCTTAAGGGTATGTTAGAATCACTAATGATATTCATATCAATGCTTCCAGATTGCAGCTATGTATGATAGAATGGGCCAACTTCCAGTATCAATTTACAAATGTTGATGAAGCTTTTGACAACTTTGTCAATCTAGTTTCTAAATTGTTTAATAAGTGCTGCCCGGAAGTATTAAAAAGACACCAGGAGAAACAAAGCAAAAGTAATCATAGAAGTTTACATCAAGGCAACTATATTCAGCAGTCACAAAACAAGTGCAAGGTTACTCAAAGCGGAACAGGATAATACTAACAGAACTACTTGTGATACTACCAATATCACACCTGACGAAATGAATAACTTCTTATTAATTCCGGCAATAAAGGACATCCAACTCAATCCAACTCAACAAAATGACAACTGTAAGTCAGGCATAAAAAAAAATAAAAAAAAGATTCATATCATGCAACAAACCTGCAACATCTACATTCAAGTGGAGAAAAGAGAAACTATATTCAGCAATCACAAAATGAATCCAAGGTTGCTTGGAGAGTTAGCAAAGCAGAACTGTGTTCTACCAATACAATCACTTGTGGTTCCACTAAAAATAGAGCAACTCAAAATGAGAATACAAGTATGGTCTGTCAAATATTGTTCTCAAAAGATAGTGGACATTATAATACAGTGACTTTGTGTAGCAATAAATTGGATTTTTATGAATTGTTCTTTTACAACCTGCATAAATATAACAGTAGTTATCCATCTACATAAACATGTGTTGATAACTTCCAGCCTATTTGTCTTGTAGCAATACTTTCCAAATAGTAGGACTTTGTGTGTACCAACAAATTTACAAACATTTCACCTGCTATGGAACACTGGCAGAGACTCAGTATGGATTTAGGGAAAACACTGAAAGGTTCTGAAAATGTTGTTTCAACAATTCTCAGTGCCTTTGAAGGAAAATCTGTTGATGCTCTATTTACTGACCTAAGCAAGGCATTTCACGCTATGAGTCACCGGATTCTAATAGATAAACTGAGGTGCTATGGTATTCAAGATACAGAACTCAGCCTTATAGAATCATATCTTGACAATAGAAAGCAGAAGCAGAAGGTATACTTTAATGGTGTGAGTTCTGGATTCCTAGGTTTCAAGAGGCATGCATGAAGGTTCTGTACTGGGACCCTTATTGTTTATAATCTATATTTATTACCTATGTAGTATCATGCCTTGTAAATCTGTTCCATTTGCTGAAAATATCACTTTCATTGCAACTGGGAATGACATAAAGGATCTAAAGGAACAAAGCAAAGCTGACCTAAGAATTTCTGGTAACTGGTTGAAAGACAATGAATTAACCATAAACCAAAATAAAATAAAAAATCTAATTTTTAGTTTATATAGTACCAACAATGACTCTGTGTTGGCTACTCTTCTTGGTGTACACTTGTGTTCCAAATTAACTTGGAACCTCCACACAGATTCAATATGCACAAAATCATCAAGAGTCATATACCTGTTACATAAACTTAAGAGTGTGTATGAGTGAAAACATTGTGCCCAGCTCCTATTACACTTTTTTTTGTAGTCACATAACATACTGCAGGCTGCTTTGGTGTAGCTCCACTGGGTCAAAAAAAAGTTTCCGTGTAGCAGAAAAAGGATCAGATGTGTAGTGGGTATTTTCAAAAACAATCTATCATGTAGGCTGCTTGTGACATTCGCCTGCTTTATTTATTCGTTTATAGTCCTCAGTGTCATCTTACTGCATTATTATACTGGCTGAAAAATGGGGGATGGAAGTTCAACACTGACTACTGTAAATGATGTAGCTGATAGTTTCATAACTGTATTTCACAGTTCTTTACTTTCACTGTTCACAACCACCCAAGATTACACAATTATATGGCCAGTTCACTGTTGGTAAATGTTGATAAGCCTCATTAATAGGTTGCAGGCAACATGTTGCCTGCTACAATAGTTGCTGTTGAACATCTATGAGCAGTAAAATCCTAACCACACAGTTCACAGTTCTTGCAGAATAATACGGTACGTGTGACGCTATTTTTCAAATAAATTAAACAGACATTGTCATTAATTGTTCTAACACACAGCCTATTTGTGTTACACTTATTCCACTTAAGTTGATGCATTGTTGTTAATCTAACCAATTCATGTTTCACATCTGGAAATTGGCCGTGGACTGACTGTCCAGGGTCCAAAAATTGGTCTTTATATATCCTCACAATAATAGACAGTGAAACTATACATTGTTTGATGTATAAGTTACAGAAATTACTATTCAAACATAACTCACTCAAGTAACTGAATACATCAAAAAATTCCTTCTTTTAACAGTTTGTTCTATCACTAAGGTTAGGCCAAATTATTTGTTTAATTAAAGAAATTACCAGATATAATTATACAAACAACACTTTTGACAAACCTGGTAATTATTTTGGAATTAATTAAGGGCTGACTTTTTTAATGTGTTTTCGAATAGAGCCAAATATATACTTTAAGAATCCTAGTAGTTCTTTTTCCAAATGTTTATAATTAGTACTGAATTTACTTTTGTTTATAAGTCAACAATAGAATCTAAGTCAGAAAACAATTACTAATTTCACCCTACAATGATATGTAGCAAAAGATATTAACCAGGAGTGGTCAAAATAAATTAGGAAATTATTCACAAACCAAAAACTAAGTACAAAATTAGAGCTGCTGCTATATTCCTTAAGACTGAGGGGCAACCTCTCTCTTTTATGGAAATGCAGATTACACTCATGCGTGTTAATGATAATTAGGAAAAAATGAAAATAAAATGAATTTATGGAGCAGAGGGGAAAACAAGAGAGGAAGTAAAGAGATCCCAGCTTGCTTCATAACATGCTTTTCAAGAAACTGGGTTTCATAACAGTCTCATCATTATTAATACTACTCTGCACAAAAGAAAACCAAGGGAACTACACATTAAGGCAATCATTTCATCATCACAATACAAGTCACAAAGAAAAGATTGACCAGCCCTTTACAAAAGTAACTGATACTCACAATAGCTATATATACCTTGGAGTAAATCTGTTGACTTCACTGCTGCCAGAAGCATACACTACCTCACTGAAAACCCTCAGAAATGTTCTACAAAACTGGCTTAAAAAGATGGTTTTCTGTGCCATAGGGGAATTTTCTGGTTGTGCAAAAGAAGATCTAAAATTTTAACTTATGTTTGAATGTAAGTCTATGTGACGTAACGTTTTTCTTTATTATTGTATGTACCTTTATATATTATTCAATTTGTACAAACTTAACATCAATAGAATGAAAAATGATCAAAGATGAAATAAATAAATAAATAAATCAATACTGAGCAAGTGTGGAGAGCCTCCAGATGTAGAGCATGTCAGAAAACAAGAAAACACAAAAAATACATACACTGAAAAACAAATATGTTAATGTGTCTTCAACACAATCCAAGTGAAATGGTCCTTACGGACATGGAGTAGAGTCAAAAAAATTTAAAAATATTTTCATTTAAAAGGTAATATCAAGCTTGTCAAAAAACACGTAAATGTTCAGTACCCTGATGTGCCTATGATAATTCTTAAGCTACTGCAGCCATGCCTCTTCAAACAGAAAAATCATTTTACAACATTTATTTACAATGATTGCATTACTGCACTAAATTTGTACAGTTGTCAGATTGTACATAATACTTGTATTGTTTGGTATTATTAGTAATATATGTACATCTGTTGGTATTACTGAGAATTTCATCAATGGAGTATAAGGAGATGGCCACCAATAAATCCTTTAGGCTCCTCCTGAACTGATATTTATTAGATGTTAAACTATTTATGGCTGCTGGAAAGGTTTTGAAAATAGTGTATTCCTGAATATCGTCACCCTCCTGGACTAAAGTAAATGACTTTAAACCTTTGTGAAGATTATTGTATGAACTGATTTGTTGGCTTGAAAAAGAGATGTGTTTTGAATGACAGATTTCATTACCCTTAATGAATGTAGTGGGAAGCAGTAGTTAGTAAAGTATTCCTGATTCCCTAAACAGTCCTCTATAGGATGTTCTTGAGTTCACACCACAAATAATTTTTACTACACACTTTGGACTCAGAAGACTTCAGCTTGGCTTGATGACATCACAGAACGAAAATAAGCACTGTTTGTTGGATGTTTAATTTTTATAATGCCTATATCTGACAATATTCTTGTTGCAAATAGAGATTTGTTTAGACACTTTAGCAGTTTTGCAGTATATTAACCCATGTTGAATTTATTATAAAGCTGAAATCCGAAGAATTTAACACTGTCTGCTTCTTCTATCTGCTTATCATCATATTTTAGTCATATACCGGTAGAAAACCTCTTGCAAGCTCTAAACTGCATATAATGTATTTTTTGCAATTTAGTGAATTGGTTAAGAACATGTATTGATGTTTTTCCAAGACTATGCTTAATTTGCTATTTATGGAAATATCTGTATCATTTGCAAACGAATCAAAATTGGCAGCCAGTAATGTTACAAATGAAAGGTCATTTAATTGAACAGATAAAAAATCTTCTCACCAAATGGCGGCAGAACACACACATAAAAGAAGGTTAAAATTAGGCAAGCTTTTGGGACCAGTGGCTCCTTCTACAGGCAGAAGGGTTGAAGGGGAAGGAAGAGGGATGAAGGGAAAGGACTGGAGAGGTGTAGGAAAAGGGGTAGATTTTGGGAAAGTCACCCAGAACTGTGGGTCAGGAGAGACTTACCGGACATGATGAGAAGGAAGACTGACTTGTGGGGACTGCATCGGATGAGATTTTAAAACCTGAGAGCTTAAAGGTGAAAGACAGGGTAATATGCAAAACAGAGATTACTGCTTAAACATCATCCATGAGTTAATGAGATTTAGAAGCTAAGCGCATTGTATGTAACAGAGGTGGGAGGGGGATGTGGTGAAAAATAGACAGGTAAGACAATGAAAGATGTAGAAAATTGAAACAGAGTGAATAAAGAGTAGTTACTGTGAAATATTGCTGAGATGGAAGAAATCAACATAAATTAAGGCTAGGTGGCTGGTGAGAACCAAGGAGGGACATGTTAGAATGCTGGTTCCCACATGCGGAGTTCTGAAAAACTGGTGTCTTGGGGAAGAATCCAGATGGCGCATGTGGTGAAACAGGCGCCGATGTCATGATTTTCATGTTGTAGAGCACGCTCTGCAACAGGATACAGCATGTTTCTAGTACACACCCTCTGTCTATGTCCATTCATCCTAATCGATGATTTGGTGGTAGTCATGCTGATGTAAAAAGCCGAACAGTGTTTACATGACAGCTGGTATACGACATGTGCCGTTTCACAAGTGCCTCTCCCTTTGATAGTATATGTTTTGCCAGTTACAGATCTGGTATAGGTGGTGGCAAGAGGGTGCATAGGGCAAGTCTTGGAGTGGAGATGGTCACAAGGAGAAGGGTGTGGATGGAGATTGTGAGGGTGACAAAAAGCTATTCTAGGTGTGGTTGCAAAATGTTGGATAGAATGGATCTCATTTCAGGGCATGATTTTAGGAAGTCATGGCCTTGTTGAAATAGCTGATTAATACAGTCAAGGCCAGGATAATACTGACTGACCAGTGGTGTGCTACATAGTTGCTTGTATGGAGGGATCAGCAGTACCAGGATTGAATGTGATGACCTGGGAAATCTGCTTTTGAACTAGGCTGAAGGGGTAATTATGCCCAATGAAGGCTGAGGTGAGAATGGTGGTGTATTGCTGTAAAGAGTCTGCATCCAAACAAATACGTTTGCCTCGAATCACAAGGCTGTTTGGGAGGGAATGTTTGGCATGCAAAGGATGGCATCTGTCAAAATGTAAGTACTGTTGTTTGTTGGTAGGTTTAATGTGGCAGAAGTGTGTAGCTGGCCAGTGGTGAGGACAAGGTCAACATCAAGGAAAGTGGCACGGGATGTGGAATAGGACGATGTGAAATTTAATTTGGAGAAGATATTAAGAGATTTCAGGAATGAAAATTCCAGGTCAGCCTCACCATATGTCCATTTTTATGGAACATGTTATAAAATAAGTGCTTTCAACAGAATATATTCTTTTCCTTCAACTGACATAAATAAGAAAGATAATTTTATTCCTTCAAAAAGTAATGATCAAGGTTTTGTAACAAAAAGTGATTTAAATATTACTAAAGGCATCACTGATTTGCAATGCTGCATTTATGAAATGACTGTTCAACCTGTGTAAAGATGCTGTTACAGAAGTTAATGGAGAGTCACCACTGAAATTTCTTTTGACAAAGGCAATTTTAATTTTAGATCCAAATTTGGTGGCGTTCAAATCAGAAGAAGCAACCACTCATTTACATTTATGCCTTCAGAGAGAATGGCTTCCTGGAATGCAGGCTGGTAATTAAAACCATCAATTTAAGGAGTTAATTTCATTACTGTGAATAAAAGAATGTCCATGTACAAATGAAAGGAACATAGACTAGGTCATCATTAGGTCATACTTTTAAGCTCATCTGAAGAAGGGGAATTTCCTAATCTAAGATCTTTGGTAAGATTTATTCCCATACTTTCTCATGGGAATGTGTCATTGGAATGGAGGTTTTCTGTGATTTCAGAATGTGTCATAGGACATTGAAAAGAAATAATGCTGACTGCTCAATGGCAGATTATTGATGCTAGCATTTCTTCTGGAGGGATAGTAAATGTTGAAATAATGAAACAATTGATACATTCAGTGAAAAATGCTTTCTCATTATGTGGAGTCACTGGAAAAGCAGGAAAAAGAGAACAGAAGGAAAAGCGAGGTACAAAAAGACAGCTGATGAAGAAATTAAACTTCTTACAATGAAAAAGTTAAAATTATTAGCAAATACTGGGAGGGATGTGGCCCTTGTTGAAGAATAAATGCAAGCTCTTAAAAAGTAATTTCACATAAAACTTTCTTCCTTATGGTTTTGTATGTTTGAGACTTCTATGGAATTTATTATAATTTTAAAATAGATTTCTTTAAATCAGTGTATAGAGAAGATTATGTACACACAATGTGTATTAATGTAACTTGTGTATTGTTCTGTTAAATATTCATTTGTGTAACATTAAAATAAAGGAACTATACTTTCCACATCATCAAAGGGAAGCTCAATTTATTAAATACTGATTCACGAGAAGTCTTCCAAAGAGTGTGTAAATTTTGGATTTACGTTACACTGTATTTTGCCAATATTTTTTATTTAAGTAGTAGATCATTAGTTAAACTTATCATTACCTGACCACAGACAATAAATTCATGTATTACTTTCAATTTTTATCACAATTTTTGATGGTCAAGTCAGTTAATTTAATTGTATTTTAGGGATCAATTTTGTTGTGTCTAGACAAGACAGCCTAGACACAATGAGAGGAAGCCGAAAGGCATGCGCTAAGCTAAAGCAGGGTGCGTGAGGTCTGAAACAGGATACGTAATGAATGCTATAAAGAAAAGTACGTAGCTTCTGGAATACTTAACTTTAATCCATCCTTTTGGTACATCTGGAGATTGTGGCGATACAAGTGAGACTCTTTAGATACATGCAATGTTACTAATGGTGCCTTGCTAGGTCGTAGCCATTGACTTCGCTGAAGGCTATTCTAACTATTTGCTCGGCTAATGAGCTATGCTTCGTCCGTGTAGTCACTAGCAAAGTCGTCCGTACAACTGGGGCGAGTGCTAGTCCGTATCTCGAGACCCGCCTTGTGGTGGCGCTCGGTCTGCGATCACACAGTACAGTGGCGACACGTGGGTCCGACATGTACTAATGGACCGCGGCCGATTTAAAGCTACCACCTAGCAAGTGTGGTGTCTGGCGGTGACACCACATTCCCCCCCCCCGCAAATCGCCGAACGGTCGTGTTATAAGGCTTCCGCCCACCGTGGGGAGGACCCCATGTTGACGTATGCGATGAGGTGGGGAGCCTAACAACAGGCGAGGCTGTGCCACCCGCACCCGGCCATTCGGTCCGAGGGGAGCTAGGAAACGCCTGAAAACCTAGTCCAGGGTGCATGTCAACATGCGGTGTATGCGCCCGTAAAGAGACAGGAGGGGCCGAAGGGTCGACCTCCATTGCGTCGGGGTACCCGACGCACGAAGACGCCATATGGTCCGGAGCAGGCAAGAGTTCCATGGTCGAGGACAGCTGGTCACAGGAAGCGATCGGCGGCGCGTGACCCAGGGAGGCGCTTGGCGGCTGCAGCGAAGCGTCCACTGCGGGCGGCGCCGGCTGGAGGACAGGCGGCGGCGGCGGAGGCGGCGGCGGCGGTGCGTCGCCACGGGGCAAAATGGAAGGCAGCGTCGGTAACACCTGGGGATGAGGCGAGCCAGTAGATGGGTCCCCAGGGCGCTGACCGGACGGCACCATTGCTGAAAGCAGACAGGGAGTGGCAGAACCCGTGCGACGACAGAGGCGCAGCTGATTGAGATGCCGATGCACCTCACCAGAGGCCCCCAAAACCAAATACATCGCGCGGCCGAGGCAGCGAAGAATGCGCCCTGCGAGCCAACGCCGTGAACCTCGATCGTTGCGATAGAATACAACGTCGCCTGGAGCAAAAGCAGAAGACTGCCGCTGCACAGGAACCTGATGCGGCGGGTGCAGCAAAGACATCAAGGTTCGATGAGGACGACTGTGGAGCAACTCAGCCGGCGAGCGACCATCTCGAGGCTGAGAGCGATACGATGACAAAAAGAGCAACAACGCGTCCTCCCGAGAATGCGACTCTTTCAACTTCAACATCTGTGACTTGAAAGTCCGGACCAATCATTCAGCGGCACCGTTTGACTGAGGCGAAAACGGCGCGGATGTCAGATGTTGAATACCATTGGCCTGGCAGAATGACTGAAATTCGGCGGACATGAATTGTGGGCCATTGTCGGAAACAATAGTCTGCGGAAGACCTTCAATGCAAAAGATAGCAGACAACGCTTGGATGGTGGCAGTTGACGTCATGGAAGACATCCGGACAACAAAAGGAAAATTACTGAAGGCATCTACCAGAACCAACCATCGAGCATTCCAGAATGGACCAGCAAAATCGATGTGCAAGCGTTGCCAAGGGGAAGTGGCTTTTGGCCACGCAAAGACTTTCCGCGGCGGTGCGGATTGTTGTTCGGCACACACCAAGCAAGAAGAACACATATTCGTAATCGCAGCATCGATTCCGAACCAAGTACAGTGCTGACGAGCAAGTTGTTTCGTTCGCACTATACCCCAATGTCCTTGGTGAAGAAGCCGTAAAACAGAGGACTGTAACGAACGTGGGACCACGACTCTGGACTGATCATTATCAGAACGCAACAACAAATCACCACGTCAAACAAAAAGTCTCTCCTCGTGAGCAAAAATTCGGCGAACCAACGGATCCTCGATCCGAGACGTTGACAAAGGCCATTGCGTAGCAACAAAACGCAAAACGGTAGCAAGGACCGGGTCAGCAGCAGTGGCTGTAGCTACACGACGAAAATCAATCGGAAACGAGTCGACCACGTCATCGGTTTCCGCATCAATGAACATGCAAGCAAGTTCGGAAGAATCGAATGCTCTATCCTCAGCAACAGGCAAACGGGACAACGCATTGGCGTTGCCGTGCTTAGCAGTGGACCGATACAAGATATCGTAGCGGTACTGCGAGAGGAAAATAGACCAGCGAATGAATTTCTGCGCTGTACGCGGAGGTACAGGCTTGTTCGGATGAAAAAGCGACGTCAAAGGTTTGTGGTCTGTCATGATGGTAAAGTGACGACCACACAAGAAATCATGGAACTTAGTAACACCAAAGACGAGAGCCAAAGCTTCTTTCTATACCTGTGAATAATTTCTTTGCACAGACGAGAGCAATTTTGACGCAAAGGCAATAGGGCGATCATGCGACCCATCTCTGTGCGCAAGCACAGCACCGATCCCGAAATCCGATGCATCTACCATCAACAAAAGGGGTTTCTGGGGATCGAATGGCGTAAGGCAAGTATCTGAAAGCAACGCCGATTTCAACTGGCGAAAAGCGCGGTCGCATTCCGTCGTCCAGACGAACGGAACATCTGTACGGCGTAAGCGATGAAGCGGAGCTGAAATGGAAGAGGCAATGCGCACATTCACTCACACCTTGTGATTCTAAATCGCGTAATGTTCTTGCGACCTCATCACGCAATGCGTGAGGAACATTGCGCGCTCTGAAAAAGATCGGGTGCGCGTTGACTTTCAGTTCCAAATGTGCTTCATAGTTCTTAGCGCAACCAAGGCCCGGTGCAAAAATGTCTGCAAATTCTTCACACAGACGAGAAACACTGTCTGAAGGCACAGTCTGATTCACAGATAGGACCTGATTTACTATAGACATGTTAAACAATTGAAATAAATCTAAACCAAACAAGTTCACTGCAGAAGAAGAACGAAGAACGTAAAATGACACAAGTTTTGTTTGTCCCTTGCATGTTGCAAGAAGAGTGCACTGTCCTAACACAGGGATATGCTGTCCTGAATAACTAGTTAACTTAACATTTGCGGCACGCAACGGAGGTTTGCCCAGTTGTTTGTACGTGTCGTGATTGACCAATGAAACTGCAGCTCCGGTATCGAGCTGGAATGGTATGACCTTGGCATTAAAGTCCAAATCTACAAAAAGTTTATTGTCCTGCTGACGACAAGAGCGACTGTTTTGTGCAATTTGAACAGACACTTGTACAGA
This sequence comes from Schistocerca americana, assembly GCF_021461395.2. Lineage (NCBI taxonomy): Eukaryota > Metazoa > Arthropoda > Insecta > Orthoptera > Acrididae > Schistocerca > Schistocerca americana. Next base: position 1,034,743,700 of record NC_060120.1, on the reverse strand, counting down.
AGCACTTGCTAATTGACGTGATTTCCGGCGACGTCAATGCACAGTTTGTGTGGGACGAACACAGTCACTGTTAGAGAAAGTGGCACTGGACGAATCGGAATTAACTACATGAATGTCCATGGGCGAAGGTCCACGATCCTGAGTGTCCTTGGTTCGATTCCGGCGCGAAGCAAAGGGCTTGGAATGATTAAGAGTGTCTGATCTGAGCTTTTTCCGGCAAACACTTTGAATATGTCCTTTCTTATTACAGTAAAAGCAAATAGCTTGGCGTGACGGGCAATTTTCACGCGAATGTCTAGTAGCACACCGCGGGCATGATTTCACTGCATTTGTATGCTGGCGCGGCACACCTGGTTTAGAGCGTGACGGCAGCTGTGTGGACGTGTGCGAGGGCAGTTTATCGGTCCGCGCAGCGCGCCCGGCGGGCCGGTTAACGTTACACACGGCTGCCGAAGTTTCAAATGATTCCTGTGCAAAGTCAAGTGTGTCTTGTCTATCACTTGTTGAAGGGAGGGATTGACGAGTTTCAAAATCTGTTCCCGTATGCGAACATCAGAAACGTTCTGTGCTATTGCATCACGTACCATAGTATCTGAATAAGGGAGTCCACATTCACACTCAAAAGCACAATCCCTTGTAAGGCCTTGCAAAGTTGCAACCCACTCCCTATTAGTTTGACCGGCCGTACGTTTTGTACGAAAGAAAGTATACCTCTATGCAACTACATTAACTGTTTCCTTGAAATAGGCATCTAAAGCAGACAAAATTTCTTCGTAGGACAGAGTTGCTACGTCGCGTCGGGGAAATAATTTCACTATCACACGTTACGTTTGCACCCCTACCGCTTGTTACCTTGAATTCTGTACGCGGCGAGATGAAATCCAAATTGGCGTGAACACTCCGTCCATGTTTCCTTAGCTGTTTCATAGAGCCTAAAAGGCGGTGCAACTGCGAGTTGTGGCTGCGGTAGTGGTGAAGCGGCGGCTGCCGCATCGTTTTGCAGTGCACGTTGACCCTGGACGAGCTGTCCAAGGGCATCCAATAACGCCTGCGTCTGCTGATTCTGCAAGTGATAAAATTCGGACAGTACATCTGGCGAAGCCATGACACAAGTAAATGTAAGCAATTAGAAAGAACAAGACCCTTTGTTGACTCGTCACCAAAAATTGTTGTGTCTAGACAAGACAGCCTAGACACAATGAGAGGAAGCCGAAAGGCACGCGCTAAGCTAAAGCAGGGTGCGTGAGGTCTGAAACAGGATACGTAATGAATGCTATAAAGAAAAGTACGTAGCTTCTGGAATACTTAACTTTAATCCATCCTTTTGGTACATCTGGAGATTGTGGCGATACAAGTGAGACTCTTTAGATACATGAAATGTTACTAATGGCGCCTTGCTAGGTCGTAGCCATTGACTTCGCTGAAGGCTATTCTAACTATTTGCTCGGCTAATGAGCTATGCTTCGTCCGTGTAGTCGCTAGCAAAGTCGTCCGTACAACTGGGGCGAGTGCTATCCCGTATCTCGAGACCTGCCTTGTGGTGGCGCTCGGTCTGCGATCACACAATGGCGACACGCGGGTCCGACATGTACTAATGGACCGCGGCCGATTTAAAGCTACCACCTAGCAAGTGTGGTGTCTGGCGGTGACACCACAAATTTAGTATATGCACACTTCACATCAGGAATATTTCTTGTCTGATACGTTGTACTTTACCTGTCTATTGCAGTTCACTTTGGCATTTGGTGGTACACTGCAATGTCAGAATACTTGAGTACATTACATTTCTCCTGTTATACACTATCATATAAAACCAACAATTAAAAATAAAAGCAGTAGAAATACTGAATATTTAAAGCATGCTCAACATTCAGTTTCCATCCCTGAAAAGACTATCCATGAAAAATATAATAAAAGTGTGGTAAAGTCCTGGAACAGTCAGGGAAATCCAACCAGCCACTAGAGTGGCCACCCTGTATTGTGATTTACACAGTCAAATGACTTTGAAAGATCACAAGATATACCAGTAGCTTGTAATTTATTGTCTAATGAATTAAGCATATTCTCACTGTATATGTAGCTATTATATATAAAGTGTTTATTATGCTGTATTGTTTGTATACAGATTGCATTTCCCTTGTATTCTATTCATGAATGAAAGCCTGCTCCTGCATTACCATTTGTAATAATTTAATTTCATATCACCTCAAACTATTACATTGAGGTATTTTTATGATAAATTACAATTGTGACTCATTGATATTGTAGTCATAGGATACTATGACTTTTCATTTTGTGAAGTGCAATATTTTACATTTATGAAGATTGAAAGCATGTTTTCAATATTTGCACCATTTTGATATCTTATCAAGGCCTCAGTGAATATTTGTGAAGCTTTTCTCACACAGTACTTCACTATAGATAACTGCATCATCTGCAAAAAATCTTAAGTTATTGTTAATATTGTCAGCAAGGTCACTAATATACAACATGAACAGCAATGATGCTAATACACATTCCTGGTCCACACCTGAAATTAGTTCTACATCTGTTGATTACTCTCCATCCAAGATAACATGGTGTGTACCCCTACAATGAAATTATATTACTAATTTTTTCCATAATTTTCCAAGATGGAAATAAGGCCGTTAGTGTCAGTGACATTGTAATTGTAATTGTAATTTTATTTATCCTGTAAATCATACATTGTGTGCAGAAAAGCACATGATGATATAGGACAAGTCGGCAACCCATGTTGCTGGTCTGTCTGTGGTAGAGCCACTGCAGTAGGTTTCTGTGATGACTGTAGCAGTTATGTCAGTGGTTTCCTAGTTGCTCTTGACAACAACACTCAGATTATGTTGTATGCTGGTGATACTAATGGAATCAGCTGGGAAGATAGTATTAGTCTGAGTAGAGAGGAACAACACTTTATAGACAAATCAAAACATAATTTTGAGAAATTTAAGAGTTTGTGACGACACAGTCACTCGAAGACTAAGAATAAAAATGGAAATGTAGAATATCTTTGTTTGTATTCTTTTCCTGACAGTGTGTTTCATGTTTCACTTAGTGAGTACCTTCTTTATAGTGTTGCATGTATTAACTTGACAATTTAATAAAGTGTGTGCATTAATATTGTTCAACTTTATTGTCCCACAAGTGATGACACTGGGGAAGGTCATAGCCAATAAAAACATATTAAGTGTGGGGACACTCTACTGGCTACTCTGGACACTGGCTCACCAGAATAGACATTGTGCAGTTTGGTGTTCCTCTAGTGGAGAAAAGTGTTGGACAAATGTTGGGAACTTCACATGATTTACAGTTCATGGAGAACTTGCCAATAAGCTGCATTGCATCTCCCATGCTGTGAGAAAAATTTGTGATTCTCAATACATATCACAACAGCTAGATCCATGGTTCCAGCTTCTATAACTCTTTTTACAGAATTTGATATTTGTGATGACAACCTACAATTTGTTCTGTCCATCAGTACTTTAAACACTGAAACTTTGCTGTTATTGTCAGACATTGTTTGTTCATTACATGGCATCTATGTGCAAATACATGCACATTAAGGGCAATGTGCTTCATCAAGTGTGCAAACCAACAGATCTTTGAATCCAACAAGTTTAGAGGTTATTGGCAGTTGGATTGAATTGAATTGATTTGAATTTTATTTGATCCTGTAAGATTACATTATGTACAGTAAATGTACATTTAATATAAGACATGTCAAAGTAGTAACATTCATTACCACTTATTTTTCTACCCCTTTAGCTTACATTTTTACATAATTGATAATGAATAACAATATATACAAATTTAATGGCATAAGTATTCTACAATACTGTAAAACTCTTTTTCAATGAGATAGTCTTTAAGTTTCTTTGGAAAGTCATTGTCAAGTACGCTATCCTGCAGTCTTTTAGGCAGACTTCTTAGTAGTCTGATACCAGAGTACTGGGGTCCTTTTTCTATCTTTGCCAGTCAGTGGGGTATGCACCGTACTTCATTCTCCTTATTGTATTGTAGGTGGGTACACAAGTATTTGTAATCCAGTCCTCACTAGCTTTTGTGATGTACATTATTGTTTTGTATATATACAACATTGAAAAGTTAAGATACCTAACTTCTTGAAACAATTTCTGCACGTTTCACAGGTCTTTCTTCTTAAAATGGTCCTAATTGCTTTTTTTTGGTAATGTGAACACTGGTTTTGTCTCTTGTTTGTTTGAGTTTCCCCACACAGTCACTTCATACTGTAAGTATGGTTCAAAATGTCCATGATAACACTGTACACAGAATGTTCTTGTCTGAATACTATGATAGCTGCATCATTAAAAATATGACAGAGCTCAGTTTCTTGCAGACGTTATTAATATGTTTTTTTCCATTTCAGTTTATTATCCACAAAAATACCTAAGAATCTAGCAGATTCTACTTCTTCCAGCCTTGTTCCATCAACCTTAAGCCATGTCTACATCCTTCACCTTGTTTTTAAACACCCAAAACATAGTCATTTTTAGATTTATAACCAGTTCATTTTCCAACAGCCATTGACTGTGACATTTGCAGATATTTATGCTCTTCTCTCAAGCTGTTCTATATTTTGGTCACTGTTTAGTATTGTCATGTCATCAGCATACAATATTTTCTTTTCTTCCTCCTCAACACCTATATCATTAACAAACACATTAAATAACAATGGCCACATTACCGAACCCTGCGGCACTCGATATTTGATGGGTTTGGTTTTTGATTGGTGTGAGTTCCCTAATGATATATACTGCTTGCGGCTGTACAAGTATGATTTTATCCATTCATCTGGTTGCCCTCGAATGCCATAGTCACCTAATTTATGTACAGCATTTCATGGTCAGTGGTGTCAAATGCTTTTGAAAGATCCAGAAACATTGCAGAGACAACCTTTTTTTTCATCTAAGGACTGTAAAATGTATTCTGTTAGACTGGCAATTGCTGATTCTGTAGATTTACCCTTTCTGAAACAATGTTGTGAGGGTATGGAAAGTTATGTTTGTCCAAATAATTAACTAATCTGGTACACATAAGCATTTCTAGGATTTTCGAGAAACCTGATATAAGTGAAACTGGTCTGTACTTGTTGGGGTCATCCTTATCCTCTTTCTTGTACACTGTCACTACCTTCATTATCTTCAGTTTTTCTGGAAAAATTCCATGTCTGAAAGAACAGATTGCTATGTACAGCAATGGTGATATGTGTTATTATCTGCTCACTTACAGCTTTATTACATGATTTGATATTTCATCATCACCAGCTGATTTCTTGGACTTCAGTTTCTGTATAGTTTTCTGTAGTTCATCTTCTGTGACTGGTCATGATCTTTTTGGTACCTTAATTATCCTCTGTTTTTGACTATTTCTTTCCAATTTTAAGTTTTCTACTACACTGATATAGTTATTATTCAGCATGTTTGCTATTTCCACACTATCTGTGACCACTGTGTTGTCTATCTTAATTGACCTAATACCTTCTTCTTTGTTTGATCCATCTTTTTCCTTTCTTTTAGCATTAATTGCATTCCAAGCTGCCTTTGCCTTGTTTTTTGAGTTCGTTATGGTGGTGTCAATTGCTCTTGCCTTTGCTTCCCTTATTGTTTTTCTATACCTCTTTTTTAACATTTTATAGTTTTCAGCTTTGCCCATCCATCTCAGACCCTGCACCTTCCTTTGCTGTTCTAGTATTTCACTGGTAATCCACTATGTTTGATCTTGCAGCCTTTCTTGTCTCTTTACTTTTGGAAATGCTACATTAAAATGGTATTTAACTGTTGAAATAAATGCATCATATTTTTCATTTACACTCTGGGCCTGTAGGGTTTCACTCCAGGTTTCCTTACTTAACATTGTTCTAAAGATGTTGATATTTTGTTCACTGATGATCCTAATTTCTTTGGTTGTTTGTTTTGGTTCTGATACTGTGTCATTACTTCTGCAAAAGCTGATTAGCTGTCCATGATGATCACATATTTCTGTCTGAACTACATGTGACTCATAGTTACACATACTAGTAATTATGTTGTCAATAACTGTCTCACTTTGTGAAGTCACTCTTGTTGGTGCAGTTATTGTTACTTTCATGTTATGCTGAATTAACAATGCTTCAAAATCCTGTCTTATATTTGTGTCTTTTCCCATGTCAATGCATTTCACAAAGTTATTAATTCAATAACATGTGTCGGGATTCTTCTGATGAAGCTGGTAAAGTGATCTTCTGTTACCTCCTGGGCTAATGCAGCTAATAACTGAAAGATACCTACTTTCAGACAATATAATGGGGTGGTGAGCTTGGGTTTTAAGAAGCAACTGCAATAGACCTTCCTGGATGCTGATGTAATTGAACCTATTCTTGATTCAGATTTCCTACATCATTTTCACATTGACATGGTCATATGGAAGGCTCAACTCTGCATGAACGCTGAGACTGTTTACGGACATACATCATGAATTGTATAACACCACTGTTTCAGGTGCAGCAACGACTAAGTTCTATCAACACAGAAGTGTCATTGAAAGAAGAAATTCAAACCAAGCCAGTGAGTTGCTTGGAAAATTAGTGGCCTTAGAAGGAAGTGAAAGCAAGCTTAGCTAAAGACAATGAAGTGTTAATGTGCTCAAATTGGTGAACACACTGCTGCCCTATGAAAAGCTCAGACTGAGCTATGGAAATTAAATGAAGAAGTCTCTCTCTTCCTAACCTTCGCTGACTTGGTGTGGTACACAACACTGGCCTTCACATTCCATCTACATTGGGACTGCCAGTTGCTTTCAAAGCCCACAAGTTTATGCCTGAAAAGTTTGCTGCAGCAAAGAAAGAATTTGAGGATTTATTAACTGCATGGGTTATCCAATACATCAACAGCCTGTGGGTACTGGCCCTCCATTTAGTAAAGAAGAAAGACGGTTTAGGTGTCCTCACAGGGACTATCATGCTTTGAATGCATAGACAACTCCAGACTATTACCCTGCTCCATACCTCCAGGACTTCACATATGCATTAACAGGTCCTCAGCTACTCAGTGTCATCAGTTTCCAGAAAGCCTATTACAAGATTCTTGTGGCACTGACAGATATACCGAAAACAACAGTGATAAAGTCTTTTGATCCCTTGGAATACATCAGAATGCCATTTGGTCTAAAGAATGTGGCTGAAAGAGGACAACATTCCATTGATGAAGTGCCTCATGGTCTGCCCTATTGTTTTGTGTATCTGGACAATGTGTTAGTTTTCTGAAACTCTCTGCTAGAATATCACAAGCATGTACAAATTGTTTTTGATAACCTTTCAAAGTACGGGTTATAGATCAACAAAGTCAAATGTGTTTTCAGAAAGAAAGAAGTGGAATTTTTGTGTCATCATATTAATCCTTCCAGCATTCAGCTCCTGTCTCAGTCTGTGCCTTTTCTGGACACATTCCAAAAGTTACGCCATTTTTGGGGTATAGTGAACTTCTACAGATTCCATTTTTTCCGTGCTGCAGCCTTACAGGTGCCCCTCATTGCCACAATGTCAGGACCAACTTCAAGGGGACAATGCCCCATCATTTGGATTTCAGACTTGTAATAGGCATTCAACAGGATCAAGTCCAGTTTAAGGGATGCCGTTCTTTTGGTGCATCCTGTCCCTTCCATGCCTCTAGCTATTTTAGTTTATGCTAGCTAGACAGCAGTAGGAGTGGTTCTTCAACAGCAGAGATATGTGGCGACTGCTCGGGTTCTTTTCCAACAAACTGTTGGAATTGCAAACAAAATGGGGCACCTATGACAGAGAACTTTAGTTGATGGTATATGAAGTCATTAATCATTTCAGGTTGAATGCAGAAGCATGTCACATCCCAGTTTTCACTGATCAAAAACCTATTTCCTTTCCTTCAGCACCCCATGCAACTCATTTTTAGCAAGACAATTCTGACATTTGGAATTTGTCCGTCAGTTAACCACTGACATTAGACATGTATGGGGTGCAGGTAATATTGTGGCCAATCATTTTTCCAGAAGTAATGTGATTTTTGCAAGCACTGGCTTCAGGTGATTGGTAATGGCACAAGACACTGATGTGGTATTACAAGAGTTTATGAAGAACCCAAATGTAGGTTTACATCTACGGAACTTTCCAAAGGACAAAATGTCTAATGCTGTGTGATACTTCCCCAAAACTGACTTTGCCCCTTTGTTCTACTGTATTTTCAGAAACAAGTTCTCAATTCCATCCATGGACTCACTCATTCTGGAGCCAGTTGCACTATATAGATTGTGAAAGAAAGATCTGTGTGGCCAGGCATCAAGCGGGACTGCAGCTTGTCTTGTCAAATGTCTAAGATGGCATCCCATACCCAAAAACATATTGGTTCATTCAAGGAGCCTACACATCATTTTTTTCACATCCATTTAGACTTGGTCAGACCTCTGACCCTTGTGCAAGGCTTTGAGTATATTTTTTTGGCGAATGTTAGGTCTACCTGCTTGGTAGAAGCAGTGCCCATCATGGACCGATTGGCACAAGCTGTTGCACAGACCTTTGTAATCTCTTGGTTCTTGTGGTCTTGTGGTTTGGCTGTCAAACCAATATAACTGTGGATTAAGGCCATCAATTTGAGTCCACTTCATTCTGTGAACTGGCAAATTTATACGGGCTCACACATCATCACCCCATCACTTATCACCCATCCACTAAAGGAATTTTGTAACTTTGGAATTGAATTTTAAAAATGGCTCTGATGTGTTGTGGTTCTTCTTGGTTTTTGGCCCTGCCCCTAGTGTTGCTGGGTCAAGATGCTGCATTCCAACCAAATATTTGTGTTTCAGTTGTGAAGTTTGTGTACAACAAACCATTCAGGCTACCTTCAACATCTCGCACCCAACAACATGACCATCCACCTAGAGATCCTCCATTCTTACTACAAGAAATCAGGAACTATATTTCCAACTTTCATCCATCACACAGCATCCCAGCACACAGACTCCCCTAGTTTTGTTCACGAAGATCAAAGTACATGCTCTCAGGTTATGATACATATGGCTCCATAAAATATCTGTGAAAAATGCCGTACATAGATCGATATCTAGTACTGGAACACAATCAAAGCATGGTGACAATATTGGTCAATGATAAGTGCATCAAGGTGTCTGTCAAATATGCCAAGGCAGTCTATCTGCTCCAGGTGGATGAAGCTGCGATTTGGGCTCCCTTTGTCAAACTGTAGCAGTTCACCTACTTTGTTTCTTTGTTTGCTGTCCTTGGTGTCGATGTACTGACTGAAAAAAAAAATAGGGGGTGGACGTGCAGTACTGTCTACTGTAAATGATGTAGCTGACAGATGCACCTTTGCATTTCACTTTCTTTTACTTTCATTTTTCACAACCATTTATATGGCAAATACACTATTGTTTAACTTTCCATAAGCCTCATTAATAGTTTTCAGGCAAACATCCACATACTGCTACAATAAATTCCTGTTGAACATCTAAGAGCAGTAAAAACATAACAACGTAATTCGCAGTTCTTTCAGAATAATCAGGTACATATGGAACAGACACTGTCATTGCTTTAACACATCGCCTAGTGGTGTAACACTTATTTCACTGTTAAGTTGATGCATTGTTGTTGTTCTAACCAATGCAGGTTCCTCGTCTGAAACTCAGCCGTGGACTCACTGTCTTGTGACCAAAAATCGGGCCCTTATATATCATTACAATAACAGGCCCTGCAACTACACATTGTTCAATCTTTAATTTACAGAAATCACAATTAAAACTTAACTCATTAAATTAACTGAATACATCGAAAAATTGCACTTTTTTAAGTTTCTTCTACTGCAAGAGTTAAGCCAAATTATTTGTTTAAATTATGAAATTAACAAATACTGTTATGCAAACAATACTTTTGACAAAACTGTTAATTACTTTGGAATTAATTATGGCTGGCTTTGCTAACATGTTTTAGAATAGAGCTAAATAGATCCTTTAAGATTACTAGTATTTTGTCTTCCAAACATTTATAATTATTACAGAATTTATATTTGTTTATACATCAACAATAGAATTTAAGTTGTGAAACAATCACTGATTTAATGCTATAACAAAAGATGCTAACTAGGCATAGTCAAAATAAATTATAAAATCAATTACGTAACTAAAACTAAGCACAAAATTATATCTGGTGTTATATTCTTTAAAACTGAGAGCCAGCCTTTCTCTTTTATGAAAATGCAGATTACATTAATGTATGTTAATGGTAATAAGTTAAAATTAAAAAAAAAACGTATTTAAGTAGGGAGATGGCGAAACAAGAGTGGAAGAAAAATCATCCCAGCTTGCTTCATCACAACTCGACACCTGTGTCACATAATGCAGCTGCTGACCAACCTAAACTGTCACCAGACCAGTCTCCACACTCGATACCTACATCAACTCATGCAGTTGCTGGCAAGATTACAACATTACCATTTTAAACCCCACAGGACACTCATCCAGTTTCCCCAGTCTTACATCCAGTCCGTGCAAGAGCTAGAAGGATTGTCTGGTACAAATACACATTCATCCTAGAATCTAGGCTCTATGGATGGTGATAGCTGTGTGTCATTAACATCTTTCATGGCTTATTGTGGCCTGATGTTCCCACAAGTTAATATATACAAAACAAATCTCCTACACTTTAAATTAAGTGCATCAAATAAATGAAGTACTGTGAAAGAAGATATCTTTGTAATAACCTTTTTGCTATGTAAGTTTCAGGGTGTAGAAATAGATGGAGACCACGAATTGATGAAATAATATCCAATCTATATTTATTATGAGGATTGGCTCCATAGCTTGATACTCAGACACAGTGTTTGTATAATTTTGCTTTGAATGTCCTGATCTATTACATGTGATAGTACAGAGGGAGACAGCAGATGTTAATCTAATATGTAAAGCATTATTCATCAGCAAAAACACACAAATATTAATGACCATGCCTGTGTGTGTGTGTGTGTGTGTGTGTGTGTGTGTGTGTGTGCATGTACAGGGTATTAAAAGAGATGGTGTTATATACCAAACAAAACAAAAATGTCCAGCAAATATATGTTCTAAAATGCGTACCTTAACAACTGCTGTGAATTTCAGCATCTATCAAGGTTAAACACTCTCTAGTCTGGGTTATCCTGCATGAACAATTGCTATACCCATATCACATACAACATGTCTGAACCCTTTGGCTGCAAGATCAGTCTGCAAGAATGCAGCTTTTTTAATGGCTGTTTAAAAAATGTAAAGACCTACTTTTCTCAACAAAGATACTGTTTACATGTAAAGGCTGGTTGCAATTGATACAGGATTGTTAATTTTTCATAAGCCAATGCATGGTCTGGTGCAAATGCACATGTGGTCAAAGCAAAGCAAAGCATTGGCGCCAATTTTCAGTGACTGTATGGCAGGTATTATTGACAACAGATTAATAGGATCTTAAATTCTATCAACAGACTGACTTGTGCAATGCATCTTCAGTTCCTTTAAAATAACTTACCTGCACTGCTAGAGGAGATACTATCTTAGCATTGACTGGGGATGTGATTCATACTTGATGGAACACCAGCCCATTTTCTCCAAAACATCTGAGAACATATTGCACAGAAATTTAAAGGCAACAGATTGGTCATGGATGTCCAGCATGTTGGACAGCTCATTTCCCCAATCTAAATCCCTTGGATTTTTAGTGTGGACACTTGAAATCTTTTTCAGTCATCAGTTTTCTGACTGGTTTCATCTCACAAATTCCTCTCCCATGCCAACCTCTTCATCTCAGAGTAGCACCTGCAAACTACACCCTCAATTTTTTTCTGGGTGTATTCAAATCTCTGTCTTCCTCTACAGTTTTTACCCTCTACAGCTCCCTCTAGTACCATGGAACTTATTCCCTGACATTATAGCAGATGTCCTACCATCCTTTCCTTCTTCTTATTGGTGTTTTCCATACATTCCTTTCCTCATCAGTTCTCTGGAGAACCTCCTTATTCCTTACCTTTCTACCTTCTAACTTTCAACATTCTTCTGTAGCACCACATCTCAAATGCTTCAATTCTCTTCTGTTTCAGTTTTCCCTCAGTCCATGTCTCAGTACCCACAATGTTGTGCTCCAACATTCTCAGAAATTTCTTCCTCAAATTAAGGTATATGTTTAATACTGATAGACTTCTCTTAGCTGAAAATTCCTGTTTTGCCAGTACTAGTCTGCTTGTTATGTCCTCCTTGTTTCATGCATCATGGGTTATTTTGCTGTGTAGATAACAGAATTCCTTAACTTCATCTACTTTGTGATCGCCAATCCTGGTGTTAAGTTTCTTGCTGTTCTCATTTCTGATATTTCTCATTAGTTTCATTTTTCTTCAGTTTACTCTCAAACCATATTCTGTACTCAATACGCTGTTTATTTCATTCAGCAGATCATGTAATTCTTCACTTACACTGAGGATAGCAATGTCATCAGTGAATTGCATCATTTATATCCTTTCACCTTTAATTTCAGTTCCATTCCTGTACCTTTCTTTTATTTCTCTCATTGCTTCTTTGATGCATAGATTGAACAGAAGGGGCAAAGACTACATCCCTTTTCAGTCTGAAGACTTTGTACTTGGTCTTCCACTCTTATTATTCCCTCATGGCTCTTGTACATGTTATGTATTACCCATCTCTCCCTATAGAGAATCCCTAATTTCCTCAGAATTTCGAACATCTTGCACCATTTGACATTGTCAAATGCTTTTTCCAGGTTGTCAAATCCTATGAATGTGTCTTGATTTTTCTTTAGTCTTGTTTCCATTATCAACTGCAATTACAGAACTGCCTCTCTGGTGCCTTTATCTTCCCTAAAGGCAAACTGATCGTCATATTACACATCTTCTTCCTCAGCTACTCACTGTCATCAGTTTCCAGAAAGCCTATTACCAGATTCTTGTGGCATTGTTGATACCACCTCACTCTACACCAGCATCCCAAATATCCACAACTTATGTTTCCCAATACCTAACTCCAAACTAACACTCTCCTTTCTGGTCTCTATGATCATCTATATACTCTGCCACAATTATTTCTCCTCTGAAACACGAGTGGTTTATTTGGACAGGGGTACGTGGGCCCATGGGCCACCATGATCTAGAGGTATCATCTTTGACAAGTATTCAAAATGTCCTGGGTCTCAGGTTTGATCCCCACTACAGCTTACATTCTCAATAAGAATTATCACCAATGGTGACAGAAAACTTCTGGTATAAGAAGTCACTATAATTTTGTCAATAGCCTTGTCAAAGAGCGCGGAGGAGAAGACACAGTTTCAGGGCACCCTATTGTTCTTGGGCTGGGAAAGTACCCCTAAAAAAGTGGGTCAATCAGCCATGATCAAGGGTGCAAGGATGCAGGAATCAATTAAAACTGTTACACTGAAGACACATAAGGTTTATCCAAAGGACATGCACCCTGAAATTGAAGAAGACTGTAATGATAATCTCTCAGTTTTCAAAAGGATCTGGATTAATCCCTCATTTGAATCTCTAGGAGGAGACTGACAAGAGGGAGGTAATTTTATGGAAAAAATTGGATAATCAATGAAAGGATTATGTTCTTTTGAGTCAGGTTTGGAAAACTGGAAGTTTGTACATGGTAGGGAGAGTAGAAAATATGAAATGGAAAATGCAAAGGTTCAATATAGATATAGTGGTGGGTGAGTCAAGTGAAATATAAAGAAGATAAAGATATATGGTCAGAAACAGATTCTCTTCTTTGCTAACTGTATAAAATCTTGGAAAGGCTGATCACTCAGTCACCTCTCTTGATAAAAACTTTGTAAAAGAGCTGTCAGGTTTCCACCCAGGAAAATCATGCTGTGCTCAAATCCTTGAATATGGATGTGAATGAGAACAAATTACAGAAGTGACATTCATATATCTGGCAGCTGTCAATCACAAAAGACAACCATTTAACACAGTTTATCCTGTGTCTGTTGCAGAACAGGAGGTTTTGTCACTCTGTTTAACAAGAAGAGCCTATGGAGGACTTAGAAGAATAGTGTACCTCAGGGCAGTCTACTGTAATGCCTGCTGTACAGCATCTACACAAACCAATCAGGAACAAGGACATTTATTTACGCAGATGGCGCAGCAACTGCATCTCAAGGCAAAACCTTTGAGAAAGTGGAGATGAATCTGGGAGTAGCCCTTGAATATCTCAGCAAGTGTTATGATGATAATCACATAAAACCAAATCCTGGAAAGGCATCAGTCTGTACCTTTTATCTGAGAAACTGGGAAGCCAGGAGGAAGTTGCCACTATGATACTCCAGAATACCCCGGATTATAGTCTCACATTCAAAGACCACTGCCAAGAAACAAAGCTAAAAGTATCTATCCAGAACAACATCATCTGTAAATGGGTGGATATGATGTTGAATGATGTTGGACAATTTGTGACTGGACTGGCTATGACTAATTCCTGTCACCAAAATTTATCAGATTATGGGTGCAGTGTCATGTGGCATCTGCAGAAGAACAGTCACAGAAGTGGAGAAAAAGAAGCTGGGAACCGATCCCAGACACCTTCTGTCTGGATATGAACCACAAAAACCTAGTCTAAAGTCATGGAGGGGCTCTACACACACAACAAGAACAACTCAATCAGCACCTTGCTGAAAAGACCAATTGCAAAAGTCATTAACTGTAGGGCTGGGGAGAACATGAAAGAGAAACCTGCTGTGAGCTTTCATCTGTCATATATTATATGAAAAGCTCTAAACCAACTGAGGACAGGAGTGGCATGAGCAAGGTGAACTTCAAGAAGTGGGGCTAAATGACTGAAGATAAGCCCTGCAAGTGTGGTAACCTGCAGGACCCACAACATCTCCTAGTTGGCAGAAACCTGCCAGATTCTTGCACCACAGAAGATATTATATGCAGCATCTGATAAAGCCATCAAGACAGCAGAATTTTGGAGCTTGTGTTCCACCTAAGAGAAAATTAGCAGTGCCTTGCAGAATTTTGTTATTATATTTATCATTTTGTGTTATCTAAGTTCTGGGCACATAGAATAAATAAATACATATTCGGGTATGTAATATCAGCAGCAGCAGAACATCATACAATGAAAGTAGGATTCATTTTGAATATAAAGATAGGGAGAGTAAGATAGTAGGAACACCCAATTTTAGGACTGTTCTCATCACAATCTACAACAAAATAATTGCAACAAAAATAGTTCAACTATACATGCCAACAACAAGTAGAATATGAGTTGGTAGGGAAAATGTTTTAGGACACTGAATGGGTAATTCAGTTTGTAAAGGGAGATGGTAATCTAATAATCATGTTGTTGTTGTCGTCATCAGTCCTGAGACTGGTTTGATGCAGCTCTCCATGCTACTCTATCCTGTGCAAGCTTCTTCATCTCCCAGTACTTACTGCAACCTAGATCCTTCTGAATTTGCTTAGTGTATTCATCTCTTGGTCTCCCTCTACGATTTTTACCCTCCACGCTGCCCTCCAATGCTAAATTTGTGATCCCTTGATGCCTCAAAACGTGTCCTACCAACCGATTCCTTCTTCTAGTCAAGTTGTGCCACAAACTTCTCTTCTCCCCAATCCTATTCAATACCTCCTCATTAGTTATGTGATCTACCCACCTTATCTTCAGCATTCTTCTGTAGCACCACATTTCAAAAGCTTCTATTCTCTTCTTGTCCAAACTAGTTATCGTCCATGTTTCACTTCCATACATGGCTACACTCCATACAAATACTTTCAGAAACGACTTCCTGACACTTAAATCTATAATCGATGTTAACAAATTTCTCTTCTTCAGAAACGATTTCCTTGCCATTGCCAGTCTACATTTTATATCCTCTCTACTTCGACCATCATCAGCTATTTTACTCCCTAAGTAGCAAAACTCTTTTACTACTTTAAGTGTCTCATTTCCTAATCTAATTCCCTCAGCATCACCCGATTTAATTTGACTACATTCCATTATCCTCGTTTTTCTTTTGTTGATGTTCATCTTATATCCTCCTTTCAAGACACTGTCCATTCCGTTCAACTGCTCTTCCAAGTCCTTTGCTGTCTCTGACAGAATTACAATGTCATCGGCGAACCTCAAAGTTTTTACTTCTTCTCCATGAATTTTAATACCTACTCCGAACTTTTCTTTTGTTTCCTTTACTGCTTGCTCAATATACAGATTGAATAACATCGGGGAGAGGCTACAACCCTGTCTCACTCCTTTCCCAACCACTGCTTCCCTTTCATGCCCCTCGACTCTTATAACTGCCATCTGGTTTCTGTACAAATTGTAAATAGCCATTCGCTCCCTGTATTTTACCCTTGCCACCTTCAGAATTTGAAAGAGAGTATTCCAGTTAACATTGTCAAAAGCTTTCTCTAAGTCTACAAATGCTAGAAACGTAGGTTTGCTTTTTCTTAATCTTTCTTCTAAGATAAGTCGTAGGGTTAGTATTGCCTCACGTGTTCCAACATTTCTACGGAATCCAAACTGATCTTCCCCGAGGTCCGCTCCTACCAGTTTTTCCATTCGTCTGTAAAGAATTCGCGTTAGTATTTTGCAGCTGTGACTTATTAAACTGATAGTTCGGTAATTTTCACATCTGTCAACACCTGCTTTCTTTGGGATTGGAATTATTATATTCTTCTTGAAGTCTGAGGGTATTTCGCCTGTCTCATACATCTTGCTCACCAGATGGTAGAGTTTTGTCAGGACTGGCTCTCCCAAGGCCATCAGTAGTTCTAATGGAATGTTGTCTACTCCTGGGGCCTTGTTTCGACTCAGGTCTTTCAGTGCTCTGTCAAACTCTTCACGCAGTATCTTATCTCCCATTTTGTCTTCATCTACATCCTCTTCCATTTCCATTATATTGTCCTCAAGTACATCGCCCTTGTATAAACCCTCTATATACTCCTTCCACCTTTCTGCCTTCCCTTCTTTGCTTAGAACTGGGTTGCCATCTGAACTCTTGATATTCATACAAGTGGTTCTCTTCTCTCCAAAGGTCTCTTTAATTTTCCTGTAGGCAGTATCTATCTTACCCCTAGAGAGACAAGCCTCTACATCCTTACATTTGTCCTCCAGCCATCCCTGCTTAGCCATTTTGCACTTCCTGTCGATATCATTTTTGAGACGTTTGTATTCCTTTTTGCCTGCTTCATTTACTGCATTTTTATATTTCCTCCTTTCATCAATTAAATTCAATATTTCTTCTGTTACCCAAGGATTTCTACTAGCCCTCTTCTTTTTACCTACTTGATCGTCTGCTGCCTTCACTACTTCATCCCTCAGAGCTACCCATTCTTCTTCTACTGTATTTCTTTCCCCCATTCCTGTCAATTTTTCCCTTATGCTCTCCCTGAAACTCTCTACAACCTCTGGTTCTTTCAGTTTATCCAGGTCCCATCTCCTTAAATTCCCACCTTTTTGCAGCTTCTTCAGTTTCAATCTGCAGTTCATAACCAATAGATTGTGGTCAGAATCCACATTTGCCCCTGGAAATGTCCTACAATTTAAAACCTGGTTCCTAAATCTCTGTCTTACCATTATATAATATATCTGATACCTTTTAGTATCTCCAGGATTCTTCCATGTATACAACCTTCTTTTATGATTCTTGAACCAAATGTTAGCTATAATTAAGTTATGCTCTGTGCAAAATTCTACCAGACGGCTTCCTCTTTCATTTCTTCCCCCCAATCCATATTCACCTACTATGTTTCCTTCTCTCCCTTTTCCTACTGACGAATTCCAGTCACCCATGACTATTAAATTTTCATCCCCCTTCACTACCTGAATAATTTCTTTTATCTCGTCATACATTTCATCTATTTCTTCATCATCTGCAGAGCTAGTTGGCATATAAACTTGTACTACTGTAGTTGGCATGGGCTTTGTGTCTATCTTGGCCACAATAATGCGTTCACTATGCTGTTTGTAGTAGCTAACCCGCACTCCTATTTTTTTATTCATTATTAAACCTACTCCTGCATTACCCCTATTTGATTTTGTATTTATAACCCTGTAATCACCTGACCAAAAGTCTTGTTCCTCCTGCCACCGAACTTCACTAATTCTCACTATATCTAACTTTAACCTATCCATTTCCCTTTTTAAATTTTCTAACCTACCTGCCCGATTAAGGGATCTGACATTCCACGCTCCGATCCGTAGAACGCCAGTTTTCTTTCTCCTGATAACGATATCCTCTTGAGTAGTCCCCGCCCGGAGATCCGAATGGGGGACTATTTTACCTCCGGAATATTTTACCCAAGAGGACGCCATCATCATTTAACCATACAGTGAAGCTGCATGTCATCGGGAAAAATTACGGCTGTAGTTTCCCCTTGCTTTCAGCCGTTTGCAGTACCAGCACAGCAAGGCCGTTTTGGTTAATGTTACAAGGCCAGATCAGTCAATCATCCAGACTGTTGCCCCTGCAACTACTGAAAAGGCTGCTGCCCCTCTTCAGGAACCACATGTTTGTCTGGCCTCTCAACAGATACCCCTCCGTTGTGGTTGCACCTACGGTACGGCCATCTGTATCGCTGAGGCACGCAAGCCTCCCCACCAACGGCAAGGTCCATGAGGCAGATAAAGTGGGTCTGAGAACCAACCAGGAAAAACTGTGTGTGCAAGTAACAAGAAACAATAACTGGAAGTGGAAGAATCACTGGCAATAAAAGTGTGGTGTCACAAGGCTTAGGTCTGTCCCACCCCTCATTAAATCGACCAAGACTTATAGGAATAATTGTAAGAACAGTTATTATTATTATGTTCTTTAAGTTTGTTTTTGGGTTTTCAGAAATACTGCGGGAAGAAAGTTTATTTATGTTGAAGATAATGTGGAAGATGTTGCCCAACAATCACCACGAAAGTTTGACGTAGCGGCAAGTGGGTAAGGAATAAAACGAATGCTGCAAACTACTGTGAGCCATGGAAGAGCCTGGGCTGCGAGGGTGTCAAGCTTCCTAGGTTGTTGTTGGACAACGTCAAAGGAAGAGGTATTCTGCTATCTCTTTGTAAACAGATCGATCGAGTCCTGAAAGGTTCATGTAAAACGTATAGGCAGGTGACACATTAGGTGAGACCCGATGCCTGTAATACTTCCACAGTTATTAAAAAGTTGTTTAATGGCAAAACCAATAGTTCATCATTTATACAGATGAAAAGTAGTAAAGATATAGGAAGGGAAGAGTTGCGGCGTCAGAACCAAAAGTGATACATCACTCAGCAACAAAGAAGAACGTAAACAGCGGGCGTTACGTGGTGAAAATGAACAAGATAAAATCTGCAAAAAAAGGTGTCTATTCTCAATGGACAAACTATTCTGTTGCAAACTACTAAAAAAAAAACCCCTCATCATTTATGCAACAATTGTGTGATTGGTATAAATGTATGGGACTGAAACATGGACATTGAGCTAGATGATGGAGATAAAAATTATGACTTCTGGAAAAAAGATGTTAAGAAAATCTTTGAACTTGTGTCTGGAAATAGAATTTTTAGAAGAAGGAAAAACACAGAAATCAGCACATGATAACTTAGAAACATAATTAATTTAATATTTTCCATATTTGCATAATACATGAAAGGATAGTGACAATCTACAATTAAAATACTTTTGGTTAGAAATGAGATCTATACAGTGTTTTTATATTAAAAGATAACAAGTGGTAGTACCAGTCAGCTACAACAGACATACAGTTAGAAAGTATCGTACAAGTGATACAAGTTACTTAGAACACTGTGAGACCATCATAACTGTAGTAGCCACCAGAAAGATCGCGGGAGGCGCACATCAGCACGGCACGTCATGGACAGTAGTTGCCGCAAGTAAAGTCTCGTCCACCAGAGGGCACGCGATAATTCGGCCACGCCCTCTGCCGGCGGAACAACAACTACTCAGGCAGCACGGGCTGTGCCCAATCAGTTTCACATCGGGCAGGCCTAACGGACAGTTCCCGGTCTACACAATGTAAAGTGCGATGGGCAATGAGAATCGTGTTAATACACAGTTGGCGATGAGTAGGGTCATTCTTTTGCGTGTTGCATTGTTGTTGTGGTTTTGCAGCTTATCCTTGGCATGGAGGATTTAGTGCGGGTTTTGGTTGAGCAGCAGACGGAGCTCCTGGCAACCATGAAACAAGCGCTTCGGGCGTTGCTCTCCACGCAGTCTGCTCCAGCGCCATTTCCTCCTCCCTTTCCCCCATATGATGAGATGGCAGAGGATTGAGACGCATATGAACATCGCCTTCGGCAGCATTCCCAGGGATTTCATCATGGAGGATTGCAATTCTGTTGGAGTAGAAGGAATGAAAGACAGAGTTTTGGAGGAATATGAGCTTGGTAGTAGAAATGAAAGAGGAGAAAAGCTAATTGAGTTCTGCAGTAAATTTCAGCTAGTTATAGTGAATACACTGTTCAAATTTCACAAGAGGAGGAGGCATGCAGCTAGTTACAGTGAATACACTGTTCAAAATTCACAAGAGGAGGAGGCATGCGCATACTTGGGAAGTGGCCCAGTGACCAAGGAAGATTCTAGATGGATTACATCATAGGCAGATAGAGATTCTGAAATTAGGTACTGGATTGCAAGGCATATGTAGAAGCAGATATAGACTCAGAGCACAGTTTAATAATGACAAATAGGAGACTGAATTTTAAGATGATTATCTGGAAGAATCAATGCGGAAAAAAGAGGGATATGGAAGTATTGAGTGATGATGTAATATGTTTGGAGTTCTCTAAGGATGTAGATATTGCGATAATGAATACCAGAGTAGGTAGTTCAGTTGAAGACTGTACATCTCTCAAAGCATCAGTCATGGAAGTTGTACAGGCAAATATGGGTACAAGGAGGGTAACAGAAGTAATACTTCAACTGACTAACAAGAGAAGGAAGAAGAATATTAGTGTGCAATGGAAATTCCAATGGTAAATGCAAAGAAATACCAGACAGATGGAATGAGTGCACTGAAGGTGTCTGTGAGAGTGAGGAACTGTCATCTAATAACCTGATAGAAGAATGAAGGAGAGCAGATATGGAAGTCATAAAGGATCCATTATTAGAATAAAATTATAACAAAGTGTAGAAGACTTGTAATCAAATAAGGCAGCCAGAATAGATAATATTCGTTCAGAATTTGTAAAATCACTAGCCAGAGTGGCAACCAAATGACCATTGGCGTTTATATGTAGAATGAGACTAGAGACATACCACCAAATTTTCAGAGAAATGTCTTTCACACTGTCCCAAAGATACCAAGAGTAGATAAGTACAAGAACTATTGTTTTGATCAGCTTAACAGTTCATGCATACAAAATGCTGACTGGGAAAGGAAACTGAGGATCTATGAAATGACAATCATTTCAGCTTTCAGAAAGTTAAAGAGGCCAGAGGCAGTTCTGACATTATGGTTGGTAATGGAAGCAAAACTTAAGAAAAATCAAGAGATGTTCATATGATTTGTCAACCTAAAGAAAATGTAAGATGTTTAAAGATGATGTAAGATGTTTAAAATGCTGAAGAAAATAGGAGTAAGCTACAGGAAAGATGGTTAATGTAAAATATGTACAAGAATCAAGAGGGCACAATAAGAATGGAAGACCAGGAGCAAAGTGCCTGGATTAAAAAAAGGGTAATATATAATGTAGTCTTTTTTTCCCCACTGTGTACACTTTACATCAAAGTAGCAGTGATAGAAAGAAGAGAGAGGTTCAGGGGTGGGATTAAAACTGAGAGTGAAAGGATATCAGTGATAAGATTCAGTGATGACATTGCTGTCATCAGTGAAAGTGAGGAAGAATTTCAGGATAGTTGAATGGAAGAATTGTCTAATCAGCACATTCTATGGATTGAGAGTAAACCAATGAAAGAGAAAAGTAATGGAGAGTATTAGACATGAGACTAGTCATAAGCTTAACACCAAAATTGGTGATCGCAAAGTAGATGAAGTGAAGGAATTCTGCTACCTTGGACGCAAAAGAACACAGTAACACAAAAAAGGAGAAAGTAATAAGCAGACCAAAACAGTCAAAGAGGGCATTCCAGGCCTAAAGGAGTCTACTAGCAGCAAACATTGGCCTTAATTTGAGGAAGAAATGTCTGAGAATGTGTGTTTTTTGTTGTGCCTATCTACCAGCACTTTCCCGTTTGGTAAGTCACAGCATCTTTTTTTAATATATTTTTCCCATGTGGAAGCACAGTATAGTATGATAGTGAACAACAGAAACCAGAAAGACAAACAATGGAAAATCAGGATGGAATGTAACAATACGAGAGAAGGAAAGTTGCTACTCACCATATAGCGGAGATGCTGAGCTGCGGTAGGCCCAATAAAAAGATTCACACAATCATAGCTTTCAGCCATTATGGCCTTTGTCAGCAGTAGACACACACACACAAACACACACACGCACACACACACACACACACACACACACACACACACACACACACACACACACACACACGCACACGCAAGTGCAACTTGCACAAACATCTGCAGTCTCAGAGAGCTGAAACTAATTTCAGCAATAAGAAATCTGAAGGCTGTAAATTCAGCTAAATACTTAAGGATTACAATTACAAATAACCTAAATTGGAACGATCACATAGATAATATTGTGGGTAGAGCAAACGAAAAGCTGCGATTCCTTGGCAGGACACTTAGAAGGTGCAACAGATCTACTAGAGAGACTGCTTACACCACTCTTACCCACCCTGTTCTGGAGTATTGCTGTGCGGTGTGGGATCTGCATCAGGTGGAACTGATGGATGACATCAAAAAAGTGCAAAGAAGGGCAGCTTGTTTTGTATTATCATGAAATAGGGAAGATAGTGTCACAGACATGGTACGTGAATTGGAGTGGCAATCATTAAAACAAAGACATTTTTTGTTGTCATGGGATCTTCTCATGAAATTTCACTCATCAGTTTTCTCCTCTGATTGTGAGAACATTCTGTTGGCACCCACCCACATAGGGACAAATGCTCATCATGATAAAATAAGAGAAATCAGGGCTCACACAGAAAAATTTAAGTGCTCGTTTTTCCCACGTGCCGATCAAGAGTGGAACGGTAGAGAGACAGTTTGAAGGTGGTTCATTGAACCCTGTGCCAGGCACTTTATTGTGAATAGTAGAGTAATCACATAGATGTAGATGTATTAATAGGCATTATGTTGTGGACTGTCTGAGACTGTATCTTCTAGGTCAGGTATTATTAATTAATAATATTCAATTTTCAGTCACAATTTTTTTAATTTTCTAATTGCTGTCCAACATGTTTCAGAGCTACAACTGCAGTTTCAAAGACTGTATGGTTATACTAGTTCTTATATCTGATCCAGTTTTTCACTTAACAGTAGCAGAATGACACTGTTGATATACTTATCAATAGAAGAAGTAAACTGCAATGATTGTTAAGTCACTCTGTATGTAAGTAAACATGTTGAATTTGGTCTCAAATATGTAAGCATGTCTAATTGAAATTGTTAACTGTCACTTCTCTAAATAATTTTTCAGTTCCCCTATTTTATTTCATCAGTTATGTAAATGCAAATAACAGTAAATCTAATACATCACTGTAACTTAGGTTAACATACACCATCTGAGTCATACACTACTGCAATTAACATGTTAATTATGAGTAGTTTAAAAATATAAGTGCAAATGTGGGCCAGCCGGGGTGGCCAAGTGGTTCTAGGTGCTACAGTCTGGAACTGTGCGACCACTACGGTTGCAGGTTCGAATCCTGCCTTGGGTATGGATGTGTGTGATGTCCTTAGGTTAGTTAGGTTTAAGTAGTTCTAAGTTCTAGGGGACTGATGACCGCAGAAGTTAAGTCCCATGGTGCTCAGAGCCATTTGACCATTTTTTTTTTTGCAAATGTGGACGTTTTTCACCAACACAGAAAATGGAAGTAATGTGGTCAAACGCAGAAAATATGTTACTAGACGATATTTCTCACATTTCTCTTTCTTTATCTCATTAATCTCACTGGAGGTGTAATTTATCTCATTAAATCTAACATCGGTGTCATCATGTCACTGTTAGATGAAAAAGTGAAGCTCCAAAACACATAGGAAAGCAATTAGAAAATAAATTTGTGTCTGATGACAGAATATTATTAATTAACAATTCCTAACCAAGAATTAGGTCTCCACAGAATAACTGAAGGATGGAACGAATGGAAAGTATTGACAAGACTAAGGGACAGGCTGATAGTATATTTCTTAAGAGGTCAGGGAATAACATTCATGGTACCAGGTGGAACAGTAGAGAGTAAAATCCATAGGGGAAGACTGGGATTGAAGACATCCATCAAATAAGGAAGGATGTCAGGTGCAAGTGCTACTCTGAGATGAAGAGAATGGCAGAAGAGAGGAATCCCTGGTGGACTGCATAAAACCAGTCAGAAGTCTAATGCCTCAAAAAAAAGACACTACAGTCTCAGCACCGGTAGTGTGAAATGTGAGCCCCACTTCCCCACCCTGGTGTGGGCAGGAAGTTCAGAAACTATCACGTCACAAAACAGAAGTGAGACTGTCACAATTTTGTCAATAATCAGTACACATTCTAGAGAAAGCTACAAAGAAATTCTCTGTGCATCTAGGGAAACCCACCTGGCTCTATCCTATGCCAACCTCTTCATGGCCATCAAGAGGAAGCTTTCCTATGACCCAGAATCCCAAATCTCACAACTGGTTCAGATTCACTGATGACAACTGCATGATCTGGACCAAGGGTGTGGACACCCTATCCCAATTCCTCCAGAACTGTAGATGCTTCTCCATCATTCAGTTCATCTGTTCTTTCTGACCCCAATAATTCACTTCCTGTCTTGATGTTGAGCTCATGGATGGCTCCGTCAGTAACTCAGACCACATCAAACCCACCAACCCTCAAAAATACCCCCATTTTGACAGCTGCTATCCATTCCACACCAAGAAGGCCCTTTGTACAGCTCATTCATCTGTGCTCATTGCTTCTGTAGTGATGAGCAGCCAAATATTCTGGGAGTCCCACTTAGACCTTTGCAGATCAAAATTGTGAAAGTAATAGTGTTTTCAGTGCTGTTTTATGTATGTGTATTAATTATCGTCGGAAGTTGCGTCTCATAGGTCATCACAGTTTTGTTCTTTGGTTTTTCAGTTGTGTGTAACGACTGGCTGTGATGTAAAGGGTGTTATTGCTATTCAATGATGGTATTGTCATACTTTTGTGGTTTTTTTGAATAAATGTCTCATTTCAAAATGGTATTTAGCGTTTTATCGACGTGGTAGCAGACGTGCATGGTTGACACATTTTTCGAAAAGTGTGATTGTTGTAGCTGATTTCCACAGTAACTTGACATTCTTGCAGAGTAAAAGATGACAATGGCCGACAAAAGACAGCAAATTGGAAAATAAACTGGTGAAGAAAACTGGGGGCATGGAGAATCATAATGAGAACTATCTTAGAATGTGATGAAATCTTTGACGTCATAAATGGTGAGCTCCTTAAGCCAGAAGAACGTGAACATAATTATGAAACCTACCTCACTAAATGAATCAAGGCTAATATATAGGCAAGGAATTGGCTATTTCTATTGCTTGACACCAAGTGTTTACTTCATGTTGGAGAATGCAAGACTACTAAAAAGATTTGGGATAAGCTACATGAATGTTATGAAGTTCACTCAGCTGAAAAGATTGATCTCCTTTGACACAAATTTCATAACATTATGTGGGAAGCAACTGATGGTATAGAAGACCATTCAGCCAAATTTGATGAAGTACAAACTCAACTTTCATTGTTAGGGAAGCTGATTGACGATGGTGTCCTCTGTGGACGATTTTTGAAAACTTTTCCCAAAGAGTTCCATTACAGTTATATTATTACATGGCATGACTTACCTGCTGAAGAGAAGATGTGGAATGAGTTATAGAAACAGTGTTTAAATCATGAACTGAGAATAACAGACCATGATGATGAAAGTGTTGCTACAGCAATGATGTTGAAAATGAAGATTAATAAACAGCAACCAAGACACAAACACTCTTTATCTGAAGCTAATACATTAAAAACAACTCATTATAAAATGAATGATGACAGAAAATGCTTTTCATGTGGTAAAGCAGGTCACTTATCAAAACAGTGTAAAACGTTGGTTTGTTTCAAATATAAGAAAAAGGGCCATTGGTTAAATGCATTTATTACCACAGAGAAAAGAGAGGAGAGTACTACACCATCAAAAAGTGTAACATCAATGGAACATTTAAGAAGTTGCAGTTGCACAGATAGGCCTACTTAAAAAACTGAGAAAAAAAATTTTAATTGTGGAATGCAACAATTTTTCTGTAGATGTAAATTCATTAGACTGTGATGAGTGATACATTGTCAGTGGGGCGAAAAATCACATAACAAAGTATTGTGACTGGTACACTACCTATGAACTATTTGAAACTCCGAGGAAGATGAATAGTGTCAAGAATGGTGAGAAAATTGAAGCATTTGGTACAGGTCGAATCGATGTTCTAGGTGTTCAAAGGAGAAAGATGGACAGAACGATTATTTAAATATGTTTTGTTTTGCCTTGATGGACCCTGTGACCTATTTTTTTTAACAAAAGCTACCCAGAAATGATTAAATCAAATAATCAAAAATGATGACAAATCTTGGGCATTTTTCAAAAACAATATTATAATGCAGTTACTACATTCAATGGTGAAAATGAGCTTCATCGTTTAGCTGTGAAGGTTGGTTCTCAAGAAAAGTCTTGTGTTGTAGCTGAAACTGATGACACTTTACAGCGATGGCATGAAAAAATGGATCATCAAAATAAATGCTAAGTGGACCAGTTTTTGAAGGACTGTGGTGCAGAAACAAAAACTGACAGTAGCTTTTATGAGGTATGTGCCTATGGTAAACATCATGGGGTAGTGTTTGGTGAAAGAGTGCAGCAACCCACTAAACTCGGAGAATTGCTGTATGCAAATGTTTGTGGACCAATGGAAGAAAATGATTTGTAAGGTCATCAATACTTTGCTGTTTTTAAGGATAATTTTTCCAGTTTTAGAGTAATATTCCTTTTGCAACACAGAGATGAAATTAAAGAAAAATTACCACTATTCATTAAAATGATAAAGACTGAAACTAATGCTACTGTGAAAGAATTATGCACAGACAGTGGCAAGCAGTTTCATAAGAAAGGTTTGCTGACTGAACTGAACTGAAACATTCAGTTACTGCACCATATACTTCAGAATGGAATTACTGTGTGGGAAAATAGAATACTTTGCGAGAGGGCATGCTCTTGGCTCTGCTCTGCTGAATACCTACCAAAAGCATTGTGAGGTGAGGCTGTTCTGGCTGCAACATACACTTTAAATCGATTTGGTCCCTCAAAGATTATCTGAAATAGTTTTGAAGGAATAGGTTGTTTGGATAATTTGGTGATATTCGGAGTGGAATGCTATGCTTGGGTTCCTACAAGAAATAGAAGAAGTTTGATGCTAAATCTTTAATAGGATATGTGGTTGGTTGTGATGATCGAGGATACTGTGTTTATTTTCCTGAAAAGGTGCTTGGGTATGTAGCAGAGATGTAAAACTCAACTGCAAACAAATACAGGATCCTGTTACTAAAGAGACTAAATGGGTTGTTGATGTATCAGATGGAGATGAAAATGTTACAGAAAATCAACATGAAAATGTTTATTTTGAAGGAGGTAGTCAATGGGATTGTATGAACCAAGATGTAGCAATAAGTGATGAAAATGTTACTAACCAACTGTGTGACATTAAAAGACAAGTTGAGAGCAACTTGGAAGCAATAATTGAAGACAAAGGAAGCTAAAATTTGCGTGAATGGTGAAACTGGAAGAAACCATCATGCTACTGTGAAGATTCAGCCCACCAATCAAAACTGATGCTTCTTTGTGATACACCAGGGAACTGTAAAGAAGCAGTGCAGTCAGAAAATTCTGAAGAATGAGAGAAAGCAATGGAGAGAGAAATGAGTGCTCTAAAAGGAAATAAAACATGGGAACTAGTTTGCAAAGCAAAAACAAACAAATGATTGCAAATTGATGGGTCTTTGCTACAAAATTAAATGCAAGTAATGAAATAGTTTGATATAAGGCTAATCTGGTAGCAATAGATTATGTTGACACACTCTTGTTATCTTTTCATAATTTTATTGAAAACAAAAGATAAAATAAAAACTGCAAAATAATTAAAATTAACTTCCATCTCCTGAAATTATCTACTGTTGTCATTTATAATCAACATGACAAAATGTTTGTGTAAGAGAAAGGAACTAATCAGTGTTATGATTTATAAACAAAATTTGACATATTTTATTAGAAGCGAGCCAGTTACTTGTTTCAGGGGATATTAGTTCCCCTTTCATAATGATATGCTCGCAGGCACTGACACAGCATCTTCTCAGTACTAGATGGTGAAGCATTGGGTACAGCAGCTATCTGGATTCCCACAAGTTTATGATATCACTGGCTCTAGAAAAACATGCTTCAGATCAAAATTTGTCTGGTTGGACATTTGCCATATTGCCAGGTTGTTGCTTCCACAGAGCTGACTGATGATATCATTGATCTCCTCCCAAAATGAAGAAGTCCTACCCATTATGGCAGTAATGGTCTTTTCTGGTAATTGGTCTTTTTTCTTTACTTTTTTTGTATTTCGGCATGCTCATCTTACCAGTGCTGCATACAGGCAATACGAAGTCTAACTTCAGAAAATGCCATAAAAATAAAACTCATCATACATGTGTTAAAGGCGTTCACAGGATATCTTTCTATGAGTTTATGTTCCACAAATAGTCTAACAGTTTGTGAAAAAAATAAGTGATTGAAAACCTGTTTTTTCTAGCTATTTATGTGAAGTGTTAAAATGTATTTAGTTCAACTTTATTAGCATATTCCTGATTTTGTATACATATCCATCTACATACATACTCTGCAAACCACCATACAGTGTATGGAGGAGGGTACTCTGTACCATTACTAGTCATTTCCTTTCCTGTTCATCTTGAAAATAGAGCAATATACGTGGGATACATAAATATTTTTTCCTTGAATGTACTAGACCTATGACACAGCAGTGAATGATTTATATTCCTGGGCCCTGAAGCAACGCAGGGAATTGCCTACCTCATGTTCATTCTGTGATGAGTCATGACCTATGCTGTCAACTAAATGAACATTTGCTTTATGTGGTGTCTGTTCCTTCAGATCTATCCAAAAGAACAGACACCAATTTGATCCTGTAGCCACTCTGAATCAAGACACAAAGGAGTCAATGACACGAGCTGCCAGTGGGCATTGATTAAATCAATGGAAAAAGTTGAAAATTTTGCTGGACCACGATTAAAAACCAGGTCTCCTGTTGACTAGGCAGATGTGCTGCCCATTAGGACACAGTGCTCATTAAAACTGCACAAACTAGCCTTGAACACCTTCCCTGAGACACAATTCTCAACTTATCCATAGGCTACTGATGTAGTACCCGTTGTCTATTATCCTCATTACTTATGGCATTTTGCTGAATCCTATAAGAGTTTGAGCATGGTGTGCATCTGCACTGAAGTGATCATTGGCCGTCCTCATCTAGGCAGGAGAGCTGAGTTCAAATCTTTATCTAGTACAAATTTTCAATTTTCACCATTGATTTAATCAATGCTCACTGGCAGCTAGTGGCATTAATTCCTTTTTGTCTTTTTCATACTGGCTGCAGGATCAAAATGGTGTCTGTTCTTTAGGACATGTATGAAAGAATAGACACGACATATATAATTAAGGTGAGGACAACCAATAGTCACTTCAGTGTGGATGCACACCATGCTTGAACTCTTGCGGGATTCTGAAAAATGCCATGAGTATTGAGGGTGATGGGCAAGGGACACTACATCAGTAGTGTGTCGATAAGTTAAGAATTTGGCTCTGACAGGAGGCATGCTAGGGTAGTCCGTGCAGTTGCGATGACCACTGTGTCTGGATGGGGATACTTGGGTTTGAATTCCAGTGTGGGACAAATTTTCAACTTCCCCCATTGATTTAATCAATGACCACTAGTAGCTAATGTCATTAATTTAGAATGATATCTGGCTTTATGTTTCAATGTGAATATTTTTGAAACATTGTACCTACCTTGTAAGTACATTGTATTATAATATTACATTATGAGTTTTATATTTATTATGACATTTAGTTTTTCACACAAGCAATGCTGCATTTTTAGAGCAGGATGCATTAATGGCCCTATTTTTCAAATACAGAATTTGGAAATGGCTTTCTCCTCACAGAGATTTCAAACAGGTGAGGAAACTGTAGATGTTCTTGAGGGATTAGAGGCAGAGAAGTCACTGAAGCAGTCATTGTACTTCCTGAATTAGAGGATCTTACTGATGAAGAAGAAATACAAGATTGACTTATGATAATCAATTAGAGGTGTGATGGTTTACCAATAGATGTGGTGGATACATTTGAAATTAATGCTGTCTTAGATGACAAAACAGATATATTGGCACCTGAAACTTTATGAAATACTTCTGAAGAACTAAATCAGAAAAAGAAGAAACCTATAACAAAATGGCTGAAGTGTGCCCCAACTTACACTGACACTCCTTAAAAACTGTGAAATTAGTTAAAGAAAAAAAAGAATAAGAATGGGAGATTGACACCCATACAAATGTTTGAAATTTTCTTAGGTAAACCAATTTTGGTTGACATAGTACAATTTTCAATTAAATATGCTCAAGATAAAAACCATCACATTCGTGGCAATAACATATTAGACCTTCTGGTGACAAGCAGACCCAAACTATTTGAAACAGCTAACACAGAACACAGAACCAGTGATCATAAAGTGGTTACAGCATCAGTGATTTCAGCTGTAAATAGAAATATTAAAAACAGTAGGAAGATTTTTCTGTTTAGTAAAAGTGACAAAAAGCAGATTTCAGAGTACTTGACGGTTCAACACAAAAGTTTTATCTCAAGTGCAGATAGTGTTGAAGATCAGTCGACAAAGTTCAAAACCATCGAACAATATGCATTAGATGAGTATGTGCCAAGCAAGATCATAAGAGATGGAATAGAGCCACCATGGTACAACAACTGAGTCAGAAAACTGTGACAAAACAAAAGGAAACTACACAGCAAACATAAACATAGCCAAAGCCTTGCAGACAAACAAAAATTAAACTAAGGGAAATGTAGTGTGAAGAAGGCTATGCGAGAGGTGTTCAATGAATTCTAAAGTAATGTTCTATGTACTGACTTTGCAGAAAATCCTAAGAAATTTTGGTCTTATGTCAAAGCGGTAGGTGGAACAAAACAAAATGTCCAGCCACCCTGTGACCAAAATGGTACTGAAACAGAGGATGACAGACTAAAGCCGAAATACTAAATGTCTTTTTCCAAAGCTGTTTCACAGAGGAAGACTGCACTGTAGTTCCTTCTGTAGATTGTTGCACAGATGAAAAAATGGTAGATATCAAAATAGATGACAGAGGAATAGAAAAAGAATTAAAATTGGTCAAAAGAGGAAAGGCCACAGGACCTGATGGGATACCAGTTCGATTTTACACAGAGTACGTGAAGGAACTTGCCCCCATTCTTGCAGCAGTGTACTGTAGGTCTCTAGAATAGCATAGCATTCCAAAAGATTGGAAAAGGGCACATGTCATCCCCATTTTCAAGAAGGGATGTTGAACAGATGTGCAGAACTACAGACCTATATTTCTAACTTTGATCAGTTGTAGAATTTTGGAACATATTTTATGTTCAAGTATAATGACTTTTCTGGAGACTAGAAATCTACTCTGTAGGAATCAGCATGGGTTTCAAAAAAGATGATCATGTCAAACCCAGCTTGCGCTATTCATCCATGAGACTCAAAGGGCCACAGACACGGGTTCCCAGGTAGATGACGTGTTTCTTGACTTCCGCAAGGCGTCTGATACAGTTCTCCACAGTTGTTTAATGAACAAAGTAAGAGCATATGGGCTATCAGACCAATTATTTGATTGGATTGAAGGGTTCCTAGATAACAGAACGCAGCATGTCATTCTGAATGGAGAGAAGTCTTCCGAAGTAAGAGTGATTTCAGGTGTGCCGCAGGGGAGTGTTGTAGGACTGTTGCTATTCACAATATTTATAAATGACCTTGTGGATAACATCGGAAGATCACTGAGGCTTTTTGTGGATGATGCTGTAGTATATCAAGAGGCTGTAACAATGGAAAATTGTACTGAAATGCGGGAAGATCTGCAATGAATTGATGCATGGTGCAGGGAATGGCAATTGAATCTCAATGTAGACAAGTATAATGTGCTGCGAATACATAGAAAGAAAGATCCTTTATCATTTAGCTGCAATATAGCAGGTCAACAACTGGAAGCAGTTAAATCCATAAATTATCTGGGAGTAGCCATTAGGAGTTATTTAAAATGGAGTGACCATGTAAAATTAATCATTGGTAAATCAGGTGCCAGATATATTCAT
Source organism: Schistocerca americana (assembly GCF_021461395.2). Taxonomy (NCBI): domain Eukaryota; kingdom Metazoa; phylum Arthropoda; class Insecta; order Orthoptera; family Acrididae; genus Schistocerca; species Schistocerca americana. The sequence continues at coordinate 1,034,711,122 of NC_060120.1, read as the reverse complement.
TGGAAGAGTCCTAAGGAAATGCAGTCCGAAAACAAAGGAAGTGGGTTACAGTACACTTGTTTGCCCACTGCTTGAATACTGCTCACCAGTGTGGGATCCGCACCAGATAGGGTTGATAGAAGAGATAGAGAAGATCCAACGGAGAGCAGCGCGCTTCGTTACAGGATCATTTAGTAATCGTGAAAGTGTTATGGAGATGATAGATAAACTCCAGTGGTAGACTCTGCAAGAGAGACACTCAGTAGCTCAGTACGGGCTTTTGTTGAAGTTCTGAGAACATACCTTCATCGAGGAGTCAAGCAGTATATTGCTCCCTCTTACATATATCTCGTGAAGAGACCATGAGGATAAAATCAGAGAGATTAGAGCCCACAAGGAGGCATACCAACAATCTTTCTTTCCATGAACAATATGAGACTGTAATAGATGGGAGAACTGATAGAGGTACACAAGGTACCCTCCACCACACATCGTCAGGTGGCTTGCAAAATATGGATGTAGATGTAGATGTAGATTGCTATGTCATATACTGACTCAAAACAAATTTATTGTTATCCTTATATTCACTGGTTATCAGTCCCTCCCTCAAAAAAAATTTTGCTGGAGTTTAAATGAAGATAAAGGGCTCTATCTTGTATGCAAAAGAATGCCATGAGTCAGATTTGTTGAAATGAAGAAGTACATATATCTTTTTGATAATGATAAGTCAGGCAAATCTGTAAAGTTTTGAACCTAAAACATTTTTTTAATGAACTAAATAAATGATACATGTACCTCTGTGTATTTTTATAAGATATGGCACAGTTTTTTTGAATGCCACTCTGTGAATGTGTACATATAAGGGAAACCAGTAAGGTGTGGATTCAAATTATGATGTATATCCACAGCTGGATGATACGAGCATCAGTTTGACCTTTATGGTGGAGCTACACAGAAGACTAATGAAAACCTGGGTTAAAGTCAAAAGTTTGTAACGAACTTGTTGAAAGTTGTTCATCATCCTGAAAATGATACTATATCTTTTGATAACTTCTTCACAAGTGATTATGTTCTTACCTTGTGGTCAAAAATGAAATTGTTTGCAGCTGGTACAGTGAAAGAGATCCTAGTGGCTTCCTGTCAACCTCAAACAAAAAAAAACACTTAGCAAAAGGACCAGACAGGAACTTTGGTTATAGATTTGATGGCAACAATAAAGTTGTCATCAAAATATAGTAGTGACAGAGTGTACTAGATCCACTTTATTTCTCATCAGAGAAGTATATATACTAACAAACCTCAAAAAGTCAATGATACTACACCAAAGAATAACCATACAGTCTCTCATTCATAACAGGTATCCCATTCTACAACATCTTTGCCTCCCTGGTCGACCTCTAAAGTAATGAGCAGCTGCATAGGATGACCAGTTGTGTGACCTGGCGTGAAAAGGATTATTGTTCTTATGTTGTCACCTTTTCCTGGTAGTACTCTCTCTATTTTGACTTTCCCCCAGATGTGTCATGGGCATGTGCTGTCTTGTATCAGAACATCTCCAGGGTGAAATTTGATGAGTTGTACCAGTGGATGTTTAACTTCATGGAAGTTTCTCAGTTCCAACAGGTATTCTTTTGTCCATTGTTTTCAAAAGCTGACAGAGAACTGCTGTCACAGGAGGTTCATGTTCAGCATAGACTATGGTCCTGCTGGAATTGTTGCATGTTGCTCTCCAGTCAGAAAATTGGAAGGGTGCAGAGTATCTACATTGTCTCCTTGTGTGCTGGGCATTGGGTTCACAGCAGCTTTGGCATAATCGAGGTGGAGTTCAATGGTTCCTCACTGAGCCTTAGAATCCCCAACACCTTCCACTGGCAATGCTTTATGGTGGCCACCAATCTTTCGTACCATCCTTCCCATCATGCTACACATGAAGTAATGAATTCTCATGTAATAGCTTGATGGGTAAGGAATTGGTAAGTCTTTGTGATAGTTAATGCCTTCCAAAATTATGCTAATTCCACATTTGTGATGTGGAATGTTTTCACATTGTCTGCTAAAAGGTATGGGATAGTGCACAAATCATTACAGCGTCATGAGAAACTTTTCTTTTGACAAGTCTGTAAAGAGATTGAAATGCACTGCTCACTTGGTAGCACATGTGAAAAGTGTGATAAGTAACTTGTGCATTTCTCTTCCAACTTTGATGAATGGTGGTCTAGTAAAGTCGACCCCTGTTACACAGAGTGGGGTAGCAAGCATAACCCATTCTGTTTGTTGTCATTGTGGGTTCTTCAGGATCTTATACAAGAAGCAAGAGTGTAGGATTGAGGATCCAAAATTCAGTTTGGAGTTTGACAGTGCAGAGTGAATGCCAAAGTGATGAGGGTGGACATATGTCTCTGGAATGATCAATTGTGTGAAATAGTGGACACTATCAAGGAGTGCTGGATGTTTGTGTTCCCTATTGAGGCAAGTGCTCTGCAGTCGATCTCCTAGGCATATCAGTCCGTCTTCCATGAAAGAGTTGTATTGTGCAATTTTTTCCTCTCATGGCAGTGGTAAGTTATTTTGAAGTGTGCATAGTTATGTGTAAAAGGATTCACATCCAATACATTCAGGCAGCTGATAATCAGTGTATGTAAGCTTTCCTCAAGATTTCTCCTTCTGGCAAATGTTGTGTGGAAAACAGTGTGTCCATTCTCTAGTATGAGTGAGCCTCCAGTACAAACTGAATTTAGATAGGTTCATGAGGCTGGTTGGTTTAGATATCAACAGAATTTGGCTATAATTTTTCTTCATCTTCTCCTCAGGATGCAGCCGGATGGCCAACACTCAGGATGGCATGCAAGCCAAGGTGGTCAATGCTGTCAGATTGCCAGTGGATGTATTCAACTCCAAAGGAGTCCTCATAAAAGAAAATCAGCTGGGTTATCTTGTCCTGAACAGTGCCTCCACTGTGTGGGAGTCAAGGGTGCTCGTATCTCCATCACATGATTACAAACGAAGGTCTTCCACCTGCGAATCCAACTTAGTGTGACTGCAGCATCTGTCCACAATATCACATGAGTAATTTAAACATCTGTTGCACGGCAGAAGTGACACAGCAGTCAGGTTCTCATTGCAGCCACTAAATGTTCTAATCGGGGCAGGGCCACCTCCTTAATATCAGCAAGTCTGTTCTTGCTACAGATTAAATGAGTAAAGGCGTTATTCTCTAAGGCTGTATGAATGTACACAGCTGCGCCTTATGCCTTTTTTGGTGAGTTGTAGAATACGTGCACCTTAGTCTCTCTTCCGTGAGCTGTGGCTAGCCATCTGGAGACACATACCAGTGACAATGATTGTAAGCTAGATACCCAAGTGTGTCAACGTGCTCCTAGGCCCCATTGCATGAGTTCATCCCATCCAGTTTCCCTCCACCATACATCCTGTCCTGGAATAACAATGTTCCAACAAGAGGGGCAGGGGAGAATAGTCTAAGTGGATAATGAAAACTAGCCATACATTGCAAGAGCTGTCATTTGGTGGCTCTGGCTCTCCTGATGACTTTCTGGTGATGTTGCTGGGGTCAATACAGATATAGTCATCCTTGGTGTTCCAGTCTACACCTAAAACTGTCCTTCTGCCTTTAATATAGTTTTAAGGTATTGAGAGTTTGTAGCACATTTCGATAAAGGGAGGCTGATCAATTTTTCTAGGGCTACAAGTCCATAGTATATGGCGATCCCAAAATTATCATTTTCTACTTCGATCTCAAAGCTGTAGATGTATGTATTCCTGTTTATAACAGCCGCCACCGTGGGAAATGATGTCATAAACTTGTCGGTATGTTGTCTTAAGAGTTGCAGACAGTAAAAATGGGTTGCAGGTCAGACTGAATGGGAGTCTGGTGAAGCAGTATTGGATTATGTCGTCCGTGGTTTGAAGATATCCAATTTGTTCTGGTTAACTCTGAACCAGAAAAATCTGGTCAAGTATTTGTCTTCTTCATTAAAAACTTGTCGAAGTAACGCCTGCCTGACGTCCATGACAACAGCAGTGGAATGTAGTCTGTATCACAGTGAAATCTCTGGGATCTCAAGTAGTAGATAGGGTCTTGCCTCTAGCACTTTGTTCAGAGAAGAAGCATTGCTTTCGTGAGATGAAGTGTGGACAACTATCCTCCACTTAGTCTTCCCATGTTTCTCTTTCCTCACTGCATGATGTAGGAGATAAAAGAGTCCCTTCTCTGAGAGCTGGGTGGGAGTAACTTCTACTTGCCTCTTCGTAATGTAGTCTGGCACTGAGTCATAGTATATCTGCCTAAATGTCTTATATTCAAGTGGTTGAAAAATTTCTCCACAGTCAGTCTGTACTCGGAAGGGTTTTATCTTGCCTTTCTGTACATGAAACCACTGTACCTTGCCCCTTTATACAGGAAGGTGCTCTGAACTCAAGGAGGCTGATGTCGTTATTGCTCGTGGATCGATCTTGATTGGCAGTAATCCCTATAGTACAAAAAGTGCCTGATGTTGTAATCCGAGGGCAGAGGCGACAAGTCAGTGTGATCAAAATTCACCACAGCTGCATGAACACGACAAACTTCTGCTCTGCACACTCAGTATCCAGCCAAATATGGAAGGAACGAAGGATAAAGATTCAGAGATGCATACTGGCGAACTATCCTTCACTATTTTCCACTAAAAATCAACCCCTATAAGAAACTCCACGGAAATATCTTCCACTGAGTCGGCTCTTGTGCAATGTGGTAGGGAACTGGTGTTGAATGGAAGGATACTTAGGCACAAAATTATTAACATATTTATTAAAAACACAAACCAATATATTGAAACACAGAAAATGATGCAAGACGGTCTGAGCAGCTACCCCTGAAATGAATTAAATTAATTTCCAACAATACACTCGTAGGTAGATACTACATAACCTTCAGAAATGACTGATTGAAATTAAAAAAAAAATTGAGAACAACATTAAGTTCAAAAGGTTTGATAGATACTTAGCACAGATTTCTAGTGAGATCACAAGACTATAAAATTAACCTACAGATTCCACATTACAAGTTCCAAAAACATCATGAAAATAGCTACCAGGTCAATAACATCAGCCATCCACTATCAGGTGACTGTTTGCAGATAATTAGAGGGAATACCATTGGTCCAAGCAAGCGGAATAATCTGACAGCATTAAATTCAAAGTACGATACATGTGGGAGTTGCAGAACCAAGCAATTTCTCTTTCTTCTCTTAAGTGTGGATGGCGATCGCCACTAGAGAGATAAACACTCTCAATAAAGACATTTCGATAAATGCCAGGCCTCGTTAGCTGGACCCACAATGTAAACAGCAGACACATCAAGCTATCCTGTAACATACGAAACACTAATTAACAATTTGCATTTACAGAACAAATAGACATTGTAAAAACAATTGCAAAAGGCGACCTCATTTCAAAATGAACAACATATTTTTCTTATAGATGCGCCAAACTAAGTCAAACAGCTCGAGCACAACTAGTTTAGTCACACACATTCATAGAAATGTAACTTGGGTGAGGTAGTTTAAAGTATTCGTGAATGAAGATGTTTACATGTCACGATGGACAACCAGAATGGCGAGTTAGAATAGCCACTGAGTGACACAACATAATCATGCACACTATAATCGGACGCTCACCTTAACTTCTTGCAGATCGAAGAGTAAGTTGGGAACCGCTCGACCAAGGGCTGCCATCAAGTAGGTGTTGTGACGAGTTTGCTAAGACTCAGGCACCAAAGTATCCCCTTCACCAGAGCCACCGCACTCTGTTCTTCAAACTGGCAGACAGGAATCCAACCTGGCACCACACTGGGCACTAGCTTCTTGCAAATTCGGATGCCGAGAACAAGTCGCGTTCCGTGCAGTGCGTAGAGATAGCTTTTTCAGCGAGCAGTCTTCACGATTCAAGCCAACACTCACTCTATCCCACAGAATCCCGCAGTGACCGTAAACGTAACTTTTAGCAGTGGGTCAAGGATACAGTTGGGCTGTCACACACACCGCACAACCGCCCGTCACTTCGAGAGAGCGTCTTGGCGGCGATAGCGCTTAAATGCTGGCCTACAGATCTGTTCTCGGCAGGAGACAAACCCTCGAGAAGCTTTTGCGCCCAGAGAGGCTAATAACGAGCGGAAACTACCGATATCGAAACGTGTCCGCACGACACATTTGGGATCTGCTAGAGAAATCTTAAGGGCGCATGATAAATATGCCGAGGAACAGGTGACGAGTGTGAAAACCTATGAAGATTTTCGTAGGCGGTGAGTAACACCGAAGAATTCTCCCAAAGCCCGTTCATGTTAAACTGAACAAGTCTGCGGTGGTGTGAAGATGTAGACTTTGATTATAATAAACGAACAGTTAATTCTTGTCGATCTAGTCTGCAGTTTCAAATTATCAGTCGGCGATTTTGCTATGTAGCTGGATTGACTTCCGGTGTCCAACACACACCGAGTTGTACTGCTCAAGCCTGTAAGTTCTGAGGCGCGCACTTGAGCTGTCTGAAGGTACGTGAATCCGTGGGGAGCAACAAATATTTTTCCCAAGGAAATAATGTTTGTGTGAGCCTCAAGAGTCTTATTACCCCTTCCCTTAGCGCGAATCGCACTTATTATACAGCTTTCTTCACTTAGGACAGTGAGCTTTTTCCTTCTTCCTGCAATCTGAGACTATATGCCCATCTTGGAGACAAAGAAAATATCCGTTTGCTCGTTTCAATATATATCTTCGATCACTTACACGTAAGATATCGCTACACTCCAGCGCTTAATGCCGCGAGGTTCACAAAGGACGCAGAATCGTTCTTGTGCCCTAGTATCTTTCAGGGATGGTGTTACCGATTTCGTGTTCACGTGGAGTGCGGCAGCCGTGGGTGTCGTGCTAGAGGTGGTGGAAAGGCCCTCCGCTAATACACTGCTGGCCACCGTAAATGCAACACCCTGAAGGAAGCATCCGAATCAAGTGAAATTTACACCATGGGTTTGCAGCGATGAGATATGCAACTGATTAGAATTTCAGCGCAGACGCACATCACGCGCGCCTGTGGCGCCACTTCATAGCGCCATTTGAGGCTTGGCGATTTCGACGAGTGTACGTTCGGTACGTGTGTTTACCTTGTGGTTGTTTCACAAGACGATCAGTTATGCCTCGTAGACAACAACGAACATCGTTTGATCAAGTATCCGAGTTCGACAGAGGAAGGATAGTGGCTTACCGAGATTGTGGATTATCATACAGAGAAATCGCTAGTCGTGTTGGACGAAACCAAACAACTGTAATGCGGATATGTGACCGTTGGATGCAGGAGGGTACGACGGACTGACGTGGTCGATCGCATTCACCTCGGTGCACCACTGCACGTGCTGATAGGCAAATTGTGCGCATGGCAGTGACGGATCGCTCAGTGACATCCCGAACCATAGCACAGCACATTGCGTCTGTAACGCACCATCCAGTGTCTGCGCGTACCATTCGACGCCGTTTACAGCAGAGTGGTCTGTCCGCAAGACGTCCATTGCTTCGTCTACCATTGACGCAGAACCACAGACGTCTCTGTCGGCAATGGTGTGATGACAGACGGATGTGGACGGCAGAATGGAATGACGTTGTCTTTACTGACGAGGCACGCTTCTGTCTGCAGCACCACGATGGTCGGATTCGAGTGTGGAGACACCGTGGAGAGAGGATGCTGGACAGCTGCATTATGCACCGCCACACTGGTCTTGCACCGGGTATTATGGTATGGGGCGGTATTGGATATTACTCTCGCACGCCTCTAGTACGCATTTCCGGTACTTTAAATAGCCGGCGCTACATATCCGAGGTGCTGGAGCCAGTTGTCCTTCCTTACCTTCAGGGCTCGGCCACAGCCATATTTCAACAGGATAATGCGCGACCACACGTGGCACGCATTGTCCAAAGGTTCTTCGTCAATAACCAGATTGAATTGCTTCCCTGGCCGGCTCGCTCTCCGGATCTTTCGCCGATAGAAAACATGTGGTCCATGGTTGCTCAACGAGTGACTCAGATTACATCCCCAGCTGCCACACCAGATGATCTTTGGCAACGTGTGGAAGCTGCTTGGGCTGCTGTACCCCAGGAACACATCCAACGTCTCTTTGACTCAATGCCGAGACGTGTGGGAGCGGTGATCTCCAACAATGGCGGCTACTCTGGCTACTGATTCTGGCAGGAACCACATGTCACAGACGTTTGTAAACGTAATCATTTGATACTTGGTCAACATGTTATCTACAAAATAAATTTTGTTGTGCTACCTCTTGTCTTTCTTGGTGTTGCATTTACGGTGGCCAGCAGTGTATTTTGCGTGGTAAGCGCCCATCCACTTCCTCGCTCATAAACTCTATGAGCTGCAAAACATCGTCCTCGGATAGTCCCGTACTCTTGGCGTGAATTATTCAGCAGCGGCATGTGTCATCCGAAAGGCGCGGCGAATTGTTGGTGTGGAGACTCACCCGTATCTGTTCACGTCTTCCCCCCAAGAGCCTGGAGAGCTTGATTACGTCACTGGAATTCAATGAACGTCGAATTGAGTTCTGGGGTGGCCAATTGTTGCCACAGGGAGATTGGAGGATGCTTTTTATTTCTGAGCACGTTTCAGCATCACCTAAATACCTCCTACTAAATGTTTCGGCTCTTCTGAAAGATACCTGCGAAAAAGTAGGTGTATATTGACGATGGATAGTGACGGATAATCGTCAATCGCCTGATTAAACAGCTCCCAGTACCGTGACGATGCATCCACATGACTTGATAATGCCTCAAGCTCGATCTGTAGAGAGCCGAAGTTATCCCTCGATGTCTTAACACATGTCATATCATCCTTTTCCTTCTTTTTCTCGGTGTTTTCCATATGTTTCTTTCTTCATCGGGTTTGACAACCTACTCGTTACTAGTCTTTTCAGTAGTGGGGCTGTGCTCCTACGAGACCGATCAAGGGTTAAGATCTAAGATCAAGGTCAAGGTCAATGTTCATTGTCCTGAGACAGTTGTACCCAATTATAATGGTGTTTTTACCTGGAAAATAAGGATTTTCCCCCACCATTCTAAAAGAACACTATCACTCCCCTGGCATTACTCACCATCATACTGATTTCTGACTTCTGTTCAATACACTATAGTGAGAGCATCATGATGCACCATAAGAGAGCAGCATTGACCCCAGGCAGAAGGAAAAGAGTAAGAAGACTGTCACACTCAAATGTATCGACTCTTCTCATTCATTATTCATTGCGTATGTGCCTGTGTAATTTCGTAAATATTTACGATTTTTTATGTTTTCAACTGCACAATAGCCCACTGATGTGGCAGTAGCTGATATTTTATAGCAGGACCTACACCTGTTGACTGTACTGTCACTCATTGAGCCATGGCACATAGATGGACTACCTGATATTTATGTATTTTCAACATTGCAGCACACCCAGCAATCGTGATAATCTAATATATAAGAAACCATCAGCCTCGATTGCAGTAATGAAACCAACCTTTACCTAGGTTTCAGACCAAATCATTGAGCCTTCTTCAGAAGATATACTTGAATCTATAATTTGTCTAAGAGGGCCTATTGAGGCTGTTTTAGTTTTATTTCTAGACCATGCCCTCTTAGACAAATTATAGACTCAGTTATATCTTCTGAACATGGCTCAATTATTTGGGCTGAAACCTAGGTACAGGTTGGTTTCAGTGCCGTAATCGAGGCTGATAGATTTTTATATATTATCTGATATTTGTTGGGAGGGGCGCAGTTGTTTCCAAAGAGATCTGCCACCACTGCCTCCACACGGAATAGAAAAAGAAAGAAAAACAGACATGTAGGTGCTATTAACCAATACCTTTGCCTCATTATTATTATTCTGTGCGTTTTCGTAAATATGATTTTCCTTTCTTCCCACAATGCAACAGCCGCTGACGCATCAGTAGCTAGCTACTACTATACCATCGATCGTCGAACAGCAGCAGCATGGTGAGAGGTTACCAGGTATTTCAGATCACACCACACACCATTTACTGCACCACCACTACCTGTCTAGTCTTAGCAAGGTGCTCCCAGTGTGCCACTGATTGCCACTGCATATAATTTGACTGCCAGTAGATCCAAACATGTAAATATGGGTATGCAAACAGACACTGAGCTTGACGTAGAAATAGAAATAGTGGATATTAAACACGGTATTAAAAAGTAGTTCTTAGAGGCTGTGCAGGAAGAGATACGTCATGTGATGCCATATATCAGTGCTCATATGTCCATATCTTCCTCCTCAAGACGTCCACATTTTTCATTTGAAACTATCATAGAAATGTACAAGGATGCAGTACTCGAGGTAAAATCGGACGACTCCGCTATTTAGTTTCGCCACTCACACGTTCTGAATTTATGCGACCTAGGCAGCTCATTATGGATTGTATGACAGAGTGGCTTGATTGCAACCATATGGCAAAGCTGTATTCAGGGATGTTATATGTCATCTGCCTCAGCATTGTGTACAGTAGATGACTTAAGACAGTGTTTAAATTCATATGTCCATTCAGTGCCAAAGTCTGCTGTTATCACCACATAAGTATTAAATAAAAAAGCGATATTTGCAGATGGAATATCTAAGTTTGTTGTTGCACCCATGTTTTACTGTGATACCAGTTGGATTTAGGGCGCCTAAGGAACAGTTATCTGGAAAATACTGAATAGCTGTTGGTGTAGTAGAAAAAAGAACAATCAGTGAATTTTTTAAAATGTGATGAATTACTGCTCCCAATGTATGATTTTTACTGATTTATCGAAATATGTAATGAATAACAATATTTTCTTGCAAAAGTGTCTTGTATTCCCACAACCCCATCCTGTTAATTTAAATGTGAGATTTTAAAAAATGTGCGGACATTACAGCTGGGTGAGTAGGGCATTTGTTTCTTAAACAGAGGCTTATACAAAAATAGAGCAATCTGTTACAATGGCGATATCATAGTGTGTAGGCACTACATCTAAGTACCTGGTTAGTGCAGATCTAATCGTTGTTAAGTATTGATTTCCAAGACCATAGTAGGCTGTCAATGTGTAAACGAAGGGTGTCAGTGTAAATTGTTTAAATAATTCAACATTTTAGTGCTGGGGCTCTGCTTCTGCTGCTAGCTGGTTTGTTAGCACTCATCTGTTATCTGGCGCTGGCCGCTGTGGCCGAGCGGTTCTAGGCGCTTCAGTCCGGAACCACGCTGCTGCTACGGTCGCAGGTTCGAATCCTGCCTCGGGCATGAATGTGTGTGATATCCTTACGTTAGTTAGGTTTAAGTAGTTCTAAGTCTAGGGGACTGATGACCTCAACTGTTGAGTCCCATAGTGCTTAGAGCCATTTGAAACATTTTTGCTATCTGGCTTTGAGGGTTACTGGATGGTGCGACACACTGATGGCGGTAGCTGTGGCGATCTCCGAACTGGGGGACAGAGGCCGATTGCAGCTGTCAGCTGCCACACCAGCTGGGCTCTTCTGGTGGCATACATATTATGTGCATTGATGGCGTGGGTCACAGAAAAATATTTTTAAATAAATTGCGTACCTCGTCCTCGTCCTCCTCCTCCATTCACATCCTAGTGATAACAGAGATGTATTGTGTGTTTGTGACCAGCAGTGTGTGACTCGTCTGTAGAAAAATTTCTAATTTCCCCTATTATAGTGAGGTGACAAAAGTCATGGGCTAGCGATACGAACATATAAAGATGGCGGTAGTATTGCGTACAGAACGTATAAAAGGACAGTTTACTGGCGAAGCTGTCATTTGTACTCAGGTGATTCATATGAAAGGATTCCGACGCGATTATGGCCAGACAACAGGAATTAATAGACTTTCAACACGGAATAGTAGTTGGTCCTACACTCCTGGAAATTGAAATAAGAACACCATGAATTCATTGTCCCAGGAAGGGGAAACTTTATTGACACATTCCTGGGGTCAGATACATCACATGATCACACTGACAGAACAACAGGCACATAGACACAGGCAACAGAGCATGCACAATGTCGGCACTAGTACAGTGTATATCCACCTTTCGCAGCAATGCAGGCTGCTATTCTCCCATGGAGACGATCGTAGAGATGCTGGATGTAGTCCTGTGAAACGGCTTGCCATGCCATTTCCACCTGGCGCCTCAGTTGGACCAGCGTTCGTGCTGGACGTGCAGACCGCGTGAGACGACGCTTCATCCAGTCCCAAACATGCTCAATGGGGGACAGATCCGGAGATCTTGCTGGCCAGGGTAGTTGACTTACACCTTCTAGAGCACGTTGGGTGGCACGGGATACATGCGGACGTGCATTGTCCTGTTGGAACAGCAAGTTCCCTTGCCGGTCTAGGAATGGTAGAACGATGGGTTCGATGACGGTTTGGATGTACCGTGCACTATTCAGTGTCCCCTCGACGATCACCAGTGGTATACGGCCAGTGTAGGAGATCGCTCCCCACACCATGATGCCGGGTGTTGGCCCTGTGTGCCTCGGTCGTATGCAGTCCTGATTGTGGCGCTCACCTGCACGGCGCCAAACACGCATACGACCATCATTGGCACCAAGGCAGAAGCGACTCTCATCGCTGAAGACGATACGTCTCCATTCGTCCCTCCATTCACGCCTGTCGCGACACCACTCGAGGCGGGCTACACGATGTTGGGGCGTGAGCGGAAGACGGCCTAACGGTGTGCGGGACCGTAGCCCAGCTTCATGGAGACGGTTGCGAATGGTCCTCGCCGATACCCCAGGAGCAACAGTGTCCCTAATTTGCTGGGAAGTGGCGGTGCGGTGCCCTACGGCACTGCGTAGGATCCTACGGTCTTGGCGTGCATCCGTGCGTCGCTGCGGTCCGGTCCCAGGTCGACGGGCACGTGCACCTTCCGCCGACCACTGGCGACAACATCGATGTACTGTGGAGACCTCACGCCCCACGTGTTGAGCAATTCGGCGGTACGTCCACCCGGCCTCCCGCATGCCCACTATACGCCCTCGCTCAAAGTCCGTCAACTGCACATACGGTTCACGTCCACGCTGTCGCGGCATGCTACCAGTGTTAAAGACTGCGATGGAGCTCCGTATGCCACGGCAAACTGGCTGACACTGACGGCGGCGGTGCACAAATGCTGCGCAGCTAGCGCCATTCGACGGCCAACACCGCGGTTCCTGGTGTGTCCGCTGTGCCGTGCGTGTGATCATTGCTTGTACAGCCCTCTCGCAGTGTCCGGAGCAAGTATGGTGGGTCTGACACACCGGTGTCAATGTGTTCTTTTTTCCATTTCCAGGAGTGTAGATGCATGGGACATACCGTTTCAGAAATCGTTAGGGAATTCAATATTCCGTGATCCAGTGTCAAGAGTGTGCTGAGAATATGACATCTCGGGCAGTATATCTCATCACGGATAATGCAGTAACTGAGAGCGTTCACTTAACGACTGAGAGCAGCAGCGTTTTCGTAGATTTGTCAGTGCTAACAGACTGTGGGACCCTACGGCGAACGTGTCTATTAGGATAGTGTGACGAAATATGGTGTTAATGGGCTACGGCAGCAGAGCGCCTTTGCTAACAGCACGACACAGGCTGCATCGCCTCTCCAGGGCTGACCATATCGGCTAGACCCCAGACGACTGGAAAACCGTGCCTGCTCAGGTGAGTCCCGATTTCAGTGGGTAAGCGCCGCGTTCGAGTGTGAGGCAGACCTGACGAAGCCATGGACCCAAGTTGTCAACAAGACACAGTGAATGCTGGTGGTAGCTGCCTAATTTTATGGACTTGGTCCCGTGGTCCAATTGAACCGGTCATTGACGGGACTATTTGCAACCATTCATGGACTTCACGTTGCCAAACAACGATGGAATTGTTGTGGATGACAATGCACCACGTCACTTGGCCACAACAGTTCGCGAATGGTTTGAAGAACATTCTGGACACTTCGAGCGAATGATTTGGACACTCTTATCGCCCAACATGAATCGCATCGAACATTTACGGGACTTAATCGAGACTCAGCTCGTGCACAAATTCCTGCACCAGCAACACGTTCGCAGTTATGGACGGCTATGGACTCAGCATCAGCTCAATATTTCTGCAGGGGATTTTCCATGCCACGTCGGGCTGCTACACTGCTGTGGGCAAAAGGAGGCCCTACACGATATTTAGATGTATCACGTGACTTTTGTCACTGGAATGTATTATACAAGTAAACAGTAATGCCATCTTGTCAGATGGATGACAATGCACCACGTCACTTGGCCACAACAGTTCGCGAATGGTTTGAAGAACATTCTGGACATTTTGAGCGAATGATTTGGACACTCTTATCGCCCACCATGAATCGCATCGAACATTTAGGGGACTTAATCGAGACTCAGCTCGTGCACAAATTCCTGCACCAGCAACACTTTCGCAGTTATGGACGGCTATGGACTCAGCATCAGCTCAATATTTCTGCAGGGGATTTTCCATGCCACGTCGGGCTGCTACACTGCTGTGGGCAAAAGGAGGCCCTACACGATATTTAGATGTATCATTTGACTTTTGTCACTGGAATGTATTGTACAAGTAAACAGTAATGTCATCTTGTCAGATTCCTCCTACGTTCGCCATTGCTCGTAACGCTAATTATGAAACTTAGTATTTGATAGAATTTGCCACACTTCTAGCCATGTGTAGCGTATACTCTGACGACATTGCTTGCAACACCTCTGCTGCGCTCATGACCATATCAGATAGACCCTAAACGACTGGAAAACCATGCCTGATCAAATGAGTCCTGATTCGACTATTAAAGACAAGAGGCCAAATTTCATTTAAGGAAGCTGCATTGGGTAAGGAATCGCCGTTTTATGTCATCCTCAAGTTGCCAACGGCCTTGCCAGAGAGGGCGGAGGAGCGGACAGAGGTTCAGGACACTCCCTTGTCCTTGGGGTGGGAAACAGCCCCTAAAGGCGGATGAATCAGCAATGATGAACGGCATGAGGTTGCAGAAGGCAACGGAAACCACTGTGTTAAAGAAACATAATGTGTATCCAAAGGACAAGTGGCCTCTAATTGAAAAAGTTTCATGATGGTCTCTCCATTGGCAAAAGATTTCGGAATAGTCCCCCAACCGGATCTCCTGGAGGGGACTGCCAAGGGGGTGGTGACCATGAGAAAAAGATTGAATACCCAACGAAAGCGTAACGTTCTACGAGTCGGGGCGTGGAACGTCTAAAATTTGAAGGTGGTAGGGAAGCTAGAAAGTCTGAAAAGGAAAATGCAAAGGCTATGTCTAGATACAGTAGGGGTCAGTGAAGTGAAATGAAAGAAGACAAGGATTTCTGATCAGATGAGTATAGGATAATATCAGCAGCAGCAGAAAATGGTGTAACTGGAGTAGGATTCGTTATGAATAGGAAGGTAGGGCAGAGAGTATGTTACTGTGGACAGTTCAGTGATAACGTTGTTCTTATCAGAATCGACAGCAAACCAACACCTACAACGATAGTTCAGGTATACATGCCGACGTCGCAAGCTGAAGATGAACATATAGAGAAAGTATATGAGGATACTAAAAAGCTAATATAGCACGTAAAGGGAGATGAAAATCTAATAGTCATGAACGATTGGGATGCTGTTATAAGGGAAAGACTAGAAGAAAAGGCTACAGGAGAAGATGGGCGTGGGACAAGGAATGAGAGAGGCTAAAGACTAATTGAGTTCTGTAATAAATTTCACCTAGTAAAAGCGTTTACTCTGTTCAAGAACCACAAGAGGAGGAGGTATACTCGGAAAAGACTGGGTGATATGGGATGATTTCTGTTAGATTACATCATGGTCGGGCAGAGATTCCAAAATCAGATACTGGGCTGTAAGGCGTATCGAGGAGCAGATACAGACACAGATCACAATATAGTAGTGATGAAGAGTAGGCTAAAGTTTAATACATGATTCAGGAAGAATCAATATGCAAAGAAGTGGGATACGGAAGAACTAAGGAATGACGAGATACGCTTGAAGTTCTCTAAGGCTCACATACAGTAATAAAGCAGTACTGTCGAACAGGAATAGAAATATCTAAAAAGGGCAGTCAAAGAAGATGGAAAGAAAGACGTTGGTACGAAGAAGGTAATTGCGAAGAAATCATGGATAACAGAAGAAATACTTCAATTGGTCGGTGAAAGAAGGAAGTAAAAAATGTTCCTGGAAGTTCAGGAATACAGAAATACAAGTCGCTGAGAAATGAAATAAATAGGAAGTACAGGGAAGCTAATGCGAAATGGCTACATGAAAAATGTGAAGAAATCGAAAAAGAAATGATCGTGGCAAGGAATGACTCAGCTTACGGAAAAGTCAAAACAACCTTCGGTGAAATTAAAAGCAAGGGTGGTGGCATTAAGAGTGCAACGGGAATTCCGCCGTTAAATGCAGAGGAGAGATCGGATAGCTGGAAACAGTACATTGAAGGCCTGTATGAGGGGCGAGATTTGTCTGATACAAGATGAAACATGAGTCGATTTAGAAGAGGTAGGGGGTCCGGTATTAGAATCAGAATTTAAGAGAGTTTAGGAGGCTTTAATATTAAATAAGGCAGAAGGGATCGATAACATTCCATCAGAATTTTTAAAATAATTCGGGAAGTAGCAACGAAACGACTGTTCACGTTGGTGTGTAGAATTTATGAGTCTGGCGACATACCATCTGACTTTCGGAAATACATCATCCACACAATTCCGAAGACTGCAAGAGCTGACAAATACGAGAATTATGGCACAGCTCTTGCATCCAAGCTGCTGACGAGAATAATATACAGAAGAATGAAGCAGAAAATTGAGGATATGTTAGATGACGATTAGTTTGATATTAGAAAAGGAAAAGGCACGAGAGAGGCAATTCTGACATTGCGATCGATAATGGTAGCAAGACTAAAGAAAAATCAAGATACGTTCACAGGATTTGTCGACCTGGATAAAGCGTTCGACAATGTAAAATGGTGCAGGGTATTCGAAATACTGAGAAAAATAGGTGTGAGGTACAGGGAGAGACAGGTAATATACAATATCTACAAGAGCCAAGAGGGAAAAATAGGAGTGGACGATCAAGAGCGGATTAAAAAGGGTGTGAGACAGGGATGTAGTCTTTCGTCCCTACTGTTCAATCTGTACATCGAAGAAGCAATGACGAAATAAAAGAAAGGTATGGAATTAAAGTTCAAGGTGAAACGATATAAATGATAAGTTTCGCTGATGACATTGCTGTTCTGATTGAAAGTGAAATTACTTAATCTGCTGAATGGAATGAACTGTCTAATGAGTAAAGGATATGGACTGGGAGTAACTCGAAGAAAGACGAAAGTAATGAGAAGAGCAGCAATGAAAACAGCGAGAAACTTACCATGGGCACGAAGAAGATGATGTTAAGGAACTCTGCTACCTAGGCAGCATAATAGAAAATGACGGACGGAGTAAAGAGGACATCAAAAGCAGATTAGCACTGGCAAAAAGGGCATTCCTGGTCAAGAGAGGTCTACTAGTATCAAACATAGGACTTAATTTGAGGAATAAGTTTCTGAGAATGTACGTTTGGAGTACAGCAATGTATGGTAGTGAAACATGGACTGTGGTAAAACCGGAACAGAGACAATGGAAACATTTGAGATATAGTGCTACAGACGAATGTTGAAAATTAGGTGGACAAATAAGGTAAGGAATGAGGAGGTTCTGCGCAGAATCGGAGAGGAAAGGAGTGTGTGGAAGACTCTGACAAGGAGGAGAGACAAAATGATAAGACACGTGTTAAGGCATCAGGGAATGACTTCCATGACACTAGAGGACAAAAACTGTAGAGGAAAACTGGTTGCAATACATCCAGCGTATAGTTGAGGACGGAGATTGCAAGTACTACTCTGAGATGAAGAGGTTGGCACAGGAGAGGAATTCATGGCGGGCGCATCAAACCAGTCAGAAGCCTGAAGAAAATAAAAAAAAAAAAAAAAAAAAAAAAAAAAAAAAAAAAAAAAAAAAAAAAAATTAACTACTGGTTTTGTCTGAAATACCTTAAGTCCAGATAAGGAAAGATACGTACGTTCCTGAAGAGTAAACCAAAATAAATGATTTGTATTAATTTTTCATTCCAGTATATACACTCCTGGAAATGGAAAAAAGAACACATTGACACCGGTGTGTCAGACCCACCATACTTGCTCCGGACACTGCGAGAGGGCTGTACAAGCAATGATCACACGCACGGCACAGCGGACACACCAGGAACCGCGGTGTTGGCCGTCGAATGGCGCTAGCTGCGCAGCATTTGTGCACCGCCGCCGTCAGTGTCAGCCAGTTTGCCGTGGCATACGGAGCTCCATCGCAGTCTTTAACACTGGTAGCATGCCGCGACAGCGTGGACGTGAACCGTATGGGCAGTTGACGGACTTTGAGCGAGGGCGTATAGTGGGCATGCGGGAGGCCAGGTGGACGTACCGCCGAATTGCTCAACACGTGGGGCGTGAGGTCTCCACAGTACATCGATGTTGTCGCCAGTGGTCGGCGGAAGGTGCACGTGCCCGTCGACCTGGGACCGGACAGCAGCGACGCACGGATGCACGCCAAGACCGTAGGATCCTACGCAGTGCCGTAGGGGACCGCACCGCCACTTCCCAGCGAATTAGGGACACTGTTGCTCCTGGGGTATCGGCGAGGACCATTCGCAACCGTCTCCATGAAGCTGGGCTACGGTCCCGCACACCGTTAGGCCGTCTTCCGCTCACGCCCCAACATCGTGCAGCCCGCCTCCAGTGGTGTCGCGACAGGCGTGAATGGAGGGACGAATGGAGACGTGTCGTCTTCAGCGATGAGAGTCGCTTCTGCCTTGGTGCCAATGATGGTCGTATGCGTGTTTGGCGCCGTGCAGGTGAGCGCCACAATTAGGACTGCATACGACCGAGGCACACAGGGCCAACACCCGGCATCATGGTGTGGGGAGCGATCTCCTACACTGGCCGTACACCACTGGTGATCGTCGAGGGGACACTGAATAGTGCACGGTACATCCAAACCGTCATCGAACCCATCGTTCTACCATTCCTAGACCGGCAAGGGAACTTGCTGTTCCAACAGGACAATGCACGTCCGCATGTATCCCGTGCCACCCAACGTGCTCTAGAAGGTGTAAGTCAACTACCCTGGCCAGCAAGATCTCCGGATCTGTCCCCCATTGAGCATGTTTGGGACTGGATGAAGCGTCGTCTCACGCGGTCTGCACGTCCAGCACGAACGCTGGTCCAACTGAGGCGCCAGGTGGAAATGGCATGGCAAGCCGTTCCACAGGACTACATCCAGCATCTCTACGATCGTCTCCATGGGAGAATAGCAGCCTGCATTGCTGCGAAAGGTGGATATACACTGTACTAGTGCCGACATTGTGCATGCTCTGTTGCCTGTGTCTATGTGCCTGTGGTTCTGTCAGTGTGATCATGTGATGTATCTGACCCCAGGAATGTGTCAATAAAGTTTCCCCTTCCTGGGACAATGAATTCACGGTGTTCTTATTTCAATTTCCAGGAGTGTAGTAACGTTTCTGATCTCTGAAATATTTTGGTACTACTTCCTAAGAAAACGAAAGTTTATTGAGAGAAAAAGACGTTTACAAATTTTACTTTTGCCTAGGAAAGCTAAAGTTACCATTATTAATGAGTTAATATCGGCAAAGGCGGAAAAAACCTACAACGACAATAATTAAGTAGTATTAGCTTATGAAAAGTAAAGAGTATTCGTATCATTGGTTGGTGAAAAGCAAGTTGATAGTATAGTTTGCTATTAACATAGTTAAAGCGGGGAAGGAAGGGTAATTAGGTAATTACCGACTGAATGAAAAGAAAACTAGTTAAAAGAAAAGAACTGATAAATGAGTTTGGTATGGAAAGATAACTTTCGTTTATGTAAATTATTTCCACAGTTGCTGTGTGTGTTCACAGATAATCAGAGGTTGCATTTTCGCTGCTAAACATTACGATCAGCTAATACAGATATTCCGAATTAATGAGAGACATTTTCATAATAAAACAAAGTATTTCGATATGATCGTAGTGACAGCGTATTGTAAAGAAAGAGAGATTATTCTTTCACACTTAGCGATTTAGGGAAACCACAGAAAACCAAATCAGGACAGTCGGACACGGATCTGAACCATCATACTGCTGAATGCGATTCCAGAGTGCTAACGACTACGTAACCCCACTCAGTGCCTGTGTGTGTGTGTGTGTGTGTGTGTGTGTGCGGAATAGTATGGACCATTTGTAATTGTGTAAATGCGTGTGTATACATCAGTGTGTGAATGAACTAACTGCAGAACATGTGTGTGTGTGTGTGTGTGTGTGTGTGTGCGCGTGTGTGTGTGTGTGTGTAAACTGCAAATGTGTACTGTGTGAGTGTCTGAGGATTCGTGTGTGTATACGTATTGCTGCTGGTCATCAAAGGCATTAGTATTACGTATTTCCTTCCCTAATCCTTTTTTTTAGCACTGATGAAAGAAGTTACTTTCGACTGACATTGTAAAGATTTATTCCTTTGCAACAGAGAATGATAGCTGTGAAACCATTCTCGGGAAACATACTCAACTGTTCATTTTGTTATGTCAGATTTTCATGCTACTAGGCATTATGACAGTAAAAAGAAGTGGTATCTCTGTATTAGATTCTAGTCGTAATTCCTATAGTACACACATCAAAAAAACTTTTGCATCATCCCAGTTCCCAGGACTCATGAAGATAAACGTCATCACTTTCTCTTCACCGATGAGTGTCGCAAATGCCTACAACCAGACAATCGTCGGAGACGTGTTTGGAGGCAGCCCGGTCAGGCTAAACGCCTTAGACACACTGTCTAGCAAGTGCAACAAGGTTGAGGTTCTCTGCTGTTTTGGGGTGGCATTATGTGGGGCTGACGTACGCCGCTGGTGGTCATGGAAGGCGCCGTAACGGCTGTACGATACGTGAATGCCTCCTTCGACCGATAGTGCAACCACATCGGCAGCATATTGGTGAGGCACTCGCCTTCATGGACGACAATTCGCGCCCCCATAGTGCACATCTTGTGACTTTCTTCAGGGTAACGACATCGCTCGGCTAGAGAAGCCAGCATGTTCTCCAGACATTAACGCTATCGAACATACCTAGGATAGATTGAAAAGGGCTGTATATGGGCGACGTGACCCACCAACCACTCTGAGGGATCTACGGCCAAATCGCCAATGAGGAGTGGGACAACCTGGACCAACAGTGCCTTGATGAGTTTGTGGGTAGTATGCCACGAAGAATACAGGCATGTATCAATGCAAGATTACATTCTACTGGGTATTAAAGGTACTGGTGTGTACAGCAATCTGGACCATCCACCTCTGAAGGTCCCGCTGTATGGTGGTACAACATGCAATGTGTGGTTTTCATGGGCAATAAAAAGGGCGGAAATGGTATTTATGTTGATCTGTATTTCAGTTTTCTGTACAGCTTCCGGAACTCTTGGAACTAAGGTGACGCAAAACTTTTTTGAGGTGTGTGTGTTTTCATACAAACAAATTGTTACCAGAAAGTATTGTACGTTGTAACCAAGAACATATTGTAAAAAAATTATGAACAAATGTAGAAAATTTATTACTCCATTTCCATGTTATTATTTACGAAACCATACATTCAGTCCTCAAACCCAATCAAATTAACAGTCGTACTACATATATAACATATATAAAAAAAAGACAAGGCATGAGTGTATAGTTGACCAAATAATTTATTCTGACTGATGCTCTGTGGTGTTCTAAGCCCAAGTGAGGAGTCACTCTAATGATTGGAATAGTGGGGGAAATGCTATTTTTGGTAATAAAGCGTTATTCTTTAAATGGATTATAAATTATGACAGGTGGAAATGGAAATGAGCGTTTGCCATCATTGGCCAGGAGGCCCCCTGCGGGGCAGGTTCGGCTGCCTTGGTGCAGGTCTTATTACTTTCGACGCCACATTGGGCGACCTGCACGCCGGATGGGGATGAAATAGTTATGAAGACAACACAACACCAAATCCCTGAGCGGAGGAAATCCCCGACCTAGCCAGGAATCGAACTCGGGCCCCTTAGGACGGCAGTCCATGACCATTCAGCTATCGGGGAGGACATTATGATAGGTCATTAATTACCA
The DNA here is from genome assembly GCF_021461395.2 of Schistocerca americana. Taxonomy (NCBI): domain Eukaryota; kingdom Metazoa; phylum Arthropoda; class Insecta; order Orthoptera; family Acrididae; genus Schistocerca; species Schistocerca americana. Next base: position 1,034,688,933 of record NC_060120.1, on the reverse strand, counting down.
AAATTCCTGAATTTGTTTATAACACCAAAACACTATTAGAACCATGCTCTGCTGTCACTGAAATGGCAGTGACCATGGGTCTGGGAGTGGTAAGGTGCTGAGCATTACGAAGATAATCATTTTCAACACAGTTATTTGCCACTGAGACTAAATTTAGCATAAACTATGACGAACAATTAAGCTCAAGGTAACATCATAATAATTGAGCAGAAATGTAAGTAACTGTGCTTTGAACATATGAGAGAATTCCCGTTTTCAATTTACAACAAAGCAGAATCTCTGAATTTTATTAATATTACAAAATCGCCCATAGACGTATTCAATGGATATAACAATTATTTTGACTACTTGAAAATCAATATTACAATAACTACAATGTGAATAATACTTTAAACATTTAAAAAATCTTTCAAAGAGCAGAGTGTGAGTCTTCCGAATCTTCTTCAAAATGAGAAAGGGAGCATTGGGAAATCAACAAGCATAAGCAGTTATTGACGATAACACCCAAGGACAAATTCAAAGCAAATAAAGGAGCTGAAAGGTGTGGAATAGCCAACGCTTTGATAACCGACTCGAGCTGAGCCCATGTCCCAAATGATTTAGTATATACACGTTTATTCCTATGCAGGGCCTGTAAGAACTAAGGATAATGTATGTGGCTACGTCGCCCAACCAAGGTAGCAAGAAACAGGCCTAGTCCAACTCCAGAGTACAACTCGTTACAGTAAATGTGAGTAGGTGGGCTGTGGACCATCAAGAATGCCGTTTGAGGACAAAAATTCCGTGATGGAAGTCGCCGTCTGCAATGTGCAAAACTACACTCAAAATTTGATGTACGTTGAAAGTGTTTAACAGATCACCCATGGTCCTTATTGTTAAACATCGGTCTCATCTCACAAGAGCACGCACACATTCGACCTTTTTGTCGGTCTCCGTGAGCCAGGCGCAAGTTCAATGTGTTCTCGGCCTTTCAAAAACGATTTGTGCTATCGAAAAACTTCTGCTTTTGATAAACAATTTTCGCAACAGGCCTGTTTTAACTTTTGAGGGTCACTATCACGGATTCCCAAGTTTAACACAAAACTTGATGAAATGAAATGTCGTGTGACGAGAGCCTCCCGTCGGGTAGACCGTTCGCCTGGTGCAAGTCTTTCGATTTGACGCCACTTCGGCGACTTGCGCGTCGATGAGGATGAAATGATGATGATTAGGACAACACAACACCCAGTCCCTGAGCGGAGAAAATCTCTGACCCAGCCGGGAATCGAACCCGGGCCATTTGGATTGACAGTCTGTCGCGCTGACCACTCAGCTACCGTGGCGTCCCACAGAACTTGATGTCATAACGTTGCTCTAAATTCCGCTGTTCCATTTACGTAACACAAAACAAAACGCAACTTATCATTATGGCGCTCTCAAAAATCACGAGATGGCTATACGGAGCTTAAACTCGGACTGAGCATATAGGAGATAATGTGTAGTATGTATACATTTCTTTCAGGATAGCATAAGAAAATCATGTCAAAACTTTCACGTATTAACAGAAATTTTTGTAGTGCACATTAATGCACTTTTGGGGGAGATGTGGTGACCACAGAAAATTTTAATTATCACTCAAACTGTTCTGGGAAAATATTCAGCCAAAAACCTCTGGGCATGCACGTCCACATGGTCTACTTAGTGACATGCAGACGTCCTGAATATATAGAGGGCTAACAGCCACATTGAGGGTAAACACTGTGTGACCACGGATGGGCCATCGCTTGCTCATCCTAGACGTGTATGTACAGTAGTTTTTCCAAAATCACTGAATACACTCTTCGCCACTTTAATAATGCAGGCAAAGGTGTTGTAGTTGAGATTATGTTTCATTGTGTGATACACAAATATCAGTTCTGCTGCAACAGGTCTGCTTAATCCACTTGTGGCTGAGCTATATCTAGCAGAAAAGGAGCTAGAAATCTTGGAAGATTTCTTTGTGTTTTCTCCTTGTTTGTATGACCTAATGATATTGAAGACAGTTATTACTAAATTAAATTCATGTTTACGTAGTTGTAAATTGCACCGATCACAAAAATCATTCTATAAAACTAACTTACCTGTAGTTTTCGCATGGTGAGAGAGGAAAGTATTGCTGCTGTGTTCCACACTAATTTCCTCCACACTAATTTCCCGTTTGTGGACAGAACAGAGGGCTTTGAAACAATTAGCTATAACAGGACGAATCGAGAAATATGTTTCTTCCCAACATGAACGGTAGGCCGGCCAGGGTGGCCGAGCGGTTCTAGGCGCTACAGTCTGGAACCGCGCGACCGCTACGGTCGCAGGTTCGATCCTGCCTCGCGCATGGGTGTGTGTGAAGTCCTTAGGTTAGTTGAGTTTAAGTAGTTCTAAGTTCTAGGGGAATGATGACCTCAGAAGTTAAGTCCCATACATTAGATACATAACCTTCTGTTGTGTAAAGGAACAATCTGTCAAAATCTGAAGTCAATAACTGTCATAATTTGGAAGTTACAAAAAAGTCAGTAAAAAACGTAATTATCCGACACTTAAAAAACTAGACCAATATATGTTAATAGTTCACCAACTTATTTATTATTGTAATTCTCTATAGGAACTTGCAAGTGTTCCAGCTTTGTATCGTGGGAACGAATCCACCAGTGGTTCCCCTACTAGTGGATGACGGATGTCCAAGCATGTCTGAATATACAGGGTGAGTCACCTAACGTTACCGCTAGATATATTTCGTAAACCACATCAAATACTGACGAACCGATTCAACAGACCGAACGTGAGGAGAGGGGCTAGTGTAATTGTTTAATACAAACCATACAAAAATGCACGGAAGTATGTTTTTTAACACAAACATACGTTTTTTTAAATGGAACCCCTTTAGTTTTGTTAGCACATCTGAACACATAAAGAAATACGTAATCAGTGCCGTTTGTTGCATTGTAAAATGTTAATTACATCCGGAGATATTGTAACCTAAATTTGACGCTTGAAATCTCCGACGTTCAGTTGCGTGTTGTAACAAACACGGGCCGCGGTCGGCGAGCAGCATCTGCAGCGACATGTTTACGATGACGACCGTGTTTACGAGTGTGGCTGTAGTGCACTGTTGTGGTTTGGTCTAGCTGTCGCAGTGTCCGCATGTAGCGCTTGCTGCTATTGTTATTCTGCATTCGTCTCCGCACGCAGACCAACTGTAGTACACCGACGTCTGTGATAGTGTAGTGTTGTAGGAAATGTGACCATGGTGTATTCGAACTCTGAAAAGGCCGAGATGATACTCATCTATGGCGAGTGTCGACGAAATGCAGCTGAAGCCTGCAGGGTGTATGCAGAACGGTACCCGGACAGAGAGCATCCAGCGTGCCGCACATTGCAAAACATCTACCGCGAACTGTATACAACAGGTATGGTCGTAGCACGCAAACGGATCCGTAACAGGCCCGTCACAGGAGAAGCGGGTGCAGTGGGTGCAGTTGGTGTGTTAGCTGCTGTTGCCATGAACCCACACATGAGTACACGGGACATTGCGAGAGCCGGTGGACTGAGTCAAAGTAGTGTCATGCATCGTCACCGCTTTCACCCGTTTCATGTGTCGCTACATCAGCAATTACATGGTGATGACTTTAATCATCGAGTGCTATTCCGTCAATGGGCATTAACAGAGAATGCGTTGCAGTTCTACCTGTTTACCGATGAAGCGGGTTTCACAAACCACGGGGCAGTGAATCAACGGAACATGCATTACCGGTCCGTGGTCAATCCTCGCTGGCTCAGACAGGTAGAGCGACAGCGACCATGGACTGTAAATGTATGGTGCGGAATCATTGGCGACCACCTCCTTGGTCCTCACTTCATTGCAGAGGCCCAAACAGCTGCAACATACATCGTGTTTCTACAGAATGATCTGCCAACGTTGCTCGAAAATGTCCCACCGGAAACGCGTCGACGTATGTGGTATCAGCATGATGGTGCACCTGCACATTCCGTAATTAACACTAGGCTGACCCTTGACAGGATGTTCGACGGCCGTTTCATAGGACGTGGAGGACGCATAGATTGGCCAGCCCGTTCTCCTGATCTTACACCTCTGCACTTCTTTCTGTGGGCTACGTTAAAGGAGAATGTGTACCGTGATGTGCCTACAACCCCAGAGGATATGAAACAACGTATTGTGGCAGCCTGCGGCGACCTTAGACCGGATGTATTGCGGCGTGTACGACATTCATTACGCCAGAGATTGCAATTGTGTGCAGCAAATGATGGCCACCACATTGAACATCTATTGGCCTGACATGTCGGGGCACACTCTATTCCACTCCGTAATTGAAAACGGAAACCACGTGTGTACGTGTACCTTACCCCTCATGGTAATGTACATGTGCGTCAGTGAAAAAGACCAATAAAAAGGTGTTAGCATGTGGACGTAATGTGCTGTTCGAGTCTCTTCTGTACCTAAGGTCCATCACCGTTCCCTTTGGATCCCTACGTAATTCGGTGCTCTCCGATACACACGATCGAACAGCGGAGGAGTGGTACTCAAGCGTCAACTTTCGGTTACAATATCTCCGGATGCAATTAACATTTTACAATGCAACAAACGGCACTGATTACGTATTTGTTTGTATGTTCAGATGTGGTAACAAAAGTAACGGGATTCCATTTAAAAAAATGTATGTTTGTATTAAAAAACATACTTCCGTGCATTTTTGTATGGTTTGTATTACCCAATTACACTAGCCCCTCTCCTCACGTTCGGTCTGTGGAATCGATTCGTCAGTATTTGATGTGGTTTACTAGATATATCCAGCGGTAATGTTAGGTGACTCACCCTGTATAAGAGACTGCCAGAACGTTCGCGACTATATAGTTAAATCCCAGACGTAAAGTACAGCTTAAAGTTTATTTCATTTTATTTGTTTAACAAGAGAGTTTTGAGTTGCTTATTTTAATGATGTCACTGAGCTGAGAGCAGTGGTTGGTTGTTGCTAGATTTTGGCGCGAGCCGCGCCCTGAAAGTCAGTCCTGATTGGCCGTAATTCTGTACAGACAATAAGTGATAAGATAACTCATAAAGTTCTTTTTCACCCTCCAGGTGACACAATTTTGACACCCTGAAATCCTGATAACATGTGGACGCCACAGGAGAAAGCTCAGTGTGCGATCTGGTTCATACAGACGACATCAGATTACCAAGCGCAGCGAAACTTTCGAGGACGGTGTAGAATGCAACGACCATCCTGACCAACTATTCGTGTTTGGCATGCGTCATTTATGGTAACTGATAGTGGTTTCTATAAAGAGGGGGCGGGTCGCCGCTCTGTTTCAGATGCCAACGTGAACGAGGTAAGGCAGGCTTTTGCAAGGAGTCCGACAAAATCAGAGTGCGTACGGGGCCAGAGAGTTGGATCAACAGTGCACAGTGTCTTTCGTAAGAGGTGACAGCTCTATACGAGCAAGGTGCAGCTGCTTCAAGGTATTGAAACCTACGGCCAAACCTCAGCGCGAACAGTTTGCAGTGGTTATGCTGGGCAAGATTGACATAAACAAAGACCTATTGGAAAAGATTTGTTAATTAGTCCTCATTCGGAATACTTCCACAAGACCACAAGTAGACGTCATTAAACTTTGCTTATTCGAACAAGGAAACTTGTGACACATACAGTCTGCTGTTTCTGATGCAGTGCAGCAAAAGTAAATAAACGTTCTCGAGTAATTCTTCTCAGTAATGTGAAGGCAAAGTTCATTGCAAACAATTGTTCTTCAACGAAAAGAAAATAGTTTCTTGAGAGCGTAGATTACGTTCTCTTGGCCAATGAAAAGTTTGTCTTCAAAACTAACAAAGTACGTATTCAAAGTAGAGATGGGCAAAGCCGTTCATCCTTGGGAATTAGTTAACTGGTGATCGCTCTTTCTTGGGAACAGTTCATTTTTACTCGTTCACCGTTAATTGTGCTTGGTATATGGTTCTTATGAAAAATTGAAAATTAGTAGCATAGGTGACTGATGATTGAAAGCGCCAAGAGGGGGCACTTGCCTTCCCCCTGGAGTACAGAGTTTTTATTCATTACAGAATTCTCACTCACTTGTAATTTGCGTGATTCTGCAAAACATTTCGTTTATCTAACTGTAGCGTTTTGTGGCTGATCGCAGTGAAATAATATAAGGTGGCGCACGAAAAACGGGCCCCGAGTACAGACTGCTCGCCAATTACGCACGATTTGTTGATCGCTACGAGCAGAATAGATAAACATGTAATAATTAATCAGTGAAGAAATAACAAATAAATTAATGCAAACAACTTCCAAACAATAGCTGACCATGGGTAAGCGACAATGAGCAGTCCAGTACTCGGGGCCGGTTTTTCGTGCGCCACCCTGTACCACTGAAATAATATTGTAGGAGTTATCACATTCTCTTTACAGAATGTGACACCACACACTCGACTACGAAGCGCGGGCTTCATTCGGTTATAAGTCGTTTTGTTACCTGAAAAGATGTATGTATTACATACTACATAATTTGTATGTAATTTACGTAATTATAAATTATATTTTAATTACCGGTCGTGGACGCTGAATAGAATACGAAAAGAATCAGAAGAGAGTTCAAAACAGGTTTCGAACAGATCTAGAATGGGCGTGCGAAGCGAACGAAACGAAACGAACAGCAACAACTCGATACTGAACTATGAGCAGTCGGCAATGGAACTGCGACGAGTGGCCACGTGAAGAATGACGAGTCCGGCCGAGCGAGACCGAGACCGAGACAGCTGGGAACGGGACCGAGGCGGGAACGAGAACGGCCGACGTGCCGTTGCGGGAACGAGACCGACCGTTTCCCGTTCCCGGGAACTATATGTAGAAAGCCGCGACCGAAGTGAACTACAGGGCTATTACAAATGATTGAAGCGATTCCATAAATTCACTGTAGCCCCATTCATTGACATATGGTCACGACACACTACAGATACGTAGAAAAACTCATAACGTTTTGTTCGGCTGAAGCCGCACTTCAGGTTTCTGCCGCCAGAGCGCTCGAGAGCGCAGTGAGACAAAATGGCGACAGGAACCGAGAAAGCGTATGTCGTGCTTGAAATGCACTCACATCAGTCAGTCATAACAGTGCAACGACACTTCAGGACGAAGTTCAACAAAGATCCACCAACTGCTAACTCCATTCGGCGATGGTATGCGCAGTTTAAAGCTTCTGGATGCCTCTGTAAGGGGAAATCAACGGGTCGGCCTGCAGTGAGCGAAGAAACGGTTGAACGCGTGCGGGCAAGTTTCACGTGTAGCCCGCGGAAGTCGACGAATAAAGCAAGCAGGGAACTGAACGTACCACAGCCGACGGTTTGGAAAATCTTACGGAAAAGGCTAAAGCAGAATGCCAGTTCGGCATTTCTTCAACAGGAGATTGGAAAACCGATGGATCGGTCGTGGTGGAGATCATGATCAGCAATTCATGTCATGGCCTCCACGATCTCCCCACTTAACCCCATGCGATATCTTTCTGTGGGGTTATGTGAAAGATTCAGTGTTTAAACCTCCTCTACCAAGAAACGTGCCAGAACTGCGAGCTCGCATCAACGATGCTTTCGAACTCATTGATGGGGACATGCTGTGCCGAGTGTGGGAGGAACTTGATTATCGGCTTGATGTCTGCCGAATCACTAAAGGGGCACATATCGAACATTTGTGAATGCCTAAAAAAACTTTTTGAGTTTTTGTATGTGTGTGCAAAGCATTGTGAAAATATCTCAAAGAATAAAGTTATTGTAGAGCTGTGAAATCGCTTCGATCATATGTAATAAACCTGTATGAACGACCGTTCCTTAGAATTCGTTCCTCGCTCGTTCCGTTCATCTTGGTGAACCGTTCCTTTGGTCCCGTTAGTTCGCGAACGACCCATCTCTAATTCACCAGCACCACGACTTGTCCACGGCGCAGAGCACCAAGACTCGGAGCGCAGGCTGCGGGAGGGCGGCCTCTGGGAGGCGAAGGCGACAGCCGATCGATATGGTATCCAGACGGTGATGACAACGTCAGTCGCTGGCTGACAAAGACCGAACTGGCTCTAGCCGGCACCACGCTGGCAGAGATACTCATGCGGCGGAAGGTTACAAGTTTTATCGAACTTGCGGCGGATGCAGCGAGATGTGCTTGCCTGGGGCGACCCCTGTTGGTGTTTTCTGCACCCTCTGGCTGGTTACAGGGAGGCCATCTCGAGATTGAGCCGGACACCGCGGAAACCAGCTTACATGCACGTGTCGAGCTGACGATAACCCACTAACGAGGCAATCTCCCCATTGCATCCCCCTCAGATTTAGTGATAAACTGGCCCAGTGGATAGCCCGACAACAACTGAACAGAGATCAAGCATGAAATCGTGAAGAAGGTGCACTGGATAGAAAACTAAAGCAAAACGAAAACAGTGAACGGTCCAAGCTCAAGATGTGAATTGCAAGAATCAAGGCGTCGTGATTGTGTGCTCACGGTGCTAAACTGTAACGCGCGAGATCTGTTTTCAACTCTCCCTCGGGGCCCTATTCCTTTCTCACAAAATTTTGAAGCCTCTGTTTGGTCATTGACTTGTCTGTTCTCCTTCTGTAGTCTTTGCAGTTGTCATACTACAAACTGGTTGTAGTATGTGAGTCATGTAGTAAGAATATACAGGGTGTTACAAAAAGGTGCGGACAAACTTTCAGGAAACATTCCTCATGTTGTGGGTTGGCAGGAGAGCCAACACCGGGTATGAGAGGAAGCCAAAAGGCACGCGTTTTAGCTCACGCAGGCTGGCGTGAGGTCTGGAACAGGACAAGGAAGTTAGACTTTAGCAAAAAAGGACGTAGCTGGTGGAATACTTAACTTTAATCCATTAATGATGAGCGTCGCTCTTGACGTTACATGTTTTACGGCATCAATAGTAACTGGTAATGGCGCCTTGCTAGGTCGTAGCAAATGACGTAGCTGAAGGCTATGCTAACTATCGTCTCGGCAAATGAGAGCGTATTTTGTCAGTGAACCATCGCTAGCAAAGTCGGTTGTGCAACTGGGGCGAGTGCTAGGAAGTCTCTCCAGACCTGCCGTGTGGCGACGCTCGGTCTGCAATCACTGATAGTGGCGACACGCGGGTCCGACGTATACTAACGGACCGCAGCCGATTTAAAGGCTACCACCTAGCAAGTGTGGTGTCTGGCGGTGACACCACACCTCACACACAAAGAAAGAAAATATCTTATGTGGACATGTGTCCGGAAACGCTTACTTTCCATGTTACTGCTCATTTTATTACTTCTCTTCAAATCACATTAATCATGGAATGGAAACACACAGCAACAGAAAGTACCAGCGTGACTACAAATACTTTGTTACAGGAAATGTTCAAAATGTCCTCCGTTAGCGAGGATACATGCATCGGCCCTGCGTCGCATGGAATCCCTGATGCGCTGATGCAGCCCTGGAGAATGGCGTATTCTATCACAGCCGTCCACAATACGAGCACGAAGAGTCTCAACATTTTGGTACCGGGGTTGCGTAGACAAGAGCTTTCAAATGCCCCCATAAATGAAAGTAGGGTTGAGGTCAGGAGAGCGTGGAGGTCATGGAATTGGTCCGCCTCTACCAATCCATCGGTCACCGAATCTGTTGTTGAGAAGCGTATGAACACTTCGACTGAAATGTGCAGGAACTCCATCGTGCATGAACCACATGTTGTGTCGTACTGGTAAAGGCACATGTTCTAGCAGCACAGGTGGAGTATCCCGCATGAAATCAGGGCGATGAATCGAGGAAGTACAGTACATACTGACGAAACTAAAATGAGCTCTAACATGGAAATTAAGCGTTTCCGGACACATGTCCACATAACATCTTTTCTTTATTTGTGTGTGAGGAATGTTTCCTGAAAGTTTGACCGTACCTTTTTGTAATACCCTGTATAGGGTGAGCACAAAGTCTTGCCCTGATTATAATGTATTACAGAATAACCATTTTACATAGTAATTTACATTTGATGCAATTACATAGGTTAGTGTTATTAGTTTTTTTGAAGACCACTTACGTTAGTAAACCTCAACGTGTGCTCCCTTGGTAGCTCGGAGAATGTCGAGACGGTATTCCAGTTCCCGCCATGTGTCTCGTAACATGTTTTCTGTCACAGTACCCAAAGCAGCTTCAATCCTAGCCTTCAGTTCGTTGAAGTCAGCAACTGGTGTGACGAAGACTCTGTCCTTGATATTGTCCCAGAAAAAAAGTCAATGGATGTAATGTGTGGAGAGCGGGGTGGCCAGGATGCTGGACCGTTCCTTCCAGTCCACCGATCCGGAAATGTTTCATCCAAGAAATCACGCTCTATCAAAGCCCATTGGGGGGTGGAGTGGGGGTGGGGGTGGGTGCTTCGTCTTGCTGGAAAATTATCCATGGTTGATATTGTTCTAACTGTGGGGCAATGAACTATTGCAAAACGCCTAAGTAAATGTTAGCGGTAATGGATTTTTGGGCGAAGAAAAACGGTCCAAATACCTTGTTATGCACGAGGCCGCACCAAACATTCACTTTTTCGCTGTCTCGCTGTAACTGTACAGTAGCATGTGGAGACTCTGAACCACATATACGGACATTATGCCTATTTACATTCCACTGACATGAAAGATGGATTCATCGGTAAAGCATGTGCGATTTAAGTTATCGTTAGCGCCATCAATCCTGTTGAGAATCTCAGTTGCAAATTCAGCACGTGTCAGCAAATCATTCGGTTGCAAGGCCTGCACGATTTGCACTTTGTAAGCATGCAACGTAAGCATTTCATGAAGAATGTTCACCACACTTGCTTGTGGTATTTGAAGTTCACGTGATTCTTGACGAATTGATTTAGACGGACTCCGCTGGAAACGATTGCCGATTTCTTTTTGCTTTATTGAGTTTTGAATAAATAATACAAACAGGCGATAAAATCGGAGACTTAAATGGTAACATGGGGGAAAAATCGTGGAACTTAAAGCATAGAAACAATGAAATGATGGTACTAATAAAATACACACGAAGCAGACAGGTAAAATAATAAGCAGACAATTAAAAAAACACGGCGACAGTCTGGTTTCTGTTCGCAAGAGACATAAAATTCACACCCAGCGACAGCATGATTTCTGTTCGCAACACTTTGGAAAGACGAACAACACTGAACACTCACTTGAATACTGCACTAAAAAGTTGGCAAATATGACATACCACAGCCGAGGGCGAGTGGAGGGGAACCTGGACAGATGATGGGAAAATAAAAAAGGGGGGAAGGAGAGGAAAAACGAAGGGGTGGAAGGGAAGGAAAGGAGCCGAGGACCCATAAGAGGGGGGGGGGGGGGGTTGCTGGGCAGATGCGACAAGGAGTGGGGAAGGCAGAGGAGGGGAATACGAAATGATTCAGCGGAGAGAAGGGAGGTAGGGAGAGGGTAGGTGGGGAGAAAACAGGATGGAAGGGGCGGAAGAGGGAGCCCAGGGAAAAGTCGGAGGAAAGGAGGGGGATGAGGATCAGAGTTGATTTTCTTTTTTTTTTTTTGGTCATCAGTATTCTGACTGGTTTGATGCGGCCCGCCACGAATTCCTTTCCTGTGCTAACCTCTTCTTCTCAGAGTAGCACTTGCTACCTACGTCCTCAATTATTTGCTTGACGTATTCCAATCTCTGTCTTCATCTACAGTTTTTGCCCTCTACAGCTCCCTCTAGTACAATGGAAGTCATTCCCTCATGTCTTAGCAGGTCCTATCATCCTGTCCCTTCTCCTTATCAGTGTTTCCCACATATTCCTTTCCTCTCCGATTCTGCGTGGAACCTCCTCATTCCTTACCTTATCAGTCCACCTAATTTTCAACATTTGTCTATAGCACCACATCTCAAATGCTTCGATTGTCTTCTGTTCTGGTTTTCCCACAGTCCATGTTTCACCACCATACAATGCTGTACTCCAGACGTACATCCTCAGAAATTTCTTCCTCAAATTAAGGCCGGTATTTGATATTAGTGGACTTCTCTTGGCCAGAAATGCCTTTTTTGCCATAGCGAGTCTGCTTTTGTTGTCCTCTTTGCTCCATCTGCCATTGGTTATTTTACTGCCTAGGTAGCAGAATTCCTTAACTTCATTGACTTCATGACCATCAATCCTGATGTTAAGTTTCTCGCTGTTCTCATTTCTACTACTTCTCATTACCTTCGTCTTTCTCCGATTTACTCTCAAACCATACTGTGTACTCATTCGACTGTTCATTCCGTTCAGCAGATCATTCAATTCTCCTTCACTTTCTCTCAGGATAGCAATGTCATCAGCGAATCGTATCATTGATATCCTTTCACCTTGTATTTTAATTCCATTCCTAAACCTTTCTTTTATTTCCATCATTGCTTCCTCGATGTATAGATTGAAGAGTAGGGGCGAAAGGCTACAGCCTTGTATTACACCCTTCTTAATACGAGCACTTCGTTCTTGATCGTCCACTCTTATTATTCCCTCTTGGTTGTTGTACATATTGTATATGATCCGTCTCTCCCTATAGCTTACCCCTACTTTTTTCAGAATCTCGAACAGCTTGCACCATTTTATATTGTCGAACGCTTTTTCCAGGTCGACAAATCCTATGAAAGTGTCTTGATTTTCCTTTAGCCTTGCTTCCATTATTAGCTGTAACGTCAGAATCGCCTCTCTCGTCCCTTTACTTTTCCTAAAGCCAAACTAATCGTCACCTAGCGCATTCTCAATTTTCTTTTCCATTCTTCTGTATATTATTCTTGTAAGCAGCTTCGATGCATGAGCTGTTAAGCTGATTGTGCGATAATTCTCGCACTTGTCAGCTATTGCCGTCTTCGTAATTGTGTGGATGATGCTTTTCCGAAAGTCAGATGGTATATCGCCAGACTCATATATTCTACACACCAACGTGAATAGTCGTTTTGTTGCCACTTCCCCCAATGATTTTAGAAATTCTGATGGAATGTTATCTATCCCTTCTGCCTTATTTGACCGTAAGTCCTCCAAAGCTCTTTTAAATTCCGATTCTAATACTGGATGCCCTATCTCTGCTAAATCGACTCCTGTTTCTTCTTATATCACATCAGACAAATCTTCACCCTCATAGAGGCTTTCAATGTATTCTTTCCACCTATCTGCTCTCTCCTCTGCATTTAACAGTGGAATTCCCGTTGCACTCTTAATGTTACCACCGTTGCTTTTAATGTCACCAAAGATTGTTTTGATTTTCCTGTATGCTGAGTCTGTCCTTCCGACAGTCATATCTTTTTCGATGTCTTCACATTTTTCCTGCAGCCATTTCGTCTTAGCTTCCCTGCACTTCCTATTTATTTCATTCCCCAGCGACTTGTATTTCTGTATTCCTGATTTTCCCAGAACATGTATGTACTTCCTCCTTTCATCAATCAACTGAAGTATTTCTTCTGTTACCCATGGTTTCTTCGCAGCTACCTTCTTTGTACCTATGTTTTCCTTCCCAACTTCTGTGATGGCCCTTTTTAGAGATGTCCATTTCTCTTCAACTGTACTGCCTACTGCGCTATTCCTTATTGCTGTATCTATAGCGTTAGAGAACTTCAAACTATATTGTCATTCCTTAGTACTTCCGTATCCAACTTCTTTGTGTATTGATTCTTCCTGACTAATGTCTTGAACTTCAGTCTACTCTTCATCACTACTATATTGTGATCTGAGTCTATATCTGCTCCTGGGTACGCCTTATCTCCCGGCCTTTTCCAAGTATACCTCCTCCTCTTGTGATTCTTGAACAGGGTATTCGCTATTACTAGCTGAAACTTATTACAGAACTCAATTAGTCTTTCTCCTCTTTCATTCCTTGTCCCAAGCCCATATTCTCCTGTAACCTTTTCTTCTACTCCTTCCCCTACAACTGCATTCCAGTCGCCCATGACTATTAGATTTTCGTCCCCCTTTACATACTGCATTTCCCTTTCAATATCCTCATACACTCTCTCTATCTGTTCATCTTCAGCTTGCGATGTCGTCATGTATACCTGAACTATCGTTGTCGGTGTTGGTCTGCTGTCGATTCTGATTAGAACAACCCGGTCACTGAACTGTTCACAGTAACACACCCTCTGCCCTACCTTCCTATTCATAACGAATCCTACACCTGTTATACCATTTTCTGCTGCTGTTGATATTACCCGATACTCATCTGACCAGAAATCCTTGTCTTCCTTCCACTTCACTTCCCTTTTCAGATTTTCTAGTTTCCCTATCACGTTCAAGCTTATGACATTCCATGCCCCAACTCGTAGAACGTTATCCTTTCGTAGATTATTCAATCTTTTTCTCATGGTAACCTCCCCCTTGGCAGTCCCCTCACGGAGGTCCGAATGGGGGACTATTCCAGAATCTTTTGCCAATGGAGAGATCATCATGATACTTCTTCAATTACAGGCCACATGTCCTGTGGATACACATTACATGTCTTTAATGCAGTGGTTTCCATTGCCTTCAGCATCCTCATGTCGTTGATCATTGCTGATTCTTCTGCCTTTAGGGGCAATTTCCCACCCCTAGGACAAGAGAGTGCCCTGAACCTCTATCCGCTCCTCCGCCCTCTTTGACAAGGCCGTTGGCAGAATGAGGCTGACTTCTTATGCCGGAAGTCTTCGGCCGCCAATGCTGATTATTTATCAAAATTTAGGCAGTGGCGGGGATCGAACCCGGGACCGAAGACGTTTTGATTATGAATCAAAGACGCTACCCCTAGACCACGGTGACTCAGAGTTGATAGGAGGGATAAATGGAGGGAGAGAGGGAGTCATCCGGGAGGGGGAGTTGATGGAAGCCACCTCGGGAAAGGAGATGAAGGGTGTAGAGATGGAGGGTAGGGGGGACACAACAGTGAAGCCGTTGCAGGGGGCGGGGATGGGAGAGGAGAGGAGCAACCAGGGGGTGAGGGGGATCAAGGCGGTGGGAGATGTAGAGTATGCGGAGATGTTCGAGGAATAGGAGCAGATGGGGGAAAGGAATGATGTCATAGAGGATGCGCGTGGGGAATGGGAGGCGTACATGGAAGGCGAGGCGGAACGATTGCTGAACACGATCAACAGTTGTATCACTCACATGAGGCCTGCCACTTCGATGACGATCTTCAACGCTGCCTGTTTCCTTAAATTTTGCATACCATCGCTTTATTGATTTAACATCAGGAGGGCTGCGTCCATAAGAAGCCCGAAATTTGCGCTGAACACTGATGGGCGACTTCGTTTCGTGAAACCAAAGCACTCATTACGCTTTCTCCTGCTTCGACGCCATTCCGCCAGCACCTAACGTGACCTAACAGTCCGCGTCGGTGTTGTGGAGCACTAGCGCCATCTATTGGTGGCAACAACTAGTAACACTAACCTATGTAATGGCATCAAATGTACCTTATTATGTCCAACGGTTATTCTGTTATAAATTTTTATAACCAGGGCAAGACTTTGTGCTCACCCTGTATTACCGTTGCAAGTAAATGAGTTGAATAGTGAGAGCAGGCGGCATGTTGAAATGACCTCTCACAGAAATGAAAATAACAAATAAAATGTGAACTATGTTATAACAAAGGATTTCAAGAGTCAAAACTTCCAAAACGGAACGCAAGAGGCATAACATGTGTTACTTGTGTAGAACAAATTGGATGTACATAGACTGAAGGCCGCTTCCCTACACCTCGCTGTGGGAAACGGAAGTTACAGCACGGCACAGTCACAAATTTGAATATAACGAACAGACACATCAATGATTGGATGGACAGTTCATAATTCTGTGAAACGATATGGGGTAAGACTGAGATCAAAAAATGGGTCTCCGTTTTTGGAGGCCAACACCGTGACCACGTAACAACGATGCCACGGCTATTGAAGTTAAAACGATGTTGCCCATGTTAAGCTTGGACCGTTCATTTTCTTAATTTTACATTTTTGTCACAGTTCAGTACATCTTCTTCCTGTTTTCATCCTTGGCCTGTGTTCAGTTTTTGACGGGCAATCAATTGGGCCATCCTTACGACTAAATTTGAGGGAATGGTAATTGAATCAAGGTCCTACGCTGCCGACAGGCGTTGATATACATCAACAGGGACAGTTGAAAAATGTGTGCCCCGATCGGGACTCGAACCCGGGATCTCCTGCTTACATGACAGACGCTCTATCCACCTGAGGCACCGAGGGCACAGAGGATAGTGCGACTGCAGGAACTTACCCCTTGCACGCTCCCCGTGAGACCCACACTAACAACTTAATGTCCACACACTACATTCGTAGTGCCCCTGCCCATTAGATTCATTACTCGCGGCAGACAATCTTACCGAGTCCCGTCAGAGTTCGGGCAATACGTGTGCATCCGCACAGAAGAAGAAGGTTAATGGCCGGTTAGCCTTAACTATATGAAGATGGTATCTGTTCTGTAGGACATGTCCGAAAAAACAGATACCACCTTCATATAAATTTGAGGGAGTTTCTCTTGTTAAGTACAGAGCTTTGCGGGTTGGCTGCGTCCTATGAGGCAACGTTTCATATATCCGGCAAAACTGAATCGTCATAACATTTATATATGGGATTCACTGCATCCTCATGTTACTCGTGCAACGGAAAGAGACAGTCCAAGTTTGGTGTGCACTGATGCACTATTGCATCATTAGTGCATTCTTTTTCATCGAGTCGGTCGTCAGTGATGGTGGTTACCCAGACATGTTACTAGAGTCTGCTGGGCCACAATTGGAACACTTGCAACCTGATGTCATATTCCAGCAGAATCTGGCGCCACTCCATTGGTTCCTAAATGTCCGTCAATTTCTAGATGAAAAGTTTTCGGATAGGTGGGCTGGACGACATGGTCCAATTCGATGGCCGCCACGATCCCCTGATCTCACATAGCTAGACTTATTCCTGTGGGGTTTAGTAAGGGATCTGGTATACCGAACCAGGGTTAGAGATCTACAGGATTTGAACGCACGCGTTCGCAATGCATTTGAACATGTCAGCATGGAGATCCCGAAAAGTACGTGGAAAGAAATGTAATACCGACTAGATATTATCCGTGTCACTAAGGATGCACACGTTGATGTGTACTAGGGGAAGTCAAATGAAAATCTTAAATTTGTAATGTTGTTGTGGTCTTCAGTCCTGAGACTGGCTAACAAATCGAAATTTCACGCCGTTATCCGGTAAGTTGGTAAGCGTGCTACAAACAGCGTGCAGAATGGCCTGTAGGTGGCAGCGTAGTGCAAATGCACACATACCGTCGCTGTATCAGTATAAAGATGGAACTAGGGAAGAACATCATTCTGTTATTCGGTTTTTGCGTAGTGAAGGTGTGAAACCTATTGAAATTCAACGGCGAATGAAGGTTCAGTACGGTGATGCATGTTTGTTACAGCAGCAAGTCTACGAATGGAGTTGGAAGTTCGCAAATGGTGTGATTTCAGTGGAAGATGCTCCTCGTCCAGGTCAGGTACAACGAGTTGTGTCCACAGAACATTGCAGCAGTTGGAGCCATAGTGAAGGAAAACCTCCGAGAGACGCTGAATGACATTGAAGCATGTTTACAGATTAGTCATGGGTCAGCACTCCACATTGTGCATGATGTGCTCCAGTTTCGCAAAGTGTCTACAAGATAGGTGCCACGGCAGCTGACTCCTGAAATGAGAGAACTATGTGTTGATGCTTGTGAAGAGCTTCTTCGGCGCTTTGAACGAGAAGGTGATGGCTTCCTTGCAAGAATCGTTATTGGGGACTAAACCTGGGTTCACTTCCACCAACCGGAAACGAAGAGAGCGAGCAAGGAATGGCGCCATTCATCACCAATACCAAATAAGTTGAGAACAGAACCATCAGCTGGTAAGGTTATGCTGATTCTCCTTTGGGACGAAAAACACGTAATTTTGGAGCATTACATGCCTAGAGGGACCACTGTCACCACCGCATCATACACAGATCTCCTAAAAATCATCTGCGGTCTGCAATCAAATCAAAGAGACGTGGATTGCTGTCAGCAGGTGTCCATTTGCAACATGACAATGTAAGGCCCCACATTGCCCGTACAACAGTTGCAACAATCACAGACCTGCATTTTGAGTGTCTTCCTCATCCACCATACTCACCAGACCTTGCCCCAAGTGATTTCCGTATGTCTGGACCACTCAGAGACGCAGTGGGAGGAACATGTTCCGTTCTGATGAAGAGGTACGCCACGCGGTGCATGAGTGGTTGCGCGGACTAAAAAAAGAATTTTTTCTAAAGGAATTATGCACTTTGTAAGCGCTGGAGGACTTGCATTGAGCGTGGGGGAGATTATGTCGAAAAGTGATACATCTTTGTACCACTTCTGCATAATAAATAATATACAAAAATATTTAAGGTTTTCATTTGATTCACCCTCGTATGAATGAGGAAACAAAACTTTTTGAGTTATTTTGTCACAAGTTGAAAACCATTCGTTGATATCTAGTATAGTTTTAAGGGTATTTAAGTCTTAAGTTGTAAAGATAATTTATGGATACCCTGTACATCTACAACTATTTGTGTACTATTTTTAGGTAACTGCTCTGACGTTGTTCCATGTGAGGCAGTTGTTAGTCATGCAGTGGTAGTCATTTTCCCAGTGAAATACGCACGCAGCCTTAGAACTTTGCGTTTAATACGTCGACGCTTTAATGTTGCTTTCTACGAGAGAACAACTGAGCATCCTTAGCGAGAAATTATTTTTGAAGAGTGGGCTGATTTTTGTATTTCACGAATCTACACAGTGAATATGACGTGGACAGCTTACCAAAAAAATTAGGAAAACCTGGAAAGGCAGACTGAACTCGAACGGTAATGTTCCGGTGGGGAAGGCCTTGGTAGCGGAAACTGTTTCTCGAAGCGGTAACCTTCAACTAAGAATGAATTCAGTCTGCTCTGTTCATCCATCTACGACTCTACGAGTCCTGTCTTCAGCGAGTATTTCCTTTAGAGAGCGCCGTCACGCATAAACCAAGTTTTTCACGTTTTTCCCCCCTTTCCGTTCCGTGCTCGATATTACCAGGTAGAGGTTCCTGTTTCCGCGAACACAAGAAAAAGGCAAGACAGATGATACTTCTGAGTTCGCAAATGGAGAAGGCCTTTGCGATAAAATCTTGCCGGAGACTATGCTCCCATTCGCAGGCAATCTGCCAACGTGCTCGTTTCTTACACTGCTTCACCGGCGAAAGTGAGAAATGTTGGCTAGTCTGCTTGCTGCAGGGCGAGCACTGCAGAACAGAAAGAACTGGAGGGAACTCGCTCACCGTAATGTCTCCCAAAGAACTGGAGCATAGTTTCGAGGCACGTGTGCACTCCACGTCAATAGCTATACAGCCTCTATATGAAATTGCAGTAGAAAATAGTGAGCCCATGACGCGGCTGATCATTAGTTCGGATCAGAAATTTGTGAGATATTTTCACTGACACACAGTACACAACCTACATAAGCACACCAATACATCTCCTGATCACAACAAAGAAAGAACATATGATGATAACTGCACCTACAGACTGGATCGATCACCAGTTGTGGATAAGTTTGTGCTTGCATCCAAAGATGCTCCCTCTACTTCACCTACTTGCACTGGTCAACCCTCTACTAGGGTTCATACAACACCACGAGAGTGCGACCGATGAAAATTATACTTTTGTAAAGGGTTAGATCTTTTGAGGGGCAAAATCTTTAGCCAGCAACCATCGCGAACGATGCGGTCGTGGAGCCGCAGCATGTGCCTTACTTTAAATGAGTGAATCGATACGTCAGTATAGTGACTTAGATTTGCTGCGCCTAAGGGTGCCTGTGTTAGGCAGACCTTCAACATTTGACGGCCCTGTCAGCAACTGTGTAAATGTTAATTTTAATTTTAATAATTAACAGCCTTACTTGCACTGTTTGCCTAGAATTTACCTAGGTTTCAGTCGGGATAACCCAACCTTCTTCAGTTTACAGTAACTACCGTCTTTCCATAGTGGACATCATCAAGCTAAAACTACAAATTCATAAATTATCGTCAGACTGTAAAAACTTATTTGGAACTGCCTCGGCCCCACTTCGCGACTGCGATGCGGCAGCCACTGGAACTGACCGTAGCGTCATGAGGCCCGCCTAGGCGAACACAACAACTTGCGCCTGCGCATAAACTGTATGATAGTTATTTGTTGGGACAAGAGGTGAACTTAACTCCTGACCTTGAATTTACTAGTAAATTGAAATAAAAGGTATAGCTGGGGAAAAGGGCGTATATATTAACCTGTGCAGAACGTAATTAGATCGACTGTGTTAACATTTATGAAGTATTCATTGATCATGATATGAGGAAGACATATGCTTACAAGGTATGGCCTATCTAGGAAAATTTTTGTGCTTAAACACGAAGTTTAATCACCTAAGAAGAACTTAGGAGTGGGAATAATAATATAAAACCAGCATCATCATTATTACGACTAGGTCTAGAAGTTTTTAAGACATAATTGTTAAGCACTTGCTTAGCTATGGTTACAACGCATGAACATCTTACTCACTTAGCACACAAATGATCATGACTGAACTTAGGAACAAGTCTATACCTAATCTGTAGCATCCGGCAATACGAGCCATATAAAATAGATGGTCATTATTCAAGATTAGTATATTTGACCTGAAATGGTCTAGAATCAAGTCAAAAACTAAAACATGTGCCTGATTGAGCTTCTTAGCGAATTTATGGTTATGAGTTGCAGAAAACACTAAAGCAGGGGAAATGTGGCGGCAATGGGGTACGGAGTTTGCCTCCATGGAGGTGATCCACACACATACTGTAAGAACTGGTGACCACTGTCATTGAACTTTGGGGACGACAGTGGAAATATGCTTAAAGCTAAAGTGTGACTTGGGGAACATCACTCCGGTCAACACACTTAAAATAATTGACCGACATAGGTCTGCTACCATTATGTCAGCTACGAAAATCACCACAGCACAAAAGCTTCTCGGCAAAAACACAGTAGCCAACAGCTAAATAGCTACTGCCGATTATACCAGGTTTGCTACTTCGGTGAATCACCACAATGCTGCCAACTAAGTAATACGAAATTTCAGAGTTCAGCGTTTCAAATTTCGATGGTAGGCAACGAAAACCTCGTAATTCCATCTCTCTGTGGAAACCTCGTAACTGCAGTAATAAATAAAACCGTTATCAAAGAAAGATTTGAAAGTTCATAGATATCTCTAATATGTCAATTTCAAGGCTTCAACTATACATCACCAATACAGTAGTTACGAGGTTTTCATTGCCTTCCATCTTTACCTAATCTTATATCGGCATTTAAACGAGAAAGGTCATCAACTTAAGGATACAGGGTACTTTTAAACCTCAATATTATGTCGAATCAACACCTATTTCTTTGAGGCACTGTTTATAATGTATATGTTTTACAGATTTTTTGTTGATATCAGGTAATGCAGCGCACTTTCTAAACAAATGAGAAATATTCTGAATATTGTTGAACCTGCTTAGGGCTATTAAAAATTACAAAGAAATTGATGCAATTTTTTTCCAAAATGCTTCCTCATATTGAAGTATCATTTAATTCAATGTTATACATTTTAAGGAGACCAAATTTTTACCAGACGTGCATGACATGATGGCTGAGGTACTAGACCCATTTAATTCCACCTATTATGTATATTACAACATCCATACACACATTAATTCTTGTTCCATAGATCATGAATACGACATTTCTTAATGATGTGGAATGTGTCACTTTAACATAAGTTTCCTCACCCAAAATAATTAATTTTTAGTTATTACTTCATATCTCAGAATTCATCTATTGAGTAGAAGCAGCTGTCATTCAGAAATTCTTTTAATTAGCTTTTAAATGTTGGTTGGCTATCTGTCAGACTTTTCATACTATTTGGCAGATGACCAAAAATTTTTGTGGCAGCATAATTCACCCCTTTCTGTGCCAAAGTGAGATTTAATCCAGAATAGTGAAGATCATCCTTTCTTCTAGTGTTGTAGCTATGCACTTCGCTGTTATTTACGAATTTGGATGGGTTACTTGTGACAAATTTCATAAGTGAATATATGTGTTGCGAAGATACTGTAAATATCCTGAGTTCCTTAAATAAATGTCTGCAAGGTGATCTCAGGTGGGCTCCAGCTATTATTCTGATTACACGCTTTTGTGCAATGAATACTTTCTCTCTTAATGACGAATTGCTCCAAAATAATATGCCATATGAAAGCAGTGAGTGAAAACGGGCATAGTAGACTAATTTACTGATATGTTTATCACCATAATTTGCAATAACCCTAATAGCATAAGTAGCTGAGCCTAACCTTTACAGCAGATCATCGATGCGTTTCTTCCAATCCAATTTCTCAACAACGCACACACCCAGAAATTTTGAGAAATAGTGCATAGTTTATATTTATCAATGGTGTTATGCCATTTACTGTATAGAACTGTATAAACTGTGTTTTCTCAAAATTTAGTGAGAGTCCATTTGCAACTTCCTCAGCTGATTCTTGCTTGTTTGGTATGATTACTATACTTGTATCATCACCAAAAAGAACTAGCTTTGCATCTTCATGAATTAAGAACAATAAGGGACACAAGATGGAACCCTGTGGGACACCGTTCTTGATACCTACCCAGTTAGAGGACTCTTCTGGTTTTTAGTGACTAGCTTACATAATTTTTTAATAAAAATGTCATTTTTTCTATAATTTAGTTGATTCTGCAGTAAAGCTTAGATCTACTACATGAGTATGGACTACTGAAAGTTACATAAAAAATTAGAGCAATGCTTTATAATCTTTAGGAAACATTTGTAGCAGAATTCTGAAAAATACAACTTGCAGGATGGTGCAAATAAAGATATAAGTCCAATTAAACTGTGCCTTAGAACATTCCTGGAGCATAGTCTTCATCCTGTAGCATTTATTTATCTTCAAACTTCCTCTTGGCATTCCTTTTAGCACTTCTTCCTTCTTGGGTAACTTGAAGAGCGAATCTTTCAGCTTCATGCACCGATTGTCTCTCATATGCAAGCAACTGATCTTCCATATTAGAGCCACATTTTATGCTTAAATTTCTTAAGACTTCAAACCTTCCTATCACTCCATCATTGAAACATATCACTGCATGTAGTACACCAACTTTTAATGTATTTAGCACTAGAAAAACATTCTTGGGTAATCTTTCCCATATGCAATGGTTGAACCTTTCATTTGTATTGTGAGTGCTCCCATGAAGACAGGGTCACTTAGGTCTCTAAAAATTCGGTTTTATTTCATTCATAAGGGCTCAGGAAGAGAGTGATTATGATGGTATATTTGACCATTTTCTTTGGTTTTTGGTAACCACACCAAGAATCTGCTCCTTTAGGGCGAATTCTGTAAACAGGGTGGTCATCTGTGGACAACGTATGAAAGTAGGTGGCCCATACAGCTTTTCTCATTGCTTTAACATCATTCAGAGGTCCAGTTCGTCTGTGGCCAGTCCATAATAGCTCTGAAGAATGTCTATTTCAGTTTCTGTTGATCTGCCTCGGTCAGACAGAGATTTTCCATCACATTGCAACTTTCCTTTCATTTCTCTTCGTAGTTTCCTCAATCTAGCAGCCATCCCCTTTTGCACATGCCCACAACACTCCAGTTTTGTTACTGGGGTATCACCATATACATTGAACTCATTAATTTTATTGACAGCTTTAGAGTCCCCATCGGTTAGGTACTTGGTGTATCTAATGTTATAAATGGGCACCGACCTCTGAAATATTTTTAGAGCTCCATCACAGTCCATACCTCCACTGTAACCATCATAATTCTTAGAACACTGATGATATGTCATTCAGTGTTACCGTTGCAGGTGCTGCAGTGCTTCAATAAGCACTCAACTTCAGCTGCTTGGCCATTCTTCAGAGAAGTAGCACTTACAACACCATTCAAGGAACAATGTCCTCGACATTGCTTTGTCCCATCAAGTGCAACAGAAATATCCCTGAATCCACTAATATTTACAGTTTCTTTTACTGCACATTTCATAGATGGTTTAGACACAATCGTCAAGGCACCTAAAAGTATTTTTATGTACTTGCTGAACTTACTGGGAGAAGGAAGGTCCATCAAAGCACAAAACGTTTGAGCGGCCTTTTTTCCTTTTCCTATTGCATGCATTGCATTCAATAACTTCAAATTCGCATCATATGAGTTATGCACAACATTCGAAGCCATTTTCGAGGTGGATTTATTGCAGGATCTACACAGAACAACAAAGTTTGACACTAAACCTTTCCTGCTACTTTGTTGTTCAGTTATTTCCAGACAACTTACAGCATCACATTGTTTACATTTCGCCACTTCCTTTATCAAAGAAGATAAGAACAACAAATCCACTACAAACAGTGTCATTGTTAACATAAAAATTTGAATCAGCTGGAGGCGTGCCATGTGGGAGTTTCGTCCCTGAAGAAGTGATACATAGCTTACTTTCAACAGTGTGGCTTGCTTTCTTTGTGAACTGGTTAGCACGGAATTTCCTTTTATTGAATTTATTGATGCGTGGCATAGTTCATATCTATTACACACTGAAGGATATGTACTTCCACAAATATATGTAGCACTTGGGCAACAAACACTCAGTTACACGTGAACGCTTCAGTGAAATAAAAGTAAATACTAGCAAAGATAATCATTTAGAGACACTAGAATTCTGCGCTGTTACCAACATATACAATGCATCATACGTATAATCGCTGGAAACAATTTCTGTAACTGAAATATAGGAGGTGTGGCAGCATACACGACCGTAACTTTAAAATTTAGTACATATAGGTCATTTTTCATTTGAAACCCTATACTGTATACATCAATGTAACCAGGAATGATTATAGAATTTAATAAACACATACAAAAATCGACTTTTCCACCATTTATAAGTACCCTGTATCCTTAAATATTGATTCACGCTCTACATGCTTCAGGAAGCAGAGTAATATTTTTGTATCCCACCTGGAAGGCGGCGCTTGGGTAGGAGAAGGAGCAGGAAAAATACGTTGGTACTGCAGTGAGTTTAAAAATGGTTTACTGGTGCGAGAAAGAATGCATAACTTTGTACAGATGCGAATTCTTTGACCCGTCGTATGGAGAGCAAACTGAAGCGAAGTTTCCTGGCTGGCTGCACCTGATGAAAAAGGCTGAAGCAGTCGCGGAGCTCGTAGACCTCGACAGCACCGGCTAGAGGGCGCTGTCGTCTGTGTCTCGTGGTAGTGCCAACCTTTGAAACTAGGCGTTGCTATCGACACCACATCCCTCCCCCCCTGAAATGACGGACCGTCGTTGAGTACAGTTGCCGATGGCGGGTGGAGGGACCCAGGGGCGGCCCAGCTGAGGGGGTGGACAGCGGATACGCCAGGGCACGCTGTCCAACCCCGACCCCGAACTGCTCCCGAGTGGGCGAGGGAAACGAATACCGGACATTTGCCACGCCAGACATTTGCCACACTTGCCCCTTCGCCAGGTAGCTTGAGTAGCAATCCCTCAGGTAAGGGACGCCCTTCCTTGTACTTCTGTCCGCTTTCAACCCGGCGTCTCCACATCTTACTCAATACAACCAGTAAGTAAGGGACCTTCTTCTTCGACATCTTGGCGAAATAAAGAGCTACTTTTCCGAAATCGAAATATATACAACTTTTGGGAAACGAAAGCAATACCGACGATTATGTCAGTATGTAATTAGTTCTGCCAAGTATAAATATAGATCCCTCTGTCTGTAGAGTAGCTTCCTTTCACGCTTACTGATTGCAACAGAAACAGTCCATCGGCATGGGAGCAACAAGAAAGGAACGATGTAAAGAGAATGCGAATGTACACTAATCATTTCTTTTTGATCACTCCATGTGCACCTACTGTAATTACTACAACTGCATGCCCAAAAGACAATAAGGAAAGATGAAATGGGAATGGGAATGTTTGAAAAGAAGAACGACATACTCCATATTAATTTACTCTCTAAAATCCGATATCCCTTGTGGCGAAACATTAGTTAGTAAAGTGTAGCGGGGCAATGTTCAAAACATGACTACAGATACGTTCACAAAATAGAGATAAGAACATCTATGACTGACATGTCACCTAAAGTCAACATACAATTTTAAAATGTTAGAAATAAGGAAACAAAGTAATACAGCGTGCTATGCTTATAATGTACGTTGTTGTTCTACATTGTTTAGCTCTGGTATTTACAGGATCACAGAGAAAGCATCCTAGGTTTTGGAGGGAAAAGCCGTAATTGTAATGATCTGCACTGCAACAGAAACAAGAAGCACAACTTAAGGAAAAATAATGAAATGTGTGTTTCAGCTCACAAGCGACATTGAAGCAGTTTGCTCCTGTGACTTAGTATGGGCAGAGGTTATATTCGACAACCGGAATAAATTAATAACTGGCTCCTTTTACCGACCCCTGGTCTCAGATGAAACAGTTGCTGAACAGTTCAAAGAAAACTTGAGTCTCATCACAAATAGGTACCCTACTCATATGAAACTTGTTGACAGATTAAAACTGTGTGCCAGACCGAGACTCGAACACGATACTCATATAATTATAGTTGACAGTGACTCCAATCCACCTCCATAAGTTGACAAAAACACATTTTCAGACCATATTGTAGATAGAAAACAACTTCCGTAATTGTTCTAAATGATTGTTTTAATATTATTTTGATCAATTAGTTCACGAGGCCACTCAAATTGTAAATGGTTACGAAAACACACTTGACCTCTTAGCCACAAATAATCCTGAGCGTCACGACGGATACAGAGATTAGTGAACACACAGTCGAGCGAGGCTCAATTTCGTAACATAGAAATTCACCAAAACTAAACGCGAAATATATCTGTTTGTAAAAGCAACCAAAAATTCGGTTGACAGCTTTCTAAGGACAGTCTCCAACGTTTCCAAACTATGTAAGTGAAGACCATATGTGGCTTACGTTCAAAGAAATAGTATCAACAGCACTCTAGAGATTCATACCAAATAAATTAAAAAGAAACGGAGCTGATCCCCCACGGTACACAAAACATGACAGAAAACTGCTGCAGGAGAACCAAAAAAAGGGACGTATAATTTAGACGAGCGCAAAATCTCCAAGATGGGCGAAGTTTTACTGAGGTTCGAAATTGGGTGCGGATTTTAATGGGAGATGCATTTAATAGTTTCCACGACGAAACTTGCTCTATAAATGTGGCAGAAAATCCGAAGAGATTCTGGTCCTATGTTAAGTAAACCAGCGGAAAGGCTCAGTAAGTACCCTTACTGCGCGACAGTGATGAGGAGGAGGAAGAGGGGGAGACAAGGGGCTCAACCCTTCGGAGCACGTAAAATCGTGGCAAATGTCCGGCGTGGCAAATGTCCGGCGTGGCAAATGTCCGGCGTGGCAAATATCCGCACAGCAGGAAAACGCCCCGTTGGAAACCTGCCCAGGGCGCGTACTGCTACTCGGTATGTTTGGAGGAGGAGGCGGAGCAATGACGCCTCAGCGTCCATTGGTTCTGGCACCGCGGAGGAACGAGGCCACGGCGAGAGGCGTCCATCCGAAGCAGGTGACCGGACCGGCAGCGGCTACGACCGGAGGCGCGCCCGCTGCGGAGGCGCCGCCGGTGGCGTCGTGGGCCGAGGCGGCGGAAGCCGCAAAGCCTCCAGTTCTGCCGGAGAACAACCGGCAGCAGTAAACAGAGGATGGCACAAACGAATCTGGTTCCGGTGTCGCTTGACAGCGCCGGAGGGACCAGAAATGACAAATAAGGGGCGGCCAAGCTGGCGAAGAATGCGCCCCTGTATTAGATATTAGCTCTAATTAGTCCCCTGTGAAATTATAAAGTTGACCTTTTAACCAAATACACAATACACCATATCAGGTGTTCCGCAGGGAAGCGTCCTGGGAACTCTGCTGTTCCTGATCTATATAAATGACCTGGGTGACAATCTGAGCAGTTCTCTTAGGTTGTTCGCAGATGATGCTGTAATTTACCGTCTAGTAAGGTCATCCGAAGACCAGTATCAGTTGCAAAGCGATTTAGAAAAGATTGCTGTATGGTGTGGCAGGTGGCAGTTGATGCTAAATAACGAAAAGTGTGTCCGCAGCTCGTGGTCTTGCGGTAGCGTTCTCGCTTCCTGCGGACGGGGTCCCGGGTTCGATTCCCGGCGGGGTCAGGGATTTTCTCTGCCTCGTGATGACTGGGTGTTGTGTGTTCATCATCATTTCATCATCATTGACTTGCAAGTCGCCGAAGTGGCGTCAACTAAAAAGGACTTGCAATACGGCGGCCGAACTTCCACGCATGGGGCCTCCCGGCCAACAATGCCATACGATCATTTCATTTCAACGAAAAGTGTGAGGTGATCCACTTGAGCTCCAAAAGAAATCCGTTGGAATTCGATTACTCGATAAATAGTACAATTCTCAAGGCTGTCAATTCAACTAAGTACCTGGGTGTTAAAATTACGGACAACTTCAGTTGGAAAGACCACATAGATAATATTGTGGGGAAGGCGAGCCAAAGGTTGCGTTTCATTGGCAGGACACTTAGAAGATGCAACAAGTTCACTAAAGAGACAGCTTACACAACACTCGTTCGTCCTCTGTTAGAATATTGCTGCGCGGTGTGGGATCCTTACCAGCTGGGATTGGCGGAGGACATCGAAAGGGTACAAAAAAGGGCAGCTCGTTTTGTATTATCACGTAATAGGGGAGAGAGTGTGGCAGATATGATACGCGAGTTGGGATGGAAGTCATTAAAGCAAAGACGTTTTTCTTCGCGGCGAGATCTATTTACGAAATATCAGTCACCAACTTTCTCTTCCGAATGCGAAAATATTTTGTTGAGCCCAACCTACATAGGTAGGAATGATCATCAAAATAAAATAAGAGAAATCAGAGCTCGAACAGAATGGTTTAGGTGTTCGTTTTTCCCGCGCGCTGTTCGGGAGTGGAATGGTAGAGAGATAGTATGATTGTGGTTCGATGAACCCTCTGCCAAGCACTTAAATGTGAATTGCAGAGTAATCATGTAGATGTAGACGTAGATGTAGATATTGCGAGGAACGCACATTTTTAGAGACTATTTATTCAACGATGTTATATAACGAAGATCAAAGAGAAAACATAAACTGCCATACATATAACACATCAAAGAGTAAAATATGATTGTTCCCAACACCCCCACAAGTTCTCGAGATGTCAATTCGTGAACTCTGGAAGTCCCACAGCTTGACAGCACCACTGATGTTTACCTTTAGGCAGTGCCTTTGTCAAAAAATCAGCTTGCAGCTTATCGGTACTTACAGGTTTCATTTTCAGTACTCACTGCATTCGCAGAATTTGAAAATTTATTTAATTTCTTCGCCTTGTGACCAGGTTTCTGACATTTATAACACTTAAAAGGCTTGATACTTCGCACATCACGTTGGATATTTGTCTTCTGGTGTTTACTGTCCTGCTTACTAGCTACCAGCGCCGAATCTGTGGCCTCATTTGTGAGTGCAAACTGACGTTTCGTCGATTCTTGAATTAATCGTTGACTTACTAAATCAGTAGTAATCTTCACACCCGAATTCCCAATTGCCATGATCAAGGGTTGTAAATGTGCTGGAAGTCCACTTAGCATAATTGCAGCTACGAAATCATCGTCCATTTTCTTATCAATGTTTGAAATTTATTGAGCAAGTGACATAATTTTCGACAAATACGCCTCCATATTTTTCTCAGAAGCCAATCATACATTCATTAAGCATTGTAACAGCACAATATAACTAGATAAACTCTTATCTTCAAATGGAGATTGTAAATTTTGCCATGCTTCTTTAGCAGTCGTTAAACAAATGAAACTTGATAGTTTCTCTGCAAAAAGAAAATACGATAGCAACACGTTGAACACGCGCGAAAATTGTGTAACCATGATTTAACAGTTTATTTCTTTGGTATGGAAAGTTCACTAATTTCTCCTGGGCCCATAACCTATTAGATATTGACTCTAATTAGTCCTCTGTGAGATTATAAAGTTGACCTTTTAATCAAGCGCACAATACACCATATTGCCAGGAACAAACATTTTTAGAGACTATTTATTCAGCGATGTTACATAACGAAGATCTAAGAGAAAACATAAACTACCGCACATAAAACACATCAAAGAGTAAAATATGATTGTTCCCAACACCCTGCTCCCAGCGCTGCCTGCCAGAGAAAACACGGTAGAACACCCATTGGTGCGGCGCCAAGCCAGAACGATGCGGCGGGAGCGTTCAGCGGCGGGTGCAATAGCTGCAGGAGCGACCGATGGGTGCGTCCATGTAGCAATTCAGCTGGGGAACGGGTGCCACACAGCTGGGAGCGATAGGAAGCAAGGACTTCTTAAGTAACAGAACCCAGTACGTTGTCCTCGATGGTGAGTGTTCATCAGAGGTGAGGGTATCATCTGGAGTGCCCCAAGTAAGTGTGGTAGGTCCGCTGTCGTTTTCTACCTACATAAATGATCTTTTGGATAGGGTGGATAGCAATGTGCGGCTGTTTGCTGATGATGCTGTGGTGTACGGGAAGGTGTCGTCGTTGAGTGACTGTAGGAGGATACAAGATGACTTGGACAGCATTTGTGATTGGTGAGAAGAATGGCAGCTAACTCTAAATATAGATAAATGTAAATTAATGCAGATGAACAGGAAAAAGACTCCTGTAATGTTTGAATGCTCCACTAGTAGTGTAGCGCTTGACACAGTCACGTCGATTAAATATTTGGGCGTAACATTGCAGAGCGATATGAAGTGGGACAAGCATGTAATGGCAGTTGTGGGGAAGGCGGATAGTCGTCTTCGGTTCATTGGTAGAATTTAGGGAAGATGTGGTTCATCTGTAAAGGAGACAGCTTATAAAACACTAATACGACCTATTCTAGAGTACTGCTCGAGCGTTTGGGATCCCTATCAGGTCGGATTGAGGGAGAAGATAAAAGCAATTCAGAGGCGGGCTGCTAGATTTGTTACTGGTAAGATTGAACATCACGCGAGTATTACGGAAATGCTTCAGGAACTCGGGTGGGAGTCTCTGGAGGAAAGGAGGCGTTCTTTTCGTGAATCGCTACTGAGGAAATTTAGAGAACCAGCATTTGAGGCTGACTGCAGTACAATTTTACTGCCGCCAACTTACATTTCGCGGAAGAACCACAAAGATAAGATAAGAGAGATTAGGGCTCGTACAGAGGCTTATAGGCGGTCGTTTTTCCCTCGTTCTGTTTGGGAGTGGAACAGGGAGAGAAGATGCTAGTTGTGGTACGAGGTACCCTTCGCCACGCACCGTATGGTGGATTGCGGAGTATGTATGTAGATTCCGAAGACCAAACAAAAGGAAAGTCCTTACGCCGAAGGCGAGGCAAAGGCACTGCAATCTGCGCTGCATTTGATATAAACTGAACATAGTAAGTGATTTTGCCCAAAAAACAAATTTCTTTCAAGTTCCTGGATACTGGCAAGTCTCTAATTGCACTGAGATGTGACGGCGAGGGGTGGATACCCTGTCCATTAATCATATGTCCTAAATACTGAATCTCAGTTTGAAAAAATTTCCACATGTCCCTGTTACACTTTAGTCCTGCCTGCAAAAGTAGAGTAAATAAGGCACGCAAATTCTGCAAATGTTCGTCACGGGTGCGACCTGGTACAACTATATCGTTCAGATAGTTGGAACAACCAGGGATAGTGGCACACAACTGCTGCAAATAAGACTGGAAAATAACAGGAGCCGAAGTACAACCGAAGGGAAGGCGGCCAAACTTGAACAAGCCAAGATGGGTGTGATCACAAAATAGCGCTGCGACTGTTCGTTGAGCGGAATCTGAAAGTAGGCGTCCCGTAAGTAAATCGTGGAAAAGAGTTTTCCCGCACCAAGCTTATCAAAAATGTCTTCAGGACGCGGCAAGGGAAATGTAGCTACCACCGTCTGGGGATTTACTGTAGACTTAAACTCAGCACAAATACGGAGAAGACCGTTTGGTTTTTTCACACACAATGAGTCGAAACAAGGCCCCTGGAGTAGACTACTGACAGCCTTGGGAGAAGCTGACAAAACTCTACCATCTGGTGAGCAAGACGTATGAGACAGGCGAAATACCAGACTTCAAGAAGAATATAATAATTCCAATCCCAAAGAAAGCAGGTGTTGACAGATGTGAAAATTACCGAACTATCAGTTTAATAAGTCACAGCTGCAAAATACTAACGCGATTTCCTTACAGACGAATGGAAAAACTGGTAGAAGCCGACCTCGCGTAACATCAGTTTGGATTCCACAGAAATGTTGGAACACGTAAGGCAATACTGACCCTACGACTTATCTTAGATGAAAGATTAAGGAAACGCAAACCTACGTTCCTAGCATTTGTAGACTTAGAGAAAGCTTTTGACAATGTTGATTGGAATAGTCTCTTTCAAATTCTGAAGTTGGCAGGGGTAAAATACATGGAGCGAAAGGCTATTTACAATTTGTACAGAAAGCATATGGCAGTTATAAGAGTCGAGGGACAGGAAAGGGAAGCAGTGGTTGGGAAGGGAGTGAGACAGGGTTGCAGCCTCTCCCCGATGCTATTCAATCTGTATATTGAGCAAGCAGTAAAGGAAACAAAAGAAAAATTCGGAGTAGGTATTAAAATCCATGGAGAAGAAATAAAAACTTTGAGGTTCGCCGATGACATTGTAATTCTATCAGAGACAGCAAAGGACTTGGAAGAGCAGTTGAACGGAATGGACAGTGTCTTGAAAGGAGGATATAAGATGAACATCAACAAAAGCTAAACGAGGATAATGGAATGTAGTCGAATTAAGTCGGGTGATGCTGAGGGAATTAGATTAGGAAATGAGACACTTGAAGTAATTAAGGAGTTTTGCTATTTGGGGAGCGAAATAACTGATGATGGTAGAAGTAGGGAGGATATAAAATGTAGACTGTCAATGGCAAGGAAAGCGTTTCTGAAGAAGAAAAATTTGTTAACATCGAGTATAGATTTAAATGTCAGGAAGTCGTTTCTGAAAGTATTTGTATGGAGTGTAGCCATGTATGGAAGTGAAATGTGGACGATAAATAGTTTAGACAAGAAGAGAATAGAAGCTTTCGAAATGTGATGCTCCAGAAGAATGCTGTAGATTAGATGGGTAGACCACATAACTAATGAGGAGGTATTGAATAGAATTGGGGAGAAGAGGAGCTTGTGGCACAACTTGACTAGAAGAATGGACCGGTTGGTAGGACATATTGTGAGACATCGAGGGGTCACCAATTTAGTATTGGAGGGCAGCGTGGAGGGTAAAAATCGTAGAGGGAGACTAAGAGATGAATACACTAAGCAGATTCAGAAGGATGTAGGCTGCAGTAGGTACTGGGAGATGAAGAAGTTTGCACAGGATAGAGTAGCATGGAGAGCTGCATCAAACCAGTCTCAGGACTGAAGACCGCAACAACAACAACAATAGGGGAAACCCCTTGCGAAGCAGAAACAGGTTCAATGACACCAATGTCTTGTAAATGCGTAAGTTCAGCTGCTACGGCGTTGCGTAGTGCGTGCGGTACCGGGCGTGCGCGCCGGAAAATAGGTATGGCATTGTCTTTAACCACAACATGCGCTGCATAGTCCGTGGCACAACCAAGGCCATCAGAAAAGAGTTCAGCAAAATCGTCGCAGAGTGCGGCAACACTGTCGGCATGGCCACTAGCGCTGATGCAAAGCACATTGTCCCGAATTTCGAGGCCAAAAAGTTCAAATGCGTCCATGCCAAAAATGTTGGTTGCATCACTAGAGCGGAGCACATGGAAAGACACTGTACGCGTCGTTCCACCATACGTGGCTTGCAAACTACAAACGCAGAGCACTGATATCTCCTGTCCAGTAAATGCAGTCAGCGTGGAATGCTAACGACGGAGCGGGGGCGAAACAAGCAAGTCATACGGTCATATACATCTACATCTACATACATACTCCGTAATCCACCATACGGTGTGTGGCGGAGGGTACCTCGTACCACAACTAGCATCTTTGCTCCCTGTTCCATTCCCAAACTGAACGAGGGAAAAATGACTGCCTATATGCCTCTGTACGACCCCTAATCTCTCTTATCTTGTCTTTGTGGTCTTTCCGCGAAATGTAAGTTGGCGGTAGTAAAGTTGTACTGCAGTCAGCCTCAAATGCTGGTTCTCTAAATTTCCTCAGTAGCGATTCACGAAAAGAACGCCTCCTTTTCTCTAGAGACTCCCACCCGAGTTCCTGAAGCATTTCCGTAATACTCGCGTGATGTTCAATCTTACCAGTAACAAATCTAGCAGCCCGCCTCTGAATTGCTTTTATCTTCTCCCTCAATCCGACCTGATAGGGATCCCAAACGCTCGAGCAGTACTCTAGAATAGGTCGTATTAGTGTTTTATAAGCTGTCTTCTTTACAGATGAACCACATCTTCCCTAAATTCTACCAATGAACCGAAGACGACTATCCGCCTTCCCCACAACTGCCACTACATGCTTGTCCCACTTCATATCGCTCTGCAATGTTACGCCCAAATATTTAATCGACGTGACTGTGTCAAGCGCTACACTACTAGTGGAATATTCAAACATTACAGGAGTCTTTTTCCTATTCATCTGCATTAATTTACATTTATCTATATTTAGAGTTAGCTGCCATTCTTCTCAGCAATCACAAATGCTGTCCAAGTCATCTTGTATCCTCCTACAGTCACTCAACGACGACACCTTCCCGTATACCACAGCATCATCAGCAAACAGCCGCACATTGCTATCCACCCTACCCAAAAGATCATTTATGTAGATAGAAAACAACAGCGGACCTACCACACTTCCCTGGGGCACTCCAGATGAAACCCTCACCTCCGATGAACACTCACCATCGAGGACAACGTACTGGGTTCTATTACTTAAGAATTAGATTTGTTCAGTAAAGAAACTGACGCACCAGTGTCCAACTCCATGTGAACAGAACGGTCACAAATGTTGAAAGTCACAAAAAGTTTCCTCGCATCGCGCTGAATGCGACAGGAAGCGTCTGACAAAACTTGATTCACACGACGTGCTGTTGACGCACGTGAAGCAGAAGGCTTTGAATAAATGACATTAACGTCCATAGGCTGATGTGAATCATGATCACGGCGGTTTCCGTTGCGGTGACGCCCATGCGAGTCACGCGAACGGGAGAAAAGTTGTGAATTCTCTTACTACAAACAGCTTGCACATGTCCTTTCCTACTACAAAAATAACTCTGTGCTTGACGGGATGGGCAACTGTCTCGTGGGTGGGCACGAAAGCAGTTCGGACATGATTTCAGTTTCTTAGAGGGTGCCTAGTTTGAACCATGTTTACGTGCGGGTACGTGCTGTGCCGCGCTAACAGTACACACACCCGGGGTCACGTCGAACGCGGAAGTAGCAATGTCTAGTGTATCTTGCCTGTCTAGCAAGTCCACTACTCCCTGCAAAGACGGGTTTTTAAATCTGAGGATTTGCTCCCGTATGCGGAGATCCGTCACATTCTGCGCAATAGCGTCCCTAATCATTATATCCGCATATGAGCGTCCACATGAGCAATTAAAATCACAATCAGTAGTTAGCCCCTGAAGGTCCGCTAACCAAGATTTATTAGACTGAGTAGGGCACGCCGGAGACGAAAGAATTTGTAACCATTTCAGACCCCCAAATAAATGCATTTTTGTAACTAAAAAAAGAAATAGAATTGTAGACCAATTGCTTAGAAAATTTAATTTTTTAATTTTGATACAAATGTTGAACCCACACGATTGTGTGTGTTGGGATTATCTTACATATTTATGTCATTTCTTGCAGTGATATTCACGGAAGCAATTACTGTCTTTTGACAAACACAAATAAATATTACACTTCAGACATGTTGTTCTCGTCCTCTTCTTGCAATGTTTTTGCCTGCAGCAACGAGCTGAAGGCAAATCATCAACAGTTGGCCAGTGACGATATCCGTCTAGCCGCTTCTCATCACATGGTGTGTTTGCTGGTTTGTACATTTTATTTGGTGGCTCTTCATCGGATTCACTTTCATGTTCCTGTCCAGAAGAAGAAGAAATTAGCGCCTCCCCAATCACTTGTCGGAATCCAAGAAGATCTAAAGTGTTTTTCATTTGTACTTTATTGGCTTCGCATTCAACTTTGTATTGTAACCATGAATTGACGCAAGCCAAATCAAGTCAATGAATCAAAACTTTTAAAGTCCACATTTTTGTCTTCAAGAAAGTACTGTAGGTCTCCATCATTTGATCGCAGAGGTCCACTCCTCCCATACACAGGTTGTACTTCACTAAGATTGCAGGACATAGCACTAAGATGTACTTCTTTTCTGGTTCATCTCTCAACATTGCTTACAGGTTCACATCCTGTACAAGTAGAGGCAAGGGTCACAGCTTTTGAATCTTTCCACTGTACAATGACCATTTTATCATCGTCCCTGCAGAATTCTTCCATATCTCCTCTCTTCAGTCTTTTTTCTTCTGTTAGGTGAACTGGTTTCACTCTGTTTTTCATTATGGTTCCTGTTCCTTCCACCCTAGGTCAAGTAACTGTTGCAATAATGGCAAAGCTGTAAAATATCTGTCAAAATATAGTCTTGCACCTTGAGGTAATGTTTGAGCAATGCGTAGTATTAGATGGCCCAAGACCAAGATCTAGCAGTTGATTTACATTGATAAAATTCAAAATAAAGTACTAAACCTTTCGTTGTTGCCAAAACAAAGCTTTTAATTCCCAAAGGGCGCGGTTTGTTTGGAACATACTGAGACAATGTGCAGCGTCCAGTAAATGGTACCATTTGCTCATCAATGGAATAATCATTTTCAGAGGGGCGTGGAAGTCTCAAACAAGCACTACGTACAACATTAATTGCAGGTCTGTACTTTCCACAATCTATTAGTTTCTGATTCACGTGGAATGTTGCTAGTGTCCACAACATGCAGTGCTGTTCTGAGAGTGAAGGACCTGTCTGTAGGCATACAATCTGCAATAGTTGGCATACGCAATGACTTCTGCCAGTACATATGTGTACGAGGACATCTAATGTATCCCATAAGTACATGCATGCCATACAGCTTTTTTATCTCTTGAGGATTTGTATGAATCAACTTCCCTTTCTTCGAAAAGTAGTAACTGTTAGTGCAGTCAGATGCTAACTGAAAACAATCTTCTGGGTAGTACTCGCTGAAATAGCTCATTGGAGTTTTAATTTCCTGTCCTACCTAACTCTCAGAGTGCGCAAAAATTTTGGAGGTGAATGGTCTTTTTCTCCAAGTGGACAAACGACGATGTGTTTCCACTGGTTTTTTTTTTTTTTTTTTTTTTTTTTTTTTTTTTTTTTTTTAGAATTCTTTCTACTGAGTTGACTGGGAAAATTGTCCTGAACTTCTGGAGCAACTGGTAGTATTGTTGCAGAAGCATTGTTACAATTTTCCTCCTCGTCAGAAGATTCAGAGCTTTCTCCAAGTCTAGGTTTGATTGTTGGAAGAGTCCAAGTTGTATCTACCAATTCGTCATCACTATTGAAGACTTCCACTACAGAGTCATCTAATATGGCTAGAATTTCCTCGTCGGTAAGCCCTAAAACGAAACAAACAAACGAACTGTGAAAATAATGCGTAAATACAATAGTAAAATGACTTATCTATTCCGTAATCTGTTCCGAATCGTAACCACAAACATCGACCGAAAACGACCATATGCCGGTAAAATATTCCAACACCAACAATTGTGCGTGTGGATGTTACAGTCATTGTAGCTATGAAAGTATTCAAATAATTGTGGCGGACATATTTTTATTTACTTCTGTACACCTTTCGGAATCTCAAACACATTTTTCGAACTGTGAAATCGCAATAAATAAAGCACAATAAACATTTACCTCGACAGACATGCTTCCGACCCGCCATCTTGAAAATTACCAAAGATTAAGACATAATATCTCGCGGCTGTAACGAGATATCGATATAAATAGAGTTGTATGCGAAACAGCGATTCCTGCACACTGGTGTGACTTGGGACTCAACTGCATAGCGGAATAATATGATGCTGCAACGCAAATAAACCGCACCCACACAATTGTGCGTATCGGGTCTGAAACGGGTAACGTGCAGCTACCACATTTACACTGTCACGGAAGTGGTAGTTCAAAGCATCAATCACTACGTCGTAAGTTTCAGTTTCTGCGCGGGCGGTGGGAAACAATTTCACGAATATACGGTCCGACACAACACCCGCGTTGGCAATGAAAAAAGCAAGCCGCTCTGTACCTGGTATGTTGCAGGCTGTGAAGTGTGCCTCGAGCTGGGCGATGTATTCTGGCCAGCGTTCAACGTCTGGATTGAAGGCACGAAGCCGGCCGTGGTGGCCGAGCGGTTATAGGCGCTACAACCTGGAACCGCGCGACCGCTACGGTCGCAGGTTCGCATCCTGCCTCGGGCATGGGTGTGTGTGATGTCCTTAGGTTAGTTAGGTTTAAGTAGTTCTAAGTTCTAGGGGACTGATGACATCAGATGTCAGGTCCCATAGTGCTCAGAGTCATTTGAAGGCACGAAATGGCGGCTCCGTCAGCGACGGCGTCGGTACAGGCGGTGGCGCCGGAGGCGCCGAAGTAGCTGCAGTCTGTAGCGTGACCAGTCCATTTATATTTATATACCTGGGAGTATGCGTGCGGAACGATTTGAAGAGGAATGATCATATGAAATTAATTGTTGGTACGGCGGGTGCCAGGTTGAGACTCATTGGGAGAGTCCTTAGAAAATGTAGTCCATCAACAAAGGAGGTGGCTTACAAAACACTCGTTCAACCTATACTTGAGTATTGCTCATCAGTGTGGGATCCGGACCAGGTCGGGTTGACAGAGGAGATAGAGAAGATCCAAAGAAGAGCGGCGCGTTTCGTCACAGGGTTATTTGGTAAGCGTGATAGCGTTACGGAGATGTTTAGCAAACTCAAGTGGCAGACTCTGCAAGAGAGGTGCTCTGCATCGCGGTGTAGCTTGCTGTCCGGGTTTCGAGAGGATGCGTTTCTGGATGAGGTATCGAAATATTGCTCCCCCCTACTTATACCTCCCGAGGAGATCACAAATGTAAAATTAGATTCCAGTGCGCACTGAGGCTTTCCGGCAGTCGTTCTTCCCGCGAACCATATGCGACTGGAACAGGAAAGGGAGGTAATGACAGTGGCCCGTAAAGTGCCCTCCGCCACACACCGTTGGGTGGCTTGCGGAGTATAAATGTAGATGTAGATGAAGATGTATGGCAGCAAGCAGCTGCGACATTTGCTGAGCCTGAAAACGTACAAGATCGAGTTTAAAAATGGTTTACTGGTGCGAGAAAGAACACATAGCTTTGTACAGATGCGAAGTCTTCGACTCGTCGTGTGGAGGGAAAACTGAAACGAAGTTTACTGGCTGGCTGCACCTGATGAAAAAGGCTGAAGGCTGAAGCGGAGCTCGTAGACCTCGACAGCACCGGCTAGAGGGCGGTGTCGTCTGTCTCGTGGTATTGCCAACCTTTGAAACTATATGTTGCTATCGATACCAAACATATAGTAATTAGTATGCCATTGCCTTCCTCTAGATGTGAAAATCGGAATAGAGATCAACATAAACATCATTTCCGCCCTTTTTATTGTTCATGAAAACCATACGTTGCATGTTGTACCACCATAAAGCGAGACCTCTAATACCCAGTAGCTACCTCTAATACCCAGTAGCACCCTCTCTTGCATTGATGCATGGCTGTATTCGTCGTGGCATCCTATCTACAAGTTCATCAAGGCACTGTTGGTCCAGATTGTCCCACTCCTCAACGGTGATTTGGTGTACATAATTGAGAGTGGTTGGTGGGTATCGTCGCCCATAAACAGCCCTTTTCAATCTATCCTTGGCATGTTCGATAGGGTTCATGCCTGGAGAACATGCTGGCTACTCTAATCGAGCGATGCCGTTATCCTGAAGGAAATCATTCAAAAGATGTGCACGATGGAGGCCCGAATTGTCGTCCAAGAAGACGAATGCCTAGCCAATATGCTGCCGATATGGTTTCACTGTCGGTCGGAGGATGGCATTCACGTATCGTACAACCATTACGGTGCTTTCCATGACCACCAGCGGCGTACGTCGGCCCCCATAATGCCACCCTGAAACAGCAAGGAACCTCCACCTTGCTGCTCTCGCTGGACAGTGTTTCTGAGGCATTGAGCCTGACCGGGTTGCCTCCAAGCACGTCTCCAACAATTGTCTGTTTGAAGGCATATGCGACACTCGCCAGTGAAGAGAACCTGATGCCAGTCGTGAACGGTCCATTCATCATGTTGTTGGCCCCATCTGTACCGCGCTGCATGGAATCGTGGTCGCCATGGACGTCGGGAGTGAAGTTGCGCATCATGATGCCTATTGCGCACAGTTTGAATCGTAACACGACGTCCTGTGGCTGCACGAAAAGCATTATTCAACATGGTGGCGTTGCTGTCAGGTATCCTCCGAGCCATAATCCGTAGGTAGCGGTCATCCACTGCAGTAGCAGCAGTTGGGCAGCCTGAACGAGGCATGTCTTCGACAGTTCCTGTCTCTCTATATCTCCTCCATGTCGGAACAACATCGCTTTGGTTCACTCCGAGACGCCTGGACACTTCCCTTGTTGAAAGCCCTTCCCGGCACAAAGTAACAATGTGGACGCG
This sequence comes from Schistocerca americana, assembly GCF_021461395.2. NCBI lineage: Eukaryota > Metazoa > Arthropoda > Insecta > Orthoptera > Acrididae > Schistocerca > Schistocerca americana. The sequence goes on along the minus strand of NC_060120.1, from coordinate 1,034,648,134 downwards.
ATCTAACCGCGGTATTGACCGTCTAGGCATGGTTGAACTACAGACATTACGAGCCGTGTACCTCCTTCCTGGGGGAATGACCCCCTCTGTCTAATAGGCGCTACTCATCCATGGTTGTTCACATCTTTGGGCGGCTTTAGTGACATTTCTGAACAGTGAAAGGGACTGTGTCTGTGATACAATATCCACAGTCAACGTCTATCTTCAGGAATTCAGGGAACTGGAGTGATACAAAACTTTCTGATGTGTGTATGTAGTAGTACTACTTCACCGTCAGAGTTGTATCGAAAGTTTTATCTGAACCTCAAGCCTTAGGATGTGGAGGGCGCCACGAACTTGTAAGTTATTTTCAGCCAGGTGTTCGGATACTTTTGATCACATAGCATAAATAACAATATAAATACAAAATACTGCATATTAAGGCTAACATTTCTTTTTATGCCGGCCGGGGTGGCCGAGCGGTTCTAGGCGCTTCAATCTGGAACCGAGCGACCGCTACGGTCGCAGGTTCGAATCCTGCCTCGGGCATGGATGTGTGTGATGTCCTTAGGTTAGTTAGGTTTAAGTAGTTCTAAGTGCTAGGCGACTGATGACCTCAGAAGTCAAGTCGCATAGCGCTCAGAGCCATTTGAACCAAACTGCACCTACAAATGGTCGCTCACTTACAAGCCTGACCCGCTGCCTATGCACATGCGCAAGACAAGGGAAGTTACTTTAATGCGCATGCGTATACGAATACGAGAAAGTTTGTACATGGGTCGGGACTAAATAGCCCATATATTCCCAACCGTGTATCAACGTGTATCAAAAAATGGAATGGATAGAATAAGTGACGAGCTAAATAGGAGATGAAACCTAAAAATAACCGCACACAGTTGCTTATGCTAGGAAAGAAACATATATGAAGCTACCTATGACAACAGGATGAACTCTTAAAAACTAAACCTAAGGCCAGCAGTTAGACTGGGGGAGGGGCGGAGGGGGGGGGGGGGGCTGAGGGGACGTAATCTAAAGACGTCGTGGTAATAAAGATATAGGGATAAAACGTGAGGTGTTCAACGGGCTAAAATCACCTTCATCGTAAAAGGAAAATGAGGATAAAAAGAAAGATGATGAACGGCTTGACCAACTGCGTTCGCCAATCAGCGCACGCATGTGAAAATACCCAGGTCATCAGATTTACAAGTATGAAGAACAAATTAGAGGTGCGGAACCTTCAAAAAAATTTCTGTTTCTTAGTAGGAGTTGGTCGTTAAGGATATTGTCTTTAGTATGTTGCAGATGCTTAAAGGTCTGCATTTCTTCAAAAACATCCAGTTTTAAACCCTTAACCTCGGCATGAAGTAACTCGATATTAACTGGAGGGCTCGGCGCATGAGCCGTTTGCACAAGGTGTCCCGCATAAGTAGAGCCCTTAGTACCGTCACCGCTTCTAGTAGGAACATGTTGGTTTTGACTTTGTACATATGTACTGCTTGTGTTTCCTTTTCTTTTTAGTTTATAAATGTATAGCTATGGTGTTCTTTTAATCATTGACAAAGGTCTTCTTAGGCACTTGTGGGCTTTATTGTTGCTCTGAAGAAGGTGTAGTTATCTACGCCGAAACCTGGGTCAACACTAGGTGCTTTTTTCGCAATCGAGGCGGGTTTTTAGTTTTTTAATATATTAACCAACGATAGCTGACGCGCTGCGATGTTGCAGGTTCTTAATGAGAATGATAATAAGACGGCAATAAACTTTTGGAATACATCATAACTGTGTGTATGGTGAATTTAGCATCTTTTCTTTACGCTCTGATTTCGTATTATTTACAAGCATTACAACTGTCAAAAAACACTATTCTTTCCAGAGTGAAATTTTCACTCTGCGCTGTATGAAACTTTCTGGTAGATAAAAACTGTGTGCGGGACCGAGACTCGCTCGCGAAATTCAAAGGTCCAGAGTTCGACTTTTCTACCGTCTGGTATATCCAAGCACGACTCACGGCCCGTCCCCACAGCTGTAGTTTCGCCAGAACCTCGTCTCCTACCTTCCAAACTTCACAGAAGCTCTCCTGCGGAGCTGCAGAACTAGCACTCCCGGAAGTATTGTTACCTACCTATATATGGAATTATTATGAATTTACTTTAATAATAAACATAATCTTAAATATTAATTAATATTTTACAACATGAAGTGGGTAAATTATTTTTTATAGGCATTATAGGACGCTGAGACTTGCTTAAGAAACAATCCAGACTTCTGAGACTGTTGGTTTGTCTATAAATCTGATTTTCACAAACATCTGTTTTCTCCAAACTTTGTTTCTGGGCTTTGGGCTCCTATGGTTCTCAGTGTCTCAACTGTAACACGGTAACTGCAGTGCTACGTGATCGTGGTACTGAGTTTCGTCTCACATCTCCCGATACTCCCAAACAAAATGGTGCTGCTCAAAAAGCAGATTGACACACTGTGAAATTAGCTCGCTCCATGTTATCATATTGCAAGTTACATTAATGTTTTTGGGTTCATAGATGCGACACATATGTTTTACTACTCAGTCGTACTCGGAGATCAGTGTTCAAGGTGAAACATCTCCCGAGTTGTGGATTGACAAAGTGTTTGACAGTTTTAGATATTTACACATTTTTGGGTCAAAGTGCTATGTTTATTTCCCAAAAAATTTCGTTCCAAGTCCATTTTAATGGACATGTGAATGCCAAAGATGGTAACAAAGTATGGAGCGTATCAAAATATTGTGTAATAAATCATGCAATATTGACTTCCTCCTAAAGAAGTTATGTACAACTACAACTGGAAATTCTGTTCGTATAGTATTTAATTCCATACCTGAAGAAATAGAAGAGGAGAGTGACTTGATGAGTAATTCTCGATCGTATCAGAAAGTTAAATTTATTATTGATGAAATGGAAACTAGTAACCAAGAATGTTCGGATGAATTGCCAGCTTGTCGTCCAGTTCGTAAAATACACCGACCAGTGAGCTTTAGTGATGACGTATGAAGTTAGTAGGCTCATCCCTCTGGAGAAACAAATACATTACTTTGCCTGACAATAGTAATACATGAAGAGCTCGCAGCAACAAACTCTGACGAAGCTGTGGAAAATGATTCCGACAAGTGATTTTATTCAATAAAAGAAGAAACGAAGGCCTTTGACAAAAATGGTACTCGGAAGTTAGTAGGGCTGCCTAACGGTAAACATACTGTCGATAATCGATGGGTACTTCTTGTAAAATACACTCCTGGAAATGGAAAAAAGAACACATTGACACCGGTGTGTCAGAGCCACCATACTTGCTCCGGACACTGCGAGAGGGCTGTACAAGCAATGATCACACGCACGGCACAGCGGACACACCAGGAACCGCGGTGTTGGCCGTCGAATGGCGCTAGCTGCGCAGCATTTGTGCACCGCCGCCGTCAGTGTCAGCCAGTTTGCCGTGGCATACGGAGCTCCATCGCAGTCTTTAACACTGGTAGCATGCCGCGACAGCGTGGACGTGAACCGTATGTGCAGTTGACGGACTTTGAGCGAGGGCGTATAGTGGGCATGCGGGAGGCCTGGTGGACGTACCGCCGAATTGCTCAACACGTGGGGCGTGAGGTCTCCACAGCACATCGATGTTGTCGCCAGTGGTCGGCGGAAGGTGCACGTGCCCATCGACCTGGGACCGGACCGCAGCGACGCACAGATGCACGCCAAGACCGTAGGATCCTACGCAGTGCCGTAGGGGACCGCACCGCCACTTCCCAGCAAATTAGGGACACTGTTGCTCCTGGGGTATCGGCGAGGACCATTCGCAACCGTCTCCATGAAGCTGGGCTACGGTCCCGCACACCGTTAGGCCGTCTTCCGCTCACGCCCCAACATCGTGCAGCCCGCCTCCAGTGGTGTCGCGACAGGCGTGAATGGAGGGACGAATGGAGACGTGTCGTCTTCAGCGATGAGAGTCGCTTCTGCCTTGGTGCCAATGATGGTCGTATGCGTGTTTGGCGCCGTGCAGGTGAGCGCCACAATCAGGACTGCATACGACCGAGGCACACAGGGCCAACACCCGGCATCATGGTGTGGGGAGCGATCTCCTACACTGGCCGTACACCACTGGTGATCGTCGAGGGGACACTGAATAGTGCACGGTACATCCAAACCGTCATCGAACCCATCGTTCTACCATTCCTAGACCGGCAAGGGAACTTGCTGTTCCAACAGGACAATGCACGTCCGCATGTATCCCGTGCCACCCAACGTGCTCTAGAAGGTGTAAGTCAACTACCCTGGCCAGCAAGACCTCCGGATCTGTCCCCCATTGAGCATGTTTGGGACTGGATGAAGCGTCGTCTCACGCGGTCTGCACGTCCAGCACGAACGCTGGTCCAACTGAGGCGCCAGGTGGAAATGGCATGGCAAGCCGTTCCACAGGACTACATCCAGCATCTCTACGATCGTGTCCATGGGAGAATAGCAGCCTGCATTGCTGCGAAAGGTGGATATACACTGTACTAGTGCCGACATTGTGCATGCTCTGTTGCCTGTGTCTATGTGCCTGTGGTTCTGTCAGTGTGATCATGTGATGTATCTGACCCCAGGAATGTGTCAATAAAGTTTTCCCTTCCTGGGACAATGAATTCACGGTGTTCGTATTTCAATTTCCAGGAGTGTATGAACCTGATACACCTGTTAATCGATACCATGGTTGCTTGGTAGTCTGCTGGGTCGAGGCCCACGAGAAACACTGGACTCGCATTCGGGAGGACGACTTCAATCCCACGTCCGGCCATCCTGAATTAGGTTTTCCGTGATTTCCCTAAATCGCTCCAGGCAAGTGCCGGGATGGCTCCTGTGAAAGGGCACGGCCGACTTCCTTCCCCATCCTTCCCTAATCCGATGTGACCGATGACATCGCTGTCTGGTCTCCTTCCCCAAACAACCCCAACCCACGAGAAAGACAGGCTGCGGCGCGCACATCACGAAGGTAGGCTTAGCAGACAAAATGCGTTTCCAAGTCTGTTAACTCGCAGCTGGGCGTGTACGCACCAGCGAGAATTGCATCTTCTACTCGAATTTGCTATTATGAAGTCTTACTGATTAACAGTACTACAACAAAATTTAGGATCATCATCACCATGTGTTCTGCCAAATGGCGGGTTTTCATATGGTAGTTCTCCAGGCTGTCCGGTCTTCTGCCATCTTCTTCAGGTCTGCACAATTTCCTCTTCCCTTCGTGTCGTCTATCATCTTGTATCTCCTTCTTCCTCTCAGTCTTCTCCCACAAACCAATCCTTCCAAAACATCTGCTAGCAGGCACTCCCTTCTCAATGAATGTCCCAACCAGTTCTTTTTCCTTTCTCTTACAACCTCAGGAGACATCTTCTCTCACCAACCCTTTCCAATACTCTTTCAACACTCACTCTTTCCATCCAGCTCTCCATATGCATCCACATCTCAAATGCTTCTAACCTCTTCTCATCCTCTCGTCTCAGCGTCCATTTTTCTGCCCCATATAGTGCCACACTCCACACAAAACATTTGCCAAGCCTTTTTCTTAGTCCTTTATCTAATTTGCCACATGAGAGTCTCCTCTTTCTGTTGAATGCCTACTTCGCATTCAATTTAAGATCAAAATGGTTCAAATGGCTCTGAGCACTATGGGACTTAACATCTGAGGTCATCAGTCCGCTACAACTTAGAACCACTTAAACCTAACCAACCTAAGGACATCACACACATCCATGCGACCGTAGCAGTAGCGCGGTTCCGGACTGAAGCGCCTAGAACAGCTCGGCCACCTAGGCCGGCATTTAAGACCAATACTTGATATAAATGGTACAACGGGTTGTTTATAGCATTTAGTCTCTTAACAGTCCTCATTTCATACAAGAAGAGGTGCCTTATGCAATTGATTATTTTGGCATGCATTTAATTTTATTGTACCTCAGTACAGCCGTAACAAATTAAAAGTAGGCCTATGGACTTCCAATCACTGCAGGACTAATAACAGTAAAACTCCACAATAGCTGATTCCAGTAGAAAACATAATTCTCGTTTGTACGTACTGAGCCGTGGCGGCTCATATCGATAGTGCCACTCTGGTCGTTTATCTTTCCTGCCACGGTCAGGGCGGTAAGCAGCGCCTTCTGGGGCCTATGCGAGGAGTAACGAAGAGAGGTCCTGTGGGGGATTTGCTTCGGGACGTGGTGGAAGACGGCTGTCGGGTTGACGCAGCGAGTGTGGGACCGGACCTATCGCATGGATATATACAAGAAGGCGCCGTAGCAAGCAGCGGGAAGCTGGCGTCCTGTAATTTGTGTGAAGGAGTAACGATTTTGCATTGGATATCCCAGTGGTTCCCGAGAGTTGCGGTGGCTGCTTTCGGAGAAGAGAATTGGTAAGAGCTTGTGTCTACGCTCTTTTCTGTACGATGTTGCTGCCTGCCGTTATAAACGGGTGAAAATCAGGCGCTTGTATTGACTATATGGGAACTGGTGATGTAAAATTACATTTGTGATGGAGTCTCACTTGTACTGTGACAATTTAGAGGCGAAAACAGTGGTGGTTTCATTAGGTCTGGTTCTTTGCTGTGCAACTAAGGGAGTCAGTTATTTAGGGTAAATGAGGGAGCACCATTATGTTGGTCTAAGTGATACATTCTCCACGTTTTGTCTATGGCTTTGCGAATCGAAATCCTGTGGGAGTACAAGTGCGAGTAATTTGCTATTGTATTGGTGGTTATGTTGTAAAGACTTTTCTCTGGTGTGTTAAATCACGCGCTGATTTGTAGCCAATCTAAGCAGAAGTTACCACTGCTACTTGCTTATGTACTACTGTCCTTATGATTAGCGTTGTTGGTCTTTTGATTGTGGGTGTGCTCACGTTAAAAAAAATACGGCTACTATTCATAAGGGTTGTCTAGTAAGGAAATTGCTTAAGCTTTTATCATATATAGTGGTCTGTTTGCCTATCACATTGGCTTTCTATGCACTAACTGAAGGAATGTGTATGGTGGTTCAAGATTGTAGGCTGACTAGTATTTGAACTGGTGTTGAGGTTAAGGGCGAGATCAGCATCCCGCAAACCCGCACACTGCGCGGGGTTAAATGTTCCGCTATTGGGGAGCCGACTCTCTGTTCTTGGATCTTGCAAGGATACGTGACGAGTGCTTCGCTGCAGTTTTTCGCGTGCTAAATTGCGGGGTGTCGGTGCCGTCCTAGGGTTAGACTTGTGATGTATGTGACGTTGAAAGGGAATTAACTGTACCAAACTTTTAGCTTGTTTTAGGTCTGTACATGGAATGATGATATTTTGTCGATTGCGGCAATAACTTCCTGTGTGGGGAGATCCTCTGAGGGACTTGTGTTGTACTGTTGCAGTGCAGTCCATCTGAAACGTGCTGCTTAAATCTTGGGACTGCGGCTCTCTGATGTTATATATTACTGTTTAATCTTAAATGTCTTGGATGTAATATGGTTGTTGAGGATGATGTAATTAATTTTGATCACTGGTTCCTTAAGGGAAGTATTTCGTTTTAAAATATGTGCTCGGTCAGAGCCTATTTAAATATGATTTTAACTCATCATTCAAATTTGCTTTCTTAAAAGGCTTTCAGTTAAATGATTGCTATTTGCCTGCTTAAATGTTTGAGTGACTTAAAGGAAAAGATAATTATTTTGTAATTTGTACTGATTGTTCCCTTTGGGAAATACCTGACTTATGAGTTCAATAAATGAATGTCTAGTCAATGGTGATGCACTGTTCTATTGCTAGCCTACCCCTTCCACTCCACAGCCTATTGAGCTGCTTTGTGTCGAAATTGTGTTCAGAACACCCCTCTGACCTGACACCTCACGTACACACCTAGTTACGAGTTAATAGGTGTAGAAACGAAGTTTGTCTGCTGAGTTGAGCGAGCGAGCTATCGCAGGCCTACCTTCTCGAAGTACGCACCGCAACCTGTCTATGTCGTAGGCATCGTTGCGGGATCTTGTGACGAAACTTTTAGCCTAGATGCTCGTTATGACGTTATCAGTATCTTAATAGCAATGACAACTAAAGACGATTTTATGCTTGGTCAGTTCAGCATTAGAACCCCTACAGTGAAAACCGTAATGCATGAGGAACTGAGGCTTTTTGCTGTATAACTGGAATTTCTTGTAAGGTGTTTGTGCCTTCTTCAGATCTGTCCAACTTAATCCAGTTACTTGCAACACGGCAATTTTCCTACTAAGCATGTCCACTTTTACACTACTGGCCATTAAAATTGCTACACCACGAAGATGACGTGATACAGACGCGAAATTCAACCGACAGGAAGAAGATGCTGTGATATGCAAATGATTAGCTTTTCAGAGCATTCACACAAGGCTGGCACCTGTGGCGACAACTACGACGTGCTGACATGAGGAAAGTTTCCAACCAATTTCTCAAAAAATGGTTCAAATGGCTCTGAGCACTATGGGACTCAACTGCTGTGGTCATCAGTCCCCTAGAACTTAGAACTACTTAAACCTAACTAACCTAAGGACATCACAAACATCCATGCCCGAGGCAGGAGTCGAACCTGCGACCGTAGCGGTCGCACTGTTCTGGACTGCGCGCCTAGAACCGCGAGACCACCGCGGCCGGCACCAATTTCTCATACACAAACAGCAGTTGACCGGCATTGCCTGGTGGATCGTTGTTGTGATGCCTCGTGTATGGAGGAGAAATGCGTATCATCACGTTTTCGACTTTGATAAAGGTCGGATTGTAGCCTATCGCGGTTTATCGTATCGCGACACTGCTGCTCGCGTTGGTCGAGATCCAATGACTGTTAGCAGAATATGGAATCGGTGGGTTCTGGAGGGTAACACAGATCGCCGTACTGGATCTAAACGGCCTCGTATCACTAGCTGTCGAGATGACAGGCATCTTATCCGCATGGCTGTAACGGATCGTGCAGCCACGTCTCGATCCCTGAGTCAAAAGATGAGGACGTCTGCAAGACAACAACAATCTGCACGAACAGTTCGACGACGTTTTGCAGCAGCACGGACTATCAGCTCGGAGACCGTGGCTACGGTTACCCTTGACGCTACATCACAGACAGGAGCGCCTGCGATGGTGTACTCAACGACGAACCTGGCTGCACGATTGGCAAATCGTCATTTTTTGGATGAATGTAGGTTCTGTTTACAGCATCATGATGGTCGCATTCGTGTCTGGCGACATCGCGGTGAACGCACATAGGAAGCGTGTATTCGTCATCGCCATACTGGCTTATCACCCGGCGTGATGGTATGGGGTGCCATTGGTTACACGCCTCGGTGACCTCTTGTTCGTATTGACGGCACTTTGCACAGTGGACGTTATATTTCAGATGTGTTACGACCCGTGGCTCTACCTTTCATTCGATCCCCGTGAAACCCTACATTTCAGCAGGATAATGCACGACCCCATGTTGCAGGTCCTGTACGGGCTTTTCTGGATACAGAAAATGTTCGACTGCTGGCCTGGTCAATGGTGGCCGAGCAACTGGCTCGTCACAATACGCCAGTCACTACTTTTGATGAACTGTGGTATCATGATGAAGCTACATGGGCAGCTGTACCTGTACACGCCATCCAAGCTCTGTTTGACTCAATGCCCAGGCGTATCAAGGACGTTATTACGGCCAGAGGTGGTTGTTCTGGGTACTGATTTCTCAAGATCTATGCACCCAAATTGCGTGAAAATGTAATCACATGACAGTTGTAGTATAATATATTTGTCCAATGAATACCCGTTTATCATCTGCATTTCTTCTTGGTGTAGCAATTTTAATGGCCATTAGTGTATGTGTTTGACACCAGGCTTGTAAACTACTTCATATTGAAACTCGCTGAATTTCACCGTCCATCTTGTTAACCGACTGGAAGCGTCTTTTAGTCCCAATAAATACTTCAAGAATGGATCATCTACAGTAAAAATCGAAACATTATGAACACTGCCGACCGCCTTGTTGGATGCCGCCGGGTGGCATTGCGGGCACGTGATAAGGTAAGTGGAGCAGACACAGAAGGGGGATCACCCTGAGAATGGGGAAATCCACTGAGATATGAGAGTTCGACAAAGGACGGATTATTATTACGCAGAGTCTGTGAACGAGTATCTCGAACACGGTGAAACTGGTCGAATGTTCACATGCTACTGGCATGAGCATCTACATCTACATCTACATCTACATGATTACTCTGCAATTCACATTTATGTGCTCGGTAGATGGTTCATCGAACCACAATCATACTATCTCTCTACCATTCCACTCCCGAACAGCGCGCAGGAAAAACTAACACCTAAACCTTTCTGCTCGAGCTCTGATTTCTCTTATTTTATTTTAATGATGATTCCTACCTATGTAGGTTGGTCTCAACAAAATATTTTCGCATTCGGATGAGAAAGTTGGTGACTGAAATTTCGTAAATAGATCTCGCCGCGACGAAAAATGTCTTTGCTTTAATGACTTCCATCCCAACTCGCGTATCATATCTGCCACACTCTCTCCCCTATTATGTGATAATACAAAACAAGTTGCCCTTTTTTGCACCCTTTCGGTGTCCTCCGTCAATCCCAGCTGGTAAGGATCCCACACCGCGCAGCAATATTCTAACAGAGGACGAACGATTGTAGTGTAAGCTGTCTCTTTGGTGGACTTGTTGCATATTCTAAGTGTCCTGCCAATTGAACGCAACCTTTGGCTCGCCTTATCCACAATATTATCTATGTGGTCTTTCCAACTGAAGTTGTCCGTAATTTTAACACCCAGGTACTTAGTTGAATTGACAGCCTTGAGAATTGTACTATTTATCGAGTAATCGAATTCCAACGGATTTCTTTTGGAACTCATGTGGATCACCTCACACTTTTCGTAATTTAGCTGCAACTGCCACCTGCCACACCATACAGCAATCTTTCCTAAATCGCTTTGCAACTGATACTGGTCTTCGGATGACCTTACTAGACGGTAAATTACAGCATCATCTGCGAACAACCTAAGAGAACTGCTCAGATTGTCACCCAGGTCATTTATATAGATCAGGAACAGCAGAGGGCCCAGGACGCTTCCTTGGTGTACACCTGATATCACTTCAATTTTACTCAATGATTTGCCGTCTATTACTACGAACTGCGACCTTCCTGACAGGAAATCACGAATCCAGTCGCACAACTGAGACGATACCCTATAGCCCCGCAGCTTGATTAGAAGTCGCTTTTGAGGAACGGTGTCAAAAGCTTTCCGGAAATCTAGAAATACGGAATCAACTTGCGATCCCCTGTCGATAGCGAATAAAGAGCTAGCTGCGTTGCACAAGAACGATGTTTTCTGAAACCATGCTGATTACGTATCAATAGATCGTTCCCTTCGAGGTGATTCATAATGTTTGAATACAGTATATGCTCCAAAACCCTACTGCAAACCGACGTCAATGATATAGGTCTGTAGTTCGATGGATTACTCCTACTACCCTTCTTAAACACTGGTGCGACCTGCGCAATTTTCCAATCTGTAGGTACAGATCTATCGATGAGCGAGCGGTTGTATATGATTGCTAAGTAGGGAGCTATTGTATCAGCGTAATCTGAAAGGAACCTAATCGGTATACAATTTGGACCTGAAGACTTGCCCGTATCAAGCGATTTGAGTTGCTGCGCAACCCCTAAGGTATCTACTTCTAAGAAACTAATGCTAGCAGCTGTTCGTGTTTCAAGTTATGGAATATTCCATTCGTCTTCCCTGGTGACGGAATTTCGGAAAACTGCGTTCAATAACTTCGCTTTAGCATATAGGGAAAGACGTAGAAGGACAGTCAAACCAGCACTAGGAGCTAAATGGCTGGATGTCCACGACTCTTCACGGAACTTGTGGTTCGGAGGGTTGTTTGCTCCGTAAAGTAGAATAGATGGTGATGTGTGTCATCTCTGCTGAAAGAGCACAATACTGGTGCACACACAAGTGTTTCAGAGCACACTGTTCATTATACATTGTTGAACATGGAGTTCCACAGCAGACCACCCCTATGTGCGCACATGTTGACCTACCGACATCGTCAATTATGACTGCAATGGGCAGGAGTTCATTAGGATTCGACTATCGATCAATGGAAATGTGTCGGGTCTTCGGGTGAATCACATTTTTGCTACACTTGCTCGCGTCCGTCGGCCGTCGTAATTTAGTTTATTATTTGTTAGTAACGTTGATTGTTGCCGACTTACGTGGTGGGCCTTAATCAAATTATTTCATTCAATCTTGATTTACAATTAAATGCTGTTGTGAAGTTCTCCTTTTTAACAATACTAACCTTAAATTATTTGTTACTTTAATGAATGTTAGACTCGCTGAATCTTAAAACATGAGTATATAAGTCGAACAATGGAATAAACTTTTCATATTAATTTCCTCGGCTAGTCAACTCAGTTTAAAGCAAAAAATCTTTAGTTATAATTACAACTGCGGCCCACACACGCGCGAGGGTATTTCTTCTTACCTCCGTTAACCATTGCATTGTAGTCGGAGTCCTGGCTCTGGCTCTCGGCTGTTGTACTGAAAGTAAGAATCTTAAAGCTACGTATTTTCTGCAACGTCGGGCGGCTGTGGAGAAAAATGTATATTACGTTAATAGCGGGCGAGTTTCTCGCTTCCGCTAATTTTTCATAAGTTAATATCGCCACGTAATGGCGTCGTTGGCTGCATCGGCCGCTGCGATTGTTGAACTGTCAATTACTCGAATGCACGTTAATTCAAAGGAAGGCGGACATGAAGTCGGGATCACCTCTTACAAATTAAAAGTAAACAATAATATTAAATCAATATATTATCTGCTTAATTAGTACAAATATGCTTACATTTGCCAGCACTCGCAAGACGTCCGTCTAAACGCAACCAAGACAAGAGAGTATATCTTGTCGTCTCTTTGGACAATTTTGTTATATTTCTCTGCCCTCGAAGCTTACACAGAGAAATTATTATAATACGGGTATATGAGAAAAATGTATATAATTCAATTTTTAAATGTCTTTTCTTTATAAATACTGTTTTTTAAGTCTTTTCTTGTTATTTCCCTGGGGACGCTATAACTTGATCGATGGTCGTTTCACAAATGCCGTCATCGAGCAGAAGGGCGGCTCAAAAACACGCAGCGTGCCATGGAAGCAGACTGCTAGGAGTAGTATTATGCTTTGGGAGATTCTCCTGCACTTGCATGGCACCTGTAGTAGTAATCAAAGACACGATGACAGCTGCGGACCTCCTGCATCCCTTCGTGCTTGATGTCTTCCTGGATGGCGATGTCATCCTTCAACAATATAATCGTCTGTGTCTCAGAATCAAACCGTGTTACAGTGGTTCGAAGAGCATTATAGTGAACTCACGTTGATGTCTCGGTGACCAAATTCGCCTGCTGTAAATCCTGTGGAACTCGTATGGGTCCCTACTGGGCGCCATCAATGCACATATAAGTCAGTAGCCCATTATGTACGCAAATGACGTGACCTACGCGTAGACATCTGATGTTACAATCCTCCATAAAAGTACCAACAAACTGTTGGATCCCTGATACGCAGAATCAGTGGTGTATTTCTTTTCAAAGACCGACAAACGAGCCATAAGGCAGGTGGTCATAGTGTTTTGGCTCATCAGTGTATAACTGCTTTAAATTTACAACCACGTACACTATATGATCAAAAGTATCCGGAAAGCCCTAGAAACATACGTTTTTCATATTAGGTGCATTGTGCTGTCACCTACTGCAAGGTACTCCATATCAGCGACCTCAGTAGTTATTAGACATCGTCAGAGAGGAGAATGGGGCGCTCCACGGAACTCACGGACTTCGAAAGTTGGCTGGTTCAAATGGCTCTGAGCACTATGCGACTTAACTTCTGAGGTCATCAGTCGCCTAGAACTTAGAACTAATTAAACCTAACTAACCTAAGGACATCACACACATCCATGCCCGAGGCAGGATTCGAACCTGCGACCGTAGCGCTCACGCGGTTCCAGACTGAAGCGCCTTTAACCGCGCGGCCACACCGGCCGGCACTTCGAAAGTGTTCAGGTGTTAGGCTGTAACTTGTGTCATACGTCTGTACGCGAGATTTCCACACTCCTGAACATGCCTAGGTCCACTGTTTCCGATGTGATAGTGAAGTGGAAAAGTGAAGGGACACGCACAGAACAAAAGCGTACAGGCCGACCTCGTCTGTTAAGTGACAGAGACTGTCAACAGTTGAAGAGCGTCGTAATGTGTAATAGGCAGACATCTATCCAGACTATGACACTGGAATCCCAAACTGCATCAGGATCCACTTCAAGTACTATGAAAGATAGGCGGGAGGTCAGAAAACTTGGATATCATGGCCGAGCGGCAGCTCATAGGCACACATAACGCAGGTAAATGCCAAACGACGCGTAAACATTGGACGATTGGACAATGGAAAAACGTCGTGTGGAGTGACGAAAAACGGTACACAATGTGGCGATCCGATGGCAGCGTGTGGGTATGGCGAATGCCAAGTGAACGTCATCTGCCAGCGTGTGTAGTGCCAATACTAAAATTCGGAGCTGGTGGTGTTACGATGTAGTCGTGGTTTTCGTGGAGGGGTCTTGCACACCTTGTTGTTTTGCGTGGCAGGATCACAGCACAGGCCTACATTGATGTTTTAAGCACCTTCTTGCTTCTCACTTTTGAAGAGCAATTCGGGGATGGCGACTGCATCTTTCAACACTATCGAGCACCTTTCCATAATGCACGGACTGTAGTGGAGTGGTTACACGACAATAACATCCCTGTAATGGACTGTTATGCACAGATTCCTGACCTGAATCCTATAGAACACTTTTGGGATGTTTGGAAACGCCGATTTCGTGCCAGGCCTCGCCGACCGACATCGATACCGCTCCTCTGAGCAGCACTCCGTGAAAAATGGGCTGCGATTCCCCAAAACACCTTCCAGCATCAGACTGAACGTATGTCTGAGAGAGGGGAAGCTTTCATCAACGCTAAGGGTGGGCGAACACCATATTGAATCCCAGTATTACCGATGGAGGGCGCCACGAACTTGTAAGTTATTTTCAGCCAGGTGTTCGGATACTTTTGATCACATAGCATAAATAATATAAATACAGAATACTGTATATTAAGGCTAACATCTCTTTTTATATAATGGGATATTTGTGCTCAGCCTTCTTTAGCTGGCAAGACGCTACTGGATATTCCTGAACAACTACATTTTGACTTAAAATGACACCTAAAGCACAATTGCTTGCATCACACGATAGTATAAATTCTTGGATAAAATAAGGAAAAACTAATACAGGATTGAAGTTATTATCTCTTAAATATTGAAGTTCTGTTTGACACTCTGATATCCAGTGAAATGCAACTTACTTTTCAGTAATCAAGTCAATGGTTGTACAATTTCCACATAACCCTTTGACGAATTTTCGGTAGTAATTTGCTAGTCCACGGAGTGATTGCAACCGATTTACCAATTCATTTTAAGCGAATTCAGTTACCAATCATGGTTTCCTTTTCAACAACAATAAATCAGAGAGTGGGGAGCAGAGGAGGTGGACAGAGTGGGGGAGGAAGTGAATTTAGATAGGGGGTCGGAGGGCATGGACAGGAAGGGAAGAATATGCACAGAGAAACGAGGGAGGAAGAGATGATTGAGAAAAGCAGGAGGAGGAGGAGATTTACAGGGAGGGGGGATAGGGAGAGGACGAGATTAAGACATATATAAAATTCCCATTTATATTTAGGAACTGTGAAACGTTGTTGGGAATACACCGAGGTGAAAAAAGTCATGGCACACCTCCCAGTATCATCTCAGACCTGCTTTTGCCCGGAATAGTGCAGCAAATAGACGTGACATGGACTCAACAAGTCGTTGGATGTCCCCTGCAGAAATACTGAGCCATTCGGCCTCTATAGCCGTCCACAATTTCTAAAACTGTTGCCGGTGCAGCATTCTGTGCACGAATTGACCTCCTGATTATATTCCATAAATATTCGATGGGATTCGTGTCAGGTGACGTGGGTGTCCAGCTCATTCGGTCGAATTGTTCAGGTCTACCAAAGAGACTGTTTACACTACGCTTGTACGCCCTATGCTGGAGTACTGACGTGCGGTGTGGGATCCGCATTAGGTGGGACTGACGGATGACACCGAAAAAGTACAAAGAAGGGCAGCTCGTTTTGTATTATCGCGAAATAGGTGGGATAGTGTCACACACATGATACATGAATTGGAGTGGCAATCATTAAAACAAAGGCGTTTCCGTTGCGACGGGATCTTCTCGAGAAGTTTCAATCACCAGTTTTCTCCTCGGATTGCAAAAACATTCTGTTGGCACCCACCTACATAGGGAGAAATGATCATCACGATAAAATAAGAGAAATCAGGGCTCGCACGGAAAAATTTAAGTGCTCGTTTTTCCCGCGTTCCTTTCGAGAATGGAACGATAGAGAGACAGCATGAAGGTGGTTCATTGAAGCTTCTGCCAGGCACTTTATTGTGAATAGCAGAGTAATCACGTACATGTAGATTTTTTTTGTTATGGCTTTAGGGCGCAAAACTGCTACTGTCATTAGCACCCGGTTCAAATGGTTCAAATGGCTCTGAGCACTATGGGACTCAACTGCTGAGGTCATAAGTCCCCTAGAACTTAGAACTACTTAAACCTAACTAACCTAAGGACAACACACACATTCATACCCGAGGCAGGATTCGAACCTGCGACCGTAGCGGTCGCGCGGTTCCAAACTGTAGCGCCAGAACCGCTCGGCCACGAGCGGCCGGCTATGACTTAGGAAAAGGTAAAAAAAAAAACGAAATTGGAAACCAGCAGCAATGGGAACGAAAGTCAAAAAAGTGGGGAAACTAAATACAGAAGGGAAGCTTAAAAAAACCACTATGGAAGGGGGGTTGTTTGTCCCCAAAAAGAGCTTCAAATGACTGACGTCATCTCACTGGCACTAAAAAACTCGAGAACGCGATCGGCTGAGAGCGTGCCATCTGCTAAAATGGAAGATATATCAGGCGTCAGCTGTAGACGGGCGCGTAACGGAGTAAAATAGGGGCACTCAAGTAAAAGGTGTCTCACCGTCCACAGTTGAGAGCAGTGGGGACAGTGTGAGGGAGATCGCCACTTAGAAGATTTCTATGGCTAAAAAGGCAGTGCCCTATCCGGAGTCTAGTTAAAATTACCTCCTCCCGACGACGAGTTCGGGAGGAAGAGGTCCAAGCACAGGGAAGAGCTTTCACGTCCCGCAATTTGTTATTGGGAAGTGTCGACCAATGTGCGTGCCATAGAAGAGCAACACGACGACATAAAACACTCCGTAGATCGGCGAAGGGAATCATGCGAATAGCTGGCTGAAGAAGAGAGACTGCAGCCTTGGCCGGTATATCGGCTGCCTCATTTCCATAGATACCAACATGGACACAGAGGAACGCCACAGAGACGCCCCCCAAGTGGAGCAAGTGGAGGCAGTCCTGAATCCGGTGGACCAGAGGGTGGACAGGGTAGAGAGCTTGGAGACTGACGAGAGAGCTGAGCAAATCTGAGCAGATAACATACTGTATCCGCTGATGGCGACGGATGTATTGGACAGCCTGGAGAACAGCGTAAAGCTCCGCAGTACAAAACCGATTTGGGGTGTCGCCAACAATATAGGCACTCCCAACACCAAATGATGTTTTTGAGCCATCAGTGTGAATAAAGTAGATGTAGACGTTCGGATATGGCCCATTGTCATCCATGAAAATTCCATAGTTGTCTTGGAACATGAAGTCCATGAATGGCTGAAAATTGTCTTCAAGTTGCCGAATGCAACCTTTTACAGTAAATTATCGGTTCAGTTGGACCAGAGGACTCAGTCAATTCCACGTGAACACAACCCAAAACGTTACCGAGCCACCACTAGCTTGCACAGTGTCTTGTTGTCAACTTGGCTCGGTCCATGGCTAGTGGGGCCTGCGCGACACTCGAATGCTATCATCCGTTCTTACAGACTGCAATAAGGACTTAATAAGGACTCATCCGACTAGACCACGATTTTCCGGTCGTCTAGGGTCCGAGCGATATGGTTACGAGCCCAGGAGCGGCGCTGCAGGTTCAAATGGTTCGAATGGCTGTAAGCAGCACTATGGGGCTCAAAATCTGAGGTCATCAGTCCCCTAGAACTTACAAGGGGAGGCCGCCAATTGTGAAATTCATATTCGATTCATACTGCGCATAATAAAAGCTCATGACCAGAGGTGTAATGTGGCAAAGCACCAAGATGCACTTCTCAGCCGTTGTCGAGAAAATCGAAATTAAAAGAAACCGCTATGGTGAAATACTCTCTGCGATTAGCAACTTTCTACAGCGTCGTGGTGCAGCGCTAAGTGCTCGGGTTCGTAATCTGAAGGTCGCTGGATCGAATCTCGCGCCAATCAACCTTTTTTTTTTAGTATTTGTTTTTTGTAATTCAAATATATATATGTAATTCCCGGTAATCAGTTGCAGCAAATATGCATATAATAAGTTGTTGAAAGTCGTTTGTCGTGGAAAAACTGGCGACTTCGGACATCATTATGTTTTCCGCAAACAAAGTCGTATTTCACAAATGTTATTAATTGTCTTCATAATGTTAACCACGTATAGTTAACGGAAGACGTAGAAACGATATTCCGAAACGAATACGTATAGCGTAAGTCAAACGTTCGAATTGGAATAGAGACCCCACGAACACAAACTTGATGTGGCAGGTATGAAATATAAACTCCGTTACTCGCTCGTTACACTTGAAGGACAGATGTTGAATGGGCCGAAACGAGCCGCCGCATAACAGCGTAGTTGCCTGCTAACTTCGAAAGAAGGTAGATGCGGTCCCTAGCGCAACTTATAACATCGTCGAAAATCAGTGCGGCCGGGAGAGCTTTGGTACACCCTGTTAAACAAACGGAAAAATGGAGGCGGTACCATTGGAGAGCGATCCGCCTTCACCAACATGCATAAGCAATTCATTAATATATATATATATATATACATATATATATATATATATATATATATATATATATGAATTACTAATTAAAAAAAATAGCATGGAGCAAGATTCGATCCGGCGACCTTCGGATTACGAACTCCAGCGCTTACCGCTGCGCCACGACGCTGTAGCAAATCATTAATCGTAGAGAGTATTTCACCGCAACGGTTTCTTTTAACTGTCGATTTTCTCGACAACGGCTGAGAAATGCATCTTGGTGCTTTGCCGCATTACACCTCTGGCCATGAGCTTTTATTATGCGCAGTATGAATTGAATCTGAATTTCACAATTGGCGGCCTCCCCTTGTTAGAACTACTTAAGGGGGGTAGGACGTCAAACGGGACGACTTGGAGCAGGAGAGGCACCTCAGGACATTTTAATTTCCACTGTGTATAATTTTACAAATAAATTAATAAAACTTTAACAGCATGACCAGGAAGGATTCAGGATTCATACTAATAACAGTGGAAGCTCAAAAACGTAACAAAACACATTTTTTTACATGTGAAATTTCATCATTTTTTCACTTACTACTGGCTGTATTTGTTGCTATAGGTACACTTTTCTTCCTAAGTAAAAGAGATTCTTCGATGACTTTTGTACAGAATACAAACCATAGTTACAGGTGTATGAAACTGTAGAAGTTATTTAATTTATGAAAAAATTCATGAACTGTTACATTTTAAACTTCATATTTAGAAAAAACTCAAGTTTTATAGTTAATTATATCAATT
This sequence comes from Schistocerca americana, assembly GCF_021461395.2. Taxonomy (NCBI): domain Eukaryota; kingdom Metazoa; phylum Arthropoda; class Insecta; order Orthoptera; family Acrididae; genus Schistocerca; species Schistocerca americana. The sequence goes on along the minus strand of NC_060120.1, from coordinate 1,034,628,351 downwards.
TCTTCCACAGTTTTTTAATACATTTGGAAAATTTTAGAGTTTCACACAGCTGTAACCATGTTTTGTATGCTAGGAAAAATTCATCGAAGAATCTTTCTTACTTAGGAAGAAAAGTGTACCTATAGCAACAAATGCAGCCAGTAATAAGTGAAAAAATGATTAAATTTCACATCTAAAAAAAGGTATTTTGCTTCGTTTTAGAACTTCCACTGCGATGAGTGTGAGTCCTCAATCCTTTCTGGTCATGGTGACAAAGTTTTATGAATTTATTTCTAAGACTATAGACAGTGGAAACTAAAATGTCCTGTGGTGACTCTGCTGCTCCAAGTCGTCCCGTTTGACGTCCTACCCCCCTTAAACCTAACTAACGTAAGGACATCACACACGTCGATACCCGAGCCAGGTTTCGAACCTGCGACCGTAGCGGCAGCGCGGTTCCGGAATCAAGCGCCTAGAACCGCTCGGCCACAGCGGCCGGCCCGCTGCAGGTCATGTGCTCTTAGCGAGGGCACTAGCGTCGGTCGCTTGCTGCCATAGCCCCATTAATGGTAAATTTCACAGCACTCTTCTAACGGATACGTTAGTCGTACAATCCAAATTGATTTCTGCGGTTGTTTCACGCAGTGTTGCTTGTCTGTTACCACAGACAACTCTACGCAAACGCCACCTCTCTCGACCGTTAAGTGTAAGCTGTCGGCTACTGCGTTGTCCGAAGTGAGGAGCAGTGCCTGTAATTTGGTATTGCTGGCACAAATTTGATACTGTGAATCTCGGAATACCCAATATGTATACATATAGTTAAGGCTCACCGGCCACTTGACCATCTTCTTCTCCTGTGCGAATGCACAAACAGTGCCCGAACTCTTACGGGAATCGGCAACGCGCCGCGAGTAACGAGTATAACGGGCGGGGGCACTACGAATGTAGTGCGGGACAATACGTGGAGAATGTGGGTTTCGCGGGAGGCGTGCCAGAGATAAATCCCTGCAGTCGCACTACCCTCTGTGTCCTCGGTGGCTCTCCTCATTCGCTCCGGCTCTGAGATTCGAGAGGTCCTCGAATTGATTACCCGTTATGGGGCTGCCGCTGGCAGTGCCATGAATGTCGCCAAATCTTCTGCAATGCACATTGGACGAGGCCTCCAGGAGGGTGGAGTGGCACCCCTGCCGCTTGTGCGGACTTTCCGGTATCTGGGCATTACCTTTACCCCCACGGTCACACGCACAGCGGCAACGAATTTCCGTCGCCTGTTACACGTCATCCGCAACGACGTCCGCCAGAACCTCTTGCGCCGCCAGGACACACTTCAACGGGTTGAGTTTATTAATCTTTATGTGGCATCAAAATTGGTTCACATCGCGCAAGTTCTCCCTCTGCCAACTGCAATTGGGCGCAACCTTCAGGCGGCTTTTGGCTATTATCTCACGGCTGCTTCAATGTTTAAAGTCCGTTATGAGACACTTACCCTGCCCTCACGGTATGGTGGCGTCGGGCTCGTCAATGTCCGTATGCGAGCTGCAGCCTTGTACATGAGTACCATGAGAAAACAGTGGACGGGCCAGGGTACATCTCTAACACGCAGCTTGCTTGAAGTCCTCCTACCTGCTTCCACCTCACCACCGGTGTCTGTCGGCCATATCGTGCCTTATTTGTCCCATATTTCGACCTTTTTCGTCGACTACAGTTACATACATACCAGTCTCCCAGATACACGCCCACCTAGGACTAAGGATTTTTACAGCCTGTTGCTGCGCTGTGTTCCCCGGAATGTGATGGAGACCAAACATCCCTCCATCCAGTGGCCCATAGTGTGGACTACCGTCCACCAGCCCTTCCTCCCTACGAACGTCCGGGCACTGTGGTTTCACATAGTCAACAGGAAATTTACCACGAAGCAGCGCCTGCACAACATTGGCTTGTCAGAATCCCCTCTTTGTCTCCTTTGCCAGCAACTGGACGCTGATGAACACCGTCTGACATGCGCCTCATCGCAAGATGTATGGCGCTTCGTGCAGCAAATCATTGCCTGCTATCTCCGGGTGCCACCAGACACAATCGAACCTCGAATGTTTCTATACCCGGAGGACCGACATTTTCCCGCCGCCAAACGTCATGCTACTACGTGGGTCAAAGGATGGGCGGTCGCTTATCTCTTTCATGAGGGACCTAAATCCCGCCTCGACTTCTGGACCTATTTACGAATAGCCCATGAAGCTCTCGAAAATACGCCACTTTACCGAACATTATTTGCTAACTATCTTCGAGCGGTAATTGTTAGACCTCCACTGAGTTGGGGGGTGCCTGGCTCAGAGGGCACCTACCCCTCCTCCCCCGGCGGTGTCTGAGTTTCAACCGCCTACGATCTATTCTACTTCTGACCTCCGCGGATGGGAGAGCGCGTCGCAGATTGCGCGGATTTTATTTCTTTTTGCTTTTCCTTTTTCCTTTCTTTTTCTTTAACCCGAATTTATATTTCTTTCTTTTTCGCCGATGTTTTCCCATACTTTCATATTAGTGAATCTTAGAAAAACACATGCCCAAAAAAAAAAAAAAAAGATGGGTAGAGCGTCTGCCATGTAAGCAGGAGATCCCGGGTTCGAGTCTCGATCGGGGCACACATTTTCATCTGTCCCCGTTGACGTATGTCAACGCCCGTAAGCAGCTAAGGGTGTTCATTTCATTGTAATAGCATTCTGTTTTCAGAGTATGTTAATTCCCGCCTTGCGAGCACAATCATGTAGGAAATATTTTCACATGAATCACCGGAGTACAAATGACGTCTCAGCCAATATACTGCCCCTTTATACCTTCTGTACGCGATACTAGAGCCATGTGTACACGCGCAAATCGCTATCCCGTGAGCGCGGTCACCTCAGTGCATAGTAATATGCTACAGCCTCGAACGCATGACTCCCACAGCAACCACACATAGACTAATCATAGCACTCACAAACTCATTAAGCAGTTATTTTTCTCCCGCTGCATTACTTGAACGGAATGAGCAGGAATGCTGGTGTCCTATTCACCAGTCAGTTTCAAGTGTAATCAGACACTGAAGTGCGCGTCATTTATGACGGCGGCCGAGTTTACGTTCGTTCTGCGCATCTGACGTCACAAACCACAGTCAGCCAATGAACAGAGAACGACGTTGACAGTCTCGACTGCAGAGCAGAGCACGGACGAGTGTCTTCAGTTTTAGAAACGTTCAGTCATAAATAAAGTAATTGAACAAAACCAATGTCTTGATAGCAGACTTTCTTCTATAGAAAGTTTGGAAAAAGCATTCTTTATACCAATTGCTTCATGTTCTATTAATTAATTAAACCAAATAAGCAACAAGCCTCCTAATTCAGGCGATAGCAAGAAAACGTGTTTGTTTCATTCTCACTAATCGCTTTTTCGCAATAAAGAACAGCGGTAATTGTTTATTTCCTATTGTACTTCGACGAAACTTAAGTAATTCAAAGTCATACCAACAGTGTTTGTCGTTATTTTGCGTGATATTTTAAACTCCTCCGCCGGGAGATATATTGAATGACGAGTTGTGTTAGCGTAATGGTTAAAGTGAATGGCTGCTATGTGAAAAGTTTTGAATTCAAACCATGTTCCGTGCTTAATATTTTCTTTATTTAAAAACAATATCGAAGTGTCTTACTTCATGAATTTTATTCGTTTGAATGTAATTTTTTGAAATTTCTAGTGGCAAGTAAAATAGACCATACGGAAAGTATACGCTGTGGACTTTTACCTCTGCAAACTCTTCAAAATTTCGTGCAATGGTTTAGTACCTCTAATGCTGCACAATAACTGCTTTGAACATCGAAACAAAATTAAGTCATTTATTGGGGGAACGTATCAGTCAAAAAGATGTGTAAAAATAAAATTTTTAGCCCAAATTTTTGGGCCACATAGTTTTTGTGAAATCGAATGATAAAGTGTGTCAAAGCAGTCGAAACACCATGTGTCTGCACAGGCGAGCAGTGCAGTGATGACAAAATCGCGCACAGCGCGGAATGCGGGGAGCACGTCTCTGTAGCAGCGAAAGGCTTAATGCGGCCATGTTGGCTTTTCTTCATAAACTGCGCGGTCCCCCTACACGTAAGTTTGCGAACTATGCTATGGCGCTGCTACTCTTGGCGCGTGCGTCGTTTGCAACTGGCAACGCAGCAATCTCCCGCGTCTGGGCGGGCATCCGCGAGCCGCCAAGATAAAAGAATTGAACTGTAGAACTTATCAAAGGCAGAAACGCTAATATGTAGGGCAATATTAGTATGTATCCTCTGTCATGCACTTCACAATGGTTTTCAGAGTATGGGTGGAGATTCTGATTTAAATTTATAGCTATCAAACCACTTGTACTTCTTTTATACACGCACACTTGCGGACACACACACACACACACACACACACACACACACATAGACGCACGCACGGATGCACTCACACACATATTTGTAAACGTCGACTTTAAAAGTAAAGTTCAAGTGTTTTACATTGGAAGCTGATCCGTACTCCAACTAAAAATGAATGTAAATAAGGCTGTATACTCGAATGAAATTACGGCCCTTTGGGAAACAACCGAAGATCGAGAGAAGCATTTTGTTGATATAAGTCGTGGATGTTTCCGTGGTAACCGGGAGAAGAAACAAATGCAGCCGTAGCTTCCTGATGTACTCGCCTCACCGATCTGTCTGCTTGAGTTCTATATTACGGTGAGTTCATCTCTTCTTCTGAAACTGAAAGTGACACTTAAATGGAAGAATACTGATTATTTGTTCGGAATTCGTTTCGCAGCCGCTGCGAAGGCGAGATGTCGTCGTCGTCGTCGTCGTGCGTGGTGCTTATCTTGATGACTTTCGCGGAGGGACTGAATGTGTACGGCGTGGAGCCATCTTATCCTTTAAGGTAAGTGCTCCCTCTGGTCAGAGATAAATGACGATTCTCGGTTTACTGATTTCACTGCGCTGACATGACACACGTGTCTGTATGGACGGATAGTGTGTCTAAATGTCAACGCAGCGAATAATTCGAACGTATCCCCAATTTAAAGATATGGAAAGGCGGTTTCTTGCTAATAATAGTACGCAGACGGCCACGTAATTTTGTTATATAATTAATAATGTCACCTGTTGTATGAACAGAGAGCAAGCATTTTTAATGGGGTTGTATACGTTTTTTAACGTTATTTTAAATTTTATAAAGTGAAGCGTCTAGTAATTCAAAAAGAGTGTTCTATATTTAAACCGGTACTTCGCAAATTACTGTGAAGCGCATGGCAGAGAGTACACCCAATTCAGTTGTACAACAGAATTCCATCCAGCTCCATTCACTTATGGAACTCGGGAAGAAAGATTACTTAAATGCTTCTGTGGGTTCTGTAATTAGTCAGTCTCGTCTACACAGTTCCTATGGTTCCGATACTTTGGAGGCGGCAGTACATTTGGGGATTTGTCACTTCATACTGGTTCTCGAAACTTAGTACGTAGGGTTTTGTGGGATATCCTTTCAAGCCATTCTACCAGTTCAGGTTTTAGAGCATATCGGAGATGATCTCCAGCGAGTGATAAAACCTATGACCATTCGTGCGGCTCCCCGCTGTGTAAGTTCAGTATTTCCTGTTAGTGCTATCTGATATTGGTCACACACACTTCTGCAATTTTCTAACAAGGTGACGCCACGACGTTTGGGTCTCAATTTGCATCAAACTGTGCACACCTTTAGTAGGCCGTTAAAACAAAAGAACGTGCAAGTAGGTGCACTATCTGCCAATTCCGAGAAAATCGCAAGAGAAGTTACACGTGTCTATTATGTAACTGATGTATCTGTGCGTAGACGTCTGTCGTAAGAAGTCTTTGTGGTCAAGCGATTACTATTAACGTTTTGCTAGAAGATCGTGGACGAGTCGATGGTTCAAATCCAGCCAATACTTATCATTTATTTTATTTTATTTTTCATTACTGGTCACATTATTTAATTTATACATTTGAGAGGCAGTATAATGAAAAGAAACACCGCGAGCATTTCCATGAAGTGTTATGTGACTCTTTACTGTTTGCAATTAAATTTTGAAGGACGAAGGACAGGCTTGGGAAGCCCAAGTGAAACCTCGATAAATAATAATGCGAACGACGTTATTCACAGTAAGAAATATAGTAAGTCACAAAGTGCCAAACCACAAGGGTGATGTACAATTACTCGTTGAATGTGTTCTCGACATGAAACGTTGCAGGATGGTATTTGTCACACAGATACGGGGAACATAAATTGAAACTTCATGCAAATACACATGGTATTTTTTTCATTATATTGCCTCTCATATGTGATATAATTCAAATAATATCACCAGTGATGAAAAAAAAATTGCTACGTATCATCGGGAGTCAAACCGTCTCTTGATACGCCTAAGCGATCCCAATTTCGTGGCCTCCACTTCCAAGATAGATCGCATGGGTCTTTTTTAAGCAATCTCCATTCGAGACTGAGTGCATTTCCCCAATACTCTGCCACCAACTTTACCAACGAAGGGTCTTGTATAATCATTGCATACAATACCCTCACAAACTTTTACATCCAGGTGTGTCTATGAGTTGACTGATTCCAATTGTGACTCATTGATATTATAGTCATAGGAAATTAATTTATACGGTTTGTGCAAGACACAGTTTTAAATTTCTGAACTTTTAGAAGAACTTACTATCAAGACCCGACTGGATATTTCTGCCAATTTTGGTGTAGTATTTGATCTTGGATAACTGCATCATCTACAAAAAGACTGATGTTACTACGAATATTGTCCAGTAGGTTATTAATATACAATACAAACAGTAAGGGCCCCAGTGCACATTCCTGTGGTACGCTGCTCCTGCATCTGTCGACGTCTTTCAGTCCAAGATAAAACGCTACGTCGTCAGACCAGTTCGAATTTCGTTTGATACCCAGTACGGTCTCAGTTTCCTGAACGAGCTTCGATGTGATACTTAGTCAGATGCTTTTCGGAAGTCAAGACATACATACTACATCTACCTGTACATCTTCATTTATGCTCCGCAAGCCAGCAAACGGTGTGTGGCGGAGGGCACTTTACGTGCCACTGTCATTACCTCCCTTTTCTGTTCCAGTCGCGTATGGTTCGCGGGAAGAACGACTGCCGGAAAGCCTCCGTGCGCGCTCGAATCTCTCTAATTTTGCATTCGTCATCTCCTCGGGAGGTATAAGCAGGGGGAAGCAATATATTCGTTATCTCATCCACAAACGCACCCTGTCGAAACCTGGCGAGCAAGCTACACCGCGATGCAGAGCGCCTCTCTTGCAGAGTCTGCCACTTGAGTTTGCTAAACATCTCCGTAACGCTATCACGCTTACCAAATAACCCTGTGACGAAACGCGCCGCTCTTCTTTGGATCTTCTCTATCTCCTCCGTCAACCCGACCTGGTACGGATCCCACGCTGATGAGCAATACTCAAGTATAGGCCGAACGAGTGTTTTGTAAGCCACCTCCTTTGTTGATGGACTACATTTTCTAAGGACTCTCTAAGGACTCTCCCAGCTTTGTAGAAGAGAGGGAAGCATGCACTTGCACCGTAAAAATTACCCCACCCAAATGTACTCCGCTTTGCTAACTCTTGATGTTTATTTTTACAGGCGGGTTAAAATTTTCATAGCACAGGTTTTCTACTTGCTAAAGACACATAGAGAAATCGTTTCGAGGGAAGAGTGCATAATAGTACATTCTATAATTCAGCAACTATTTTGTAAACCTGCATTCACGGGAATGACTATATACGCGTGGTTCGCGTCGAAGTTGGTCAAAGAAAGAACAATTTTTTTGAATTCAAACGAACTGTATTGTCCGGTATAGGTTCTGAAAAATCAGTGTGCCTGCAAGGCAGTAACTTTCATTAAATGTGCTTCATGCTATACTAATTTGCGTTTCGGTTGCTTCCACGGCAGAAGTTCCGTTCTAGCACAGCAAGCGATGCAAGCAATAGGAAATAAGTCGATTCTGCTATCTATTCTGTAACAAATGGAATACACATTCTAAGACAATCTACTGTAATGGCTGATTTATTAATGGAATTATTGCGGCAAAAACGACTATTTCTGAAAAATTTTGCTTGACATATATCATTTAATTACTGTATCCTGTACGCTGAAACTGAAGAAAAGAAGGTATACGGGAAAAATTTGAAACCGTACTAACAGCATGGCAGCTGTTAACCATAACTGTGGTGCTGCGTTCACTGGGTTGAAAGGTAACTAACGTTAAGATACAGGAGGTACGGACAAAATATCCACATCGGTTTTCGTGGAAACTAGAACTGGCAAGAAAAGTCGCTAGCTAGGTATTAAGAAGCAGTCCCTGTACAACGTACCTAAGAATCATTAAAATCCTCGATTAAGAGATGTGATGGTAGGCTGAATACGTTGGCTGATGAGGTTTATGATGTGCTCACGGCACAACTTCGACCTCGCGGGCAGTGTTACACTTAGCTAGAAAGTAGAACTCTGTTAGTAAAGGGTTTGCTTCGCCAGACGCGGCATCCACCGCTCTCGCATGTCACTTAGCATACATTTCCAGAGATGGAACAGTAACCTACTTCCCCTCCCCTTCGGTACAGTTTCGAAAACAAGAGATGTTAGGAGGGAAATGTTTGTTGCTGCACGTCGTAGGCGTTTCCCCGGCAACAGACGGGAAGGGACGATGGTACCGCAAGCTCTTGCAGTGGTAGTTCCGCCGGTCAAGTCTGCTCGACCATGGCCGTATGGTGAGTTTGGCTCATCTTGGTTAGCTGGAAGTGGCCCTTACGTATGTGACGGTCAAAGGGAGTTACGCTGATTATCTGCTCGGAATGTTTTCGGCAGCAACTCCGACGGCCGCGTATGTTTGTGGCATATCATTATACAGGGTGTCACAAAAAGGTAGGGCCCAACTTTCAGGAAACATTCCTCACACACAAATAATTTCCATGTTAGAGCTCATTTTAGTTTCGTCACTATGTACTGTACTTCCTCGATTCACCGCCAGTTGGCCCAATTGAAGGAAGGTAATGTTGACTTCGGTGCCTGTGTTGACATGGGACTCATTGCTCTACAGTACTAGCATCAAGCACATCAGTACGTAGCATCAACAGGTTAGTGTTCATCACGAACGTGGTTTTGCAGTCAGTGCAATGTTTACAAATGCGAACTTAGCAGATGTGCATTTGATGTATGGATTAGCACGGGGCAATAGCCGTGGCGCGGTACGTTTGTATCGAGACAGATTTCCAGAACGAAGGTGTCCCGACAGGAAGACGTTCGAAGCAATTGTTCGGCGTCTTAGGGAGCACGGCACATTCCAGCCTATGACTCGCGACTGGGGAAGACCTAGAACGACGAGGACATCTGCAATGGACGAGGCAATTCTTTGTGCAGTTGACTATAACCCTAATGTCAGCGTCAGAGAAGTTGCTGCTGTACAAGGTAACGTTGACCAGATCACTGTATGTAGAGTGCTACGGGAGAACCAGTTGTTTCCGTTCCATGTACAGCGTGTGCATGCACTATCAGGAGCTGATTGGCCTCCACGGGTACACTTCTGCGAATGGTTCATCCAACAATGTGTCAATCTTCGTTTCAGTGCAAATGTTCTCTTTACGGATGAGGCTTCATTCCAACGTGATCAAATTGTAAATTTTCACAATCACCATGTGTGGGCTGACGAGAATCCGCACGCAATTGTGCAATCACGTCATCAACACAGATTTTCTGTGAACGTTTGGGCAGGCATTGTTGGTGATGTCTTGATTGGGCCCCATGTTCTTCCATCTACGCTCAATGGAGCACGTTATCATGATTTCATACGGGATACTCTACCTGTGCTGCTAGAACATGTGCCTTTACAAGTACGACACAACATGTGGTTCATGCACGATGGAGCTCCTGCACATTTCAGTCGAAGTGTTCGTACGCTTCTCAGCAACAGATTCGGTGACCGATGGATTGGTAGAGACGGACCAATTCCGTGGCCTCCACGCTCTCCTGACCTCAACCCTCTTGACTTTCATTTATGGGGGCATTTGAAAGCTCCTGTCTACGCAACCCCGGTACCAAATGTAGAGACTCTTCGTGCTCGTATTGTGGACGGCTGTGATAGAATACGCCATTCTCCAGGGCTGCATCAGCGCATCAGGGATTCCATGCGACGGAGGGTGGATGCCTGTATCCTCGCTAACGGAGGACATTTTGAACATTTCCTGTAACAAAGTGTTTGAAGTCACGCTGGTACGTTCTGTTGCTGTGTGTTTCCATTCCATGATTAATGTGATTTGAAGAGAAGTAATAAAATGAGCTCTAACATGGAAAGTAAACGTTTTTGGACACATGTCCACATAACATCTTTTCTTTATTTGTGTGTGAGGAATGTTTCCTGAAAGTTTGGCCGTACCTTTTTGTAACACCCTGTATAGTCACCGCTCCGACTTCGGCATCTGCCGTAACGTTGAAGCAATATTCCATTACCCTCGTCGTACAGGACAGCCGCCTGCATTTTCCGACACTTCTCTATGCTGGTGCACAGTTCGTTATCTGTGCCAAAATGTTGTCTTAGTAGCCAGCTGTTCATGTGAGCAGTCATGAAATTCGAAAGGAACCAATTAGGATCTGTATTGTGGGTAATAAAACACTTCCCATCGAAAACGCTACTGGAGCATCTTCATTTCCCCTGCAGACCGAGAATTGTCATGTAAAACGAAACGCATGACAGTTATGCTAGGCGGGCTGCATAACATCGGGCGAAATCTCCCACAAGGATTTCATACCAAACGGCAGACACTTTTGAAATTACAGTGAAATCCAGACCTTTAGCTGCTTACAGGCGGAGATAAATATCAACAGGGATAGTTGAAAAAGTGCGCCTCGACCGGTACTCGAAGCGCAGTTCTCCTGCTTACATGGCAGACTCTTTATCCATCTGAACCATCGAGGACACAGAGCATAGTCTGACTACAGGGAATTACCTCTGCACGCCTGTGTGGCCGAGCGGTTCTGGGCGCTTCAGTCTGGAACCACGCGACCGCTACGGTCGCAGGTTTGAATCCTGCCTCGGGCATGGATGTGTGTGATGTCCTTAGGTTAGTTAGGTTTAAGTAGTTCTATGTCTAGGGGACTGATGACCTCAGATGTTAAGTCCCATAGTGCTCAGAACCATTTGAATCATTGCACGCTCCCCGTGAGACCCACATTTCCAACTTACTGTCCACACACTACATTTGTAGTGTCCCTGCTCACTATCCTCATTACTCGTGGCAGTCAATCTATCGATTCCTGTAAGAGTTTGGGCAATGTGAGTGCATCCGCACTGAAGAAGATCATCGGCCAGTATACGTTATCTATATGAAGATTGTGTATGTTCTGTCAGACATGTCCGAAAGAACAGGTACCATCTTCATATGGAGACACTTTTGTCCTTGGAATATTTAAGTGCTCCCTGTGCGCTCAGAACTGAAACGAGCGATTTGACGCTATCGACTGGTATACAAGAGGTACTGTCCAACATATATGTGCGACGCTTCGTCGGATTTTCACTGTGGTTTCCACTTCGTGCGCGATCGGACATTACTTTCCTCATACAAACACTCCTTTACGGTGAAAATATTTTGCAGAGTAGTTCAATTTGATTTCACACTTGTGGAATCCAAGTCGATGGCCTGTCTCACCTCCTTTTGCACTGGTGCTGAATGTGTGGCTCAGTCGCCAACTTTCAGTCGCTGTTGCGATGGAGAATTACGGGATTAAATAGTTGCCAGTTATCTCGAACACCTTGTCGTTGTTGTGGTCTTCAGTCCTGAGACTGGTTTGATGCAGCTCTCCATGCTACTCTATCCTGTGCAAGCTTCTTCATCTCCCACTACTTACTGCAACCTACATCCTTCTGAATCTGCTTAGTTTATTCATCTCTTGGTCTCCCTCTACGATTTTTACCCTCCACGCTGCCCTCCAATGCTAAATTTGTGGTCCCCTGATGCCTCAGAACAAGTCCTACCAACCGGTCCCTTCTTCCAGTCAAGTTGTGCCACAAACTCCTCTTCTTCCCAATTCTATTCAATACCTCCTCATTATATATGTGATCTACCCATCTAATCTTCAGCATTCTTCTGTAGCACCACATTTCGAAAACTTCTATTCTGTTCTTGTCTAAACTATTTATCGTCCACGTTTCACTTCCATACATGGCTACACTCCATACAAATACTTTCAGAAAAGACTTCCTGACATTTAAATCTATACTCGATGTTAACAAATTTTTCTTCTTCAGAAGCGCTTTCCTTGCCATTGCCTGTCTACATTTTATATCCTGTCTACTTCGACCATCGTCAGTTATTTTGCTCGCTATATAGCAAATATACTTTACTACTTTAAGTGTCTCATTTCCTAATCTAATACCCTCAACATCGCCCGATTTAATTAGACTACATTCCATTATCCTCGTTTTGCTTTTGTTTATGTTCATCTTATATCCTCCTTTCGAGACACTGTCCATTCCGTTCAGCTGCTCTTCCAAGTCCTTTGCTGTCTCTGACAGAATTACAACGTCATCGGCGAACATCAAAGTTTTAATTTCTTCGCCATGGATTTTAATTCCTACTCCGAATTATTCTTTTGTTTCCTTTATTGCTTGCTCAATATACAGATTGAATAACATTGGGGAGTGTCTACAACCCTGTCTCACTCCCTTTCCAACCAATGTTTCCCCTTCCATGCCCCTCGACTCTTGTAACTGCCATCTGGTTTTTGTACAGATTGTAAATAGCCTTTCGCTCCCTGTATTTTACCCCTGCCACCTTTAGAATTTGAGAGAGACTAAATTCTTAAGAGGGCAAGAAGTAATTTCATTGCCAGGAGAGCGACACTGCTTTTCATTTAATGTAAATGCAAAAATGGATGATATGATTGTCATAGGTTTTGAGTTATTCATTTTTTTTTGTTGATCCCATAATTGTGTTTATGAATAAAGGGGACTACTGAATTTGTCATTGTTTCTTTTCGACCTCTTCACTTATTTTAAGTTCTAGGCGATGATGGTCGAAGTAGAGAGGATATAAAATGTAGACTGGCAATGGCAAGGAAAGCGTTTCTGAAGAAGAGAAATTTGTTAACATCGAGTATAGATTTAAGTGTCACGAAGTCGTTTCTGAGAGTATTTGTATGGAGTGAAGTCGTGTATGGAAGTGAAACATGGACGATAAATAGTTTGGGCAAGAAGAGAATAGAAGCTTTCGAAATGTGGTGCTACAGAAGAATGCTGAAGATTAGATGGGTAGACTACATAACTAATGAGGGGGTATTGAATAGAATTGAAGAGAAGAGGGAGACCAAGAGATGGACACACTAAGCGGATTCAGAAGGATGTAGGTTGCAGTAAGTACTGGGATGAAGAGGCTTGCACAGGATAGAGTAGCATGGAGAGCTGCATCAAACCAGTCTCAGGACTGAAGACCACAACAACAACAAAGATTGTTCTACAGCGGAAGCTTTTGCAACTTCCATTAGTGGGAGCGGCAGCGCGGATTCTGGGAGATCGTGGTCCTCCCGTGCGGCTGCTGTTCGACACAGGGCACGTCAGGTCGCGCCGTCCCTGCTGGTGAATCCTCTGCCACTGGGCCGAAGCTGGGTCTTCCCGCGTCGGGGAGAACTCTGCACGGCCGCTGAGCAGGCAGCGGGCCAGCACCACTGCCCGCAGCTCGCCCTGCCTCCTGCGGTACGTCCTGGAGAACGTGCTCAACAGTCGCCTCTGCCGACGCCGCTACGGTGTGCCTCTCCACAGGTACTGACAAAGCATCGCACTGAGATTCCTTACAAATACCAGTTTCTCACAATTTATGTAAAAGCGTTCAGTCTTATTCTGAGGAACTTTCCTGTGAAAATTCACTAAAATAACTAACTAAATAAATAAATAATAATTGAATAAAATAAAAAAAGACGGATCACGAAGGGGTTATTTGAGCGAAAAGTAAATCGGTAGATGTGATGCCCAACGTAAAATCCCGAGCGACTGGAAAAAAGTGCAGGTGACGCCTGTATGTAAGAAAGTTAGAAGGACAGATCCTCAAAAATACAGACCAATATCCTTAACATCGGTTTGTTGCAGGATTCTCGAACTTATTCTCAGTTCGAATATAACGAATTTCCTTGAGACAGAGAAGTTGCTGTCCATGCATCAGCACGGCTTTAGAAAGCATCGCTCCTGCGAAACGCAACTCGCCCTTTTTTCACATGATATCTTGCAAACCATGGATGAAGGGTATCAGACGGGTGCCATATTCCTTGACTTCCGGAAAGCGTTTGACTCGGTGCCCCCCTACACACTCCTAACTAAGGTACGAGCATATGGGATTGGTTCCCAAGTATGTGAGTGGCTCGAAGACTTCTTAAGTAATAGAACCCAGTACGTTGTCCTCGATGTGAGTGTTCATCGGAGGTGAGGGTATCATCTGGAGTGCCCCAGGGAAGTGTGGTAGGTCCGCTGTTGTTTTCTATCTACATAAATGATCTTTTGGATGGGATGGTTAGCAATGTGCGGCTGTTTGCTGATAATGCTGTGGTGTACGGGAAGGTGTCGTCGTTTAGTGACTGTAGTAGGATGCAAGATGACTTGGACAGGATTTGTGATTGGTGTAAAGAATTGCAGCTAACTCTAAATATAGTAAATGCAGATGAATAGGAAAAAGAATCCTGTAATGTTTGAATACTCCATCAGTAGTGTAGCGCTTGACACAGTCACGTCGATTAAATATTTGGGCGTAACACTGCAGAGCGATATGAAGTGGGACAAGCATGTAATGGCAGTTGTGGGGAAGGCGGATAGTCGTCTTCTGTTCATTGGTAGAATTTTGGGAAGATGTGGTTCATCTGTAAAGGAGACCACTTATAAAACACTAATACGACCTATTCTCGGGTACTGCTGGAGCGTTTGGGATCCCTATCAGGTCGTATTGAGGGAGGATACAGAAGCAATTCAGAGGCGGGCTGCTAGATTTGTTACTGGTAGGTTTGATCATCACGTGAGTGTTACGGAAATGCTTCAGGAACTCGGGTGGGAGACTCTAGAGGAATTAAGGTTTTCGTGAATCGCTACTGAGGAAATTTAGAGAACCAGCATTTGAGGCTGACTGCAGTACAATTTTACTACCGACAACTTAGATTTCGCGGAAAGACAACAAAGATAAGATACGAGAGATTGGGGCTCGCACAGAGGCATATAGGCAGTCATTTTTCCCTCGTTCTGTTTGGGAATGGAACAGGGAGAGAAGATGCTAGTGGTGGTACGCGGTACCCTTCGCCACTCACCGTATGGTGGATTGCGGAGTATCTATGTAGATGTAGATGATGTACACGCACAGACAAACAGATGATTAGAAATGGATGTTTCATTCAAGATAAGAGCTTCAAAAATTTGGTTGGGAACTGTATCTAACGCCTTGCGGAAGTCAAGAAACACGGCATCTACCTGTGAACCCGCGTCTATGGCCCTCTGAGTCTCGTGGACGAACAGCGCGAGCTGGGTTTCACACGATCGTCTTTTTCGAAACCCATGCTGATTCCTACAGAGTAGATTTCTAGTCTCCAAAAAATGATTACACGTGCAGTCGTTTTTAATTCCTCTTTGTCTTGATGTTCTACAGTTTTGACATGGAAGCTTATGACCCTACTTGTTTTTACGCCCTAAAACAAAATAAAACAAACAAACAAAATAAATCTTTGTAAAGTCTAGCGCCTCTCGATCACAATGTGACAATGTTTGTGCACGCGTTTTGTAATACACCTCAGGGGACCACAAAAGACGTGGAGGAAAGAGAAGTCATTTCTGCAGACAACGACCAGATAGGTAACTAGAAGCATTATTGTCTGGGTTGCTGAGTGTAGATAGAAAGGATCGGTACCCATAGACACGATCTACTAGGTCAATGATAAGCAGAACCCTAGAGGAACCTATCACAGGGGCGTGACTAGATTCATGACTCAACGGGACATGGAAATTACACATTTGGAAAAAGTAAGTACACTACTGGCCATTAAAATTGCTACAGCACGAAGATGACGTGCTATAGACGCTAAATTTAACCGACAGGAAGAAGATGCTGTGATATGCAAATGATTAGCTTTTAAGAGCATTCACAAAACATTGGCGCCGGTGGCAACACGTACAACAAGCTGACGTGAGGAAAGTTTCCAACCGATTTCTCATACACAAACAGCAGTTGACCGGCGTTGCCTGGTAAAACGTTGTTGCGATGCCTCGTGTAAGGAGGAGAAATGCGTACCACAACGTTTCCGACTTTGATAAAGGTCGGATTGTAGCCCATCGCGATTGCGGTTTGTCGTATCGCGACATTGCTGCTCGCATTGGTCGAGATCCAATGACTGTTACCAGAATATGGAATCGGTGGGTTCTGGAGGGTAATACGGAACGCCGTGCTGGACCCCAACGGCCTCGTATCACTAGTAGTCGAGATGACAGGCATCTTATCCGCATGGCTGTAACGGGTCTCGATCCCTGAGTCAACAGATGGGGACGTTTGCAAGACAACAACCATCTGCACGAACAGTTCGACGACGTTTGCAGCAGCATGGACTATCAGCTCGGAGCCCATGGCTGCGGTTACCCTTGACGCTGCATCACAGACGGGAGCGCCTGCGATGGTGTACTCAACGTCGAATCAGGGTGCACGAATGGCAAAACGTCATTTTTTCGGATGAATCCAGGTTCTGTTTATAGCATCATGATGGCCGTATCCGTGTTTGGCGGCATCGCGGTGAACGCACATTGGAAGCGTGTATTCGTCATCGCCATACTGGCGTATCACCTGGCGTGATGGTATAGAGTGCCATTGGTTACACGTCTCGGTCACGTCTTGTTCGCATTGACGGCACTTGGACAGTGGACGTTACATTTCAGATATGTTACGACCAGTTGCTCTACCCTTCATTCGATCCCTGGGAAACCCTACATTTCTGCAGGATAATATACGACCGCATGTTGCAGGTCCTGTACGGACCTTTCTGGATACAGAAAATGTTCGACTGCTGCCCTGGCCAGCACATTCTCCAGATCTCTCACCAATTGAAAACGTCTGGTCAATGGTGGCCGAGAAACTGGCTCGTCACAATACGCCAGTCACTGCTCTTGATAAACTGTGGTATCGTGTTGAAGCTGCATGGGCAGCTGTACCTGTCCACGCCATCCAAGCTCTGTTTGACTCAATGCCCAGGCTTATCAAGGCCGTTATTACGCCCAGAGGTGGTTGTTCTGGGTACTGATTTCACAGGATCTATGCACCCAAATTGCGTGAAAATGTAATCACATGTCAGTTGTAGTATAATATACTTGTCCAGTGAATACCAGTTTATCATCTGCATTTCTTCTTGGTGTAGCAGTTTTAATGGCCAGTGGTGTATCTTCTAGAAACGAATATTTTTGGCTAACGGGTATTCCTTTTGTTTGGGTAGGCAGGGTGTCACACACCACCAACGAGAGTTACTAAGAAATCATCCGAATGGTGATACAAAGACACTTACAGAAACATTTGCGAAACTCTCCTTTGTGAGACACTATGCCTTCTAGGCCTTAGGTGAAGCGTTCCTGCATCTGCTGGTAGTTCACTGAAGACACTGGTCTAAGATTAGGCAGTGAAAGCCATGGGCAGTAGATGCCAGTGGTGGTCGAGATGGGCACAGCCGCAGCCACCGCCTGCACGCGCCGCCTGCTCACGTCAGTCGCAGACACACAGACAGCACCACTGCCGCCCACGACTGCAGAGCGATCACCACGTGGTGGCGACAGGCACCAAAACTCTGCAGAAACACCTCGTCGGCCAGTACTTCGTTCGTCTGAAAGTCATAACTAACACCCAGGTAAGTGACCCTGTGACAATTATGAATACAATGCTATATTTTTTTCTCTTTTTATCTTTATGTGGCATGGAAACATGTGAATTGCTTGACAGAAACATACTGAGTAACATTCAAACATGCAAGCATCAACTGCAAGCCATGTTTAAGGTAGATAAAGTTTTACTGTTGCTGACTTCAAAATTTATCGCACTCTAACTACTTTCCTGCATCTGGCTTAGCTAATCGTTTTGTATGATATTAACTGCAGAAACTGCAACCAAATGCGTTACTTATCGTTAGTAAATGTATGTAATAAATCCATTACCATGTAAATGAATTTACAGAGTAAATGCAACAAATTTCTCTCAACAACTTACATGGTTTGCGGGGAACAGCTTTCGTTTATTTTTAAATACGTCTTGCTACTGTACCTGGGAGGCTCTCTATAGCTGTAATACAATGCTTAATTTTCTTGTTTACATTGAAGCTACATAAAAAGTTTATATTTGCCCTGTTCCTGTCTACAGATACGTATATCCTGCTTTTGAACATATTTTTCTCCATGTGTAAGACTTAACACACGTTTTCTATCTTGAGTCGTTCATAATATGAAATGGAGGCTTCCCGCAAATTGTATTAGGCAGAAAGAAACGTATTTTCTTGCAGAGTTAATGCTGTTAAGTCTTGTATCAACCAAGACATTGAAACAAAAACAATTTTTTTAAATGGCATGCAGTACTCCCTTTAACGGCATCGAAAAGAAGACTGCTGTGATACGGCGTTTGATGGTATCAAACTCGACCTTGGCCAGCAAGATCGCCGGATTCTTCCCGAATTGAGAACGTTTGGAGCTTTGTGTTTTGACCACCTGACGCACCAGCTGGACAGAGTTGGGCATGATGTCCCTCGGGAGGACATCCAACAAGTGTATCAATCAAGCCAGGCTGAATAGCTGCTTGCATAACGGCCACACGCGGACCAATGCGTTATTGAATTGTTGAGTTCGTGGAGGTCTTGAATAAATCAACAGTTTTTTCTGAAATTTTAGTCGTTTGTTTGTCTGTACACATGTAGATCACATCTACCGAATTCCATCCCATTCGATTAATTCGAACGTGATGCGTCGTTTGATGTGTTAAAGTGTATCATCTAGTGTGCCAGTCTCGCCTAGTCCATTCCAAACACAAAGGGATCCAAAAAAATGTATCCACTGTTTAAAAGTCCATAACTTGCAAACTAATTGACGGAGTTGTCTCATTTTTGGTGAAAGTGTAGCTTAAAGTCGAACTTAAAGATATCACTGTAGGTGTTCGAAATGGTCACCATTAACATCCACACACAAACGATGCCGCCGAACTGCAGCACGAACTACTGACTGCAACGTGTTCAGTTGGATGTTTGCACATGAATGTACGACGGATTCTCGAAGTTCATCCAATGTGCGTGGCTTTTGTCGATAAACGACGTCCTTTAGTGTTCCCTACAGGTAAAATTCCAGAGGACTTAGGTCTGGGGAACGTGGTGGATACTCCACAGCACCTCTACGGCCTATCCATCTTCCTGGTAGATTTTCGTCGAGATACGCCCTAACACGATTTTGATAGTTAGCTGGGGCACCATCTTGTTGAAAGTAACCTTTTCCGTCTCCATACTATTCTCGGATGGCAGGTGAAATGGGTGTATGAAGCTTCTGAAGGTGCACCTCACCGGTAGCTGTGCCGTTAAATAAGAATGGCCCAATCAGGCCCCGTTAAGACAACCCACACCACACATTTACTCCTCGAAAATTGACGGCTTTGTCTACATGGACGTTCGGATTTTCGGCGGCCCAGTAGATGCAATTGTGGAGATTTACTGTATCACTGAGTTTGAACTGTTTCACGGGCACACTGTCTCACAGACTCCAGAGGAGTTAGGTCAGGGGAACGTGGTGGATACTCCCCAGCACCCCTACGGCCTATCCATCTTCCTGGTAGAGTTTAGTCGAGATATGCCCTAACACGATTTTGGTAGCGGGCTGAATTGTTGTAACACACGACGGGAGTTAGCTGGACTTGTTACTGTTACAGGTCGTCCAGATCGTTGTTTGTGTACATCTTTAACACAGCCTTCAGCTTCAAATTTGTCTCGAATGCGACGAATCGTTGAACGTGTCGGTGGCTCTGTTTGATACTCATTTCGCCATTGCCGTTGAACCTCATTAATGTTTTCGTACTTAAAATACCACTTCAAAACTGACTTCCTTTCATCGAATGTTAGCTTTGCGCCAGCCATGTTTACTCGAGTAACTATGTCCAACTAAGAACAAAACTATCTGGCAAGTATCATCTGACAAAACAAAACAAGGCAATAGCTTGTGTGGCGATCGCCGGAACTACAAACTATTGCACTTTCTAAGATCTACATCTACATACATACTCCGCAATGTACCATACGGTGCGTGGCGGAGGGTACCTCGTACCACAACTAGCATCTTCTCTCCCTGTTCCATTCCCAAACAGAACGAGGGAAAAATGACTGCCTATATGCCTCTGTATGAGCCCTAATCTCTCTTATCTTATATTTGTGGTCTTTCCGCGAAATATAAGTTGGCGGTAGTAAAATTGTACTGCAGTCAGTCTCAAATGCTGTTTCTCTAAATTTCCTCAGTAGCGATTCACGAAAAGAACGCCTCCTTTCCTCTAGAGACTCCCACCCGAGTTCCTGAAGCATTTCCGAAACACTCGCATGATGATCAAACCTACCAGTAACAAATCTAGCAGCCCGCCTCTGAATTGCTTCTATGTCCTCCCTCAATCCGACCTGATAGGGATCCCAAACGCTCGAGCAATACTCAAGAATAGGTCGTATTAGTGTTTTATAAGCGGTCTCCTTTACAGATGAACCACATCTTCCCAAAATTCTACCAATGAACCGAAGACGACTATCCGCCTTCCCCACAACTGCCATTACATGCTTGTCCCACTTCATATCGCTCTGCGATGTTACGCCCAAATATTTAATCGACGTGGCTCTGTCAAGCGCTACACTACTAATGGAGTATTCAAACATAACAGGATTCTTTTTCCTATTCACGTGCATTAAGTTAAATTTATCTATATTTAGAGTTTGCTGACATTCTTTACTCCAATCACAAATCCTGTCCATGTCATCTTGTATCCTCCTACAGTCACTAAACGACGACACCTTCCCGTACACCACAGCATCATCAGGAAACAGCCGCACATTGCTATCCACCCTATCCAAAAGATCATTTATGTAGATAGAAAACAACAGCGGATCTACCACACTTCCCTGGGGCACTCCAGATGATACGCTCACCTCCGATGAACACTCACCATCGAGGACAACGTACTGGGTTCTATTACTTAAGAAGTCTTCGGGCCACTCACATACTTGGGAACCAGTCCCAAGTGCTTGTACCTTAGTTAGGAGTCTGCAGTGGGGCAAACGCTTTCCGGAAGTCAAGGAATATGACATCTGTCTGAGATGAGACAATTCCGTCAGTTAGTTTGCCAGTTATGGACTTTTAAACAGTGGACACATTTTTTTGGAACCCTCTGTTTGTGTGTGAAGAACGAGCTCCTTCTGTTCTCGATCATTGCTGAAATCCTGGTTGTGATGTCTTCCACAGATTGTGATATAGGAGGGGTGCTGTGTCTAGCGCGACTCGGCCGATGTACTCGACCCTTAAAGGCAGCCACGGGTTGGACTACGTCGTTGCCGTGCCAGCTAGATATAGACCGTGTGCCGAAAGTCTCGGTGGCACCCCTCGTGTTTGCAGGGCCATGCTGCGCGCCGCGGCAGAGCAGGCCGAGTCGGCGTGCTTCGGCGACGGCGGGGCGCCGCTGGAGCGTCGCCGTCTGCTGCTCGGCGTCTCCAGGGCACTGGACGACGAGGGACGGGCGGCTGGAGAGTCCAGAGCAGCTGCAGCAGGCCGCCTGCGGCGGAAACCGCACCTTGAAGGTCAGTCCCCGCCCATCTCACGCACTATAGCAATTGTAGCAAGTGAATTCTGCCGTGTGGTACGCAGTAGGTTGTACTCACTCACAGTCTTCTTCAACAAATGGAGTTAGCGTAAATGATAGACTGAATCTGCATCTAGATGTACACCTTCACCTACATCCACAACTACATCTTTGCCTATACACTTAAAGCTGTCGAGCAGATGCGCAAAACTATAGGCCTATATCTCTGACATCGATCTGTTGTAGAATTTTAGGACGTGTTTTTTCCTAGCGTATCATGTCATTTCTGGAAGCCCAGAATCTACTCTGTAGGAATCAACACGGATTCCGGAAAGAGCGATTGTGCGAGACCCAACTCGCTTTATTTGTTCATGAGACCCAGAAAATATTAGATACAGGCTCCCAGGTAGATCTTCCGGAAGGCGTTCGATACAGTTCCGCACTGTCGCCTGATAAACAAAGTAGGAGCCTACGGAATATCAGACCAGCTGTGTGGCTGGAGCGAAGAGTTTTTAGCAAAAAGAACACAGTATATTGTTCTCAATAGAGAGACGTCTACAGACGTTAAAGTAACCTCTGGCGTGCCACAAGGGAGTGTTATGGGACCATTCCTTTTCACAATATATATAAATGACCTAGTAGACGGTGTAGGAAGTTCCATGCGGCTTTTCGCGGATGATGCTGTAGTATACAGAGAAGTTGCAGCATTAGAAAATTGTAGCGAAATGCAGGAAAATCTGCACCGGATAGGCACTTGGTGCAGGGAGTGGCAACTGAACCTCAACATAGACAAATGTAATGTATTGCGAATGCATAGAAAGAAAGAACTTTTATTGTATGATTATATAATAGCGGAACAAACACTGGTAGCAGTTACTTCTGTAAAATATCTGGGAGTATGCGTACGGAACGATTTGAAGTGGAATGATCGTATAAAATTAATTGTTGGTAAGGCGGGTACCAGGTTGAGACTCATTGGGAGAGTCCTTAGAAAATG
The DNA here is from genome assembly GCF_021461395.2 of Schistocerca americana. Classification (NCBI taxonomy): domain Eukaryota; kingdom Metazoa; phylum Arthropoda; class Insecta; order Orthoptera; family Acrididae; genus Schistocerca; species Schistocerca americana. The sequence goes on along the minus strand of NC_060120.1, from coordinate 1,034,605,514 downwards.
TAGTCCATCAACAAAGGAGGTGGCTTACAAAACACTCTTTCGACCTATACTTGAGTATTGCTCATCAGTGTGTGATCCGTACCACGACGGGTTGACAGAGGAGATAGAGAAGATCCAAACAAGAGCGGCGCGTTTCGTCACAGGGTTATTTGGTAAGTGTGATAGCGTTACGGAGATGTTTAGCAAACTCAAGTGGCAGACTCTGCAAGAGAGGTGCTCTGCATCGCGGTGTAGCTTGATGTCCAGGTTTCGAGAGGGTGCGTTTCTGGATGAGGTATCGAATATATTGCTTCCACTTCCTTATACCTCCCGAGGAGATCACGAATGTAAAATTGGAGAGATTCGAGCGCGCACGGAGGCTTTCAGACAGTCGTTCTTCCCGCGAACCATACGCGACTGGAACAGAAAAGGGAGGTAATGACAGTGGTACGTAAAGTGCCCTCCGCCACACACCTTTGGGTGGCTTGCTGAGTATAAATGTAGATGTAGAAAGCTGCTTTATATTTTTGGACTTCTACATTTATATTTACATTTATACTCTTCATGCTACCTCATACTGCATCTAAATTTACATCTTCTCTTAATCTTCATATTGCTATTACCTTCATCTTCATCTCACGTCCACATCTGCATCTTTATCTACCCTCTGCAAGCTACATTACAGTTCCTCTACATCTCGGCAGGCCGCTGGATGGAGTTGACTCCAGATCTGCACACAAAAATCCCCTAATTTGTGTAAATTACGGCCGGGGTGGGGGGTGGCTATGAGCTGTAGCGCCACATTGAATCACATCCCAGATATGTTCGATTGGGTTCAGATCTGGCGATTTGGGAAGCCAGCAGATCAATTGGAACTAGCCAGTGTGTTCCTCGAACCACTCGATTACAATCTTCGCCTTGCGTTGAAAAATGCCACTGCCGCCAGGAAACATGATTGTCATGAAGGGGTGTACGCAGTCTTCAACAGGTGTGCGATACTCCTTGGCCGTCATACTGCCTTGCATGAGCTCCACTGGCCCAATCGCTGCCCAAGTGAATGTTACCCAGAGCATAATGGAGCTGCCGCCAGCTTGTCTCTGTCCCGCAGTACAGGTGTCAATAAGCTGTCCCCTGGAAGACTACAGATTCGTGCTCCCACTTCGGCGTGATGAAGAAGGCACTGGGATTCGTCAGACCAAGCAACGGTCTGCCACGGCACCAAAGTCCAGTGCCGATGGTCACGTGCCCGTTTCAATCGTAATTGCCACTGTCGTGGTGTTAACATTGGCACACACATGGGTCGTCGGCTCCGGAGGCCTGTCGTTTGTAATGTTCGGTGCATTGTGTGTACAGAGATACTATGAGGGGCGTTTGGAAAGTCCGTGCAAAAATAAAAACTACTTACGTGTTGTGGGTAAACCTTTTTTTATTTTTCGATATAGTCTCCTTTTAGACTTATACACTTTGTCCAACACTGTTCTAATTTGTTTATCCCTTACGAATAATAGGAATTGTCCTAGTCTGCAAAACAGCAAGTAGTTGCTGCAGTCAGCTCCTCGTTTGAATAAAATCTTTCTCCCGCCAGCCATTTCTTCAAATTGTGGAACAAATAGTAGTCCGAGGGAGTCACGTTTTGCAGAATAAGGGGGATGTGAAACGAGTTGGAATCCTATTTCCATCACTTTTGCGGCCACAACTGCTGAGGTGTGTGCTGGTGCACTGTCGTGATGGAAAAGGAAATTTTTTGCAGTCGAATCGCCAGCGTGTTTTTTGCAGTTCGGTTTTCGAACGGTCCAATAACGATGAATAATATTATGCACCTGTAGTAGTTTTACCCTTTTCTAAATAGTCGGTGAGGATTATCCCTTGCGAATCCCAAAAGACAGTCGTCATACACTTTCCGGCCGAAGGAATGGTCTCCGTGTTTTTTGCTGCAGATTTTCCCTTTGTAACCCATTGTTTAGATTGTTGTTTGGTCTCAGGAGTATAGTAATGTATCCACAGTGACGAAACGACGCTTAAAGTGCTGCAGATTCTTCCTGAACAGCTGTAAAACTTCCTGCAACGCTGCACACGATTCCGTTTTCGGTCAAGCGTGAGCAATCGCGGAACTCAACTTTCGGATAGCTTTCTCATATCCAAATGTTTATGCAAAATATTGTATACCATTCATTCGAGATGCCAACAGCACTAGCAATCTCATGCACCTTAACTCTTCTGTCATCCATTACCATATCATGGGTTTCATCAATGATTCCTGGAGTCGTTGTTTATCAAGTTTCTCTTTAGTCTCCCGAGGCGTTTTGCCTTTCATGAAGTAATGTTTAATCACCACACGAAATTCTTTTCCATCCATTTTTTGACAATCACTCGACTTCCTCGATTCACACGAATGCCAAACACAAAGCAATAGACCAATATGGCTGAAACTTGGTGTGCGTTCTTTCCAAAGATGCTACTAACTAAACATGACCTCGATACGCGCCGGTGGTGCCATCTCTCGGACTTTGCAGGGACTTTTCAAACGCCTCTCGTAGTACTCTGCCCAGCCTTAAATTCTAATGGTTTCACCTTAGTTGGGTTGGAGACACTCACCATAACACTCCTCCTTTTTTATGGTTTTAGGGCGCAAAACTGCTACGGTCGTTGGCACCTGGTGGTCTGTGACTTAGGAAAAGGTAAAAAAAAAAAAAAAAAAAAAAAAAAAAAAAAAAAAAAAAAAAAAAAACTGGAAACCAGCAGCAATGGGAGCGAAACTCAAAAAGTGGGGAAACTAAAAACAGAAGAGCTTCAAATGACTGACGTCATCTCACTGGCACTATTAAACTTGAGAACGCGATCGGCTGAGCGCGTGTCATCTGCTAAAATGTATCAGGCGACAGCTGTAGACGGGCGCGTAACGGAGTAAAATAGGGGCAATGAAGTAAAAGGTGTCTCACCGTCCACAGTTGAGAGCAGTGGGGACAAAGTGGGGGAGGATCGCCACTTAAAAGATGTCGATGGCTAACACCCGATAAGTCACGCGGCTTCTGAAATGCTTGTGCCAAGCTTCCGGGCCATCACACTCTGCCCTCAGTCAAACTCAGACAGATCGCGCGTCTTCCTCATTCTACACAAGGGCAGCACGCTCGCTGATACCAGATGCACCTTGCGTGTGTCTGACTAGCAGTCGTTGTTCTCCAGGTGGTTCTGCCACCTCCTGGACGGGTTTGTATCGATAGCACGTCGGTGATCATAACGTTCTGGCTGACCAGTGTCCATGTCTATGTCTACATCTACGTCCCGTCTGCGTCTGTCTCTACATTCTACAAGCTACCTTACATTGCATCTACATCTGCATCCAACTCTACTATCTACACCTACACCTGCACGGACGTTTATATCTACACCTATACCCTGCAAGCTACCTTTGCATCTACATCAGTGCTTTACAAGTCGCTTTAACGCACACCTTCATGTTCACTTTCACCTTTATCGTGCTAGTCATCATCACCCACACTCTGCGATCCCCTACGATGTGTTGCGGAGGAAACATTTCGTACCACCGTCTTTTTCCACCAACTTCCCTGTCCCGTTTGCGGTGAGTATACAGCTAGAACCACTGCCACAAACTGTCTGCATGAGCTCTTAAAAGTGTAGGAAAGTTAGACCTGTGCTGGCCAATAAAAATACACAAGCTGGAAACAATTTTTACTAGCGTTAGGCATCCCAGGTAAACGTTAAATGAGTGTGCCACGATTTCTGGCTTGTGGTAAGCTTTTGAGGGGCGAAAAACCACGAAATTTTTCGACTTTTTCAGTTCTTTGCTTATAAATCGAAAACGATAAAGCCTACCGAAAATTTCTGAAATACCGCAATAAAAAAAAAAACTTAAAATTTCGCGGAGAATGACTTACTTAAATGTTAAAATCGGTTCAGCAGTTTAGCCACACTCGATCGTCAGAGAACGGCTATTTTTACGAACTTAGTGGTCAAGTAAAGCTGTACAGTATCAAATTCTGCGTAAGAAGAGCTTCCTAAACTTAAAAATTCACTCACTCCTTTGCAAAGATACAAATAAAAACTCGAATTCTCAGCGCTAAATTTCTGCTAAGACTCGCTTGTGAAATGGAATTATATTCTGTCCTCAATTCATCCACATTTGTCCAAGTATTTATATTTCAGGGCAATAAGATTAGGTACCTACGTACGTATGAAGTTAGCTCTATGTGTTGCAATTAATTAACTATCACGGCAGTGGAAGATGATAATAAGAGAGATTACAAATGAACAAACGATATGAAATGTATTATTAATGGAAAAATACTTCAAATTATAATATAAAATTGGTGAGCGCCAAATTTTTTTACAAACGTTTTTGAGGCGATTACATTAGCTTACAGTTCATTTTTTGACTTTTCTCTGTGTTTCTGAGAAGAGGCTCCTGGGGAGGAAATATCTACTCCTTCGTCTTCTTGCGGCAATGCGATCTAACTCGATTTCCTCTTCGACGATGTCAATCTCATAGTCGATATGTGTCGAGTCAAGGAAGATGTCCTTTTCTGTTAGAGAGATAAAACATAAAATCCCCTTGCAGTCCTTGCGTATAGCCGAGCACTTTACAGGCTCTTTCTTGGAGAAACAATTTGTCTGGCATCAAATGTTGCGCGTATAGGATATTGTGATGAAGCAGTTCCTGGGGTATGGTCGGTTGGGTGGTTGCGCTGCCAGATCTGAATTTGCAAGCAGACAGTTAGGGAGTCCTGACGAGGGGTGGCTTCGGTGGGAGGCAAACATACCAAACTGAAGTTGTTATATCTCCACAAACATCTCTGGCACAGCAGCGGACGAATTTCATTGAAATGTTGGAAGCTGCCACACGTGTATAGACTTGTGCCGCAGCGGTCTCATCTGGAGTGGCGTTAGGATCCGTAAATTCTGAGCGGACGTGTTGGAGGTTCGCGTTCTTTCGAAATATGTGTTTATAAAATGGATTTCAAATTCTGAAGGTGGCGGGGGTAAAATACAGGGAGCGAAAGGGTATTTACAATTTGTACAGAAAGCAGATGGCATTTATAAGAGTCGAGGGACATGAAAGGGAAGCAGTGGTTGGCAACGGAGTGAGGCAGGGTTGTAGCCTCTCCCCGATGCTATTCAATCTGTGTATTGAGCAAGCAGTAAAGGAAGCAAAAGAAAAGTTCGGAGTAGGTATTAAAATCCACGGAGAAGAAATAAAAACTTTGAGGTTTGCCGATGACATTGTAATTCTGTCAGACACAGCAAAGGACTTGGAAGAGCAGTTGAACGGAATCGACAGTGTCTTGAAAGGAGGATATAAGATGAACATCAACAAAAGCAAAACGAGGATAATGGAATGTATTAGAATTAAATCGGGCGATGCTGAGGGTATTAGATTAGGAAATGAGACACTTAAAGTAGTAAAGGAGTTTTGCTATTTAGGGAGCAAAATAACTGATGATGGTCGAAGTAGAGAGGATATCAAATGTAGACTGGCAATGTCTAGGAAAGTGTTTCTGAAGAAGAGAAATTTGTTAACATCGAGTATAGATTTAAGTGTCAGGAAGTCGTTTCTGAAAGTATTTGTATGGAGTGTAGCCATGTATGGAAGTGAAACGTGGACGATAAATAGTTTAGACAAGAAGAAAATAGAAGTTTTCGAAATGTGGTGCTACAGAAGAATGCTGAAGATTAGATGGGTAGATCACATAAATAATGAGGAGGTATTGAATAGAATTGGGGAGAAGAGGAGTTTGTGGCACAACTTGACTAGAAGAAGGGATCGGTTGGAAGGACATATTCTGAGGCAACAAGGGATCACCAATTTGGTCCTGGAGGGCAGCGTGGAGGGTAAAAAGCGTAGAGGGAGACCAAGAGATGAATACACTAAGCAGATTCAGAAGGATGTAGGCTGCAGTAGGTACTGGGAGATGAAGAAGCTTGCACAGGATAGAGTAGCATGGAGAGCTGCATCAAACCAGTCTCAGGACTGAAGACCACAACAACAACAAATTGGATTTTACCATGTTAAGGAAATGTAGATGTGGTGTCACAGCCACTGATAACATAAAGAAATAACACGTGTTGTTTGACTTCTTCAGAAAGCTTACAACTGTTGTCAGTGTAGAAGAATGTTTCTTGGTTCCCTTGTCCAGGCTTCATAAGGAAGCTGTTGGTGCCGGGCTCTTTACGCTGACTGCTGTTAGCTATCTTGTCAGTTAGCAGCACCAACAAATTAATATCTTCACAACAATGGACGCTGACACCCGGTCTGGACTTTCTATGACTGTACCAACAAGCAGGGGGTTCGCGTCCTCAGCGGGCTGTTGGACTCTTCAACACATATTTTCTCCGTCAACACAGAGATAAGACATGTACTGTTAAGTTCGTTTATTAAGAAACATTATATTGCATAGTTGGCGACATTGACTCATCAAATAAAGCAAAAGCGGATGGCATAGCGAGGGTTCTTCAGGCCCGTTCAGCGGATTTTGTCCATTTCTTCAGCTCTCTACTCAGCGTATCCATCAAACAGCAGAGTATAATTTAATCCAAAGTGTTATTTGAGATAGTATATGTACTTTCCAAGGATGGAGGAAAACAATTCACGAGTACTTCACGCAAGTCGGTGTAAGGCGAACGCAGCGTCAAGGACAAAGTTCATGTTGCTCGTGATTCTAACGCTGACTGGATTGGACAGTTTAGATAGACCTGATTCTCTTGTCTTGTGATTGTTTCGTCATCATCACAAAGAGTTAATATATGTGGGGTTAGATCTGAGACGACGTATGACTCGAGCTACTGTGGTGACTCAGTATGGAAAGGGACTGGACGGAAGAATGTACCAGGACTGTCAGGGAGCACACCAAACATTCATCTTGGCTCTACACTTAAAACTCGTAGGGATATTATTCGGTTCTTCTTCAGGAAACATACTTCCTTAAGGTTTTCCCTTTCGTATTTTCCTTGCTATTCTTCCCTTTTGTTGCACAATTCTTGTATGGTTACCATAAACACAGTCAATGAACACAAAACACTGTAAAGAACATAATTCAGTCATTAAAGAACTACATAAAACTAACTAAATAGGTACAGGGGGCTCTTAACTAAATTTCCCTTAAATTTCAATATTTGGTCAAATGAGTATACTTATAACGCTAAAGAGATGTGGTTCAAAAATGGTTCAAATGGCTCTGAAAACTATGGGACTTAACATCTGTGGTCATCAGTCCCCTAAAATTTAGAACTACTTAAACCTAACTAACCTAAGGACATCACACACATCCATGCCCTAGGCAGGATTCGAACCTGCGACCGTAGCAGTCGCGCGGCTCCGGACAGAGCGCCTAGAACCGCGAGACCACCGCAGCCGGCTAAAGAGAGGTGTTCCATTATAATGTCACAGACGACAAGAACTTTAAACCCTTACCAAGGGCCAGCGTTGCATATACCACTTGTTATATACTTCCGAAACATAAATAGTACTACGTCAATGTTGTTGTATCAGTCACTCATTACAACAACCGTTGGAATCATCACGCTCATTGGAACCGACACTCATTACTACAACACAGAAGGAACAACTGCGAATACTGTGTAGGAAGTAGCATTTGCTGTGGCATATGTCTTCAAAACGAGTGTTTAGGACGGTTGCGTAGGTCGCAATTGCCGCAGAAGGCTCATTCGGAGAGGGAAGGAGGGCTGTAAGGGGAGGAGGAGGCCCACATTTCTCCAACTAGTGGAGAAATATTAAGATAGGTACTATATTTACAAAGCTAAAGGGACTTATTACACTCTAATGCCACAGTGACGAAATATTTTGGCCTCACAATGCCTCTGCGTTGCATATACCACTTGTTAAATATTTCTGAAACATAAATAGTGCTACGACAACCTCCATGTATCAGTCACACATTGCGACAACTGTTGGAATCATCAAGATCCTTGGAACTGATAGGAAAATTTAGAGCCCACAAGGAACAACTGCGAATAATGTGTTAGGAAGTATCATTTGCAGTGGCATATGTCTGAAAAACGCGTGTTTAGGACGGTTGCGTAGGTCGCAATTGCGGCAGAAGGCTCATTCGGAGAGGGAAGGAGGGCTGTAAGGGGAGGGGGAGGCCCACATTTCTCCAACTAGTGGAGAAATTTTAAGATAGGTACTATATTTACAAAGCTAAAGGGACTTATTACATTCTAATGCCACAGTGACGAAATATTTTGTCCTCACAATGCCTCTGCGTTGCATATACCACATGTTAAATATTTCTGAAACATAAATAGTGCTACGACAACCTCCATGTATCAGTCACACATTGCGACAACTGTTGGAATCATCAATATCCTTGGAACTGAAAGGAAAATTTAGAACCCACAAGGAACAACTGCGAATAATGTGTTAGGAAGTATCATTTGCAGTGGCATATGTCTTAAAAACGCGTGCTTAGGACGGTTGCGTAGGTCGCAATTGCCACAGAGAGCTCATTCGGATAGGGAAGGAGGGCTGTAAGGGGAGGAGGAGGCCCACATTTCTCCAACTAGTGGAGAAATTTTAAGATAGGTACTATATTTACAAAGCTAAAGGGACTTATTACATTCTAATGCCACAGTGACGAAAAATTTTGTGGCTCACAATGCCTCTGCGTTGCATATACCACATGTTAAATATTTCTGAAACATAAATAGTGCTACGACAACCTCCATGTATCAGTCACACATTCCGACAACTGTTGGAATCATCAAGATCCTTGGAACTGATAGGAAAATTTAGAAGCCACAAGGAACAACTGCGAATAATGTGTTACTAAATATCATTTGCAGTGGCATATGTCTTAAAAACGCGGTTTTAGGACGGTTGCGTAGGTCGCAATTGCCGCAGAGAGTTCATTCGGAGAGGGAAGGAGGGCTGTAAGGGGAGGACGAGGCCCACATTTCTCCAACGAGTATAGAAATTTTAAGATAGGTACTATATTTTCAAAGCTAAAGGGACTTATTACATTCTAATGCCACAGTGACGAAAAATTTTGTGGCTCACAATGCCTCTGCGTTGCATATACCACTTGTTAAATATTTCTGGAACATAAATAGTGCTACGACAACCTCCATGTATCAGTCACACATTGCGACAACTGTTGGAATCATCAAGATCCTTGGAACTGATAGGAAAATTTAGAACCCACAAGGAACAACTGCGAATAATGTGTTAGGAAGTATCATTTGCAGTGGCATATGTCTGAAAAACGCGTGTTTAGGACGATTGCGTAGGTCGCAATTGCCGCAGAAGGCTCATTCGGAGAGGGAAGGAGGGCTGTAAGAGGAGGAGGAGGCCCACATTTCTCCAACTAGTGGAGAAATTTTAAGATAGGTACTATATTTACAAAGCTAAAGGGACTTATTACATTATAATGCCACAGTGACGAAATATTTTGGCCTCACAATGCCTCTGCGTTGCATATACCACTTGTTAAATATTTCTGAAACTTAAATAGTACTACGCAACCTCCATGTATCAGTCACACATTGCGACAACTGTTGGAATCATCAAGATCCTTGGAACTGATAGGAAAATTTTGAACCCACAAGGAACAACTGCGAATAATGTGTTAGGAAGTATCACTTGCAGTGGCATATGTCTGAAAAACGCGTGTTTAGGACGGTTGCGTAGGTCGCAATTGCCGCGGAAGGCTCATTCGGAGAGGGAAGGAGGGCTGTAAGGGCAGGAGGAGGCCCACATTTCTCCAACTAGTGGAGAAATTTTGAGATAGGTACTATATTTACAAGGCTAAAGAGACTTATTACATTCTAATGCCACAGTGACGAAATATTTTGGCCTCACAATGCCTCTGCGTTGCATATACCACATGTTAAATATTTCTGAAACATAAATAGTGCTACGACAACCTCCATGTATCAGTCACACATTGCGACAACTGTTGGAATCATCAATATCCTTGGAACTGAAAGGAAAATTTAGAACCCACAAGGAACAACTGCGAATGATGTGTTGGGAAGTATCATTTGCAGTGGCATATGTCTTAAAAACGCGTGTTTAGGACGGTTGCGTAGGTCGCAATTGCCACAGAGAGCTCATTCGGATAGGGAAGGAGGGCTGTAAGGGGAGGACGAGGCCCACATTTCTCCAACTAGTGGAGAAATTTTGAGATAGGTACTATATTTACAAGGCTAAAGGGACTTATTACATTCTAATGCCACAGTGACGAAATATTTTGGCCTCACAATGCCTCTGCGTTGCATATACCACATGTTAAATATTTCTGAAACATAAATAGTGCAACGACAACCTCCATGTATCAGTCACACATTGCGACAACTGTTGGAATCATCAATATCCTTGGAACTGAAAGGAAAATTTAGAACCCACAAGGAACAACTGCGAATAATGTGTTAGGAAGTATCATTTGCAGTGGCTTATGTCTTAAAAACGCGTGTTTAGGACGGTAGTGTAGGTCGCAATTGTCACAGAGAGCTCATTCGGATAGGGAAGGAGGGCTGTAAGGGGAGGAGGAGGCCCACATTTCTCCAACGAGTATAGAAATTTTAAGATAGGTACTATATTTACTAAGCTAAAGGGACTTATTACATTCTAATGCCACAGTGACGAAAAATTTTGTGGCTCACAATGGCTCTGCGTTGCATATACCACTTGTTAAATATTTCTGAAAGATAAATAGTGCTACGACAACCTCCATGTATCAGTCACACATTGCGACAACTGTTGGAATCATCAAGATCCTTGGAACTGATAGGAAAATTTTGAACCCACAAGGAACAACTGCGAATAATGTGTTAGGAAGTATCATTTGCAGTGGCATATGTCTTAAAAACGCGTGTTTAGGACGGTTGCGTAGGTCGCAATTGCCGCGGTAGGCTCATTCGGAGAGGGAAGGAGGGCTGTAAGGGGAAGAGGAGGCCCACATTTCTCCAACTAGTGGAGAAATTTTGAGATAGGTACTATATTTACTAGGCTAAAGGGACTTATTACATTCTAATGCCACAGTGACGAAATATTTTGGCCTCACAATGCCTCTGCGTTGCATATACCACATGTTAAATATTTCTGAAACATAAAAAGTGCTACGACAATCTCCATGTATCATTCACACATTGCGACAACTGTTGGAATCATCAAGATCCTTGGAACTGATAGGAAAATTTAGAACCCACAAGGAACAACTGCGAATAATGTGTTAGGAAGTATCATTTGCAGTGGCATATGTCTTAAAAACGAGGTTTTAGGACGGTTGCGTAGGTCGCAATTGCCGCAGGGAGTTCATTCGGAGAGGGAAGAAGGGCTGTAAGGGGAGGACGAGGCCCACATTTCTCCAACGAGTATAGAAATTTTAAGATGGGTACTATATTTACAAAGCTAAAGGGACTTATTACATTCTAATGCCACAGTGACGAAAAATTTTGTGGCTCACAATGCCTCTGCGTTGGATATACCACTTGTTAAATATTTCTGAAACATAAATAGTGCTACGACAACCTCCATGTATCAGTCCCACATTGCGACAACTGTTGGAATCATCAAGATCCTTGGAACTGATAGGAAAATTTAGAACCCACGAGGAACAACTGCGAATAATGTGTTAGGAAGTATCATTTGCAGTGGCATATGTCTTAAAAACGCATGTTTAGGACGGTTGCGTAGGTCGCAATTGCCGCAGAAGGCTCACTCGGAGAGGGAAGGAGGGCTGTAAGGGGAGGAGGAGGCCCACATTTTTCCAACTAGTGGAGAAATTTTAAGATAGGTACTATATTTACAAAGCTAAAGGGACTTATTACATTCTAATGCCACAGTGACGAAAAATTTTGTGGCTCACAATGCCTCTGCGTTGCATATACCACATGTTAAATATTTCTGAAACATAAATAGTGCTACGACAACCTCCATGTATCAGTCACACATTGCGACAACTGTTGGAATCATCAAGATCCTTGGAACTGATAGGAAAATTTAGAAGCCACAAGGAACAACTGCGAATAATGTGTTACTAAATATCATTTGCAGTGGCATATGTCTTAAAAACGCGGTTTTAGGACGGTTGCGTAGGTCGCAATTGCCGCAGAGAGCTCATTCGGAGAGGGAAGGAGGGCTGTAAGGGGAGGACGAGGCCCACATTTCTCCAACGAGTATAGAAATTTTAAGATAGGTACTATATTTTCAAAGCTAAAGGGACTTATTACATTCTAATGCCACAGTGACGAAAAATTTTGTGGCTCACAATGCCTCTGCGTTGCATATACCACTTGTTAAATATTTCTGAAACATAAATAGTGCTACGACAACCTCCATGTATCAGTCACACATTGCGACAACTGTTGGAATCATCAAGATCCTTGGAACTGATAGGAAAATTTAGAACCCACAAGGAACAACTGCGAAAAATGTGTTATGAAGTATCATTTGCAGTGGCATATGTCTGAAAAACGCGTGTTTAGGACGGTTGCGTAGGTCGCAATTGCCGCAGAAGGCTCATTCGGAGAGGGAAGGAGGGCTGTAAGAGGAGGAGGAGGCCCACATTTCTCCAACTAGTGGAGAAATTTTAAGATAGGTACTATATTTACAAAGCTAAAGGGACTTATTACATTCTAATGCCACAGTGACGAAATATTTTGGCCTCACAATGCCTCTGCGTTGCATATACCACATGTTAAATATTTCTGAAACATAAATAGTGCTACGACAACCTCCATGTATCAGTCACACATTGCGACAACTGTTGGAATCATCAATATCCTTGGAACTGAAAGGAAAATTTAGAACCCACAAGGAACAACTGCGAATAATGTGTTAGGAAGTATCATTTGCAGTGGCATATGTCTTAAAAACGCGTGTTTAGGACGGTTGCGTAGGTCGCAATGGCCGCAGAAGGCTCATTCGGAGAGGGAAGGAGGGCTGTAAGGGGAGGAGGAGGCCCACATTTCTCCAACTAGTGGAGAAATTTTAAGATAGGTACTATATTTACAAAGCTAAAGGGACTTATTACATTCTAATGCCACAGTGACGAAATATTTTGGCCTCACAATGCCTCTGCGTTGCATATACCACTTGTTAAATATTTCTGAAACTTAAATAGTACTACGCAACCTCCATGTATCAGTCACACATTGCGACAACTGTTGGAATCATCAAGATCCTTGGAACTGATAGGAAAATTTTGAACCCACAAGGAACAACTGCGAATAATGTGTTAGGAAGTATCACTTGCAGTGGCATATGTCTGAAAAACGCGTGTTTAGGACGGTTGCGTAGGTCGCAATTGCCGCGGAAGGCTCATTCGGAGAGGGAAGGAGGGCTGTAAGGGCAGGAGGAGGCCCACATTTCTCCAACTAGTGGAGAAATTTTGAGATAGGTACTATATTTACAAGGCTAAAGGGACTTATTACATTCTAATGCCACAGTGACGAAATATTTTGGCCTCACAATGCCTCTGCGTTGCATATACCACATGTTAAATATTTCTGAAACATAAATAGTGCTACGACAACCTCCATGTATCAGTCACACATTGCGACAACTGTTGGAATCATCAATATCCTTGGAACTGAAAGGAAAATTTAGAACCCACAAGGAACAACTGCGAATAATGTGTTAGGAAGTATCATTTGCAGTGGCTTATGTCTTAAAAACGCGTGTTTATGACGGTAGTGTAGGTCGCAATTGCCACAGAGAGCTCATTTGGATAGGGAAGGAGGGCTGTAAGGGGAGGACGAGGCCCACATTTCTCCAACGAGTATAGAAATTTTAAGATAGGTACTATATTTACTAAGCTAAAGGGACTTATTACATTCTAATGCCACAGTGACGAAAAATTTTGTGGCTCACAATTACTGTGCGTTGCATATACCACTTGTTAAATATTTCTGAAAGATAAATAGTGCTACGACAACCTCCATGTATCAGTCACACATTGCGACAACTGTTGGAATCATCAAGATCCTTGGAACTGATAGGAAAATTTTGAACCCACAAGGAACAACTGCGAATAATGTGTTAGGAAGTATCATTTGCAGTGGCTTATGTCTTAAAAACGCGTGTTTAGGACGGTAGTGTAGGTCGCAATTGCCACAGAGAGCTCATTTGGATAGGGAAGGAGGGCTGTAAGGGGAGGACGAGGCCCACATTTCTCCAACGAGTATAGAAATATTAAGATAGGTACTATATTTACTAAGCTAAAGGGACTTATTACATTCTAATGCCACAGTGACGAAAAATTTTGTGGCTCACAATTACTGTGCGTTGCATATACCACTTGTTAAATATTTCTGAAAGATAAATAGTGCTACGACAACCTCCATGTATCAGTCACACATTGCGACAACTGTTGGAATCATCAAGATCCTTGGAACTGATAGGAAAATTTTGAACCCACAAGGAACAACTGCGAATAATGTGTTAGGAAGTATCATTTGCAGTGGCATATGTCTTAAAAACGCGTGTTTAGGACGGTTGCGTAGGTCGCAATTGCCGCGGAATTCTCATTCGGAGAGGGAAGGAGGGCTGTAAGGGGAAGAGGAGGCCCACATTTCTCCAACGAGTATAGAAATTTTATGATGGGTACTATATTTACAAAGCTAAAGGGACTTATTACATTCTAATGCCACAGTGACGAAAAATTTTGTGGCTCACAATGCCTCTGCGTTGGATATACCACTTGTTAAATATTTCTGAAACATAAATAGTGCTACGACAACCTCCATGTATCAGTCCCACATTGCGACAACTGTTGGAATCATCAAGATCCTTGGAACTGATAGGAAAATTTAGAACCCACGAGGAACAACTGCGAATAATGTGTTAGGAAGTATCATTTGCAGTGGCATATGTCTTAAAAACGCATGTTTAGGACGGTTGCGTAGGTCGCAATTGCCGCAGAAGGCTCACTCGGAGAGGGAAGGAGGGCTGTAAGGGGAGGAGGAGGCCCACATTTTTCCAACTAGTGGAGAAATTTTAAGATAGGTACTATATTTACAAAGCTAAAGGGACTTATTACATTCTCATGCCACAGTGACGAAATATTTTGGCCTCACAATGCCTCTGCGTTGCATATACCACATGTTAAACATTTCTGAAACATAAATAGTGCTACGACAACCTCCATGTATCAGTCACACATTGCGACAACTGTTGGAATCATCAATATCCTTGGAGCTGAAAGGAAAATTTAGAACCCACAAGGAACAACTGCGAATAATGTGTTAGGAAGTATCATTTGCAGTGGCATATGACTTAAAAACGCGGTTTTAGTACGGTTGCGTACGTCGCAATTGCCGCAGAGAGCTCATTCGGAGAGGGAAGGAGGGCTGTAAGGGGAGGACGAGGCCCACATTTCTCCAACGAGTATAGAAATGTTAAGATAGGTACTATATTTACAAAGCTAATGGGACTTATTACATTCTAATGCCACAGTGACAAAACTTTTATGGCTCACAATGACTCTGCGTTGCATATACCACTTGTTAAATATTTCTGAAACATAAATAGTGCTACGACAACCTCCAAGTATCAGTCACACATTGCGACAACTGTTGGAATCATCAAGATCCTTGGAACTGAAAGGAAAATGTAGAAGCCACAAGGAACAACTGCGAATAATGTGTTAGGAAGTATCATTTGCAGTGGCATATGTCTTAAAAACGCGTGTTTAGGACGGTTGCGTAGGTCGCAATTGCCGCAGAGAGCTCATTCGGAGAGGGAAGGAGGGCTGTAAGGGGAGGAGGAGGCCCACATTTCTCCAACTAGTGGAGAAATTTTAAGATAGGTACTATATTTACAAAGCTAAAGGGACTTATTACATTCTAATGCCAGAGTGACGAAAAATGTT
This sequence comes from Schistocerca americana, assembly GCF_021461395.2. Taxonomy (NCBI): domain Eukaryota; kingdom Metazoa; phylum Arthropoda; class Insecta; order Orthoptera; family Acrididae; genus Schistocerca; species Schistocerca americana. The sequence goes on along the minus strand of NC_060120.1, from coordinate 1,034,589,690 downwards.
GTGGCTCACAATGAATCTGCGTTGCATATACCACTTGTTAAATATTTCTGAAACATAAATAGTGCTACGACAACCTCCATGTATCAGTCACACATTGCGACAACTGTTGGAATCATCAAGATCCTTGGAACTGATAGGAAAATTTACAACCCACAAGGAACAACTGCGAATAATGTGTTAGGAAGTATCATTTGCAGTGGCATATGTCTTAAAAACGCGTGTTTAGGACGGTTGCGTAGGTCGCCATTGCCGCAGAGAGCTCATTCGGAGAGGGAAGGAGGGCTATAAGGGGAGGAGGAGGCCCACATTTCTCCAACGAGTATAGAAATGTTAAGATAGGTTCTTTATTTACTAAGCTAAAGGGACTTATTACATTCTAATGCCACAGTGACGAAAAATTTTGTGGCTCAGAATGCCTCTGCGTTGCATATACCACGTGTTAAATATTTCTGAAACATAAATAGTGCTACGACAATCTCCATGTATCAGTCACACATTGCGACAACTGTTGGAATGATCAAGATCCTTGGAACTGATAGGAAAATTTAGAACCCACAAGGAACAACTGCGAATAATGTGTTAGGAAGTATCATTTGCAGTGGCATATGACTTAAAAACGCGGTTTTAGTACGGTTGCGTACGTCGCAATTGCCGCAGAGAGCTCATTCGGAGAGGGAAGGAGGGCTGTAAGGGGAGGACGAGGCCCACATTTCTCCAACGAGTATAGAAATGTTAAGATAGGTACTATATTTACAAAGCTAATGGGACTTATTACATTCTAATGCCACAGTGACAAAACTTTTATGGCTCACAATGACTCTGCGTTGCATATACCACTTGTTAAATATTTCTGAAACATAAATAGTGCTACGACAACCTCCAAGTATCAGTCACACATTGCGACAACTGTTGGAATCATCAAGATCCTTGGAACTGAAAGGAAAATGTAGAAGCCACAAGGAACAACTGCGAATAATGTGTTAGGAAGTATCATTTGCAGTGGCATATGTCTTAAAAACGCGTGTTTAGGACGGTTGCGTAGGTCGCAATTGCCGCAGAGAGCTCATTCGGAGAGGGAAGGAGGGCTGTAAGGGGAGGAGGAGGCCCACATTTCTCCAACTAGTGGAGAAATTTTAAGATAGGTACTATATTTACAAAGCTAAAGGGACTTATTACATTCTAATGCCAGAGTGACGAAAAATGTTGTGGCTCACAATGAATCTGCGTTGCATATACCACTTGTTAAATATTTCTGAAACATAAATAGTGCTACGACAACCTCCATGTATCAGTCACACATTGCGACAACTGTTGGAATCATCAAGATCCTTGGAACTGATAGGAAAATTTACAACCCACAAGGAACAACTGCGAATAATGTGTTAGGAAGTATCATTTGCAGTGGCATATGTCTTAAAAACGCGTGTTTAGGACGGTTGCGTAGGTCGCCATTGCCGCAGAGAGCTCATTCGGAGAGGGATGGAGGGCTATAAGGGGAGGAGGAGGCCCACATTTCTCCAACGAGTATAGAAATGTTAAGATAGGTTCTTTACTTACAAAGCTAATGTTACGTATTACATTCTAATGTCACAGTGACGAAAAATTTTGTGGCTCACAATGCCTCTGCGTTGCATATACCACTTGTTAAATATTTCTGGAACATAAATAGTGCTACGACAACCTCCATGTATCAGTCACACATTGCGACAACTGTTGGAATCATCAAGATCCTTGGAACTGAAAGGAAAATTTAGAACCCACAAGGAACAATTGCGAGTAATATGTTACGGAGTATCCTTTGCAGTGGCATATGTCTTAAAAACGCGTGTTTAGGACGGTTGCGTAGGTCGCAATTGCCGCAGAGAGCTCATTCGGAGAGGGAAGGAGGGCTATAAGGGGAGGAGGAGGCCCACATTTCTCCAACGAGTATAGAAATGTTAAGATAGGTTCTTTATTTACAAAGCTAAAGGGACTTATTACATTCCAATGTCACAGTGACGAAAAATTTTGTGGCTCACAATGCCTCTGCGTTGCATATACCACTTGTTAAATATTTCTGGAACATAAATAGTGCAACGACAACCTCCATGTATCAGTCACACATTGCGACAACTGTTGGAATCATCAAGATCCTTGGAACTGAAAGGAAAATTTAGAACCCACAAGGAACAACTGCGAGTAATATGTTACGGAGTATCCTTTGCAGTGGCATATGTCTTAAAAACGCGTGTTTAGGACGGTTGCGTAGGTCGCAATTGCCGCAGAGAGCTCATTCGGAGAGGGAAGGAGGGCTATAAGGGGAGGAGGAGGCCCACATTTCTCCAACTAGTGGAGAAATTTTTAGATAGGTACTATATTTACAAAGCTAAAGGGACTTATTACATTCTAACGCCACAGTGACGAAAAATTTTGTGGCTCACAATGCCTCTGCGTTGCATATACCACATGTTAAATATTTCTGAAACATAAATAGTGCAACGACAACCTCCATGTATCAGTCACACATTGCGACAACTGTTGGAATCATCAAGATCCTTGGAACTGAAAGGAAAATTTAGAACCCACAAGGAACAACTGCGAGTAATATGTTACGGAGTATCCTTTGCAGTGGCATGTGTCTTAAAAACGCGTGTTTAGGACGGTTGCGTAGGTCGCAATTGCCGCAGAGAGCTCATTCGGAGAGGGAAGGAGGGCTATAAGGGGAGGAGGAGGCCCACATTTCTCCAACGAGTATAGAAATGTTAAGATAGGTTCTTTATTTACAAAGCTAAAGGGACTTATTACATTCCAATGTCACAGTGACGAAAAATTTTGTGGCTCACAATGCCTCTGCGTTGCATATACCACTTGTTAAATATTTCTGGAACATAAATAGTGCAACGACAACCTCCATGTATCAGTCACACATTGCGACAACTGTTGGAATCATCAAGATCCTTGGAACTGAAAGGAAAATTTAGAACCCACAAGGAACAACTGCGAGTAATATGTTACGGAGTATCCTTTGCAGTGGCATATGTCTTAAAAACGCGTGTTTAGGACGGTTGCGTAGGTCGCAATTGCCGCAGAGAGGTCATTCGGAGAGGAAAGGAGGGCTGTAAGGGGAGGAGGAGGCCCACATTTCTCCAACTAGTGGAGAAATTTTTAGATAGGTACTATATTTACAAAGCTAAAGGGACTTATTACATTCTAACGCCACAGTGACGAAAAATTTTGTGGCTCACAATGCCTCTGCGTTGCATATACCACATGTTAAATATTTCTGAAACATAAATAATGCTACGACAACCTCCATGTATCAGTCACACATTGCGACAACTGTTGGAATCATCAAGATCCTTTGAACTGATAGGAAAATTTAGAACCCACAAGGAACAACTGCGAATAATGTGTTAGGAAGTATCAATTGCAGTGGCATATGTCTTAAAAACGCGTGTTTAGTACGGTTGCGTAGGTCGCAATTGCCGCAGAGAGCTCATTCGGAGAGGGAAGGAGGGCTATAAGGGGAGGAGGAGGCCCACATTTCTCCAACGAGTATAGAAATGTTAAGATAGGTTCTTTATTTACAAAGCTAAAGGGACTTATTACATTCCAATGTCACAGTGACGAAAAATTTTGTGGCTCACAATGCCTCTGCGTTGCATATACCACTTGTGAAATATTTCTGAAACATAAATAGTGCTACAACAACCTCCATGTATCAGTGACACATTGCGACAACTGTTGGAATCATCAAGATCCTTGGAACTGAAAGGAAAATTTAGAACTTACAAGGAACAACTGCGAATAATGTGTTACGGAGTATCCTTTGCAGTGGCATATGTCTTAAAAACGCGTGTTTAGGACGGTTGCGTAGGTCGAAATTGCCGCAGAGAGGTCATTCGGAGAGGGAAGGAGGGCTGTAAGGGGAGGAGGAGGCCCACTTTTCTCCAACGAGTATAGAAATGTTAAGATAGGTTCTTTACTTACAAAGCAAAAGGGACTTATTACATTCTAATGTCACAGTGACGAAAAATTTTGTGGCTCACAATGCTTCTGCGTTGCATATACCACTTGTTAAATATTTCTGAAACATAAATAGTGCTACGACAACCTCCATGTATCAGTCACACATTGCGACAACTGTTGGAATCATCAAGATCCTTGGAACTGAAAGGAAAATTTAGAACTTACAAGGAACAACTGCGAATAATGTGTTACGGAGTATCCTTTGCAGTGGCATATGTCTTAAAAACGCGTGTTTAGGACGGTTGCGTAGGTCGCAATTGCCGCAGAGATGTCATTCGGAGAGGGAAGGAGGGCTGTAAGGAGAGGAGGAGGCCCACATTTCTCCAACGAGTATAGAAATGTTAAGATAGGTTCTTTACTTACAAAGCTAAAGTTACGTATTACATTCTAATGTCACAGTGACGAAAAATTTTGTGGCTCACAATGCTTCTGCGTTGCATATACCACTTGTTAAATATTTCTGGAACATAAATAGTGCTACGACAACCTCCATGTATCAGTCACACACTGCGACAACTGTTGGAATCATCAAGATCCTTGGAACTGAAAGGAAAATTTAGAACCCACAAGGAACAACTGCGAATAATGTGTTAGGAAGTATCATTTGCAGTGGCATATGTCTTAAAAACGCGTGTTTAGTACGGTTGCGTAGGTCGGAATTGCCGCAGAGAGCTCATTCGGAGAGGGAAGGAGGGCTATAAGGGGAGGAGGAGGCCCACATTTCTCCAACGAGTATAGAAATGTTAAGATAGGTTCTTTATTTACAAAGCTAAAGGGACTTATTACATTCCAATGTCACAGTGACGAAAAATTTTGTGGCTCACAATGCCTCTGCGTTGCATATACCACTTGTTAAATATTTCTGGAACATAAATAGTGCAACGACAACCTCCATGTATCAGTCACACATTGCGACAACTGTTGGAATCATCAAGATCCTTGGAACTGAAAGGAAAATTTAGAACTTACAAGGAACAACTGCGAATAATGTGTTACGGAGTATCCTTTGCAGTGGCATATGTCTTAAAAACGCGTGTTTAGGACGGTTGCGTAGGTCGCAATTGCCGCAGAGATGTCATTCGGAGAGGGAAGGAGGGCTGTAAGGAGAGGAGGAGGCCCACATTTCTCCAACGAGTATAGAAATGTTAAGATAGGTTCTTTACTTACAAAGCTAAAGTTACGTATTACATTCTAATGTCACAGTGACGAAAAATTTTGTGGCTCACAATGCTTCTGCGTTGCATATACCACTTGTTAAATATTTCTGGAACATAAATAGTGCTACGACAACCTCCATGTATCAGTCACACACTGCGACAACTGTTGGAATCATCAAGATCCTTGGAACTGAAAGGAAAATTTAGAACCCACAAGGAACAACTGCGAATAATGTGTTAGGAAGTATCAATTGCAGTGGCATATGTCTTAAAAACGCGTGTTTAGTACGGTTGCGTAGGTCGCAATTGCCGCAGAGAGCTCATTCGGAGAGGGAAGGAGGGCTATAAGGGGAGGAGGAGGCCCACATTTCTCCAACTAGTGGAGAAATTTTTAGATAGGTACTATATTTACAAAGCTAAAGGGACTTATTACATTCTAACGCCACAGTGACGAAAAATTTTGTGGCTCACAATGCCTCTGCGTTGCATATAGCACATGTTAAATATTTCTGAAACATAAATAATGCTGCGACAACCTCCATGTATCAGTCACACATTGCGACAACTGTTGGAATCATCAAGATCCTTTGAACTGATAGGAAAATTTAGAACCCACAAGGAACAACTGCGAATAATGTGTTAGGAAGTATCAATTGCAGTGGCATATGTCTTAAAAACGCGTGTTTAGTACGGTTGCGTAGGTCGCAATTGCCGCAGAGAGCTCATTCGGAGAGGGAAGGAGGGCTATAAGGGGAGGAGGAGGCCCACTTTTCTCCAACGAGTATAGAAATGTTAAGATAGGTTCTTTATTTACAAAGCTAAAGGGACTTATTACATTCCAATGTCACAGTGACGAAAAATTTTGTGGCTCACAATGCCTCTGCGTTGCATATACCACTTGTGAAATATTTCTGAAACATAAATAGTGCTACAACAACCTCCATGTATCAGTGACACATTGCGACAACTGTTGGAATCATCAAGATCCTTGGAACTGAAAGGAAAATTTAGAACTTACAAGGAACAACTGCGAATAATGTGTTACGGAGTATCCTTTGCAGTGGCATATGTCTTAAAAACGCGTGTTTAGGACGGTTGCGTAGGTCGAAATTGCCGCAGAGAGGTCATTCGGAGAGGGAAGGAGGGCTGTAAGGGGAGGAGGAGGCCCACTTTTCTCCAACGAGTATAGAAATGTTAAGATAGGTTCTTTACTTACAAAGCAAAAGGGACTTATTACATTCTAATGTCACAGTGACGAAAAATTTTGTGGCTCACAATGCTTCTGCGTTGCATATACCACTTGTTAAATATTTCTGAAACATAAATAGTGCTACGACAACCTCCATGTATCAGTCACACATTGCGACAACTGTTGGAATCATCAAGATCCTTGGAACTGAAAGGAAAATTTAGAACTTACAAGGAACAACTGCGAATAATGTGTTACGGAGTATCCTTTGCAGTGGCATATGTCTTAAAAACGCGTGTTTAGGACGGTTGCGTAGGTCGCAATTGCCGCAGAGATGTCATTCGGAGAGGGAAGGAGGGCTGTAAGGAGAGGAGGAGGCCCACATTTCTCCAACGAGTATAGAAATGTTAAGATAGGTTCTTTACTTACAAAGCTAAAGTTACGTATTACATTCTAATGTCACAGTGACGAAAAATTTTGTGGCTCACAATGCTTCTGCGTTGCATATAGCACATGTTAAATATTTCTGAAACATAAATAATGCTGCGACAACCTCCATGTATCAGTCACACATTGCGACAACTGTTGGAATCATCAAGATCCTTTGAACTGATAGGAAAATTTAGAACCCACAAGGAACAACTGCGAATAATGTGTTAGGAAGTATCAATTGCAGTGGCATATGTCTTAAAAACGCGTGTTTAGGACGGTTGCGTAGGTCACAATTGCCGCAGAGAGCTCATTCGGTGAGGGAAGGAGGGCTGTAGGGGGAGGAGGAGGCCCACATTTCTCCAACGAGTATAGAAATGTTAAGATAGATTCTTTATTTACAAAGCTAAAGGGACTTATTACATTCTAATGTCACAGTGACGAAAAATTTAGTGGCTCACAATGCCTCTGCGTTGCATATACCACTTGTTAAATATTTCTGAAACATAAATAGTGCTACGACACCCTCCATGTATCAGTCACACATTGCGACAACTGTTGGAATCATCAAGATCCTTGGAACTGAAAGGAAAATTTAGAACCCACAAGGAAACACTGCGAATAATGTGTTACGGAGTATCCTTTGCAGTGGCATATGTCTTAAAAACGCGTGATTAGGGCGGTTGCGTAGGTCGCAATTTCCGCAGAGAGCTCATTCGGAGAGGGAAGGAGGGCTGTAAGGGGAGGAGGAGGCCCACATTTCTCCAACGAGTAGAGAAATGTTAAGATAGGTTCTTTATTTACAAAGCTAAAGGGACTTATTACATTCTAATGCCACAGTGACGAAAAATTTTGTGGCTCACAATGCCTCTGCGTTGCATATACCACTTGTTAAATATTTCTGGAACATAAATAGTGCTACGACAACCTCCATGTATCAGTCACACATTGCGACAACTGTTGGAATCATCAAGATCCTTGGAACTGAAAGGAAAATTTAGAACCCACAAGGAACAACTGCGAATAATGTGTTAGGAAGTAACATTTGCAGTGGCTTATGTCTTAAAAACGCGTGTTTAGGACGGTTGCGTAAGTCGCAATTGCCGCAGAGAGGTCATTCGGAGAGGGAAGGAGGGCTGTAAGGGGAGGAGGAGGCCCACATTTCTCCAACGAGTATAGAAATGTTAAGATAAGTTCTTTACTTACAAAGCAAAAGGGACTTATTACATTCTAATGTCACAGTGACGAAAAATTTTGTGGCTCACAATGCCTCTGCGTTGCATATACCACTTGTTAAATATTTCTGGAACATAAATAGTGCTACGACAACCTCCATGTATCAGTCACACATTGCGACAACTGTTGGAATCATCAAGATCCTTGGAACTGAAAGGAAAATTTAGAACCCACAAGGAACAACTGCGAATAATGTGTTAGGAAGTAACATTTGCAGTGGCTTATGTCTTAAAAACGCGTGTTTAGGACGGTTGCGTAAGTCGCAATTGCCGCAGAGAGGTCATTCGGAGAGGGAAGGAGGGCTGTAAGGGGAGGAGGAGGCCCACATTTCTCCAACGAGTATAGAAATGTTAAGATAAGTTCTTTACTTACAAAGCAAAAGGGACTTATTACATTCTAATGTCACAGTGACGAAAAATTTTGTGGCTCACAATGCCTCTGCGTTGCATATACCACTTGTTAAATATTTCTGGAACATAAATAGTGCTACGACAACCTCCATGTATCAGTCACACATTGCGACAACTGTTGGAATCATCAAGATCCTTGGAACTGAAAGGAAAATTTAGAACCCACAAGGAACAACTGCGAATAATGTGTTAGGAAGTAACATTTGCAGTGGCTTATGTCTTAAAAACGCGTGTTTAGGACGGTTGCGTAAGTCGCAATTGCCGCAGAGAGGTCATTCGGAGAGGGAAGGAGGGCTGTAAGGGGAGGAGGAGGCCCACATTTCTCCAACGAGAATAGAAATGTTAAGATAGGTTCTTTATTTACAAAGCTAAAGGGACTTATTACATTCTAATACCACAGTGACGAAAAATTTTGTGGCTCACAATGCCTCTGCGTTGCATATACCACTTGTTAAATATTTCAGAAATATAAATAGTGCTACGACAACCTCCATGTATCAGTCACACATTGCGACAACTGTTGGAATCATCAAGATCCTTGGAACTGAAAGGAAAATTTAGAACCCACAAGGAACAACTGCGATTAATGTGTTAGTAAGTATCATTTGCAGTGGCATATGTCTTAAAAACACGTGTTTAGAACGGTTGCGTAGGTCGCAATTGCCGCAGAGAGCTCATTCGGAGAGGGAAGGAGGGCTGTAAGGGGAGGAGGAGGCCCACATTTCTCCAACGAGTGTAGATATAATAAGGTAGGTACTATATTTACAAAGCTAAAGGGACTTATTACATTCTAATGCCACAGTGACGAAAACTTTTGTGGCTCACAATCCCTCTACGTTGCATATACCAATTGTTAAATATTTCTGAAACATAAATAGTGCTACGACAATCTCCATGTATCAGTCACACATTGCGACAACTGTTGGAATCATCAAGATCCTTGGAACTGATAGGAAAATTTAGAATCCACAAGGAACAACTGCGAATAATGTGTTAGGAAGTATCATTTGCAGTGGCATATGTCTTAAAAACGTGTGTTTAGGACGGTTGCGTAGGTCGCAATTGCCGCAGAGAGCTCATTCGGAGAGGTAAGGAGGGCTGTAAGGGGAGGAGGAGGCCCACATTTCTCCAACGAGTATAGAAATGTTAAGATAGGTACTATATTTACAAAGCTAAAGGGACTTATTACATTCTAATGCCACAGTGACGAGAAATTTTGTGGCTCACAATACCTCTGCGTTGCATATACCACTACTTAAATATTTCTGAAACATAAATAGTGCTACGACAACCTCCATGTATCAGTCACACATTGCGACAACTGTTGGAATCATCAACATCCTAGGAACTGAAAGGAAAATTTACAGCCCACAAGGAACATCTGCGTATAATGTGTTAGGAAGTATCATTTGCAGTGGCATATGTCTTAAAAACGCGTGTTTAGGACGGTTGCTTACGTCGCAATTGCCGCAGAGAGCTCATTCGGAGAGGGAAGGAGGGCTGTAAGGGGAGGAGGAGGCCCACATTTATCCAACGAGTATAGAAATGTTAAGATAGGTTCTTTATTTACAAAGCTAAAGGGACTTATTACATTCTAATGCCACAGTGACAGAAAATTTCGTGGCTCACCATGTCTCTGCGTTGCATATACCACTTGATAAATATTTCTGAAACATAAATAGTGCTACGACAACCTCCATGTATCACTCACACATTGCGACAACTGTTGGAATCATCAAGATCCTTGGAACTGATAGGAAAATATAGAACCCGCAAGGAACAACTGCGAATAATGTGTTAGGAAGTATCATTTGCAGTGGCATATGTCTTAAAAACACTTGTTTAGGACGGTTGCGTAGGTCGCAATTGCCGCAGAGAGCTCATTCGGAGAGGGAAGGAGGGCTGTAATAGGAGGAGGAGGCCCACATTTTTCCAACGAGTATAGAAATGTTAAGATAGGTACTATATTTACAGAGCTAAAGGGACTTATTACATTCCAATGCCACAGTGACGAAAAATTTCGTGGCTCACAATGCCTCTGCGTTGCATATACCACTTGTTAAATATTTCTGAAACATAAATAGTGCTACGACAACGTCCATGTATCAGTCACATATTGCGACAACTGTTGGATTCTTCAAGATCCTTGGAACTGAAAGGAAAATTTAGTACCCACAAGGAACAACTGCGAGTAATGTGTTAGGAAGTATCATTTGCAGTGGCACATGTCTTAAAAACGCGTGTTTAGGACGATTGCGTAGGTCGCAATTGCCGCAGAGAGCTCATTCGGAGAGGGAAGGAGAGCTGTAAGGGGAGGAGGAGGCCCACATTTCTCCAACGAGTATAGAGATGTTAAGATAGGTACCACATTTACAAAGCTAAAGGGACTTATTACATTCTAATGCCACAGTGACGAAAAATTTTGTGGCTCACAATGCCTCTGCGTTGCATATACCACTTGTTAAATATTTCTGAAACATAAATAGTGCTACGACAACGTCCATGTATCAGTCACATATTGCGACAACTGTTGGATTCTTCAAGATCCTTGGAACTGAAAGGAAAATTTAGTACCCACAAGGAACAACTGCGAATAATGTGTTAGGAAGTATCATTTGCAGTGGCACATGTCTTAAAAACGCGTGTTTAGGACGATTGCGTAGGTCGCAATTGCCGCAGAGAGCTCATTCGGAGAGGGAAGGAGAGCTGTAAGGGGAGGAGGAGGCCCACATTTCTCCAACGAGTATAGAGATGTAAAGATAGGTACTACATTTACAAAGCTAAAGGGACTTATTACATTCTAATGCCACAGTGACGAAAAATTTTGTGGCTCACAATGCCTCTGCGTTGCATATACCACTTGTTAAATATTTCTGAAACATAAATAGTGCTACGACAACATCCATGTATCAGTCACACATTGCGACAACTGTTGGAATCATCAAGATCCTTGGAACTGGAAAGAAAATTTAGAACCCACAAGGAACAACTGCGAATAATGTGTTAGGAAGTATAATTTGCAGTGGCATATGTCTTAAAAACGCGTGTCTACGACGGTTGCGTAGGTCGCAATTGAAGCAGAGAGCTCATTCGGAGAGGGAAGGAGGGCTGTAAGGGGAGGAGGAGGCCCACATTTCTCCAACGAGTATAGAAATGTTAAGATTGATTCTTAATTTACAAAGCCAAAGGGACTTATTACATTCTAATGCCACAGTGACGAAAAATTTTGTGGCTCACAATGCCTCTGCGTTGCATATACCACTTGTTAAAAATTTCTGAAACATAAATAGTGCTACGACAACCTCCCTGTATCAGTCACACATTGCGACAACTGTTGGAATCATCAAGATCCTTGGAACTGATAGGAAAATTTAGAACCCACAAGGATAACTGCGAATAATGTGTTAGGAAGTATCATTTGCAGTGGCATATGTCTTAAAATCGCGTGTTTAGGACGGTTGCGTAGGTCGCAATTGCCGCAGAAGGCTCATTCGGAGAGGGAAGGAGGGCTGTAAGGGGAGGAGGAGGCCCACATTTCTCCAACGAGTATAGAAATGTTGAGATAGGTTCTTTATTTACAAAGCTAAAGGGACTTATTACATTCTAATGCACACAGTGACGAAAAATTTTGTGGCTCACAATGCCTCTGCGTTGCATATACCACTTGTTAAATATTTCTGAAACATAAATAGTGCTACGACAACCTCCATGTATCAGTCACACATTGCGACAACTGTTGGAATCATCAAGATCCCTGGAACTGAAAGGAAAATTTAGAACCCACAAGGAACAACTGCGAATAATGTGTTAGGAAGTATCATTTGCAGTGGCGTACGTCTTAAAAACGCGTGTTTAGGACGGTTGCGTAGGTCGCAATTGCCGCAGAGAGCTCATTCGGAGAGGGAAGGAGGGCTGTAAGGGGAGGAGGAGGCCCACATTTCTCCAACGAGTAGAGAAATGTTAAGATAGGCACTATATTTTTAAAGCTAAAGGGACTTATTACATTCAAATGCCACAGTGACGAAAAATTTTGTGGCTCACAATGCCTCTGCGTTGCATATACCACTTGTTAAATATTTCTGAAACATAAATAGTGCTACGACAACCTCCATGTATCAGTCACACATTGCGACAACTGTTGGAATCATCACGATCCTTGGAAATGAAAGGAAAATTTAGAACCCACAAGGAACAACTGCGAATAATGTGTTAGGAAGTATCATTTGCAGTGTCATATGTCTTAAAAACGCGTGTTTAGGACGGTTGCGTAGGTCGCAATTGCCGCAGAGAGCTCATTCGGAGAGGGAAGGAGGGCTGTAAGGGGAGGAGGAGGCCCACATTTCTCCAACGAGTAGAGAAATGTTAAGATAGGCACTATATTTTTAAAGCTAAATTGACTTATTACATACTAATGCCACAGTGACGAAAAATTTTGTGGCACACAATGCCTGTGCGTTGCATATACTACTTGCTAAATATTTCTGAAACATAAATAGTGCTACGACAGCCTCCATGTATTAGTCACACATTGCGACAACCGTTAGAATCATCAAGATCCTTGGAACTGATAGGAAAATTTAGAACCCACAAGGAACAACTGCGAATAATGTGTTAGGAAGTATCATTTGAAGTGGCATATGTCTTAAAAACGCGTGTTTAGGACGGTTGCGTAGGTCGCAATTGCCGCAGAGAGCCCATTCGGAGAGGGAAGGAGGGCTGTAAGGGGAGAAGGAGGCCCACATTTCTCCAACGAGCATAGAAATGTTAAGATAGATTCTTAATTTACAAAGCTGAAGGGACTAATTACATTCTAATGCAACAGTGAAGAAAAATGTTGTGGCTCACAATGCCTCTGCGTTGCGTATACCACTTGTTAAATATTTCTGAAACATAAATAGTGCTACGACAACCTCCATGTATCGGTCACACATTGCGACAACTGTTGGAATCATCACGATCCCTGGAACTGAAAGGAAAATTTAGAACCCACAAGGAACAACTGCGAATAATGTGTTAGGAAGTATCATTTGCAGTGGGATATGTCTTAAAAACGCGTGTTTAGGACGGTTGCGTAAGTCGCAATTGCCGCAGAGAGCTCATTCGGAGAGGGAAGGAGGGCTGTAAGGGGAGGAGGGGGCCCACATTTCTCCAACGAGTATAGAAATGTTAAGATAGGTATTATATTTACAAAGCTAAAGGGACTTATTACATTCTAATGCCACAGTGACGAAAAATTTTGTGGCTCACAATGCCTCTGCGTTGCATATACCACTTGTTAAATATTTCAGAAACATAAATAGTTCTACGACAACCTCCATGTATCAGCCACACATTGCGACAACTGTTGAATCATCAAGATCCTTTGAACTGAAAGGAAAATTTAGAACTCACAAGGAACAACTGCGGATAATGTGTTAGGAAGAATCATTTGCAGTGGCATATGTCTTAAAAACACGTGTTTACTACGGTTGCGTAGGTCGCAATTGCCGCAGAGAGCTCATTCGGAGAGGAATGGAGGGCTGTAAGGGGAGGAGGAGGCCCACATTTCTCCAACGAGTATAGAAATATTAAGATAGGTACTATATTTACAAAGCTAAAGGGACTTATTACATTCTAATGCCACAGTGACGAAAACTTTTGTGCCTCACAATGCCTCTGCGTTGCATATACCACTTGCTAAATATTTCTGAAACATAAATAGTGCTACGACAACCTCCATGTATCAGTCACACATTGCGACAACTGTTGGAATGATCAAGATCCTTGGAACTGAAAGGAAAATTTAGAACCCACAAGGAACAACTGCGAATAATGTGTTAGGAAGTATCATTTGCAGTGGCATACGTCTTAAAAACGCGTGTTTAGGACGGTTGCGTAGGTCGCAATTGCCGCAGAGAGCTCATTCGGAGAGGGAAGGAGGGCTGTAAGGGGAGGAGGAGGCCCACATTTCTCCAACGAGTAGAGAAATGTTAAGATAGGCACTATATTTTTAAAGCTAAAGGGACTTATTACATTCTAATGCCACAGTGACGAAAAATTTTGTGGCTCACAATGCCTCTGCGTTGCATATACCACTTGTTAAATATTTCAGAAACATAAATAGTTCTACGACAACCTCCATGTATCAGCCACACATTGCGACAACTATTGAATCATCAAGATCCTTTGAACTGAAAGGAAAATTTAGAACTCACAAGGAACAACTGCGGATAATGTGTTAGGAAGTATCATTTGCAGTGGCATATGTCTTAAAAACGCGTGTTTAGGACGGTTGCGTAGGTCGCAATTGCCGCAGAGAGCTCATTCGGAGAGGGAAGGAGGGCTGTAAGGGGAGGAGGAGGACCACATTTCTCCAACGAGTAGAGAAATGTTAAGATAGGCACTATATTTTTAAAGCTAAAGGGACTTATTACATTCTAATGCCACAGTGACGAAAAATTTTATGGCTCACAATGCCTGTGCGTTGCATATACCACTTGCTAAATATTTCTGAAACATAAATAGTGCTACGACAACCTCATTGTATCAGTCACACATTGCGACAACTGTTGGAATCATCACGATCCTTGGAACAGAAATGAAAATTTAGAGCCCACAAGGAACAACTGCGAATAATGTGTTAGGAAGTATCATTTGCAGTGGCATATGTCTTAAAAACGCGTGTTTAGGACGGTTGGGTAGGTCGCAATTGCCGCAGAGAACTCATTCGGAGAGGGAAGGAGGGCTGTAAGGGGAGGAGGAGGCCCACATTTCTCCAACGAGTAGAGAAATGTCAAGATAGGCACTATATTTTTAAAGCTAAAGGGACTTATTACATTCTAATGCCACAGTGACGAAAAATTTTGCGGCTCACAATGCCTCTACGTTGCATATACCACTTGCTAAGTATTTCTGAAACATAAATAGTGCTATGACATCCTTCATGTATCAGTCACACATTGTGACAACTGTTGGAATCATCAAGATGCTTGGAACTGATAGGAAAATTTAGAACCCACAAGGAACAACTGCGAATAATGTGTCAGGAAGTATCATTTGCAGTGGCATATGTCTTAAAAACGCGTGTTTAGGACGGTTGCGTAGGTCGCAATTGCCGCAGAGAGCTCATTCGGAGAGGGAAGGAGGGCTGTAAGGGGAGGAGGAGGCCCACATTTCTCCAACGAGTTGAGAAATGTTAAGATAGGTACTATATTTACAAAGCTAAAGGGACTTATTACATTCTAATGCCACAGTGACGAAATATTTTGTGGCTCACAATGCCTCTGCGCTGCATATACCACTTGTTAAATATTTCTGAAACATAAATAGTGCTACGACAACCTCCATGTATCAGTCACTCATTGCGACAACTGTTGGAATCATCAAGATCCTTGGAACTGAAAGGAAAACTTAGAACCCACAAGGAACAACTGCGAATAATGTGTTAGGAAGTATGATTTGCAGTGGCATATGTCTTAAAAACGCGTGTTTAGGACGGTTGCGTAGGTCGCAATTGCCGCAGAGAGCCCATTCAGAGAGGGAAGGAGGGCTGTAAGGGGAGAAGGAGGCCCACATTTCTCCAACGAGTATAGAAATGTTAAGATAGATTCTTAATTTACAAAGCTAAAGGGACTTATTACATTCTAATGCAACAGGGACGAAAAACTTTGTGGCTCACAATGCCTCTGCGTTGCGTATACCACTTGTTAAATATTTCTGTAACATAAATAGTGCTACGACAACCTCCATGTATCAGTCACACATTGCGACAACTGTTGGAATCATCACGTTCCTTGGAACTGAAAGGAAAATTTAGAACCCACGAGGAACAAATGCGAATAATGTGTTAGGAAGTATCATTTGCAGTGGCATATGTCTTAAAAACGCGTGTTTAGGACGGTTGCGTAGGTCGCAATTGCCGCAGAGGGCTCATTCAGAGAGGGAAGGAGGGCTGTAAGGGGAGGAGGAGGCCCACATTTCTCCAACGAGTATAGAAATGTTAAGATAGGTACTATATTTAGAAAGCTAAAGGGACTTATTACATTCTAATGCCACAGTGACGAAAAATTTTGTGGCTCACAACGCCTCTGCGTTGCATATACCACTTGTTAAATATTTCTGAAACATAAATAGTGCTACGACAACCTCCATGTATCAGTCACACATTGCGACAACTGTTGGAATCATCACGATCCTTGGAACTGAAAGGAAAATTTAGAACCCACAAGGAACAACTGCGAATAATGTGTTAGGAAGTATCATTTGCAGTGGCATATGTCTTAAAAACGCGTGTTTAGGACGGTTGCGTAGGTCGCAATTGCCGCAGAGAGCGCATTCGGAGAGGGAAGGAGGGCTGTAAGGGGAGGAGGAGGCCCACATTTCTCCAACGAGTAGAGAAATGTTAAGATAGGCACTATATTTCTAAAGCTAAAGGGACTTATTACATTCTAATGCCACAGTGACGAAAAATGTTGTGGCTCACAATGCCTCTGCGTTGCATATACCAGTTGTTAAATACACTCCTGGAAACGGAAAAAAGAACACATTGACACCGGTGTGTCAGAACCACCATACTTGCTCCGGACACTGCGAGAGGGCTGTACAAGCAATGATCACACGCACGGCACAGCGGACACACCAGGAACCGCGGTGTTGGCCGTCGAATGGCGCTAGCTGCGCAGCATTTGTGCACCGCCGCCGTAAGTGTCAGCCAGTTTGCCGTGGCATACAGAGCTCCATCGCAGTCTTTAACACTGGTAGCATGCCGCGACAGCGTGGACGTGAACCGTATGTGCAGTTGACGGACTTTGAGCGAGGGCGTATAGTGGGCATGCGGGAGGCCGGGTGGACGTACCGCCGAATTGCTCAACACGTGGGGCGTGAGGTCTCCACAGTACATCGATGTTGTCGCCAGTGGTCGGCGGAAGGTGCACGTGCCCGTCGACCTGGGACCGGACCGCAGCGACGCACGTATGCACGCCAAGACCGTAGGATCCTACGCAGTGCCGTAGGGGACCGCACCGCCACTTCCCAGCAAATTAGGGACACTGTTGCTCCTGGGGTATCGGCGAGGACCATTCGTAACCGTCTCCATGAAGCTGGGCTACGGTCCCGCACACCGTTAGGCCGTCTTCCGCTCACGCCCCAACATCGTGCAGCCCGCCTCCAGTGGAGTCGCGACAGGCGTGAATGGAGGGACGAATGGAGACGTGTCGTCTTCAGCGATGAGAGTCGCTTCTGCCTTGGTGCCAATGATGGTCGTATGCGTGTTTGGCGCCGTGCAGGTGAGCGCCACAATCAGGACTGCATACGACCGAGGCACACAGGGCCAACACCCGGCATCATGGTGTGGGGAGCGATCTCCTACACTGGCCGTACACCACTGGTGATCGTCGAGGGGACACTGAATAGTGCACGGTACATCCAAACCGTCATCGAACCCATCGTTCTACCATTCCTAGACCGGCAAGGGAACTTGCTGTTCCAACAGGACAATGCACGTCCGCATGTATCCCGTGCCACCCAACGTGCTCTAGAAGGTGTAAGTCAACTACCCTGGCCAGCAAGATCTCCGGATCTGTCCCTCATTGAGCATGTTTGGGACTAGATGAAGCGTCGTCTCACGCGGTCTGCACGTCCAGCACGAACGGTGGTCCAACTGAGGCGCCAGGTGGAAATGGCATGGCAAGCCGTTCCACAGGACTACATCCAGCATCTCTACGATCGTCTCCATGGGAGAATAGCAGCCTGCATTGCTGCGAAAGGTGGATATACACTGTACTAGTGCCGACATTGTGCATGCTCTGTTGCCTGTGTCTATGTGCCTGTGGTTCTGTCAGTGTGATCATGTGATGTATCTGACCCCAGGAATGTGTCAATAAAGTTTCCCCTTCCTGGGACAATGAATTCACGGTGTTCTTATTTCAATTTCCAGGAGTGTATTTCTGAAACATAAATAGTGCTACGACAACCTCCACGTATCAGTCACACATTGCGACAACTGTTGGAATCATCACGATCCTTGGAACTGAAAGGAAAATTTAGAACCCACAAGGAACAACTGCGAATAATGTGTTAGGAAGTATCATTTGCAGTGGCATATGTCTTAAAAACGCGTGTTTAGGACGGTTGCGTAGGTCGCAATTGCCGCAGAGAGCGCATTCGGAGAGGGAAGGAGGGCTGTAAGGGGAGGAGGAGGCCCACATTTCTCCAACGAGTAGAGAAATGTTAAGATAGGCACTATATTTCTAAAGCTAAAGGGACTTATTACATTCTAATGCCACAGTGACGAAAAATTTTGTGGCTCACAATGCCTCTGCGTTGCATATACCACTTGTTAAATATTTCTGAAACATAAATAGTGCTACGACAACCTCCATGTATCAGTCACACATTGCGACAACTGTTGGAATCATCACGATCCTTGGAACTGAAAGGAAAATTTAGAACCCACAAGGAACAACTGCGAATAATGTGTTAGGAAGTATCATTTGCAGTGGCATATGTCTTAAAAACGCGTGTTTAGGACGGTTGCGTAGGTCGCAATTGCCGCAGAGAGCTCATTCGGAGAGGGAAGGAGGGCTGTAAGGGGAGGAGGAGGCCCACATTTCTCCAACGAGTAGAGAAATGTTAAGATAGGCACTATATTTTTAAAGCGAAAGGGACTTATTACATTCTAATGCCACAGTGACGAAATATTTTGTGGCTCACAATGCCTCTGCGTTGCATATACCACTTGTTAAATATTTCAGAAACATAAATAGTGCTACGACAACCTCCATGTATCAGCCACACATTGCGACAACTATTGAATCATCAAGATCCTTTGAACTGAAAGGAAAATTGAGAACACACAAGGAACAACTGCGGATAATGTGTTAGGAAGTATCACACGCAGTGGCATATGTCCTAAAACGCGTGTTTAGGACGGTTGCGTAGGTCGCAATTGCCGCAGAGAGCTCATTCGGAGAGTGAAGGAGGGCTGTAAGGGGAGGAGGAGGCCCACATTTCTCCAACGAGTATAGAAATGTTAAGACAGATTCTTAATTTACAAAGCTAAAGGGACTTATTACATTCTAATGCCACAGTGACGAAAAATTTTGTGGCTCACAATGCCTCTGCGTTGCATATACCACTTGTTAAATATTTCTGAAACATAAATAGTGCTACGACAACCTCCATGTATCAGTCACACATTGCGACAACTGTAGGAATCATCACGATCCTTGGAACTGAAAGGAAAATTTAGAACTCACAAGGAACAAATGCGAATAATGTGTTAGGAAGTATCATTTGCAGTGGCATATGTCTTAAAAACGCGTGTTTAGGACGGTTGCGTCGGTCGCAATTGCCGCAGAGAGCCCATTCGGAGAGGGAAGGAGGGCTGTAAGGGGAGAAGGAGGCCCACATTTCTCCAACGAGTATAGAAATGTTAAGACAGATTCTTAATTTACAAAGCTAAAGGGACTTATTACATTCTAATGCCACAGTGACGAAAAATTTTGTGGCTCACAATGCCTCTGCGTTGCATGTACCACTTGTTAAATATTTCTGAAACATAAATAGTGCTACGACAACCTCCATGTATCAGTCACACATTGCGACAACTGTTGGAATCATCACGATCCTTGGAACTGAAAGGAAAATTTAGAACCCACAAGGAACAACTGCGATTAATGTGTTAGGAAGTATCATTTGCAGTGGCATATGTCTTAAAAACGCGTGTTTAGGACGGTTGCGTGGGTCGCAATTGCCGCAGAGAGCTCATTCGGAGAGGGATGGAGGGCTGTAAGGGGAGGAGGAGGCCCACATTTCTCCAACGAGTAGTGAAATGTTAAGATAGGTACTATATTTACATAGCTAAAGGGACTTATTACATTCTAATGCCACAGTGACGAAAAATTTTGTGGCTCACAATGCCCGTGATGCATATACCACTTGTTAAATATTTCTGAAACATAAATAGTGCTACGACAACCTCCATGTATCAGTCACACATTGCGACAACTGTAGGAATCATCACGATCCTTGGAACTGAAAGGAAAATTTAGAACTCACAAGGAACAAATGCGAATAATGTGTTAGGAAGTATCATTTGCAGTGGCATATGTCTTAAAAACGCGTGTTTAGGACGGTTGCGTGGGTCGCAATTGCCGCAGAGAGCTCATTCGGAGAGGGATGGAGGGCTGTAAGGGGAGGAGGAGGCCCACATTTCTCCAACGAGTAGTGAAATGTTAAGATAGGTACTATATTTACATAGCTAAAGGGACTTATTACATTCTAATGCCACAGTGACGAAAAATTTTGTGGCTCACAATGCCCGTGATGCATATACCACTTGTTAAATATTTCTGAAACATAAATAGTGCTACGACAACCTCCATGTATCAGTCACACATTGCGACGACTGTTGGAATCATCAAGATCCTTGGAGCTGAAAGGAAAATTTAGAACCCACAAGGAACAACTGCGGATAATGTGTTAGGAAGTATCATTTGCAGTGGCATATGTCTTAAAAACGCGTGTTTAGGACGGTTGCGTAGGTCGCAATTGCCGCAGAGAGCTCATTAGGAGAGGGAAGGAGGGCTGTAAGGGGAGGAGGAGGCCCACATTTCTCCAACGAGTAGAGAAATGTTAAGATAGGTACTATATTTACAAAGCTAAAGGGACTTATTACATTCTAATGCCACAGTGACGAAAAATTTTGTGGCTCACAATGCCTCTGCGTTGCATATACCACTTGTTAAATATTTCAGAAACATAAATAGTGCTACGACAACCTCCATGTATCAGCCACACATTGCGACAACTGTTGGAATCATCAAGATCCTTGGAACTGAAAGGAAAATTTAGAACCCACAAGGAACAACTGCGAATAATGTGTTAGGAAGTATCATTTGCAATGGCATATGTCTTAAAAACGCGTGTTTAGGACGGTTGCGTAGGTCGCAATTGCCGCAGAGAGCTCATTAGGAGAGGGAAGGAGGGCTGTAAGGGGAGGAGGAGGCCCACATTTCTCCAACGAGTAGAGAAATGTTAAGATAGGTACTATATTTACAAAGCTAAAGGGACTTATTACATTCTAATGCCACAGTGACGAAAAATTTTGTGGCTCACAATGCCCGTGATGCATATACCACTTGTTAAATATTTCTGAAACATAAATAGTGCTACGACAACCTCCATGTATCAGTCACACATTGCGACGACTGTTGGAATCATCAAGATCCTTGGAGCTGAAAGGAAAATTTAGAACCCACAAGGAACAACTGCGGATAATGTGTTAGGAAGTATCATTTGCAGTGGCATATGTCTTAAAAACGCGTGTTTAGGACGGTTGCGTAGGTCGCAATTGCCGCAGAGAGCTCATTCGGAGAGGGATGGAGGGCTGTAAGGGGAGGAGGAGGCCCACATTTCTCCAACGAGTATAGAAATGTAAAGATAGATTCTTAATTTACAAAGGTAAAGAGACTTTTTACGTTCTAATGCCACAGTGACGAAAAATTTTGTGGCTCACAATGCCTCTGCGTTGCATATAACACTTGTGAAATATTTCTGGAACGTAAATAGTGCTACGACAACCTCCATGTATCAGTCACACATTGCGACAACTGTTGGAATCATCAAGATCCTTGGAACTGAAAGGAAAATTTAGAACCCACAAGGAACAACTGCGAATAATGTGTTAGGAAATATCATTTGCAGTGGCATATGTCTTAAAAACGCGTGTTTAGGACGGTTGCGTAGGTCGCAATTGCCGCAGAGAGCTCATTCGGAGAGGGAAGGAGGGCTGTAAGGGGAGGAGGAGGCCCACATTTCTCCATCGAGAATAGAAATGTTAAGATAGGTACTATAATTACAAAGCTAAAGGGACTTATTACATTCTAATGCCACAGTGACGAAAAATTTTGTGCCTCACAATGCCTCTTCGTTGCATATACCACTTGTTAAATATTTCTGAAACATAAATAGTGCTACGACAACCTCCATGTATCAGTCACACATTGCGACAACTGTTGGAATCATCAAGATCCTTGGAACTGAAAGGAAAATTTAGAACCCACAAGGAACAACTGCGAATAATGTGTTAGGAAGTATCATTTGCAGTGGCATATGTCTTAAAAATGCGTGTTTAGGACGGTTGCGTAGGTCGCAATTGCCGCAGAGAGCTCATTAGGAGAGGGAAGGAGGGCTGTAAGGGGAGGAAGAGGCCCACATTGCTCCAACGAGTAGAGAAATGTTAAGATAGGTACTATATTTACATAGCTATAGGGACTTATTACATTCTAATGCCACAGTGACGAAACATTTTGTGGCTCACAATGCCTCTGCGTTGCATATACCACTTGTTAAATATTTCTGAAACGTAAATAGTGCTACGACAACCTCCATGTATCAGTCACACATTGCGACAACTGTTGGAATCATCAAGATCCTTGGAACTGAAAGGAAAATTTAGAACCCACAAGGAACAACTGCGGATAATGTGTTAGGAAGTATCATTTGCAGTGGCATATGTCTCAAAAACGCGTGTTTAGGACGGTTGCGTAGGTCGCAAATGCCGCAGAGAGCTCATTCGGAGAGGGAAGGAGGGCTGTAAGGGGAGGAGGAGGCCCACATTTCTCCAACGCGAATAGAAATGTTAAGATAGGTACTATAATTACAAAGCTAAAGGGACTTATTACGTTCTTTTGCCACAGTGACGAAAAATTTTGGTCCTCACAATACCTCTGCGTTGCATATACCACTTGTTAAATATTTGTGAAACATAAATAGTGCTACGACAACCTCCATGTATCAGTCACACATTGCGACAACTGTTGGAATCATAAAGATCCTTGGAACTGAAAGGAAAATTTAGAACCCACAAGGAACAACTGCGGATAGTGTGTTAGGAAGTATCATTTGCAGTGGCATATGTCTTAAAACGCGTGTTTAGGACGGTTGCGTAGGTCGCAATTGCCGCAGAGAGCTCATTCGGAGAGGGATGGAGGGCTGTAAGGGGAGGAGGAGGCCCACATTTCTCCAACGAGTAGAGAAATGTTAAGATAGGTACTATATTTACAAAGCTAAAGGGACTTATTACATTCTAATGCCACAGTGACGAAAAATTTTGTGGCTCACAATGCCTCTGCGTTGCATATAACACTTGTTAAATATTTCTGAAACATAAATAGTGCTACGACAACCTCCATGTATCAGTCACGCATTGCGACAACTGTTGGAATCATCAAGATCCTTGGAACTGATAGGAAAATTTAGATCCCACAAAGAACAACTGCGAATAATGTGTAAGGAAGTATCATTTGCAGTGGCATATGTCTTAAAAACGCGTGTTTAGGACGGTTGCGTAGGTCGCAATTGCCGCAGACAGCTCATTCGGAGAGGGAAAGAGGGCTGTAAGAGGAGGAGGAGGCCTACATTTCTCCAACGAGTATAGAAATGTCAAGATAGATTCTTAATTTACAAAGCTAAAGGAACTTATCACATGCTAATGCCACAGTGACGAAAAATTTTGTGGCTCACAATGCCTCTGCGTTGCATATACCACTTGTTAAATATTTCTGAAACATAAATAGTGCTACGAAAACCTCCATGTATCAGTCACACATTGCGACAACTGTTGGAATCATCAGGATCCTTGGAACTGAAAGGAACATTTAGAACCCACAAGGAACAACTGCGAATAATGTGTGAGGAAGTATCATTTGCAGTGGCATATGTCTTAAAAACGCGTGTTTAGGACGGTTGCGTGGGTCTCAATTGCCGCAGGGAGCTCATTCGGAGAGGGAAGGAGGGCTGTAAGGGGAGGAGGAGGCCCACATTTCTCCAACGAGTATAGAGATGTTAAGATAGGTACTATATTTACAAAGCTATAGGGACTTATTACATTCTAATGCCACAGTGACGAAATATTTTGTGGCTCACAATGCGTCTGCGTTGCATATACCACTTGTTAAATATTTCTGAAACATAAATAGTGCTACGACAGCCTCCATGTGTCAGTCACACATTGCGACAACTGTTGGAAACATCAATATCCTTGGAACTGAAAGGAAAATTTAGAACGCACAAGGAACAACTGCGAATAATGTGTTAGGAAGTATCATTTGCAGTGGCATATGTCTTAAAAATGCGTGTTTAGGACGGTTGCGTAGGTCGCAATTGCCGCAGAGAGCTCATTAGGAGAGGGAAGGAGGGCTGTAAGGGGAGGAAGAGGCCCACATTGCTCCAACGAGTAGAGAAATGTTAAGATAGGTACTATATTTACATAGCTATAGGGACTTATTACATTCTAATGCCACAGTGACGAAACATTTTGTGGCTCACAATGCCTCTGCGTTGCATATACCACTTGTTAAATATTTCTGAAACGTAAATAGTGCTACGACAACCTCCATGTATCAGTCACACATTGCGACAACTGTTGGAATCATCAAGATCCTTGGAACTGAAAGGAAAATTTAGAACCCACAAGGAACAACTGCGGATAATGTGTTAGGAAGTATCATTTGCAGTGGCATATGTCTCAAAAACGCGTGTTTAGGACGGTTGCGTAGGTCGCAAATGCCGCAGAGAGCTCATTCGGAGAGGGAAGGAGGGCTGTAAGGGGAGGAGGAGGCCCACATTTCTCCAACGCGAATAGAAATGTTAAGATAGGTACTATAATTACAAAGCTAAAGGGACTTATTACGTTCTTTTGCCACAGTGACGAAAAATTTTGGTCCTCACAATACCTCTGCGTTGCATATACCACTTGTTAAATATTTGTGAAACATAAATAGTGCTACGACAACCTCCATGTATCAGTCACACATTGCGACAACTGTTGGAATCATAAAGATCCTTGGAACTGAAAGGAAAATTTAGAACCCACAAGGAACAACTGCGGATAGTGTGTTAGGAAGTATCATTTGCAGTGGCATATGTCTTAAAACGCGTGTTTAGGACGGTTGCGTAGGTCGCAATTGCCGCAGAGAGCTCATCCGGAGAGGGATGGAGGGCTGTAAGGGGAGGAGGAGGCCCACATTTCTCCAACGAGTAGAGAAATGTTAAGATAGGTACTATATTTACAAAGCTAAAGGGACTTATTACATTCTAATGCCACAGTGACGAAAAATTTTGTGGCTCACAATGCCTCTGCGTTGCATATAACACTTGTTAAATATTTCTGAAACATAAATAGTGCTACGACAACCTCCATGTATCAGTCACGCATTGCGACAACTGTTGGAATCATCAAGATCCTTGGAACTGATAGGAAAATTTAGATCCCACAAAGAACAACTGCGAATAATGTGTAAGGAAGTATCATTTGCAGTGGCATATGTCTTAAAAACGCGTGTTTAGGACGGTTGCGTAGGTCGCAATTGCCGCAGACAGCTCATTCGGAGAGGGAAAGAGGGCTGTAAGAGGAGGAGGAGGCCTACATTTCTCCAACGAGTATAGAAATGTCAAGATAGATTCTTAATTTACAAAGCTAAAGGAACTTATCACATGCTAATGCCACAGTGACGAAAAATTTTGTGGTTCACAATGCCTCTGCGTTGCATATACCACTTGTTAAATATTTCTGAAACATAAATAGTGCTACGAAAACCTCCATGTATCAGTCACACATTGCGACAACTGTTGGAATCATCAGGATCCTTGGAACTGAAAGGAACATTTAGAACCCACAAGGAACAACTGCGAATAATGTGTGAGGAAGTATCATTTGCAGTGGCATATGTCTTAAAAACGCGTGTTTAGGACGGTTGCGTGGGTCTCAATTGCCGCAGGGAGCTCATTCGGAGAGGGAAGGAGGGCTGTAAGGGGAGGAGGAGGCCCACATTTCTCCAACGAGTATAGAGATGTTAAGATAGGTACTATATTTACAAAGCTATAGGGACTTATTACATTCTAATGCCACAGTGACGAAATATTTTGTGGCTCACAATGCGTCTGCGTTGCATATACCACTTGTTAAATATTTCTGAAACATAAATAGTGCTACGACAGCCTCCATGTGTCAGTCACACATTGCGACAACTGTTGGAAACATCAATATCCTTGGAACTGAAAGGAAAATTTAGAACCCACAAGGAACAACTGCGAATAATGTGTTAGGAAGTATCATTTGCAGTGGCATATGTCTTAAAAACGCGTGTTTAGGACGGTTGCGTAGGTCGCAATTGCCGCAGAGAGCTCATTCGGAGAGGGAAGGAGGGCTGTAAGGGGAGGAGGAGGCCCACATTTCTCCAACGAGTAGAGAAATGTTAAGATAGGCACTATATTTTTAAAGCGAAAGGGACTTATTACATTCTAATGCCACAGTGACGAAATATTTTGTGGCTCACAATGCCTCTGCGTTGCATATACCACTTGTTAAATATTTCAGAAACATAAATAGTGCTACGACAACCTCCATGTATCAGCCACACATTGCGACAACTATTGAATCATCAAGATCCTTTGAACTGAAAGGAAAATTTAGAACACACAAGGAACAACTGCGGATAATGTGTTAGGAAGTATCATACGCAGTGGCATATGTCCTAAAACGCGTGTTTAGGACGGTTGCGTAGGTCGCAATTGCCGCAGAGAGCTCATTCGGAGAGTGAAGGAGGGCTGTAAGGGGAGGAGGAGGCCCACATTTCTCCAACGAGTATAGAAATGTTAAGACAGATTCTTAATTTACAAAGCTAAAGGGACTTATTACATTCTAATGCCACAGTGACGAAAAATTTTGTGGCTCACAATGCCTCTGCGTTGCATATACCACTTGTTAAATATTTCTGAAACATAAATAGTGCTACGACAACCTCCATGTATCAGTCACACATTGCGACAACTGTAGGAATCATCACGATCCTTGGAACTGAAAGGAAAATTTAGAACTCACAAGGAACAAATGCGAATAATGTGTTAGGAAGTATCATTTGCAGTGGCATATGTCTTAAAAACGCGTGTTTAGGACGGTTGCGTCGGTCGCAATTGCCGCAGAGAGCCCATTCGGAGAGGGAAGGAGGGCTGTAAGGGGAGAAGGAGGCCCACATTTCTCCAACGAGTATAGAAATGTTAAGACAGATTCTTAATTTACAAAGCTAAAGGGACTTATTACATTCTAATGCCACAGTGACGAAAAATTTTGTGGTTCACAATGCCTCTGCGTTGCATGTACCACTTGTTAAATATTTCTGAAACATAAATAGTGCTACGACAACCTCCATGTATCAGTCACACATTGCGACAACTGTTGGAATCATCACGATCCTTGGAACCGAAAGGAAAATTTAGAACCCACAAGGAACAACTGCGAATAATGTGTTAGGAAGTATCATTTGCAATGGCATATGTCTTAAAAACGCGTGTTTAGGACGGTTGCGTAGGTCGCAATTGCCGCAGAGAGCTCATTAGGAGAGGGAAGGAGGGCTGTAAGGGGAGGAGGAGGCCCACATTTCTCCAACGAGTAGAGAAATGTTAAGATAGGTACTATATTTACAAAGCTAAAGGGACTTATTACATTCTAATGCCACAGTGACGAAAAATTTTGTGGCTCACAATGCCTCTGCGTTGCATATACCACTTGTTAAATATTTCAGAAACATAAATAGTGCTACGACAACCTCCATGTATCAGCCACACATTGCGACAACTGTTGGAATCATCAAGATCCTTGGAACTGAAAGGAAAATTTAGAACCCACAAGGAACAACTGCGGATAGTGTGTTAGGAAGTATCATTTGCAGTGGCATATGTCTTAAAAACGCGTGTTTAGGACGGTTGCGTGGGTCGCAATTGCCGCAGAGAGCTCATTCGGAGAGGGATGGAGGGCTGTAAGGGGAGGAGGAGGCCCACATTTCTCCAACGAGTAGTGAAATGTTAAGATAGGTACTATATTTACATAGCTAAAGGGACTTATTACATTCTAATGCCACAGTGACGAAAAATTTTGTGGCTCACAATGCCCGTGATGCATATACCACTTGTTAAATATTTCTGAAACATAAATAGTGCTACGACAACCTCCATGTATCAGTCACACATTGCGACGACTGTTGGAATCATCAAGATCCTTGGAGCTGAAAGGAAAATTTAGAACCCACAAGGAACAACTGCGGATAATGTGTTAGGAAGTATCATTTGCAGTGGCATATGTCTTAAAAACGCGTGTTTAGGACGGTTGCGTAGGTCGCAATTGCCGCAGAGAGCTCATTCGGAGAGGGATGGAGGGCTGTAAGGGGAGGAGGAGGCCCACATTTCTCCAACGAGTATAGAAATGTAAAGATAGATTCTTAATTTACAAAGGTAAAGAGACTTTTTACGTTCTAATGCCACAGTGACGAAAAATTTTGTGGCTCACAATGCCTCTGCGTTGCATATAACACTTGTGAAATATTTCTGAAACGTAAATAGTGCTACGACAACCTCCATGTATCAGCCACACATTGCGACAACTGTTGGAATCATCAAGATCCTTGGAACTGAAAGGAAAATTTAGAACCCACAAGGAACAACTGCGGATAGTGTGTTAGGAAGTATCATTTGCAGTGGCATATGTCTTAAAAACGCGTGTTTAGGACGGTTGCGTGGGTCGCAATTGCCGCAGAGAGCTCATTCGGAGAGGGATGGAGGGCTGTAAGGGGAGGAGGAGGCCCACATTTCTCCAACGAGTAGTGAAATGTTAAAATAGGTACTATATTTACATAGCTAAAGGGACTTATTACATTCTAATGCCACAGTGACGAAAAATTTTGTGGCTCACAATGCCCGTGATGCATATACCACTTGTTAAATATTTCTGAAACATAAATAGTGCTACGACAACCTCCATGTATCAGTCACACATTGCGACGACTGTTGGAATCATCAAGATCCTTGGAGCTGAAAGGAAAATTTAGAACCCACAAGGAACAACTGCGGATAATGTGTTAGGAAGTATCATTTGCAGTGGCATATGTCTTAAAAACGCGTGTTTAGGACGGTTGCGTAGGTCGCAATTGCCGCAGAGAGCTCATTCGGAGAGGGATGGAGGGCTGTAAGGGGAGGAGGAGGCCCACATTTCTCCAACGAGTATAGAAATGTAAAGATAGATTCTTAATTTACAAAGGTAAAGAGACTTTTTACGTTCTAATGCCACAGTGACGAAAAATTTTGTGGCTCACAATGCCTCTGCGTTGCATATAACACTTGTGAAATATTTCTGAAACGTAAATAGTGCTACGACAACCTCCATGTATCAGTCACACATTGCGACAACTGTTGGAATCATCAAGATCCTTGGAACTGAAAGGAAAATTTAGAACCCACAAGGAACAACTGCGAATAATGTGTTAGGAAATATCATTTGCAGTGGCATATGTCTTAAAAACGCGTGTTTAGGACGGTTGCGTAGGTCGCAATTACCGCAGAGAGCTCATTCGGAGAGGGAAGGAGGGCTGTAAGGGGAGGAGGAGGCCCACATTTCTCCATCGAGAATAGAAATGTTAAGATAGGTACTATAATTACAAAGCTAAAGGGACTTATTACATTCTAATGCCACAGTGACGAAAAATTTTGTGCCTCACAATGCCTCTTCGTTGCATATACCACTTGTTAAATATTTCTGAAACATAAATAGTGCTACGACAACCTCCATGTATCAGTCACACATTGCGACAACTGTTGGAATCATCAAGATCCTTGGAACTGAAAGGAAAATTTAGAAAACACAAGGAACAACTGCGAATAATGTGTTAGGAAGTATCATTTGCAGTGGCATATGTCTTAAAAACGCGTGTTTATGACGGTTGCGTAGGTCGCAATTGCCGCAGAGAGCTCATTAGGAGAGGGAAGGAGGGCTGTAAGGGGAGGAAGAGGCCCACATTGCTCCAACGAGTAGAGAAATGTTAAGATAGGTACTATATTTACATAGCTATAGGGACTTATTACATTCTAATGCCACAGTGACGAAACATTTTGTGGCTCACAATGCCTCTGCGTTGCATATACCACTTGTTAAATATTTCTGAAACGTAAATAGTGCTACGACAACCTCCATGTATCAGTCACACATTGCGACAACTGTTGGAATCATCAAGATCCTTGGAACTGAAAGGAAAATTTAGAACCCACAAGGAACAACTGCGGATAATGTGTTAGGAAGTATCATTTGCAGTGGCATATGTCTCAAAAACGCGTGTTTAGGACGGTTGCGTAGGTCGCAAATGCCGCAGAGAGCTCATTCGGAGAGGGAAGGAGGGCTGTAAGGGGACGAGGAGGCCCACATTTCTCCAACGAGAATAGAAATGTTAAGATAGGTACTATAATTACAAAGCTAAAGGGACTTATTACGTTCTTTTGCCACAGTGACGAAAAATTTTGGTCCTCACAATACCTCTGCGTTGCATATACCACTTGTTAAATATTTGTGAAACATAAATAGTGCTACGACAACCTCCATGTATCAGTCACACATTGCGACAACTGTTGGAATCATAAAGATCCTTGGAACTGAAAGGAAAATTTAGAACCCACAAGGAACAACTGCGGATAGTGTGTTAGGAAGTATCATTTGCAGTGGCATATGTCTTAAAACGCGTGTTTAGGACGGTTGCGTACGTCGCAATTGCCGCAGAGAGCTCATTCGGAGAGGGATGGAGGGCTGTAAGGGGAGGAGGAGGCCCACATTTCTCCAACGAGTAGAGAAATGTTAAGATAGGTACTATATTTACAAAGCTAAAGGGACTTATTACATTCTAATGCCACAGTGACGAAAAATTTTGTGGCTCACAATGCCTCTGCGTTGCATATAACACTTGTGAAATATTTCTGAAACATAAATAGTGCTACGACAACCTCCATGTATCAGTCACGCATTGCGACAACTGTTGGAATCATCAAGATCCTTGGAACTGATAGGAAAATTTAGATCCCACAAAGAACAACTGCGAATAATGTGTAAGGAAGTATCATTTGCAGTGGCATATGTCTTAAAAACGCGTGTTTAGGACGGTTGCGTGGGTCTCAATTGCCGCAGGGAGCTCATTCGGAGAGGGAAGGAGGGCTGTAAGGGGAGGAGGAGGCCCACATTTCTCCAACGAGTATAGAGATGTTAAGATAGGTACTATATTTACAAAGCTATAGGGACATATTACATTCTAATGCCACAGTGACGAAATATTTTGTGGCTCACAATGCGTCTGCGTTGCATATACCACTTGTTAAATATTTCTGAAACATAAATAGTGCTACGACAGCCTCCATGTGTCAGTCACACATTGCGACAACTGTTGGAAACATCAATATCCTTGGAACTGAAAGGAAAATTTAGAACCCACAAGGAACAACTGCGAATAATGTGTTAGGAGGTATCATTTGCAGTGGCATATTTCTTAAAAACGCGTGTCTAGGACGGTTGCGTAGGTCGCAATTGCCCCAGAGAGCTCTATCGGAGAGGGAAGGAGGGCTGTAAGGGGAGGAGGAGGCCCACATTTCTCCAACGAGTATAGAAATGTTAAGATAGATTCTAAATTTACAAAGCCAAAGGGACTTATTACATTCTAATGCCACAGTGACGAAAAATTTTGTGGCTCACAATGCCTCTGCATTGCAAATACCTCTTGTTAAATATTTCTGAAACATAAATAGTGCTACAACAACCTCCATGTAACAGTCACACATTGCGACAACTGTTGGAATCATCAGGATCCTTGGAACTGAAAGGAAAATTTAGAACCCACAAGGAACAACTGCGAATAATGTGTAAGGAAGTATCATTTGCAGTGGCATATGTCTGAAAAACGCGTGTTTAGGACGGTTGCGTTGGTCGCAATTGTAGCAGAGAGCTCATTCGGAGAGGGAAGGAGGGCTGTAAGGGGAGGAGGAGGCCCACATTTCTCCAACGAGTATAGAAATGTTAAGATAGGTACTATATTTACAAAGCTAAAGGGACTTATTACATTCTAATGCCACAGTGACGAAACATTTTGTGGCTCACAATGCCTCTGCGTTGCATATACCACTTGTTAAATATTTCTGAAACATAAATAGTGCTACGACAACCTCCATGTATCAGTCACTCATTGCGACAACTGTTGGAATCATCAAGATCCTTGGAACTGAAAGGAAAATTTAGAACCCACAAGGAACAACTGCGAATAATGTGTTAGGAAGTATCATTTGCAGTGGCATATGTCTTAAAAATGCGTGTTTAGGACGGTTGCGTAGGTCGCAATTGCCGCAGAGAGCTCATTCGGAGAGGGAAGGAGGGTTGTAAGGGGAGGAGGAGGCCCACATTTCTCCAACGAGTATAGAAATGTTAAGATAGGTACTATATTTTCAAAGCTAAAGGGACTTATTACATTCTAATGCCACAGTGACGAAAAATTTTGTGGCTCACAACGCCTCTGCGTTGCATATACCACTTGTTAAATATTTCTGAAACATAAATAGTGCTACGACAACCTCCATGTATCAGTCACACATTGCGACAACTGTTGGAATCATCAAGATCCTTGGAACTGAAAGGAAAATTTAGAACCCACAAGGAACAACTGCGAATAATGTGTTAGGAAGTATCATTTGCAGTGGCATATGTCTTAAAATCGCGTGTTTAGGACGGTTGCGTAGGTCGCAATTGCCGCAGGGAGCTCATTCGGAGAGGGAAGGAGGGCTGTACGGGGAGGAGGAGGCCCACATTTCTCCAACGAGTAGAGAAATGTTAAGTTAGGTACTATATTTACAAAGCTAAAGGGACTTATTACATTCTAATACCACAGTGACGAAAAATTTTGTGGCGCACAATGCCTCTGCGTTGCATATACCACTTGTTAAATATTTCTGAAACATAAATGGTGCTACGACAACCTCCATGTATCAGTCACACATTGCGACAACTATTGGAATCATCAAGATCCTTGGAACTGAAAGGAAAATTTAGAACCCACAAGGAACAACTGCGAATAATGTGTTAGGAAGTGTCAATTGCAGTGGCATATGTCTTAAAAACGCGTCTTTAGGACGGTTGCGTAGTTCGCAATTGCCGCAGAGAGCTCATTCGGAGAGGGAAGGAGGGCTGTAAGGGGAGGAGGAGGCCCACATTTCTCCAACGAGTATAGAAATGTTAAGATAGGTACTATATTTACAAAGCTATAGGGGCTTATTACATTCTAATGCCACAGTGACGAAACATTTTGTGGCTCACAATGCCTCTGCGTTGCATATACCACTTGTGAAATATTTCTGAAACATAAATAGTGCTACGACAACCTCCATGTATCAGTCACACATTGCGACAACTGTTGGAATCATCAAGATCCCTGGAACTGAAAGGAAAATTTAGAACCCACAAGGAACAACTGCGAATAATGTGTTAGGAAGTATCAATTGCAGTGGCATATGTCTTAAAAACGCGTCTTTAGGACGGTTGCGTAGGTCGCAAATGCCACAGAGAGCTCATTCGGAGAGGGAAGGAGGGCTGTAAGGGGAGGAGGAGGCCGACATTTCTCCAACGAGTAGAGAAATGTTAAGATAGGTACTATATTTACAAAGCTAATGGAACTTATTACATTCTAATACCACAGTGACGAAAAATTTTGTGGCGCACAATGCCTCTGCGTTGCATATACCACTTGTTAAATATTTCTGAAACATAAATGGTGCTACGACAACCTCCATGTATCAGTCACTCATTGCGACAACTGTTGGAATCATCAAGATCCTTGGAACTGAAAGGAAAATTTAGAACCCACAAGGAACAACTGCGAATAATGTGCTACGAGGGATCAATTGCAGTGGCATATGTCATAAAAATGCGTCTTTAGGATGGTTGCGTAGTTCGCAATTTCCGCAGAGAGCTTATTCGGAGAGGGAAGGAGGGCTGTAAGGGGAGGAGGAGGCCCACATTTCTCCAACGAGTATAGAAATGTTAAGATAGGTACTATATTTACAAAGATAATGGAACTTATTACATTCTATAACCGCAGTGACGAAAAGTTTTGTTGCGCACAATGCCTCTGCGTTGCATATACCACTTGTTAAATATTTCTGAAACATAAATGGTGCTACGACAACCTCCATGTATCAGTCACTCATTGCGACAACCGTTGGAATCATCAAGATCGTTGGAACTCAAAGGAAAATTTTAAACCCACAAGGAACAACTGCGAATAATGTGTTAGGAAGTATCAATTGCAGTGGCATATGTCTTAAAAACGCGTCTTTAGGACGGTTGCGAAGGTCGCAATTGCCGCAGAGAGCTCATTCGGAGAGGGAAGGAGGGCTGTAAGGGGAGGAGGAGGCCCACATTTCTCCAACGAGTAGAGAAATGTTAAGCTAGGTACTATATTTACAAAGCTAATGGAACTTATTAAATTCTAATACCACAGTGACGAAAACTTTTGTGGCGCACAATGCCTCTGCGTTGCATATACCACTTGTTAAATATTTCTGAAACATAAATGGTGCTACAACAACCTCCATGTATCAGTCACTCATTGCGACAACTGTTGGAATCATCAAGATCCTTGGAACTGAAAGGAAAATTTAGAACCCACAAGGAACAACTGCGAATAATGTGTTAGGAAGTATCAATTGCAGTGGCATATGTCTTAAAAACGCATCTTTAGGACGGTTGCGTAGGTCGCAATTGCCGCAGCGAGCTCATTCCTAGAAGGAAGGAGGGCTGTAAGAGGAGGAGGAGGCCCACATTTCTCCAACGAGTAGAGAAATGTCAAGATAGGTACTATATTTACTAAGCTGAAGGGACTTATTACGTTCTAATGCCATAGTAATGAAAAATTTTGTGGCTCACAATGCCTCTGCGTTGCATATACCACTTGTTAAACATTTCTGAAACATAAATAGTGCTACGAACCCCTCCATGTATCAGTCACACATTGCGACAACTTTTGAAATCGTCAAGATCCTTGGAACTGAAAGGAAAATTTAGAACCCACAAGGAACAACTGCGAATAATGTGTTAGGAAGTATCATTTGCAGTGGCATATGTCTTAAAAACGCGTGTTTAGGACGGTTGCGTAGGTCGCAATTGCCGCAGAGAGATCATTAGGAGAGGGAAGGAGGGCTGTAAGGGGAGGAAGAGGCCCACATTTCTCCAACGAGTAGAGAAATGTTAAGATAGGTACTATATTTACATAGCTATAGGGACTTATTACATTCTAATGCCACAGTGACGAAAAATTTTGTGGCTCACAATGCCTCTGCGTTGCATATACCACTTGTTAAATATTTCTGAAACATAAATAGTGCTACGACAACCTCCATGTATCAGTCACACATTGCGACAACTGTTGGAATCATCAAGATCCTTGGAACTGAAAGGAAATTTTAGAACCCACAAGCAACAACTGCGAATAATGTGTTAGGAAGTATCATTTGCAGTGGCATATGTCTTAAAAACGCGTGTTTAGGACGGTTGCGTAGGTCGCAATTGCCACAGAGAGCTCATTCGGAGAGGGAAGGAGGGCTGTAAGGGGAGAAGAAGGCCCACATTTCTGCAACGGGTAGAGAAATGTTAAGATAGGTTCTTTATTTACAAAGCTAAAGGGACTTATTACATTCTAATGCCACAGTGACGAAAAATTTTGTGGCTCACAATGCCTCTGCGTTGCATATACCACTTGTTAAATATTTCTGAAACATAAATAGTGCTACGAACCCCTCCATGTATCAGTCACACATTGCGACAACTTTTGGAATCGTCAAGATCCTTGGAACTGAATGGAAAATTTAGAACCCACAACTAACAACTGCGAATAATGTGTTAGGAAGTATCATTTGCAGTGGCATATGTCTTAAAAATGCGTCTTTAGGATGGTTGCGTAGTTCGCAATTCCCGCAGAGAGCTTATTCGGAGAGGGAAGGAGGGCTGTAAGGGGAGGAAGAGGCCCACATTTTTCCAACGAGTATAGAAATGTTAAGATAGGTACTATATTTACAAAGATAATGGAACTTATTACATTCTGATACCACAGTGACGAAAAATTTTGTGGCGCACAATGCCTCTGCGTTGCATATACCACTTGTTAAATATTTCTGAAACATAAATGGTGCTACGACAACCACCATGTATCAGTCACTCATTGCGACAACCGTTGGAATCATCAAGATCATTGGAACTCAAAGGAAAATTTTAAACCCACAAGGAACAACTGCGAATAATGTGTTAGGAAGTATCAATTGCAGTGGCATATGTCTTAAAAACGCGTCTTTAGGACGGTTGCGTAGGTCGCAATTGCCGCAGCGAGCTCATTCCTAGAGGGAAGGAGGGCTGTAAGGGGAGGAGGAGGCCCACATTTCTCCAACGAGTAGAGAAATGTTAAGATAGGTACTATATTTACTAAGCTAAAGGGACTTATTACGTTCTAATGCCACAGTAACGAAAAATTTTGTGGCTCACAATGCCTCTGCGTTGCATATACCACTTGTTAAATATTTCTGAAACATAAATAGTGCTACGAACCCCTCCATGTATCAGTCACACATTGCGACAACTTTTGAAATCGTCAAGATCCTTGGAACTGAAAGGAAAATTTAGAACCCACAAGGAACAACTGCGAATAATGTGTTACGAAGTATCATTTGCAGTGGCATATGTCTTAAAAACGCGTGTTTAGGACGGTTGCGTAGGTCGCAATTGCCGCAGAGAGCTCGTTAGGAGAGGGAAGGAGGGCTGTAAGGGGAGGAAGAGGCCCACATTTCTCCAACGAGTAGAGAAATGTTAAGATAGGTACGATATTTACATAGCTATGGGGACTTATAACATTCTAATGCTACAGTGACGAAAAATTTTGTGGCTCACAATGCCTCTGCGTTGCATATACCACTTGTTAAATATTTCTGAAACATAAATAGTGCTACGACAACCTCCATGTATCAGTCACACATTGCGACAACTGTAGGAATCATCATAATCCTTGGAACTGAAAGGAAAATTTAGAACCCACAAGGAACAACTGCGAATAATGTGTTAG
Source organism: Schistocerca americana (assembly GCF_021461395.2). NCBI lineage: Eukaryota > Metazoa > Arthropoda > Insecta > Orthoptera > Acrididae > Schistocerca > Schistocerca americana. The sequence continues at coordinate 1,034,552,327 of NC_060120.1, read as the reverse complement.
GAAGTATCATTTGCAGTGGCATATGTCTTAAAAACGCGTGTTTAGGACGGTTGCGTAGGTCGCAATTGCCGCAGAGAGCTCATTCGGAGAGGGAAGGAGGGCTGTAAGGGGAGAAGAAGGCCCACATTTCTGCAACGAGTAGAGAAATGTTAAGATAGGTTCTTTATTTACAAAGCTAAAGGGACTTATTACATTCTAATGCCACAGTGACGAAAAATTTTGTGGCTCACAATGCCTCTGCGTTGCATATACCACTTGTTAAATATTTCTGAAACATAAATAGTGCTACGAACCCCTCCATGTATCAGTCACACATTGCGACAACTTTTGGAATCGTCAAGATCCTTGGAACTGAATGGAAAATTTAGAACCCACAACTAACAACTGCGAATAATGTGTTAGGAAGTATCATTTCCAGTGGCATATGTCTTAAAAACGCGTGTTTAGGACGGTTGCGTAGGTCGCAATTGCCGCAGAGAGCTCATTCGGAGAGGGAAGGAGGGCTGTAAGGGGAGAAGAAGGCCCACATTTCTGCAACGAGTAGAGAAATGTTAAGATAGGTTCTTTATTTACAAAGCTAAAGGGACTTATTACATTCTAATGCCACAGTGACGAAAAATTTTGTGGCTCACAATGCCTCTGCGTTGCATATACCACTTGTTAAATATTTCTGAAACATAAATAGTGCTACGAACCCCTCCATGTATCAGTCACACATTGCGACAACTTTTGGAATCGTCAAGATCCTTGGAACTGAATGGAAAATTTAGAACCCACAACTAACAACTGCGAATAATGTGTTAGGAAGTATCATTTGCAGTGGCATATGTCTTAAAAATGCGTCTTTAGGATGGTTGCGTAGTTCGCAATTCCCGCAGAGAGCTTATTCGGAGAGGGAAGGAGGGCTGTAAGGGGAGGAAGAGGCCCACATTTTTCCAACGAGTATAGAAATGTTAAGATAGGTACTATATTTACAAAGATAATGGAACTTATTACATTCTGATACCACAGTGACGAAAAATTTTGTGGCGCACAATGCCTCTGCGTTGCATATACCACTTGTTAAATATTTCTGAAACATAAATGGTGCTACGACAACCACCATGTATCAGTCACTCATTGCGACAACCGTTGGAATCATCAAGATCATTGGAACTCAAAGGAAAATTTTAAACCCACAAGGAACAACTGCGAATAATGTGTTAGGAAGTATCAATTGCAGTGGCATATGTCTTAAAAACGCGTCTTTAGGACGGTTGCGTAGGTCGCAATTGCCGCAGCGAGCTCATTCCTAGAGGGAAGGAGGGCTGTAAGGGGAGGAGGAGGCCCACATTTCTCCAACGAGTAGAGAAATGTTAAGATAGGTACTATATTTACTAAGCTAAAGGGACTTATTACGTTCTAATGCCACAGTAACGAAAAATTTTGTGGCTCACAATGCCTCTGCGTTGCATATACCACTTGTTAAATATTTCTGAAACATAAATAGTGCTACGAACCCCTCCATGTATCAGTCACACATTGCGACAACTTTTGAAATCGTCAAGATCCTTGGAACTGAAAGGAAAATTTAGAACCCACAAGGAACAACTGCGAATAATGTGTTACGAAGTATCATTTGCAGTGGCATATGTCTTAAAAACGCGTGTTTAGGACGGTTGCGTAGGTCGCAATTGCCGCAGAGAGCTCGTTAGGAGAGGGAAGGAGGGCTGTAAGGGGAGGAAGAGGCCCACATTTCTCCAACGAGTAGAGAAATGTTAAGATAGGTACGATATTTACATAGCTATGGGGACTTATAACATTCTAATGCTACAGTGACGAAAAATTTTGTGGCTCACAATGCCTCTGCGTTGCATATACCACTTGTTAAATATTTCTGAAACATAAATAGTGCTACGACAACCTCCATGTATCAGTCACACATTGCGACAACTGTTGGAATCATCAAGATCCTTGGAACTGAAAGGAAAATTTAGAACCCACAAGGAACAACTGCGAATAATGTGTTAGGAAGTATCATTTGCAGTGGCATATGTCTTAAAAACGCGTGTTTAGGACGGTTGCGTAGGTCGCAATTGCCGCAGAGACCTCATTCGGAGAGGGAAGCAGGGCTGTAAGGGGAGAAGAAGGCCCACATTTCTGCAACGGGTAGAGAAATGTTAAGATAGGTTCTTTATTTACAAAGCTAAAGGGACTTATTACATTCCAATGCCACAGTGACGAAAAATTTTGCGGCTCACAATGCCTCTGCGTTGCATATACCACTTGTTAAATATTTCTGAAACATAAATGGTGCTACGACAACCACCATGTATCAGTCACTCATTGCGACAACCGTTGGAATCATCAAGATCATTGGAACTCAAAGGAAAATTTTAAACCCACAAGGAACAACTGCGAATAATGTGTTAGGAAGTATCAATTGCAGTGGCATATGTCTTAAAAACGCGTCTTTAGGACGGTTGCGTAGGTCGCAATTGCCGCAGCGAGCTCATTCCTAGAGGGAAGGAGGGCTGTAAGGGGAGGAGGAGGCCCACATTTCTCCAACGAGTAGAGAAATGTTAAGATAGGTACTATATTTACTGAGCTAAAGGGACTTATTACGTTCTAATGCCACAGTAACCAAAAATTTTGTGGCTTACAATGCCTCTGCGTTGCATATACCACTTGTTAAATATTTCTGAAACATAAATAGTGCTACGAACCCCTCCATGTATCAGTCACACATTGCGACAACTTTTGAAATCGTCAAGATCCTTGGAACTGAAAGGAAAATTTAGAACCCACAAGGAACAACTGCGAATAATGTGTTAGGAAGTATCATTTGCAGTGGCATATGTCTTAAAAACGCGTGTTTAGGACGGTTGCGTAGGTCGCAATTGCCGCAGAGAGCTCGTTAGGAGAGGGAAGGAGGGCTGTAAGGGGAGGAAGAGGCCCACATTTCTCCAACGAGTAGAGAAATGTTAAGATAGGTACTATATTTACATAGCTATGGGGACTTATAACATTCTAATGCTACAGTGACGAAAAATTTTGTGGCTCACAATGCCTCTGCGTTGCATATACCACTTGTTAAATATTTCTGAAACATAAATAGTGCTACGACAACCTCCATGTATCAGTCACACATTGCGACAACTGTTGGAATCATCAAGATCCTTGGAACTGAAAGGAAAATTTAGAACCCACAAGGAACAACTGCGAATAATGTGTTAGGAAGTATCATTTGCAGTGGCATATGTCTTAAAAACGCGTGTTTAGGACGGTTGCGTAGGTCGCAATTGCCGCAGAGAGCTCATTCGGAGAGGGAAGGAGGGCTGTAAGGGGAGAAGAAGGCCCACATTTCTGCAACGAGTAGAGAAATGTTAAGATAGGTTCTTTATTTACAAAGCTAAAGGGACTTATTACATTCTAATGCCACAGTGACGAAAAATTTTGTGGCTCACAATGCCTCTGCGTTGCATATACCACTTGTTAAATATTTCTGAAACATAAATAGTGCTACGAACCCCTCCATGTATCAGTCACACATTGCGACAACTGTTGGAATCATCAAGATCCTTGGAACTGAAAGGAAAATTTAGAACCCCCAAGGAACAACTGCGAATAATGTGTTAGGAAGTATCATTTGCAGTGGCATATGTCTTAAAAACGCGTGTTTAGGACGGTTGCGTAGGTCGCAATTGCCGCAGAGAGCTCATTCGGAGAGGGAAGGAGGGCTGTAAGGGGAGAAGAAGGCCCACATTTCTGCAACGAGTAGAGAAATGTTAAGATAGGTTCTTTATTTACAAAGCTAAAGGGACTTATTACATTCTAATACCACAGTGACGGAAAATTTTGTGGCGCAAAATGCCTCTGCGTTGCATATACCACTTGTTACATATTTCTGAAACATAAATGGTGCTACGACAACCTCCATGTATCAGTCACTCATTGCGACAACTGTTGGAATCATCAAGATCCTTGGAACTGAAAGGAAAATTTAGAACCCACAAGGAACAACTGCGAATGATGTGTTAGGAAGATCAATTGCAGTGGCATATGTCTTAAAAACGCGTCTTTAGGACGGTTGTGTAGGTCGCAATTGCCGCAGAGAGCTCATTCGGAGAGGGATGGAGGGCTGTAAGGGGAGGAGGAGGCCCACATTTCTCCAACGAGTATAGAAATGATAGGATAGGTACTATATTTACAAAGCTAAAGGGAGTTATTACTTTCTAATGCCACAGTGACGAAAAATCTTGTGGCTCACAATGCCTCTGCGTTGCATATAGCACTTGTTAAATATTTCTGAAACATAAATAGTGCTACGACAACCTCCATGTGTCAGTCACTCATTGCGACAACTGTTGGAATCATCAAGATCCTTGGAACTAAAAGGAAAATTTAGAACCCACTAGGAACAACTGCGAATAATGTGTTAGGAAGTATCATTTGCAGTTGCATATGTCTTAAAAACGCGTGTTTAGGACGGTTGCGTAGGCCGCAATTACCGCAGAGAGCTCATTAGGAGAGGGAAGGAGGGCTGTAAGGGGAGGAGGAAGCCCACATTTCTCCAACGAGTATAGAAATGTTAAGATACGTACTATATTTACAAAGCTAATGGAACTTATTACATTCTAATACCACAGTGACGAAAAATTTTGTGGCGCACAATGCCTCTGCGTTGCATATACCACTTGTTAAATATTTCTGAAACATAAATGGTGCTACGACAACCTCCATGTATCAGTCATTCATTGCGACAACCGTTGGAATCATCAAGATCCTTGGAACTGAAAGGAAAATTTAGAACCCACAAGGAACAATTGCGAATAATGTGTTAGGAAGTATCAATTGCAGTGGCATATGTCTTAAAAACGCGTCTTTAGGACGGTTGCGTAGGTCGCAATTGCCGCAGAGAGCTCATTCGGAGAGGGAAGGAGGGCTGTAAGTTGAGGAGGAGGCCCACATTTCTCCAACGAGTAGAGAAATGTTAAGATAGGTACTATATTTACAAAGATAATGGAACTTATTACATTCTAATACCACAGTGACGAAAAGTTTTGTTGCGCACAATGCCTCTGCGTTGCATATACCACTTGTTAAATATTTCTGAAACATAAATGGTGCTACGACAACCTCCATGTATCAGTCACTCATTGCGACAACCGTTGGAATCATCAAGATCGTTGGAACTCAAAGGAAAATTTTAAACCCACAAGGAACAACTGCGAATAATGTGTTAGGAAGTATCAATTGCAGTGGCATATGTCTTAAAAACGCGTCTTTAGGACGGTTGCGAAGGTCGCAATTGCCGCAGAGAGCTCATTCGGAGAGGGAAGGAGGGCTGTAAGGGGAGGAGGAGGCCCACATTTCTCCAACGAGTAGAGAAATGTTAAGATAGGTACTATATTTACAAAGCTAATGGAACTTATTAAATTCTAATACCACAGTGACGAAAACTTTTGTGGCGCACAATGCCTCTGCGTTGCATATACCACTTGTTAAATATTTCTGAAACATAAATAGTGCTACGAACCCCTCCATGTATCAGTCACACATTGCGACAACTTTTGAAATCGTCAAGATCCTTGGAACTGAAAGGAAAATTTAGAACCCACAAGGAACAACTGCGAATAATGTGTTAGGAAGTATCATTTGCAGTGGCATATGTCTTAAAAACGCGTGTTTAGGACGGTTGCGTAGGTCGCAATTGCCGCAGAGAGCTCATTAGGAGAGGGAAGGAGGGCTGTAAGGGGAGGAAGAGGCCCACATTTCTCCAACGAGTAGAGAAATGTTAAGATAGGTACTATATTTACATAGCTATAGGGACTTATTACATTCTAATGCCACAGTGACGAAAAATTTTGTGGCTCACAATGCCTCTGCGTTGCATATACCACTTGTTAAATATTTCTGAAACATAAATAGTGCTACGACAACCTCCATGTATCAGTCACACATTGCGACAACTGTTGGAATCATCAAGATCCTTGGAACTGAAAGGAAAATTTAGAACCCACAAGGAACAACTGCGAATAATGTGTTAGGAAGTATCATTTGCAGTGGCATATGTCTTAAAAACGCGTGTTTAGGACGGTTGCGTAGGTCGCAATTGCCGCAGAGAGCTCATTCGGAGAGGGAAGGAGGGCTGTAAGGGGAGAAGAAGGCCCACATTTCTGCAACGGGTAGAGAAATGTTAAGATAGGTTCTTTATTTACAAAGCTAAAGGGACTTATTACATTCTAACGCCACAGTGACGAAAAATTTTGTGGCTCACAATGCCTCTGCGTTGCATATACCACTTGTTAAATATTTCTGAAACATAAATAGTGCTACGAACCCCTCCATGTATCAGTCACACATTGCGACAACTTTTGGAATCGTCAAGATCCTTGGAACTGAATGGAAAATTTAGAACCCACAACTAACAACTGCGAATAATGTGTTAGGAAGTATCATTTGCAGTGGCATATGTCTTAAAAATGCCTCTTTAGGATGGTTGCGTAGTTCGCAATTCCCGCAGAGAGCTTATTCGGAGAGGGAAGGAGGGCTGTAAGGGGAGGAGGAGGCCCACATTTCTCCAACGAGTATAGAAATGTTAAGATAGGTACTATATTTACAAAGATAGTGGAACTTATTACATTCTAATACCACAGTGACGAAAAATTTTGTGGCGCACAATGCCTCTGCGTTGCATATACCACTTGTTAAATATTTCTGAAACATAAATGGTGCTACGACAACCACCATGTATCAGTCACTCATTGCGACAACCGTTGGAATCATCAAGATCATTGGAACTCAAAGGAAAATTTTAAACCCACAAGGAACAACAGCGAATAATGTGTTAGGAAGTATCAATTGCAGTGGCATATGTCTTAAAAACGCGTCTTTAGGACGGTTGCGTAGGTCGCAATTGCCGCAGCGAGCTCATTCCTAGAGGGAAGGAGGGCTGTAAGGGGAGGAGGAGGCCCACATTTCTCCAACGAGTAGAGAAATGTTAAGATAGGTACTATATTTACTAAGCTAAAGGGACTTATTACGTTCTAATGCCACAGTAACGAAAAATTTTGTGGCTCACAATGCCTCTGCGTTGCATATACCACTTGTTAAATATTTCTGAAACATAAATAGTGCTACGACAACCTCCATGTATCAGTCACACATTGCGACAACTTTTGAAATCCTCAAGATCCTTGGAACTGAAAGGAAAATTTAGAACCCACAAGGAACAACTGCGAATAATGTGTTAGGAAGTATCATTTGCAGTGGCATATGTCTTAAAAACGCGTGTTTAGGACGGTTGCGTAGGTCGCAATTGCCGCAGAGAGCTCGTTAGGAGAGGGAAGGAGGGCTGTAAGGGGAGGAAGAGGCCCACATTTCTCCAACGAGTAGAGAAATGTTAAGATAGGTACTATATTTACATAGCTATGGGGACTTATTACATTCTAATGCCACAGTGACGAAAAATTTTGTGGCTCACAATGCCTCTGCGTTGCATATACCACTTGTTAAATATTTCTGAAACATAAATAGTGCTACGACAACCTCCATGTATCAGTCACAAATTGCGACAACTGTTGGAATCATCAAGATCCTTGGAACTGAAAGGAAAATTTAGAACCCACAAGGAACAACTGCGAATAATGTGTTAGGAAGTATCATTTGCCGTGGCATATGTCTTAAAAACGCGTGTTTAGGACGGTTGCGTAGGTCGCAATTGCCGCAGAGAGCTCATTCGGAGAGGGAAGGAGGGCTGTAAGGGGAGAAGAAGGCCCACATTTCTGCAACGAGTAGAGAAATGTTAAGATAGGTTCCTTATTTACAAAGCTAAAGGGACTTATTACATTCTAATGCCACAGTGACGAAAAATTTTGTGACTCACAATGCCTCTGCGTTGCATATACCACTTGTTAAATATTTCTGAAACATAAATAGTGCTACGAACCCCTCCATGTATCAGTCACACATTGCGACAACTTTTGGAATCGTCAAGATCCTTGGAACTGAATGGAAAATTTAGAACCCACAACTAACAACTGCGAATAATGTGTTAGGAAGTATCATTTCCAGTGGCATATGTCTTAAAAACGCGTGTTTAGGACGGTTGCGTAGGTCGCAATTGCCGCAGAGAGCTCATTCGGAGAGGGAAGGAGGGCTGTAAGGGGAGGAGGAGGCCCACATTTCTCCAACGAGTAGAGAAATGTTAAGATAGGTTCTTTATTTACAAAGCTAAAGGGACTTATTACATTCTAATGCCACAGTGACGAAAAATTTTGTGGCTCACAATGCCTCTGCGTTGCATATACCACTTGTTAAATATTTCTGAAACATAAATAGAGCTACGAACCCCTCCATGTATCAGTCACACATTGCGACAACTTATGGAATCGTCAAGAGCCTTGGAATTGAAAGGAAAATTTAGAACCCACAAGGAACAACTGCGAATAATGTGTTAGGATGGATCATTTGCAGTGGCATATGTCTTAAGAACGCGTGTTTACGTCGGTTGCGTAGGTTGCAATTGCCGCAGAGAGTCCATTCGGAGAGGGAAGGAGGGCTGTAAGGGGAGGAGGAGGCCCACATTTCTCCAACGAGTAGAGAAATGTTAAGATAGGTACTATATTTACAAAACTAAAGGGACTTATTACATTCTAATGCCACAGTGACGAAGAATTTTGTATCTCACAATGCCTCTGCGTTGGATATACCACTTGTTAAATATTTCTGAAACATAAACAGTGCTACGACAACCTCCATGTATCAGTCACACATTGCGACAACTTTTGGAATCGTCAAGATCCTTGGAACTGAAAGGAAAATTTAGAACCCACAAGGAACAACTGCGAATAATGTGTTAGGATGTATCATTTGCAGTGGTATATGTCTTAAAAACGCGTGTTTAGGACGGTTGCGTAGGTCGCAATTGCCGCAGAGAGCTCATTCGGAGGGGGAAGGAGGGCTGTAACGGGAGGAGGAGGCCCACATTTCTCCAACGAGTAGAGAAATGTTAAGATAGGTACTGTATTTACAAAGCTAAATTGACTTATTACATTCTAATGCCACAGTGACGAAAAATTTTGTGGCTGACAATGCCTCTGCGTTGCATATACCACTTGTTAAACATTTCTGAAACATAAATGGTGCTACGACAACCTCCATGTATCAGTCACACATTGCGACAACTGTTGGAATCATCAAGATCCTTGGAACTGAAAGTAAAATTTAGAACTTACGAGGAACAACTGCGGATAATGTATTAGGAAGTATCATTTGCAGTGGCATATGTCTTAAAAACGCGTGTTTAGGACGGTTGCGTAGGTCGCAATTGCCGCAGAGAGCTCATTAGGAGAGGGAAGGAGGGCTGTAAGGGGAGGAGGAGGCCCACATTTCTCCAACGAGTATAGACATGTTAAGATAGGTACTATATTTACAAAGCTAATGGAACTTATTACATTCTAAAGCCACAGTGACGAAAAATTTTGTGGAGCACAATGCCTCTGCGTTGCATATACCACTTGTTAAATATTTCTGAAACATAAATGGTGCTACGACAACCTCCATGTATCAGTCACACATTGCGACAACTGTTGGAATCATCTAGATCCTTGGAACTGAAAGGAAAATTTAGAACCCACGAGGAACAACATCGAATAATATGTTAGGAAGTATCATATGCAGTGGCATATGTCTTAAAAACGCGTGTTTAGGACGGTTGCGTAGGTCACAATTGCCGTAGAGAGCTTATTCGGAGAGGGAAGGAAGGCTGTAAGGGGAGGGGGAGGCCCACATTTCTCCAACAAGTATAGAAATGTTAAGATAGGTACTATATTTACAAAGCTAAAGGGACTTATTACATTCTAATGCCACAGTGACGAAAAATTTTGTGGCTCACAATGCCTCTGCGTTGCATATACCACTTATTAAATATTTCTGAAACATAAATAGTGCTACGACAACCTCCATGTATCAGTCACACATTGCGACAACTGTTGGAATCATCAAGATCCTTGGAACTGAAAGGAAAATTTAGAACCCACAAGGAACAACTGCTAATAATGTGTTAGGCAGTATGATTTGGAGTGGCATATGTCTTAAAAACGCGTGTTTAGGACGGCTGCGTAGGTCACAATTGCCGCAGAGAGCTCATTCGGAGAGGGAAGGAGGGCTGTAAGGGGAGGAGGAGGCCCACATTTCTCCAGCGAGTATAGAAATGTTAAGATAGGTACTATATTTACAAAGCTAAAGGGACTTATTACATTCTAATGCCACAGTGACGAAAAGTTTTGTGGCTCACAATGCCTCTGCGTTGCATATACCACTTGTTAAATATTTCTGAAACATAAATAGTGCTACGACAACCTCCATGTGTCAGTCACACATTGCGACAACTGTTGGAATCATCAAGATCCTTGGAACTGAAAGGAAAATTTAGAACCCACAAGGAACAACTGCGAATAATGTGTTAGGAAGTATCATTTGCAGTGGCATATGTCTTAAAAACGCGTGTTTAGGACGGTTGCGTAGGTCGCAATTGCCGCAGAGAGCTCATTCGGAGATGGAAGGAAGGCTGTAAGGGGAGGGGGAGGCCCAAATTTCTCCAACAAGTATAGAAATGTTAAGATAGGTACTATATTTACAAAGCTAAAGGGACTTATTACATGCTAATGCCACAGTGACGAGAAGTTGTGTGGCTCACAATGCCTCTGCGTTGCATATACCACTTGTGAAATATTTCTGAAACATAAATAGTGCTACGACAACCTCCATGTGTCAGTCACACATTGCGACAACTGTTGGAATCATCAAGATCCTTGGAACTGAAAGGAAAATTTAGAACCCACAAGGAACAACTGCGAATAATGTGTTAGGAAGTATCATTTGCAGTGGCATATGTCTTAAAAACGCGTGTTTAGGACGGTTGCGTAGGTCGCAATTGCCGCAGAGAGCTCATTCGGAGAGGGAAGGAAGGCTGTAAGGGGAGGAGGAGGCCCACATTTCTCCAACAAGTATAGAAATGTTAAGATAGGTACTATATTTACAAAGCTAAAGGGACTTATTACATTCTAATGCCACAGTGACGAAAACTTTTGTGGCTCACAATGGCTCTGCGTTGCATATACCACTTATTAAATATTTCTGAAACATAAATAGTGCTACGACAACCTCCATGTATCAGTCACACATTGCGACAACTGTTGGAATCATCAAGATCCTTGGAACTGAAAGGAAAATTTAGAACCCACAAGGAACAACTGCGAATAATGTGTTAGGAAGTATCATTTGCAGTGGCATATGTCTTAAAAACGCGTGTTTAGGACGGTTGCGTAGGTCGCAATTGCCGCAGAGAGGTCATTAGGAGAGGGAAGGAGGGCTGTAAGGGGAGGAGGAGGCCCACATTTCTCCAACGAGTATAGAAATGTTAAGATAGGTACTATATTTACAAAGCTAAAGGGACTTATTACATTCTAAAGCCACAGTGTAGACAAATTTTGTGGCGCAGAATGCCTCTGCGTTGCATATACCACTTGTTAAATATTTCTGAAACATAAATGGTGCTACGACAACCTCCATGTATCAGTCACACATTGCGAAAACTGTTGGAATCATCAAGATCCTTGGAACTGAAAGGAAAATTTAGAACCCACGAGGAACACAATCGAATAATATGTTAGGAAGTATCATTTGCAGTGGCATATGTCTTAAAAACGCGTGTTTAGGACGGTTGCGTAGGTCACAATTGCCGCAGAGAGCTTATTCGGAGGGTCAAGGAGGGCTGTAAGGGGAGGAGGAGGCCCACATTTCTCCAACGATTATAGAAATGATAAGTTGGTTTTTTTATTTACAAAGCTAAATGGGCTTATTACATTCTAATGCCACAGTGACGAAAAATTTTGTGGCTCACAATGCCTCTGCGTTACATATACCACTTGTGAAATATTTCTGAAACATAAATAGTGCTACGACAACCTCCATGTGTCAGTCACACATTGCGACAACTGCTGGAATCATCAAGATCCTTGGAACTGAAAGGAAAATTTAGAACCCACGAGGAACAACTGCGAATAATGTGTTAGGATGTATCATTTGCAGTGGCATATGTCTTAAAAACGCGTGTTTACGACGGTTGCGTAGGTCACAATTGCCGCAGAGAGCTCATTCGGAGAGGGAAGGAGGGCTGTAAGGGGAGGAGCAGGCCCTTATTTCTCCAACGATTATAGATATGAAAAGATAGATTCTTTATTTACAAAGCTAAAGGGGCTTATTACATTCAAATGCCACAGTGACGAAAAATTTTGTGGCTCACAATGCCTCTGCGTTGCATATACCACTTGTTAAATATTTCTGAAACATAAATAGTGCTACGACAACCTCCATGTATCAGTCACACATTGCGACAACTGTTGGAATCATCAAGATCCTTGGAACTGAAAGGAAAATTTAGAACCCACAAGGAGCAACTGCGAATAATGTGTTAGGAAGTATCATTTGCAGTGGCATATGTCTTAAAACGCGTGTTTAGGATGGTTGCGTAGTTCGCAATTGCCGCAGAGAGCTCATCCGGAGAGGGAAGGAGGGCTGTAAGGGGAGGAGGAGGCCCACATTTCTCCAACGAGTATAGAAGTGTTAAGATAGGTACTATATTTACATAGCTAAAGAGACTTATTACATTCTAATGCCACAGTGACGAAAAATTTTGTGGCTCACAATGCCTCTGCGTTGCATATACCACTTGTTAAATATTTCTGAAACATAAATAGTGCTACGACAACCTCCATGTATCAGTCACACATTGCGACAACTGCTGGAATCATCAAGATCCTTGGAACTGAAAGGAAAATTTAGAACCCACAAGGATCAACTGCGAATAATGTGTTAGGAAGTATCATTTGCAATGGCATATGTCTTAAAAACGCGTATTTAGGACGGTTGCGTAGGTCGCAATTGCCGCACAGAGCTCATTCGGAGAGGGAAGGAGGGCTGTAAGCGGAGGAGGAGGCCCACATTTCCCCAACGAGTATAGAAATGTTAAGATAGGTACTATATTTAGAAAAGCTAAAGGGACTTATTACATTCTAATGCCACAGTGACGAAAAATTTTGTGGCTCACAACGCCTCTGCGTTGCATATACCACTTGTTAAATATTTCTGGAACATAAATAGTGCTACGACATCCTCCATGGTTCAGTCACACATTGCGACAACTGTTGGAATCATCAAGATCCTTGGAACTGAAAGGAAAATTTAGAACCCACAAGGAATAACTGCGAATAATGTGATAGGAAGTATCATTTGCAGTGGCATGTGTCTTAAAAACGCGTGTTTAGGACGGTTGCGTAGGTCGCAATTGCCGCAGAGAGCTCATTCGGAGAGGGAAGGAAGGCTGTAAGGGGAGGAGGAGGCCCACATTTCTCCAACAAGTATAAAAATGTTAAGATAGGTACTATATTTACAAAGCTAAAGGGACTTATTACATTCTAATGCCACAGTGACGAAAAATTTTGTTGCTCACAATGCCTCTGCGTTGCATATACCACTTATTAAATATTTCTGAAACATAAATAGTGCTACGACAACCTCCATGTGTCAGTCACACATTGCGACAACTGTTGGAATCATCAAGATCCTTGGAACTGAAAGGAAAATTTAGAACCCACAAGGAACAACTGCGAATAATGTGTTAGGAAGTATAATTTGCAGTGGCATATGTCTTAAAAACGCGTGTTTAGGACGGTTGCGTAGGTCGCAATTGCCGCAGAGAGCTCATTCAGAGTGGGAAGGAAGGCTGTAAGGGGAGGAGGAGGCCCACATTTCTCCAACAAGTATAGAAATGTTAAGATAGGTACTATATTTACAAAGCTAAAGGGACTTATTACATTCTAATGCCACAGTGACGAAAAATTTTGTGGCTCACAATGCCTCTGCGTTGCATATACCACTTACTAAATATTTCTGAAACATAAATAGTGCTACGACAACCTCCATGTATCAGTCACACATTGCGACAACTGTTGGAATCATCAAGATCCTTGGAACTGAAAGGAAAATTTAGAACCCACAAGGAACAACTGCGAATAATGTGTTAGGAAGTATTATTTGCAGTGGCATATGTCTTAAAAACGCGTGTTTAGGACGGTTGCGTAGGTCGCAATTGCCGCAGAGAGCTCATTCGGAGAGGGAAGGAGGGCTGTAAGGGGAGGAGGAGGACCACATTTCTCCAACGAGTATAGAAATGTTAAGATAGGTACTGTATTTGCAAAGCTAAAGGGACTTATTACATTCTAATGCCACAGTGACGAAAAATTTTGTGGCTCACAATGCCTCTGCGTTGCATATACCACTTGTTAAATATTTCTGAAACATAAATAGTGCTACGACAACCTCCATGTATCAGTCACACATTGCGACAACTGTTGGAATCATCAAGATGCTTGGAACGGAAAGGAAAATTCAGAACTTACGAATAACAACTGCGGATAATGTGTTAGGAAGTATCATTTGCAGTGGCATATGTCTTAAAAACGCGTGTTTAGGACGGTTGCGTAGGTCGCAATTGCCGCAGAGAGCTCATTAGGAGAGGGAAGGAGGGCTGTAAGGGGAGGAGGAGGCCCACATTTCTCCAACGAGTATAGAAATGTTAAGATAGGTACTATGTTCACAAAGCTAATGGAAGTCATTACATTCTAAAGCCACAGTGACGACAAATTTTGTGGCGCACAATGCCTCTGCGTTGCATATACCACTTGTTAAATATTTCTGAAACATAAATAGTGCTAAGACAACCTCCATGTGTCAGTCACACATTGCGACAACTGTTGGAATCATCAAGATCCTTGGAACTGAAAGGAAAATTTAGAACCCACGAGGAACACAATCGAATAACATGTTATTAAGTATCATTTGCAGTGGCATATGTCTTAAAAACGCGTGTTTAGGACGGTTGCGTAGGTCGCAATTGCCGCAGAGAGCTTATTCGGAGAGGGAAGGAGGGCTGTAAGGGGAGGAGAAGGCCCACATTTCTCCAACGATTATAGAAATGATAAGTTGGTTTTTTTATTTACAAAGCTAAAGGGGCTTATTACATTCTAATGCCACAGTGACGAAAAATTTTGTGGCTCACAATGCCTCTGCGTTGCATATACCAGTTGTGAAATATTTCTGAAACATAAATAGTGCTACGACAACCTCCATGTGTCAGTCACACATTGCGACAACTGTTGGAATCATCAAGATCCTTGGAACTGAAGGGAAAATTTAGAACCCACGAGGAACAACTGCGAATAATGTGTTAGGATGTATCATTTGCAGTGGCATATGACTTAAAAACGCGTGTTTAGGACGGTTGCGTAGGTCACAATTGCCGCAGAGAGCTCATTCGGACAGGGAAGGAGGGCTGTAAGGGGAAGAGGAGGCCCACATTTCTCCAACGATTATAGATATGAAAAGATAGATTCTTTATTTACAAAGCTAAAGGGGCTTATTACATTCTAATGCCACAGAGACGAAAAATTTTGTGGCTCACAATGCCTCTGCGTTGCATATATCACTTGTTAAATATTTCTGAAACATAAATAGTGCTACGACAACCTCCATGTATCAGTCACACATTGCGACAACTGTTGGAATCATCAAGATCCTTGGAACTGAAAGGAAAATTTAGAACCCACAAGGAGCAACTGCGAATAATGTGTTAGGAAGTGTCATTTGCAGTGGCATATGTCTTAAAAACGCGTGTTTAGGACGGTTGCGTAGTTCGCAATTGCCGCAGAGAGCTCATCCGGAGAGGGAAGGAGGGCTGTAAGGGGAGGAGGAGGCCCACATTTCTCCAACGAGTATAGAAATGTTAAGATAGGTACTATATTTACAAAGCTAAAGGGACTTGTTACATTCTAATGCCACAGTGACGAAAAATTTTGTGGCTCACAATGCCTCTGCGTTGCATATACCACTTGTTAAATATTTCTGAAACATAAATAGTGCTACGACAACCTCCATGTATCAGTCATACATTGCGACAACTGTCGGAATCATCAAGATCCTTTAAACTGAAAGGAAAATTTAGAACCCACATGGAGCAACTGCGAATAATGTGTTAGGAAGTATCATTTGCAGTGGCATATGTCTTAAAATCGCATGTTTAGGACGGTTGCGTAGGTCGCAATTGCCGCACAGAGCTCATTCGGAGAGGGAAGGAGGGCTGTAAGGGGAGGATGAGGCCCACATTTCTCCAACGGGTATAGAAATGGTAAGATAGGTACTATATTTACAAAGCTAAAGGGACGTATTACATTCTAATGCCACAGTGACGAAAAATTTTGTGGCTCACAATGAATCTGCGTTGCATATACCCATTGTTAAATTTTCCTGAAACATAAATAGTGCTACGACAACCTCCATGTATCAGTCACACATTGCAACAACTGTTGGAATCAACAAGATCCTTGGAACTGAAAGGAAAATTTAGAACCCACAAGGAACAACTGCGAATAATGTGATAGGAAGTATCATTTGCAGTGGCATATGTCTTAAAAACGCGTGTTTAGGACGGTTGCGTAGGTCGCAATTGCCGCAGAGAGCTCATTCGGAGAGGGAAAGAAGGCTGTAAGGGGAGGAGGAGGCCCACATTTCTCCAACAAGTATAGAAATGTTAAGATAGGTACTATATTTACAAAGCTAAAGGGACTTATTACATTCTAATGCCACAGTGACGAAAAGTTTTGTGGCTCACAATGCCTCTGCGTTGCATATACCACTTGTTAAATATTTCTGAAACATAAATAGTGCTACGACAACCTCCATGTGTCAGTCACACATTGCGACAACTGTTGGAATCATCAAGATCCTTGGAACTGAAAGGAAAATTTAGAACCCACAAGGAACAACTGCGAATAATGTGTTAGGAAGTATCATTTGCAGTGGCATATGTCTTAAAAACGCGTGTTTAGGACGGTTGCGTAGGTCGCAATTGCCGCAGAGAGCTCATTCGGAGAGGGAAGGAAGGCTGTAAGGGGAGGGGGAGGCCCACATTTCTCCAACAAGTATAGAAATGTTAAGATAGGTACTATATTTACAAAGCTAAAGGGACTTATTACATTCTAATGCCACAGTGATGAAAAATTTTGTGGCTCACAATGTCTCTGCGTTGCATATACCACTTGCTAAATATTTCTGAAACATAAATAGTGCTACGACAACCTCCATGTATCAGTCACACATTGCGACATTTGTTGGAATCATCAAGATCCTTGGAACTGAAAGGAAAATTTAGAACCCACAAGGAGCAACTGCGAATAATGTGTTAGGAAGTATCATTTCAGTGGCATATGTCTTAAAAACACGTGTTTAGGACGGTTGCGTAGTTCGCAATTGCCGCAGAGAGCTCATCCGGAGAGGGAAGGAGGGCTGTAAGGGGAGGAGGAGGCCCCATTTCCCCAACGAGTATAGAAATGTTAAGATAGGTACTATATTTACAAGGCTAAAGGGACTTATTACATTCTAATGCCACAGTGTCGAAAAATTTTGTGGCTCACAATGCCTCTGCGTTGCATATACCACTTGTTAAATATTTCTGAAACATAAATAGTGCTACGACAACCTCCATGTATCAGTCACACATTGCGACAACTGTTGGAATCATCAAGATCCTTGGAACTGAAAGGAAAATTTAGAACCCACAAGGAACAACTGCGAATAATGCTTTAGGAAGAATCATTTGCAGTGGCATATGTCTAAAAAACGCGTGTTTAGGACGGTTGCGTAGGTCGCAATTGCCGCAGAGAGCTCATTCGGAGAGGGAAGGAGGGCTGTAAGGGGAAGAGGAGGCCCACATTTCTCCAACGAGTATAGAAATGTTAAGGTAGGTACTATATTTATGAAGCTAAGGGGACTTATCACATGCTAATGCCACAGTGACGAAAAATTTTGTGGCTCACAATGCCTCTGCGTTGCATATACCACTTGTTAAATATTTCTGAAACATAAATAGTGCTACGACAACCTCCATGTATCAGTCATACATTGCGACAACTGTTGGAATCATCAAGATCCTTGGAACTCAAAGGAAAATTTAGAACCCACAAGAATCAACTGCGAATAATGTGTTAGGAAGTATCATTTGCAGTGGCATATGTCTTGAAAACGCGTATTTAGGAGGGTTGCGTAGGTCGCAATTGCCGCACAGAGCACATTCGGAGAGGGAAGGAGGACTGTAAGGGGAGGATGGGGCCCACATTTCTCCAACGAGTATAGAAATGGTAAGATAGGTACTATGTTTACAAAGCTAAAGGGACGTATTACATTCTAATGCCACAGTGACGAAATATTTTGTGGCTCACAATGAATCTGCGTTGCATATACCCACTGTTAAATTTATCTGAAACATAAATAGTGCTACGACAACCTCCATGTATCAGTCATACATTGCGAGAACTGTTATAGTTAACGAGATCCTTGGAACTCAAAGGAAAATTTAGAACCCACAGGGAACAACTGCGAATAATGTGTTAGGAAGTATCATTTGCAGTGGCATATGTCTTAAAAACGCGTGTTTAGGACGGTTGCGTAGGTCGCAATTGCCGCAGAGAGCTCAATCGGAGAGGGAAGGAGGGCTGTAAGGGGAGGAGGAGGCCCACATTTCCCCAACGAGTATAGAAATGTTAAGATAGGTACTATATTTAGAAAAGCTAAAGGGACTTATCACATTCTAATGCCACAGTGACGAAAAATTTTGTGGCTCACAACGCCTCTGCGTTGCATATACCACTTGTTAAATATTTCTGGAACATAAATAGTGCTACGACATCCTCCATGGTTCAGTCACACATTGCGACAACTGTTGGAATCATCAAGATCCTTGGAACTGAAAGGAAAATTTAGAACCCACAAGGAATAACTGCGAATAATGTGATAGGAAGTATCATTTGCAGTGGCATGTGTCTTAAAAACGCGTGTTTAGGACGGTTGCGTAGGTCGCAATTGCCGCAGAGAGCTCATTCGGAGAGGGAAGGAAGGCTGTAAGGGGAGGAGGAGGCCCACATTTCTCCAACAAGTATAAAAATGTTAAGATAGGTACTATATTTACAAAGCTAAAGGGACTTATTACATTCTAATGCCACAGTGACGAAAAATTTTGTTGCTCACAATGCCTCTGCGTTGCATATACCACTTATTAAATATTTCTGAAACATAAATAGTGCTACGACAACCTCCATGTGTCAGTCACACATTGCGACAACTGTTGGAATCATCAAGATCCTTGGAACTGAAAGGAAAATTTAGAACCCACAAGGAACAACTGCGAATAATGTGTTAGGAAGTATCATTTGCAGTGGCATATGTCTTAAAAACGCGTGTTTAGGACGGTTGCGTAGGTCGCAATTGCCGCAGAGAGCTCATTCGGAGTGGGAAGGAAGGCTGTAAGGGGAGGAGGAGGCCCACATTTCTCCAACAAGTGTAGAAATGTTAAGATAGGTACTATATTTACAAAGCTAAAGGGACTTATTACATTCTAATGCCACAGTGACGAAAAATTTTGTGGCTCACAATGCCTCTGCGTTGCATATACCACTTACTAAATATTTCTGAAACATAAATAGTGCTACGACAACCTCCATGTATCAGTCACACATTGCGACAACTGTTGGAATCATCAAGATCCTTGGAACTGAAAGGAAAATTTAGAACCCACAAGGAACAACTGCGAATAATGTGTTAGGAAGTATTATTTGCAGTGGCATATGTCTTAAAAACGCGTGTTTAGGACGGTTGCGTAGGTCGCAATTGCCGCAGAGAGCTCATTCGGAGAGGGAAGGAGGGCTGTAAGGGGAGGAGGAGGCCCACATTTCTCCAACGAGTATAGAAATGTTAAGATAGGTACTGTATTTGCAAAGCTAAAGGGACTTATTACATTCTAATGTCACAGTGACGAAAAATTTTGTGGCTCACAATGCCTCTGCGTTGCATATACCACTTGTTAAATATTTCTGAAACATAAATAGTGCTACGACAACCTCCATGTATCAGTCACACATTGCGACAACTGTTGGAATCATCCAGATGCTTGGAACGGAAAGGAAAATTCAGAACTTACGAATAACAACTGCGGATAATGTGTTAGGAAGTATCATTTGCAGTGGCATATGTCTTAAAAACGCGTGTTTAGGACGGTTGCGTAGGTCGCAATTGCCGCAGAGAGCTCATTAGGAGAGGGAAGGAGGGCTGTAAGGGGAGGAGGAGGCCCACATTTCTCCAACGAGTATAGAAATGTTAAGATAGGTACTATGTTTACAAAGCTAATGGAAGTCATTACATTCTAAAGCCACAGTGACGACAAATTTTGTGGCGCACAATGCCTCTGCGTTGCATATACCACTTGTTAAATATTTCTGAAACATAAATAGTGCTAAGACAACCTCCATGTGTCAGTCACACATTGCGACAACTGTTGGAATCATCAAGATCCTTGGAACTGAAAGGAAAATTTAGAACCCACAAGGAACAACTGCGAATAATGTGATAGGAAGTATCATTTGCAGTGGCATATGTCTTAAAAACGCGTGTTTAGGACGGTTGCGTAGGTCGCAATTGCCGCAGAGAGCTTATTCGGAGAGGGAAGGAGGGCTGTAAGGGGAGGAGAAGGCCCACATTTCTCCAACGATTACAGAAATGATAAGTTGGTTTTTTTATTTACAAAGCTAAAGGGGCTTATTGCATTCTAATGCCACAGTGACGAAAAATTTTGTGGCTCACAATGCCTCTGCGTTGCATATACCAGTTGTGAAATATTTCTGAAACATAAATAGTGCTACGACAACCTCCATGTGTCAGTCACACATTGCGACAACTGATGGAATCATCAAGATCCTTGGAACTGAAAGGAAAATCTAGAACCCACAAGGAGCAACTGCGAATGATGTGTTAGGAAGTATCACTTGCAGTGGCATATGTCTTAAAAACGCGTGTTTAGGACGGTTGCGTAGGTCGCAATTGCCGCAGAGAGCTCATTCGGAGAGGGAAGGAGGGCTGTAAGGGGAGGAGGAGGCCCACATTTCTCCAACGAGTATAGAAATGTTAAGATAGGTACTGTATTTGCAAAGCTAAAGGGACTTATTACATTCTAATGCCACAGTGACGAAAAATTTTGTGGCTCACAATGCCTCTACGTTGCATATACCACTTGTTAAATATTTCTGAAACATAAATAGTGCTACGACAACCTCCATGTATCAGTCACACATTGCGACAACTGTTGGAATCATCAAGATCCTTGGAACTGAAAGGAAAATTTAGAACCCACAAGGAGCAACTGCGAATAATGTGTTAGGAAGTATCATTTGCAGTGGCATATGTCTTAAAAACGCGTGTTTAGGACGGTTGCGTAGTTCGCAATTGCCGCAGAGAGCTCATCCGGAGAGGGAAGGAGGGCTGTAAGGGGAGGAGGAGGCCCACATTTCTCCAACGAGTATAGAAATGTTAAGATAGGTACTATATTTACAAAGCTAAAGGGACTTGTTACATTCTAATGCCACAGTGACGAAAAATTTTGTGGCTCACAATGCCTCTGCGTTGCATATACCACTTGTTAAATATTTCTGAAACATAAATAGTGCTACGACAACCTCCATGTATCAGTCATACATTGCGACAACTGTCGGAATCATCAAGATCCTTTAAACTGAAAGGAAAATTTAGAACCCACATGGAGCAACTGCGAATAATGTGTTAGGAAGTATCATTTGCAGTGGCATATGTCTTAAAATCGCATGTTTAGGACGGTTGCGTAGGTCGCAATTGCCGCACAGAGCTCATTCGGAGAGGGAAGGAGGGCTGTAAGGGGAGGATGTGGCCCACATTTCTCCAACGGGTATAGAAATGGTAAGATAGGTACTATATTTACAAAGCTAAAGGGACGTATTACATTCTAATGCCACAGTGACGAAAAATTTTGTGGCTCACAATGAATCTGCGTTGCATATACCCATTGTTAAATTTTTCTGAAACATAAATAGTGCTGCGACAACCTCCATGTATCAGTCACACATTGCAACAACTGTTGGAATCAACAAGATCCTTGGAACTGAAAGGAAAATTTAGAACCCACAAGGTACAACTGCGAATAATGTGATAGGAAGTATCGTTTGCAGTGGCATATGTCTTAAAAACGCGTGTTTAGGACGGTTGCGTAGGTCGCAATTGCCGCAGAGAGCTCATTCGGATAGGGAAAGAAGGCTGTAAGGGGAGGAGGAGGCCCACATTTCTCCAACAAGTATAGAAATGTTAAGATAGGTACTATATTTACAAAGCTAAAGGGACTTATTACATTCTAATGCCACAGTGACGAAAAATTTTGTGGCTCACAATGCCTCTGCGTTGCATATACCACTTATTAAATATTTCTGAAACATAAATAGTGCTACGACAACCTCCATGTATCAGTCACACATTGCGACAACTGTTGGAATCATCAAGATCCTTGGAACTGAAAGGAAAATTTAGAACCCACAAGGAACAACTGCGAATGATGTGTTAGGCAGTATGATTTGGAGTGGCATATGTCTTAAAAACGCGTGTTTAGGACGGCTGCGTAGGTCGCAATTGCCGCAGACAGCTCATTCGGAGAGGGAAGGAGGGCTGTTAGGGGAGGAGGAGGCCCACATTTCTCCAGCGAGTATAGAAATGTTAAGATAGGTACTATATTTACAAAGCTAAAGGGACTTATTACATTCTAATGCCACAGTGACGAAAAGTTTTGTGGCTCACAATGCCTCTGCGTTGCATATACCACTTGTTAAATATTTCTGAAACATAAATAGTGCTACGACAACCTCCATGTGTCAGTCACACATTGCGACAACTGTTGGAATCATCAAGATCCTTGGATCTCAAAGGAAAGTTTAGAACCCACAAGGAACAACTGCGAATAATGTGTTAGGAAGTATCATTTGCAGTGGCATATGTCTTAAAAACGCGTGTTTAGGACAGTTGCGTAGGTCGCAATTGCCGCAGAGAGCTCATTCGGAGAGGGAAGGAAGGCTGTAAGGGGAGGGGGAGGCCCACATTTCTCCAACAAGTATAGAAATGTTAAGATAGGTACTGTATTTACAAAGCTAAAGGGACTTATTACATTCTAATGCCACAGTGATGAAAAATTTTGTGGCTCACAATGTCTCTGCGTTGCATATACCACTTGCTAAATATTTCTGAAACATAAATAGTGCTACGACAACCTCCATGTATCAGTCACACATTGCGACATTTGTTGGAATCATCAAGATCCTTGGAACTGAAAGGAAAATTTAGAACCCACAAGGAGCAACTGCGAATAATGTGTTAGGAAGTATCAATTCAGTGGCATATGTCTTAAAAACACGTGTTTAGGACGGTTGCGTAGTTCGCAATTGCCGCAGAGAGCTCATCCGGAGAGGGAAGGAGGGCTGTAAGGGGAGGAGGAGGCCCACATTTCCCCAACGAGTATAGAAATGTTAAGATAGGTACTATATTTACAAAGCTAAAGGGACTTATTACATTCTAATGCCACAGTGTCAAAAAATTTTGTGGCTCACAATGCCTCTGCGTTGCATATACCACTTGTTAAATATTTCTGAAACATAAATAGTGCTACGACAACCTCCATGTATCAGTCACACATTGCGACAACTGTTGGAATCATCAAGATCCTTGGAACTGAAAGGAAAATTTAGAACCCACAAGGAACAACTGCGAATAATGCGTTAGGAAGAATCATTTGCAGTGGCATATGTCTTAAAAACGCGTGTTTAGGACGGTTGCGTAGGTCGCAATTGCCGCAGAGAGCTTATTCGGAGAGGGAAGGAGGGCTGTAAGGGGAGGAGGAGGCCCACATTTCTCCAACGAGTATAGAAATGTTAAGGTAGGTACTATATTTACGAAGCTAAGGGGACTTATCACATGCTAATGCCACAGTGACGAAAAATTTTGTGGCTCACAATGCCTCTGCGTTGCATATACCACTTGTTAAATATTTCTGAAACATAAATAGTGCTACGACAACCTCCATGTATCAGTCACACATTGCGACAACTGATGGAATCATCAAGATCCTTGGAACTGAAAGGAAAATCTAGAACCCACAAGGAGCAACTGCGAATGATGTGTTAGGAAGTATCACTTGCAGTGGCATATGTCTTAAAAACGCGTGTTTAGGACGGTTGCGTAGGTCGCAATTGCCGCAGAGAGCTCATTCGGAGAGGGAAGGAGGGCTGTAAGGGGAGGAGGAGGCCCACATTTCTCCAACGAGTATAGAAATGTTAAGATAGGTACTGTATTTGCAAAGCTAAAGGGACTTATTACATTCTAATGCCACAGTGACGAAAAATTTTGTGGCTCACAATGCCTCTACGTTGCATATACCACTTGTTAAATATTTCTGAAACATAAATAGTGCTACGACAAACTCCATGTATCAGTCACACATTGCGACAACTGTTTGAATCATCAAGATACTTGGAACGGAAAGGAAAATTTAGAACTTACGAATAACAACTGCGGATAATGTGTTAGGAAGTATCATTTGCAGTGGCATATGTCTTAAAAACGCGTGTTTAGGACGGTTGCGTAGGTCGCAATTGCCGCAGAGAGCTCATTAGGAGAGGGAAGGAGGGCTGTAAGGGGAGGAGGAGGCCCACATTTCTCCAACGAGTATAGAAATGTTAAGATAGGTACTATATTTACAAAGCTAATGGAAGTTATTACAATCTAAAGCCACAGTGTAAACAAATTTTGTGGCGCAAAATGCCTCTGCGTTGCATATACCACTTGTTAAATATTTCTGAAACATAAATGGTGCTACGACATCCTCCATGTATCAGTCACACATTGCGACAACTGTTGGAATCATCAAGATCCTTGGAACTGAAAGGAAAATTTAGAACCCACAAGGAACAACTGCGAATAAAGTGTTAGGAAGTATCATTTGCAGTGGCATATGTCTTAGAAACGCGTGTTTAGGACGGTTTCGTAGGTCGTAATTGCCGCAGAGAGCTCATTCGGAGAGGGAAGGAGGGCTGTAAGGGGAGGAGGAGGCCCACACTTCTCCAACGAGTATAGAAATGTTAGGATAGGTACTATATTTACTAAGCTAAAGGGATTTATTACATTCTAATGCCACGGTGACGAAAAATTTTGTGGCTCACGACGCCTCTGCGTTGAATAAAGCACTTGTGAAATATTTCTGGACATAAATAGTGCTACGACAACCTCCATGTATCAGTGACACATTGCGACAACTGATGGAATCATCAAGATCCTTGGAACTGAAAGGAAAATCTAGAACCCACAAGGAGCAACTGCGAATAATGTGTTAGGAAGTATCACTTGCAGTGGCATATGTCTTAAAAACGCGTGTTTAGGACGGTTGCGTAGGTCGCAATTGCCGCAGAGAGCTCATTCGGAGAGGGAAGGAGGGCTGTAAGGGGAGGAGGAGGCCCACATTTCTCCAACGAGTATAGAAATGTTAAGATAGGTACTGTATTTGCAAAGCTAAAGGGACTTATTACATTCTAATGCCACAGTGACGAAAAATTTTGTGGCTCACAATGCCTCTACGTTGCATATACCACTTGTTAAATATTTCTGAAACATAAATAGTGCTACGACAACCTCCATGTATCAGTCACACATTGCGACAACTGTTTGAATCATCAAGATACTTGGAACGGAAAGGAAAATTTAGAACTTACGAATAACAACTGCGGATAATGTGTTAGGAAGTATCATTTGCAGTGGCATATGTCTTAAAAACGCGTGTTTAGGACGGTTGCGTAGGTCGCAATTGCCGCAGAGAGCTCATTAGGAGTGGGAAGGAGGGCTGTAAGGGGAGGAGGAGGCCCACACTTCTCCAACGAGTATAGAAATGTTAAGATAGGTACTATATTTACAAAGCTAATGGAAGTTATTACAATCTAAAGCCACAGTGTAGACAAATTTTGTGGCGCAAAATGCCTCTGCGTTGCATATACCACTTGTTAAATATTTCTGAAACATAAATGGTGCTACGACAACCTCCATGTATCAGTCACACATTGCGACAACTGTTGGAATCATCAAGATCCTTGGAACTGAAAGGAAAATTTAGAACCCACGAGGAACACAATCGAATAATATGTTAGGAAGTATCATTTGCAGTGGCATATATCTTAAAAACGCGTGTTTAGGACGGTTGCGTAGGTCACAATTGCCGCAGAGAGCTTATTCGGAGGGGGAAGGAGGGCTGTAAGGGGAGGAGGAGGCCCACATTTCTCCAACGATTATAGAAATGATAAGTTGGTTTTTTTATTTACAAATCTAAAGGGGCTTATTACATTCTAATGCCACAGTGACGAAAAATTTTGTGGCTCACAATGCCTCTGCGTTGCATATACCACTTGTGAAATATTTCTGAAACATAAATAGTGCTACGACAACCTCCATGTGTCAGTCACACATTGCGACAACTGTTGGAATCATCAAGATCCTTGGAACTGAAAGGAAAATTTAGAACCAACGAGGAACAACTGCGAATGATGTGTTAGGATGTATCATTTGCAGTGGCATATGTCTTAAAAACGCGTGTTTACGACGGTTGCGTAGGTCACAATTGCCGCAGAGAGCTCATTCGGAGAGGAAAGGAGGGCTGTAAGGGGAGGAGGAGGCCCTTATTTCTCCAACGATTATAGATATGAAAAAATAGATTCTTTATTTACAAAGCTAAAGGGGCTTATTACATTCTAATGCCACAGTGACGAAAAATTTTGTGGCTCACAATGCCTCTGCGTTGCATATACCACTTGTTAAATATTTCTGAAACATAAATAGTGCTACGACAACCTCCATGTATCAGTCACACATTGCGACAACTGTTGGAATCATCAAGATTCTTGGAACTGAAAGGAAAATTTAGAACCCACAAGGAGCAACTGCGAATAATGTGTTAGGAAGTATCATTTGCAGTGGCATATGTCTTAAAAACGCGTGTTTAGGACGGTTGCGTAGTTCGCAATTGCCGCAGAGAGCTCATCCGGAGAGGGAAGGAGGGCTGTAAGGGGAGGAGGAGGCCCACATTTCTCCAACGAGTATAGAAATGTTAAGATAGGTACTATATTTACAAAGCTAAAGGGACTTATTACATTCTAATGCCACAGTGACGAAAAATTTTGTGGCGCAAAATGCCTCTGCGTTGCATATACCACTTGTTAAATATTTCTGAAACATAAATGGTGCTACGACAACCTCCATGTATCAGTCACACATTGCGACAACTGTTGGAATCATCAAGATCCTTGGAACTGAAAGGAAAATTTAGAACCCACGAGGAACACAATCGAATAATATGTTAGGAAGTATCATTTGCAGTGGCATATATCTTAAAAACGCGTGTTTAGGACGGTTGCGTAGGTCACAATTGCCGCAGAGAGCTTATTCGGAGGGGGAAGGAGGGCTGTAAGGGGAGGAGGAGGCCCACATTTCTCCAACGATTATAGAAATGATAAGTTGGTTTTTTTATTTACAAAGCTAAAGGGGCTTATTACATTCTAATGCCACAGTGACAAAAAATTTTGTGGCTCACAATGCCTCTGCGTTTCATATACCACTTGTGAAATATTTCTGAAACATAAATAGTGCTACGACAACCTCCATGTGTCAGTCACACATTGCGACAACTGTTGGAATCATCAAGATCCTTGGAACTGAAAGGAAAATTTAGAACCAACGAGGAACAACTGCGAATGATGTGTTAGGATGTATCATTTGCAGTGGCATATGTCTTAAAAACGCGTGTTTACGACGGTTGCGTAGGTCACAATTGCCGCAGAGAGCTCATTCGGAGAGGAAAGGAGGGCTGTAAGGGGAGGAGGAGGCCCACACTTCTCCAACGATTATAGAAATGATAAGTTGGTTTTTTTATTTAGAAAGCTAAAGGGGCTTATTACATTCTAATGCCACAGTGACGAAAAATTTTGTGGCTCACAATGCCTCTGCGTTTCATATACCACTTGTGAAATATTTCTGAAACATAAATAGTGCTACGACAACCTCCATGTGTCAGTCACACATTGCGACAACTGTTGGAATCATCAAGATCCTTGGAACTGAAAGGAAAATTTAGAACCCACAAGGAGCAACTGCGAATAATGTGTTAGGAAGTATCATTTGCAGTGGCATATGTCTTAAAAACGCGTGTTTAGGACGGTTGCGTAGTTCGCAATTGCCGCAGAGAGCTCATCCGGAGAGGGAAGGAGGGCTGTAAGGGGAGGAGGAGGCCCACACTTCTCCAACGAGTATAGAAATGTTAAGATAGGTACTATATTTACAAAGCTAATGGAAGTTATTACAATCTAAAGCCACAGTGTAGACAAATTTTGTGGCGCAAAATGCCTCTGCGTTGCATATACCACTTGTTAAATATTTCTGAAACATAAATGGTGCTACGACAACCTCCATGTATCAGTCACACATTGCGACAACTGTTGGAATCATCAAGATCCTTGGAACTGAAAGGAAAATTTAGAACCCACGAGGAACACAATCGAATAATATGTTAGGAAGTATCATTTGCAGTGGCATATATCTTAAAAACGCGTGTTTAGGACGGTTGCGTAGGTCACAATTGCCGCAGAGAGCTTATTCGGAGGGGGAAGGAGGGCTGTAAGGGGAGGAGGAGGCCCACATTTCTCCAACGATTATAGAAATGATAAGTTGGTTTTTTTATTTACAAAGCTAAAGGGGCTTATTACATTCTAATGCCACAGTGACGAAAAATTTTGTGGCTCACAATGCCTCTGCGTTTCATATACCACTTGTGAAATATTTCTGAAACATAAATAGTGCTACGACAACCTCCATGTGTCAGTCACACATTGCGACAACTGTTGGAATCATCAAGATCCTTGGAACTGAAAGGAAAATTTAGAACCAACGAGGAACAACTGCGAATGATGTGTTAGGATGTATCATTTGCAGTGGCATATGTCTTAAAAACGCGTGTTTACGACGGTTGCGTAGGTCACAATTGCCGCAGAGAGCTCATTCGGAGAGGAAAGGAGGGCTGTAAGGGGAGGAGGAGGCCCTTATTTCTCCAACGATTATAGATATGAAAAGATAGATTCTTTATTTACAAAGCTAAAGGGGCTTATTACATTCTAATGCCACAGTGACGAAAAATTTTGTGGCTCACAATGCCCCTGCGTTGCATATACCACTTGTTAAATATTTCTGAAACATAAATAGTGCTACGACAACCTCCATGTATCAGTCACACATTGCGACAACTGTTGGAATCATCAAGATCCTTGGAACTGAAAGGAAAATTTAGAACCCACAAGGAGCAACTGCGAATAATGTGTTAGGAAGTATCATTTGCAGTGGCATATGTCTTAAAAACGCGTGTTTAGGACGGTTGCGTAGTTCGCAATTGCCGCAGAGAGCTCATCCGGAGAGGGAAGGAGGGCTGTAAGGGGAGGAGGAGGCCCACATTTCTCCAACGAGTATAGAAATGTTAAGATAGGTACTATATTTACAAAGCTAAAGGGACTTATTACATTCTAATGCCACAGTGACGAAAAATTTTGTGGCTCACAATGCCTCTGCGTTGCATATACCACTTGTTAAATATTTCTGGACCATAAATAGTGCTACGACATCCTCCATGGTTTAGTCACACATTGCGACAACTGTTGGAATCATCAAGATCCTTGGAACTGAAGGGAAAATTTAGAACCCACAAGGAACAACTGCGAATAATGTGTTAGGCAGTATGATTTGGAGTGGCATATGTCTTAAAAACGCGTGTTTAGGACGGCTGCGTAGGTCGCAATTGCCGCAGAGAGCTCATTCGGAGAGGGAAGGAGGGCTGTAAAGGGAGGAGGAGGCCCACATTTCTCCAACAAGAATAGAAATGTTAAGATAGGTACTATATTTACAAAGATAAAGGGACTTATTACATTCTAATGCCACAATGACGAGAAGTTTTGTGGCTCACAATGCCTCTGCGTTGCATATACCACTTGTGAAATATTTCTGAAACATAAATAGTGCTACGACAACCTCCATGTGTCAGTCACACATTGCGACAACTGTTGGAATCATCAAGATCCTTGGAACTGAAAGGAAAATTTAGAACCCACAAGGAACAACTGCGAATAATGTGTTAGGAAGTATCATTTGCAGTGGCATATGTCTTAAAAACGCGTGTTTAGGACGGTTGCGTAGGTCGCAATTGCCGCAGAGAGCTCATTCGGAGAGGGAAGGAGGGCTGTAAGGGGAGGAGGAGGCCCACATTTCTCCAACGAGTATAGAAATGTTAAGATAGGTACTATATTTACAAAGCTAAAGGGACTTATTAATTTCTAATGCCACAGTGACGAAAAATTTTGTGGCTCAAAATGCCTCTGCGTTGCATATACCACTTACTAAATATTTCTGAAACATAAATAGTGCTACGACAACCTCCATGTATCATTCACACATTGCGACAACTGTTGGAATCATCAAGATCCTTGGAACTGAAAGGAAAATTTAGAACCCACAAGGAACAACTGCGAATAATGTGTTAGGAAGTATCATTTGCAGTGGCATATGTCTTAAAAACGCGTGTTTAGGACGGTTGTGTAGGTCGCAATTGCCGCAGAGAGCTCATTCGGAGAGGGAAGGAGGGCTGTAAGGGGAGGAGGAGGCCCACATTTCTCCAACGAGTATAGAAATGTTAAGATAGGTACTGTATTTTCAAAGCTAAAGGGACTTATTACATTCTAATGACACAGTGACGAAAAATTTTGTGGCTCACAATGCCTCTGCGTTGCATATACCACTTGTTAAATATTTCTGAAACATAAATAGTGCTACGACAACCTCCATGTATCAGTCACACATTGCGACAACTGTTGGAATCATCAAGATGCTTGGAACGGAAAGGAAAATTTAGAACTTACGAATAACAACTGCGGATAATGTGTTAGGAAGTATCATTTGCAGTGGCATATGTCTTAAAAACGCGTGTTTAGGACGGTTGCGTAGGTCGCAATTGCCGCAGAGAGCTCATTAGGAGAGGGAAGGAGGGCTGTAAGGGGAGGAGGAGGCCCACATTTCTCCAACGAGTATAGAAATGTTAAGATAGGTACTATATTTACAAAGCTAATGGAAGTTATTACATTCTAAAGCCACAGTGTAGACAAATTTTGTGGCGCAGAATGCCTCTGCGTTGCATATACCATTTGTTAAATATTTCTGAAACATAAATGGTGCTACGACAACCTCCATGTATCAGTCACACATTGCGACAACTGTTGGAATCATCAAGATCCTTGGAACTGAAAGGAAAATTTAGAACCCACGAGGAACACAATCGAATAATATGTTAGGAAGTATCATTTGCAGTGGCATATGTCTTAAAAACGCGTGTTGAGGACGGTTGCGTAGGTCAAAATTGCCGCAGAGAGCTTATTTGGAGGGGGAAGGAGGGCTGTAAGGGGAGGAGGAGGCCCACATTTCTCCAACGATTATAGAAATGATAAGTTGGTTTTTTTATTTACAAAGCTAAATGGGCTTATTACATTCTAATGCCACAGTGACGAAAAATTTTGTGGCTCACAATGCCTCTGCGTTGCATATACCACTTGTGAAATATTTCTGAAACATAAATAGTGCTACGACAACCTCCATGTGTCAGTCACACATTGCGACAACTGCTGGAATCATCAAGAACGTTGGAACTGAAAGGAAAATTTAGAACCCACGAGGAACAACTGCGAATAATGTGTTAGGATGTATCATTTGCAGTGGCATATGTCTTAAGAACGCGTGTTTACGACGGTTGCGTAGGTCACAATTGCCGCAGAGAGCTCATTCGGAGAGGGAAGGAGGGCTGTAAGGGGAGGAGGAGGCCCTTATTTCTCCAACGATTATAGATATGAAAGGATAGATTCTTTATTTACAAAGCTAAAGGTGCTTATTACATTCTAGTGCCACAGTGACGAAAAATTTTGTGGCTCACTATGCCTCTGCGTTGCATATACCACTTGTTAAATATTTCTGAAACATAAATAGTGCTACGACAACCTCCATGTGTCAGTCACACATTGCGACAACTGCTGGAATCATCAAGAACGTTGGAACTGAAAGGAAAATTTAGAACCCACAAGGATCAACTGCGAATAATGTGTTAGGAAGTATCATTTGCAGTGGCATATGTCTTAAAAACGCGTATTTAGGACCGTTGCGTAGGTCGCAATTGCCGCACAGAGCTCATTCGGAGAGGGAAGGAGGGCTGTAAGCGGAGGATGAGGCCCACATTTCTCCAACGAGTATAGAAATGGTAAGATAGATACTATATTTACAAAGCTAAAGCACGTATTACATTCTAATGCCACAGTGACAAAAAATTTTGTGGCTCACAATGAATCTGCGTTGCATATACCCATTGATAGATTTTTCTGAAACATAAATAATGCTACGACAACTTCCATGTATCAGTCACACATTACGACAACTGTTGGAATCAACAAGATCCTTGGAACTGAAAGGAAAATTTAGAACCCACAAGGAACAACTGCGAATAATGTGTTAGGAAGTATCATTTGCAGTGGTATATGTCTTAAAAACGCGTATTTAGGACGGTTGCGTAGGTCGCAATTGCCGCAGAGAGCTCATTCGGAAAGGGAAGGAGGGCTGTAAGGGGAGGAGGAGGCCCACATTTCCCCAACGAGTATAGAAATTTTAAGATAGGTACTATATTTACAAAGCTATAGGGACTTATTACATTCTAATGCCACAGTGACGAAAAATTTTGTGGCTCACAATGCCTCTGCGTTGCATATACCACTTGTTAAATATTTCTGGAACATAAATAGTGCTACGACAACCTCCATGTGTCAGTCACACATTGCGACAACTGTTGGAATCATCAAGATCCTTGGAACTGAAAGGAAAATTTAGAACCCACAAGGAATAACTGCGAATAATATGATAGGAAGTATCATTTGCAGTGGCATGTGTCTTAAAAACGCGTGTTTAGGACGGTTGCGTAGGTCGCAATTGCCGCAGAGAGCTCATTCGGAGAGGGAAGGAAGGCTGTAAGGGGAGGAGGAGGCCCACATTTCTCCAACAAGTATAAAAATGTTAAGATAGGTACTATATTTACAAAGCTAAAGGGACTTATTACATTCTAATGCCACAGTGAGGAAAATTTTTGTGGCTCACAATGCCTCTGCGTTGCATATACCACTTATTAAATATTTCTGAAACATAAATAGTGCTACGACAACCTCCATGTATCAGTCACACATTGCGACAACTGTTGGAATCATCAAGATCCTTGGAACTGAAAGGAGAATTTAGAACCCACAAGGAACAACTGCGAATAATGTGTTAGGCAGTATAATTTGGAGTGGCATATGTCTTAAAAACGCGTGTTTAGGACGGCTGCGTAGGTCGCAATTGCCGCAGAGAGCTCATTCGGAGAGGGAAGGAGGGCTGTAAGGGGAGGAGGAGGCCCACATTTCTCCAGCGAGTATAGAAATGTTAAGATAGGTACTATATTTACAAAGCTAAAGGGACTTATTACATTCTAATGCCACAGTGACGAGAAGTTTTGTGGCTCACAGTGCCTCTGCGTTGCATATACCACTTGTGAAATATTTCTGAAACATAAATAGTGCTACGACAACCTCCATGTATCAGTCACACATTGCGACAACTGTTGGAATCATCAAGATCCTTGGAACTGAAAGGAAAATTTAGAACCCACAAGGAACAACTGCGAATAATGTG
This sequence comes from Schistocerca americana, assembly GCF_021461395.2. Taxonomy (NCBI): domain Eukaryota; kingdom Metazoa; phylum Arthropoda; class Insecta; order Orthoptera; family Acrididae; genus Schistocerca; species Schistocerca americana. The sequence continues at coordinate 1,034,518,568 of NC_060120.1, read as the reverse complement.
TTAGGAAGTATCATTTGCGGTGGCATATGTCTTAAAAACGCGTGTTTAGGACGGTTGCGTAGGTCGCAATTGCCGCAGAGAGCTCATTGGGAGAGGGAAGGAGGGCTGTAAGGGGAGGAGGAGGCCCACATTTCTCCAACGAGTATAGAAATGTTAAGATAGGTACTGTATTTGCAAAGCTAAAGGGACTTATTACATTCTAATGACTTAGTGACGAAAAATTTTGTGGCTCACAATGCCTCTGCGTTGCATATACCACTTGTTAAATATTTCTGAAACATAAATAGTGCTACGACAACCTCCATGTATCAGTCACACATTGCGACAACTGTTGGAATCATCAAGATGCTTGGAACGGAAAGGAAAATTTAGAACTTACGAATAACAACTGCGGATAATGTGTTAGGAAGTATCATTTGCAGTGGCATATGTCTTAAAAACGCGTGTTTAGGACGGTTGCGTAGGTCGCAATTGCCGCAGAGAGCTCATTAGGAGAGGGAAGGAGGGCTGTAAGGGGAGGAGGAGGCCCACATTTCTCCAACGAGTATAGAAATGTTAAGATAGGTACTGTATTTACAAAGCTAAAGGGACTTGTTACATTCTAATGCCACAGTGACGAAAAATTTGGTGGCTCACAATGCCTCTGCGTTGCATATACCACTTGTTAAATATTTCTGAAACATAAATAGTGCTACGACAACCTCCATGTATCAGTCATACATTGCGACAACTGTTGGAATCATCAAGATCCTTTAAACTGAAAGGAAAATTTAGAACCCACAAGGATCAACTGCGAATAATGTGTTAGGAAGTATCATTTGCAATGGCATATGACTTAAAAACGCGTATTTAGGACGGTTGCGTAGGTCGCAATTGCCGCACAGAGCTCATTCGGAGAGGGAAGGAGGGCTGTAAGGGGAGGATGAGGCCCACATTTCTCCAACGGGTATAGAAATGGTAAGATAGGTACTATATTTACAAAGCTAAAGGGACGTATTACATTCTAATGCCACAGTGACGAAAAATTTTGTGGCTCAGAATGAATCTGCGTTGCATATACCCATTGTTAAATTTTTCTGAAACATAAATAGTGCTACGACAACCTCCATGTATCAGTCACACATTGCGACAACTGTTGGAATCAACAAGATCCTTGGAACTGAAAGGAAAATTTAGAACCCACAAGGAACAACTGCGAATAATGTGATAGGAAGTATCATTTGCAGTGGCATATGTCTTAAAAACGCGTGTTTAGGACGGTTGCGTAGGTCGCAATTGCCGCAGAGAGCTCATTCGGAGAGGGAAAGAAGGCTGTAAGGGGAGGAGGAGGCCCACATTTCTCCAACAAGTATAGAAATGTTAGGATAGGTACTATATTTACAAAGCTAAAGGGACTTATTACATTGTAATGCCACAGTGACGAAAAATTTTGTGGCTCGCAATGCCTCTGCGTTGCATATACCACTTATTAAATATTTCTGAAACATAAATAGTGCTACGACAACCTCCATGTATCAGTCACACATTGCGACAACTGTTGGAATCATCAAGATCCTTGGAACTGAAAGGAAAATTTAGAACCCACAAGGAACAACTGCGAATAATGTGTTAGGCAGTATGATTTGGAGTGGCATATGTCTTAAAAACGCGTGTTTAGGACGGCTGCGTAGGTCGCAATTGCCGCAGAGAGCTCATTCGGAGAGGGAAGGAGGGCTGTAAGGGGAGGAGGAGGCCCACATTTCTCCAACGAGTATAGAAATGTTAAGATAGGTACTATATTTACAAAGTTAAAGGGACTTATTACATTCTAATGCCACAGTGTCGAAAAATTTTGTGGCTCTCAATGCCTCTGCGTTGCATATACCACTTGTTAAATATTTCTGAAACATAAATAGTGCTACGACAACCTCCATGTATCAGTCACACATTGCGACAACTGTTGGAATCATCAAGATCCTTGGAACTGAAAGGAAAATTCAGAACCCACAAGGAACAACTGCGAATAATGCGTTAGGAAGAATCATTTGCAGTGGCATATGTCTTAAAAACGCGTGTTTAGGATGGTTGCGTAGGTCGCAATTGCCGCAGAGAGCTCATTCGGAGAGGGAAGGAGGGCTGTAAGGGGAGAAGGAGGCCCACATTTCTCCAACGAGTATAGAAATGTTAAGGTAGGTACTATATTTACGAAGCTAAGGGGACTTATCACATGCTAATGCCACAGTGACGAAAAATTTTGTGGCTCACAATGCCTCTGCGTTGCATATACCACTTGTTAAATATTTCTGAAACATAAATAGTGCTACGACAACCTCCATGTATCAGTCATACATTGCGACAACTGTTGGAATCATCAAGATCCTTGGAACTGAATGGAAAATTTAGAACCCACAAGAATCAACTGCGAATAATGTGTTAGGAAGTATCATTTGCAGTGGCATATGTCTTAAAAACGCGTATTTAGGACGGTTGCGTAGGTCGCAATTGCCGCACAGAGCACATTCGGAGAGGGAAGGAGGACTGTAAGGGGAGGATGAGGCCCACATTTCTCCAACGAGTATAGAAATGGTAAGATAGGTACTATGTTTACAAAGCTAAAGGGACGTATTACATTCTAATGCCACAGTGACGAAATATTTTGTGGCTCACAATGAATCTGCGTTGCATATACCCATTGTTAAATTTATCTGAAACATAAATAGTGCTACGACAACCTCCATGTATCAGTCATACATTGCGAGAACTGTTATAATCAACGAGATCCTTGGAACTCAAAGGAAAATTTAGAACCCACAAGGAACAACTGCGAATAATGTGTTAGGAAGTATCATTTGCAGTGGCATATGTCTTAAAAACGCGTGTTTAGGACGGTTGCGTAGGTCGCAATTGCCGCAGAGAGCTCATTCGGAGAGGGAAGGAGGGCTGTAAGGGGAGGAGGAGGCCCACATTTCTCCAACGAGTATAGAAATGTTAAGATAGGTACTGTATTTGCAAAGCTAAAGGGACTTATTACATTCTAATGACACAGTGACGAAAAATTTTGTGGCTCACAATGCCTCTGCATTGCATATACCACTTGTTAAATATTTCTGAAACATAAATAGTGCTACGACAACCTCCATGTATCAGTCACACATTGCGACAACTGTTGGAATCATCAAAATGCTTGGAACGGAAAGGAAAATTTAGAACTTACGAATAACAACTGCGGCTAATGTGTTAGGAAGTATCATTTGCAGTGGCATATGTCTTAAAAACGCGTGTTTAGGACGGTTGCGTAGGTCGCAATTGCCGCAGAGAGCTCATTAGGAGAGGGAAGGAGGGCTGTAAGGGGAGGAGGAGGCCTACATTTCTCCAACGATTATAGAAATGATAAGTTGGTTTTTTTATTTACAAAGCTAAAGGGGCTTATTACATTCTAATGCCACAGTGACGAAAAATTTTGTGGCTCACAATGCCTCTGCGTTGCATATACCACTTACTAAATATTTCTGAAACATAAATAGTGCTACGACAACCTCCATGTATCAGTCACACATTGCGACAACTGTTGGAATCATCAAGATCCTTGGAACTGAAAGGAAAATTTAGAAACCACAAGGAACAACTGCGAATAATGTGTTAGGAAGTATCATTTGCAGTGGCATATGTCTTAAAAACGCGTGTTTAGGACGGTTGCGTAGGTCGCAATTGCCGCAGAGAGCTCATTCGTAGAGGGAAGGAGGGCTGTAAGGGGAGGAGGAGGCCCACATTTCTCCAACGAGTACAGAAATGTTAAGATAGGTACTGTATTTGCAAAGCTAAAGGGACTTATTACATTCTAATGACACAGTGACGAAAAATTTTGTGGCTCACAATGCCTCTGCGTTGCATATATCACTTGTTAATTATTTCTGAAACATAAATAGTGCTACGACAACCTCCATGTATCAGTCACACATTGCGACAACTGTTGGAATCATCAAGATGCTTGGAACGGAAAGGAAAATTTAGAACTTACGAATAACAACTGAGGATAATGTGTTAGGAAGTATCATTTGCAGTGGCATATGTCTTAAAAACGCGTGTTTAGGACGGTTGCGTAGGTCGCAATTGCCGCAGAGAGCTCATTAGGAGAGAGAAGGAGGGCTGTAAGGGGAGGAGGAGGCCCACATTTCTCCAACGATTATAGAAATGATAAGTTGGTTTTTTTATTTACAAAGCTAAAGGGGCTTATTACATTGTAATGCCACAGTGACGAAAAATTTTGTGGCTCACAATGCCTCTGCGTTGCATATACCACTTGTGAAATATTTCTGAAACATAAATAGTGCTACGACAACCTCCATGTGTCAGTCACACATTGCGACAACTGTTGGAATCATCAAGATCCTTGGAACTGAAAGGAAAATTTAGAACCCACGAGGAACAACTGCGAATAATGTGTTAGGATGTATCATTTGCAGTGGCATATGTCTTAAAAACGCGTGTTTAGGACGGTTGCGTAGGTCACAATTGCCGCAGAGAGCTCATTCGGAGAGGGAAGGAGGGCTGTAAGGGGAAGAGGAGGCCCACATTTCTCCAACGATTATAGATATGAAAAGATAGATTCTTTATTTACAAAGCTAAATTGGCTTATTACATTCTAATGCCACAGTGACGAAAAATTTTGTGGCTCACAATGCCTCTGCGTTGCATATATCACTTGTTAATTATTTCTGAAACATAAATAGTGCTACGACAACCTCCATGTATCAGTCACACATTGCGACAACTGTTGGAATCATCAAGATCCTTGGAACTGAAAGGAAAATTTAGAACCCACAAGGAGCAACTGCGAATAATGTGTTAGGAAGTATCATTTGCAGTGGCATATGTCTTAAAGACGCGTGTTTAGGACGGTTGCGTAGTTCGCAATTGCCGCAGAGGGCTCATCCGGAGAGGGAAGGAGGGCTGTAAGGGGAGGAGGAGGCCCACATTTCTCCAACGAGTATAGAAATGTTAAGATAGGTACTGTATTTACAAAGCTAAAGGGACTTGTTACATTCTAATGCCACAGTGACGAAAAATTTTGTGGCTCACAATGCCTCTGCGTTGCATATACCACTTGTTAAATATTTCTGAAACATAAATAGTGCTACGACAACCTCCCTGTATCAGTCATACATTGCGACAACTGTTGGAATCATCAAGATCCTTTAAACTGAAAGGAAAATTTAGAACCCACAAGGATCAACTGCGAATAATGTGTTAGGAAGTATCATTTGCAGTGGCATATGTCTTAAAAACGCGTATTTAGGACGGTTGCGTAGGTCGCAATTGCCGCACAGAGCTCATTCGGAGAGGGAAGGAGGGCTGTAAGGGGAGGATGAGGCCCACATTTCTCCAACGGGTATAGAAATGGTAAGATAGGTACTATATTTACAAAGCTAAAGGGACGTATTACATTCTAATGCCACAGTGACGAAAAATTTTGTGGCTCAGAATGAATCTGCGTTGCATATACCCATTGTTAAATTTTTCTGAAACATAAATAGTGCTACGACAACCTCCATGTATCAGTCACACATTGCGACGACTGTTGGAATCAACAAGATCCTTGGAACTGAAAGGAAAATTTAGAACCCACAAGGAACAACTGCGAATATAGTGATAGGAAGTATCATTTGCAGTGGCATATGTCTTAAAAACGCGTGTTTAGGACGGTTGCGTAGGTCGCAATTGCCGCAGAGAGCTCATTCGGAGAGGGAAAGAAGGCTGTAAAGGGAGGAGGAGGCCCACATTTCTCCAACAAGTATAGAAATGTTAAGATAGGTACTATATTTACAAAGCTAAAGGGACTTATTACATTCTAATGCCACAGTGACGAAAAATTTTGTGGCTCACAATGCCTCTGCGTTGCATATACCACTTATTAAATATTTCTGAAACATAAATAGTGCTACGACAACCTCCATGTATCAGTCACACATTGCGACAACTGTTGGAATCATCGAGATCCTTGGAACTGAAAGGAAAATTTAGAACCCACAAGGAACAACTGCGAATAATGTGTTAGGATGTATCATTTGCAGTGGCATATGTCTTAAAAACGCGTGTTTAGGACGGCTGCGTAGGTCGCAATTGCCGCAGAGAGCTCATTCGGAGAGGGAAGGAGGGCTGTTAGGGGAGGAGGAGGCCCACATTTCTCCAGCGAGTATAGAAATGTTAAGATAGGTACTATATTTACAAAGCTAAAGGGACTTATTACATTCTAATGCCACAGTGACGAAAAGTTTTGTGGCTCACAATGCCTCTGCGTTGCATATACCACTTGTTAAATATTTCTGAAACATAAATAGTGCTACGACAACCTCCATGTGTCAGTCACACATTGCGACAACTGTTGGAATCATCAAGATCCTTGGAACTGATAGGAAAATTTAGAACCCACAAGGAACAACTGCGAATAATGTGTTAGGATGTATCATTTGCAGTGGCATATGTCTTAAAAACGCGTGTTTAGGACGGTTGCGTAGGTCGCAATTGCCGCAGAGAGCTCATTCGGAGAGGGAAGGAAGGCTGTAAGGGGAGGGGAGGGCCCACATTTCTCCAACAAGTATAGAAATGTTAAGATAGGCACTATATTTACAAAGCTAAAGGGACTTATTACATTCTAATGCCACAGTGATGAAAAATTTTGTGGCTCACAATGTCTCTGCGTTGCATATACAACTTGTTAAATATTTCTGAAACATAAATAGTGCTACGACAACCTCCATGTATCAGTCACACATTGCGACATTTGTTGGAATCATCAAGATCCTCGGAACTGAAAGGAAAATTTAGAACCCACAAGGAGCAACTGCGAATAATGTGTTAGGAAGTATCATTTGCAGTGGCATATGTCTTAAAAACGCGTGTTTAGGACGGTTGCGTAGGTCGCAATTGCCGCAGAGAGCTCATCCGGAGAGGGAAGGAGGGCTGTAAGGGGAGGAGGAGGCCCACATTTCTCCAACGAGTATAGAAATGTTTAGATAGGTACTATATTTACAAAGTTAAAGGGACTTATTACATTCTAATGCCACAGTGTCGAAAAATTTTGTGGCTCACAATGCCTCTGCGTAGCATATACCACTTGTTAAATATTTCTGAAACATAAATAGTGCTACGACAACCTCCATGTATCAGTCACACATTGCGACAACTGTTGGAATCATAAAGATCCTTGGAACTGAAAGGAAAATTCAGAACCCACAAGGAACAACTGCGAATAATGCGTTAGGAAGAATCATTTGCAGTGGCATATGTCTTAAAAACGCGTGTTTAGGATGGTTGCGTAGGTCGCAATTGCCGCAGAGAGCTCATTCGGAGAGGGAAAGAAGGCTGTAAAGGGAGGAGGAGGCCCACATTTCTCCAACAAGTATAGAAATGTTAAGATAGGTACTATATTTACAAAGCTAAAGGGACTTATTACATTCTAATGCCACAGTGTCGAAAAATTTTGTGGCTCTCAATGCCTCTGCGTTGCATATACCACTTGTTAAATATTTCTGAAACATAAATAGTGCTACGACAACCTCCATGTATCAGTCACACATTGCGACAACTGTTGGAATCATAAAGATCCTTGGAACTGAAAGGAAAATTCAGAACCCACAAGGAACAACTGCGAATAATGCGTTAGGAAGAATCATTTGCAGTGGCATATGTCTTAAAAACGCGTGTTTAGGATGGTTGCGTAGGTCGCAATTGCCGCAGAGAGCTCATTCGGAGAGGGAAGGAGGGCTGTAAGGGGAGAAGGAGGCCCACATTTCTCCAACGAGTATAGAAATGTTAAGGTAGGTACTATATTTACGAAGCTAAGGGGACTTATCACATGCTAATGCCACAGTGACGAAAAATTTTGTGGCTCACAATGCCTCTGCGTTGCATATACCACTTGTTAAATATTTCTGAAACATAAATAGTGCTACGACAACCTCCATGTATCAGTCATACATTGCGACAACTGTTGGAATCATCAAGATCCTTGGAACTGAATGGAAAATTTAGAACCCACAAGAATCAACTGCGAATAATGTGTTAGGAAGTATCATTTGCAGTGGCATATGTCTTAAAAACGCGTATTTAGGACGGTTGCGTAGGTCGCAATTGCCGCACAGAGCACATTCGGAGAGGGAAGGAGGACTGTAATGGGAGGATGAGGCCCACATTTCTCCAACGAGTATAGAAATGGTAAGATAGGTACTATGTTTACAAAGCTAAAGGGACGTATTACATTCTAATGCCACAGTGACGAAATATTTTGTGGCTCACAATGAATCTGCGTTGCATATACCCATTGTTAAATTTATCTGAAACATAAATAGTGCTACGACAACTTCCATGTATCAGTCATACATTGCGAGAACTGTTATAATCAACGAGATCCTTGGAACTCAAAGGAAAATTTAGAACCCACAAGGAACAACTGCGAATAATGTGTTAGGAAGTATCATTTGCAGTGGCATATGTCTTAAAAACGCGTGTTTAGGACGGTTGCGTAGGTCGCAAGTGCCGCAGAGAGCTCATTCGGAGAGGGAAGGAGGGCTGTAAGGGGAGGAGGAGGCCCACATTTCTCCAACGAGTATAGAAATGTTAAGATAGGTACTGTATTTGCAAAGCTAAAGGGGCTTATTACATTCTAATGACACAGTGACGAAAAATTTTGTGGCTCACAATGCCTCTGCGTTGCATATACCACTTGTTAAATATTTCTGAAACATAAATAGTGCTACGACAACCTCCATGTATCAGTCACACATTGCGACAACTGTTGGAATCATCAAAATGCTTGGAACGGAAAGGAAAATTTAGAACTTACGAATAACAACTGCGGCTAATGTGTTAGGAAGTATCATTTGCAGTGGCATATGTCTTAAAAACGCGTGTTTAGGACGGTTGCGTAGGTCGCAATTGCCGCAGAGAGCTCATTAGGAGAGGGAAGGAGGGCTGTAAGGGGAGGAGGAGGCCTACATTTCTCCAACGATTATAGAAATGATAAGTTGGTTTTTTTATTTACAAAGCTAAAGGGGCTTATTACATTCTAATGCCACAGTGACGAAAAATTTTGTGGCTCACAATGCCTCTGCGTTGCATATACCACTTACTAAATATTTCTGAAACATAAATAGTGCTACGACAACCTCCATGTATCAGTCACACATTGCGACAACTGTTGGAATCATCAAGATCTTTGGAACTGAAAGGAAAATTTAGAACCCACAAGGAACAACTGCGAATAATGTGTTAGGAAGTATCATTTGCAGTGGCATATGTCTTAAAAACGCGTGTTTAGGACGGTTGCGTAGGTCGCAATTGCCGCAGAGAGCTCATTCGGAGAGGGAAGGAGGGCTGTAAGGGGAGGAGGAGGCCCACATTTCTCCAACGAGTACAGAAATGTTAAGATAGGTACTGTATTTGCAAAGCTAAAGGGACTTATTACATTCTAATGACACAGTGACGAAAAATTTTGTGGCTCACAATGCCTCTGCGTTGCATATACCACTTGTGAAATATTTCTGAAACATAAATAGTGCTACGACAACCTCCATGTATCAGTCACACATTGCGACAACTGTTGGAATCATCAAGATGCTTGGAACGGAAAGGAAAATTTAGAACTTACGAATAACAACTGAGGATAATGTGTTAGGAAGTATCATTTGCAGTGGCATATGTCTTAAAAACGCGTGTTTAGGACGGTTGCGTAGGACGCAATTGCCGCAGAGATCTCATTAGGAGAGAGAAGGAGGGCTGTAAGGGGAGGAGGAGGCCCACATTTCTCCAACGATTATAGAAATGATAAGTTGGTTTTTTTATTTACAAAGCTAAAGGGGCTTATTACATTCTAATGCCACAGTGACGAAAAATTTTGTGGCTCACAATGCCTCTGCGTTGCATATACCACTTGTGAAATATTTCTGAAACATAAATAGTGCTACGACAACCTCCATGTGTCAGTCACACATTGCGACAACTGTTGGAATCATCAAGATCCTTGGAACTGAAAGGAAAATTTAGAACCCACGAGGAACAACTGCGAATAATGTGTTAGGATGTATCATTTGCAGTGGCATATGTCTTAAAAACGCGTGTTTAGGACGGTTGCGTAGGTCACAATTGCCGCAGAGAGCTCATTCGGAGAGGGAAGGAGGGCTGTAAGGGGAAGAGGAGGCCCACATTTCTCCAACGATTATAGATATGAAAAGATAGATTCTTTATTTACAAAGCTAAAGGGGCTTGTTACATTCTAATGCCACAGTGACGAAAAATTTTGTGGCTCACAATGCCTCTGCGTTGCATATATCACTTGTTAAATATTTCTGAAACATAAATAGTGCTACGACAACCTCCATGTATCAGTCACACATTGCGACAACTGTTGGAATCATCAAGATCCTTGGAACTGAAGGGAAAATTTAGAACCCACAAGGAGCAACTGCGAATAATGTGTTAGGAAGTATCATTTGCAGTGGCATATGTCTTAAAGACGCGTGTTTAGGACGGTTGCGTAGTTCGCAATTGCCGCAGAGAGCTCATCCGGAGAGGGAAGGAGGGCTGTAAGGGGAGGAGGAGGCCCACATTTCTCCAACGAGTATAGAAATGTTAAGATAGGTACTGTATTTACAAAGCTAAAGGGACTTGTTACATTCTAATGCCACAGTGACGAAAAATTTTGTGGCTCACAATGCCTCTGCGTTGCATATACCACTTGTTAAATATTTCTGAAACATAAATAGTGCTACGACAACCTCCCTGTATCAGTCATACATTGCGACAACTGTTGGAATCATCAAGATCCTTTAAACTGAAAGGAAAATTTAGAACCCACAAGGATCAACTGCGAATAATGTGTTAGGAAGTATCATTTGCAGTGGCATATGTCTTAAAAACGCGTATTTAGGACGGTTGCGTAGGTCGCAATTGCCGCACAGAGCTCATTCGGAGAGGGAAGGAGGGCTGTAAGGGGAGGATGAGGCCCACATTTCTCCAACGGGTATAGAAATGGTAAGATAGGTACTATATTTACAAAGCTAAAGGGACGTATTACATTCTAATGCCACAGTGACGAAAAATTTTGTGGCTCAGAATGAATCTGCGTTGCACATACCCATTGTTAAATTTTTCTGAAACATAAATAGTGCTACGACAACCTCCATGTATCAGTCACACATTGCGACGACTGTTGGAATCAACAAGATCCTTGGAACTGAAAGGAAAATTTAGAACCCACAAGGAACAACTGCGAATATAGTGATAGGAAGTATCATTTGCAGTGGCATATGTCTTAAAAACGCGTGTTTAGGACGGTTGCGTAGGTCGCAATTGCCGCAGAGAGCTCATTCGGAGAGGGAAAGAAGGCTGTAAAGGGAGGAGGAGGCCCACATTTCTCCAACAAGTATAGAAATGTTAAGATAGGTACTATATTTACAAAGCTAAAGGGACTTATTACATTCTAATGCCACAGTGACGAAAAATTTTGTGGCTCACAATGCCTCTGCGTTGCATATACCACTTATTAAATATTTCTGAAACATAAATAGTGCTACGACAACCTCCATGTATCAGCCACACATTGCGACAACTGTTGGAATCATCGAGATCCTTGGAACTGAAAGGAAAATTTAGAACCCACAAGGAACAACTGCGAATAATGTGTTAGGATGTATCATTTGCAGTGGCATATGTCTTAAAAACGCGTGTTTAGGACGGCTGCGTAGGTCGCAATTGCCGCAGAGAGCTCATTCGGAGAGGGAAGGAGGGCTGTTAGGGGAGGAGGAGGCCCACATTTCTCCAGCGAGTATAGAAATGTTAAGATAGGTACTATATTTACAAAGCTAAAGGGACTTATTACATTCTAATGCCACAGTGACGAAAAGTTTTGTGGCTCACAATGCCTCTGCGTTGCATATACCACTTGTTAAATATTTCTGAAACATAAATAGTGCTACGACAACCTCCATGTGTCAGTCACACATTGCGACAACTGTTGGAATCATCAAGATCCTTGGAACTGAAAGGAAAATTTAGAACCCACAAGGAACAACTGCGAATAATGTGTTAGGATGTATCATTTGCAGTGGCATATGTCTTAAAAACGCGTGTTTAGGACGGTTGCGTAGGTCGCAATTGCCGCAGAGAGCTCATTCGGAGAGGGAAGGAAGGCTGTAAGGGGAGGGGAGGGCCCACATTTCTCCAACAAGTATAGAAATGTTAAGATAGGTACTATATTTACAAAGCTAAAGGGACTTATTACATTCTAATGCCACAGTGATGAAAAATTTTGTGGCTCACAATGTCTCTGCGTTGCATATACAACTTGTTAAATATTTCTGAAACATAAATAGTGCTACGACAACCTCCATGTATCAGTCACACATTGCGACATTTGTTGGAATCATCAAGATCCTCGGAACTGAAAGGAAAATTTAGAACCCACAAGGAGCAACTGCGAATAATGTGTTAGGAAGTATCATTTGCAGTGGCATATGTCTTAAAAACACGTGTTTAGGACGGTTGCGTAGGTCGCAATTGCCGCAGAGAGCTCATCCGGAGAGGGAAGGAGGGCTGTAAGGGGAGGAGGAGGCCCACATTTCTCCAACGAGTATAGAAATGTTTAGATAGGTACTATATTTACAAAGTTAAAGGGACTCATTACATTCTAATGCCACAGTGTCGAAAAATTTTGTGGCTCACAATGCCTCTGCGTAGCATATACCACTTGTTAAATATTTCTGAAACATAAATAGTGCTACGACAACCTCCATGTATCAGTCACACATTGCGACAACTGTTGGAATCATCAAGATCCTTGGAACTGAAAGGAAAATTTAGAACCCACAAGGAACAACTGCGAATAATGCGTTAGGAAGAATCATTTGCAGTGGCATATGTCTTAAAAACGCGTGTTTAGGACGGTTGCGTAGGTCGCAATTGCCGCAGAGAGCTCATTCGGAGAGGGAAGGAGGGCTGTAAGGGGAGGAGGAGGCCCACATTTCTCCAACGAGTATAGAAATGTTAAGGTAGGTACTATATTTACGAAGCTAAGGGGACTTATCACATGCTAATGCCACAGTGACGAAAAATTTTGTGGCTCACAATGCCTCTGCGTTGCATATACCACTTGTTAAATATTTCTGAAACATAAATAGTGCTACGACAACCTCCATGTATCAGTCATACATTGCGACAACTGTTGGAATCATCAAGATCCTTGGAACTGAATGGAAAATTTAGAACCCACAAGAATCAACTGCGAATAATGTGTTAGGAAGTATCATTTGCAGTGGCATATGTCTTAAAAACGCGTATTTAGGACGGTTGCGTAGGTCGCAATTGCCGCACAGAGCACATTCGGAGAGGGAAGGAGGACTGTAAGGGGAGGATGAGGCCCACATTTCTCCAACGAGTATAGAAATGGTAAGATAGGTACTATGTTTACAAAGCTAAAGGGACGTATTACATTCTAATGCCACAGTGACGAAATATTTTGTGGCTCACAATGAATCTGCGTTGCATATACCCATTGTTAAATTTATCTGAAACATAAATAGTGCTACGACAACCTCATGTACCAGTCATACATTGCGAGAACTGTTATAATCAACGAGATCCTTGGAACTCAAAGGAAAATTTAGAACCAACAAGGAACAACTGCGAATAATGTGTTAGGAAGTATCATTTGCAGTGGTATATGTCTTAAAAACGCGTATTTAGGACGGTTGCGTAGGTCGCAATTGCCGCAGAGAGCTCATTCGGAGAGGGAAGGAGGGCTGTATGGGGAGGAGGAGGAGGCCCACATTTCTCCAACGAGTATGGAAATGTTAAGATAGGTACTATATTACAAAGCTAAAGGGGCTTATTACATTCTAATGCCACAGTGACGAAAAATTTTGTGGCTCACAATGCCTCTGCGTTGCATATACCACTTGTTAAATATTTCTGAAACATAAATGGTGCTACGACATCCTCCACGGTTCAGTCACACATTGCGACAACTGTTGGAATCATCAAGATCCTTGGAACTGAAAGGAAAATTTAGAACCCACAAGGAACAACTGCGAAAAATGTGATAGGAAGTATCATTTGCAGTGGCATATGTCTTAAAAACGCGTGTTTAGGATGGTTGCGTAGGTCGCAATTGCCGCAGAGAGCTCATTCGGAGAGGGAAGGAGGGCTGTAAGGGGAGGAGGAGGCCCACATAACTCCAACGAGTATAGATATGTTAAGATAGGTACTATATGTACATAGCTAAAGGGGCTTATAACATTCTAATGCCAAAGTGGCGAAAACTTTTGTGGCTCACAATGCCTCTGCGTTGCATATACCACTTGTTAAACATTTCTGAAACATAAATGTTGCTACGACAACCTCCATGTATCAGTCACACATTGCGACAACTGTTGGAATCATCAAGATCCTTGGAACTGAAAGGAAAGTCTAGAACCCACAAGGAGCAACTGCGAATAATGTGTTAGGAAATATCACTTGCAGTGGCATATGTCTTAAAAACGCGTGTTTAGGACGGTTGCGTAGGTCGCAATTGCCGCAGAGAGCTCATTCGGAGAGGGAAGGAGGGCTGTAAGGGGAGGAGGAGGCCCACATATCTCCAACGAGTATAGAAATGTTAAGATAGGTACTGTATTTGCAAAGCTAAAGGGACTTATTACATTCTAATGCCACAGTGACGAAAAATTTTGTGGCTCACAATGCCTCTACGTTGCATATACCACTTGTTAAATATTTCTGAAACATAAATAGTGCTACGACAACCTCCATGTATCAGTCACACATTGCGACAACTGTTGGAATCATCAAGATACTTGGAACGGAAAGGAAAATTTGGAACTTACGAATAACAACTGCGGATAATGTGTTAGGAAGTATCATTTGCAGTGGCATATGTCTTAAAAACGCGTGTTTAGGACGGTTGCGTAGGTCGCAATTGCCGCACTGAGCACATTCGGAGAGGGAAGGAGGACTGTAAGGGGAGGAGGAGGCCCACATAACTCCAACGAGTATAGATATGTTAAGATAGGTACTATATGTACATAGCTAAAGGGGCTTATTACATTCTAATGCCAAAGTGGCGAAAACTTTTGTGGCTCACAATGCCTCTGCGTTGCATATACAACTTGTTAAATATTTCTGAAACATAAATGGTGCTACGACATCCTCAACGGTTCAGTCACACATTGCGACAACTGTTGGAATCATCAAGATCCTTGGAACTGAAAGGAAAATTTAGAACCCACAAGGAACAACTGCGAAAAATGTGATAGGAAGTATCATTTGCAGTGGCATATGTCTTAAAAACGCGTGTTTAGGACGGTTGCGTAGGTCGCAATTGCCGCAGAGAGCTCATTCGGAGAGGGAAGGAGGGCTGTAAGGGGAGGAGGAGGCCCACATAACACCAACGAGTATAGATATGTTAAGATAGGTACTATATGTACATAGCTAAAGGGGCTTATTACATTCTAATGCCAAAGTGGCGAAAACTTTTGTGGCTCACAATGCCTCTGCGTTGCATATACCACTTGTTAAACATTTCTGAAACATAAATGTTGCTACGACAACCTCCATGTATCAGTCACACATTGCGACAACTGTTGGATTCATCAAGATCCTTGGAACTGAAAGGAAAATTTAGAACCCACAAGGAACAACTGCGAATAATGTGTTAGGAAGTATCATTTGCAGTGGCATATGACTTAAAAACGCGTGTTTAGGACGGTTGCGTAAGTCGCAATTGCCGCAGAGAGCTCATTCGGAGAGGGAAGGAGGGCTGTAAGGGGGGAGGAGGCCCACATTTCTCCAACGGGTATAGAAATGTTAAGATAGGTACTATATTTACAAAGCTAAAGGGACTTACTACATTCTAATGCCAGTGTGACGAAAAATTTTGTGGCTCACAATGCCTCTGCGTTGCTTATACCACTTGTTAAATATGTCTGAAACATAAATAGTGCTACGACAACCTCCATGTATCAGTCGCACATTGCGACAACTGTTGGAATCATCAAGATCCTTGGAACTGAAAGGAAAATTTAGATCCCACAAGGAACAACTGCGAATAATGTGTTAGGAAGTATCATTTGCAGTGGCATATGTCTTAAAAGCTCGTGTTTAGGACGGTTACGTAAGTCGCAATAGCCGCAGAGAGCTCATTCGGAGAGGGAAGGAGGGCTGTAAGGGGAGGAGGAGGCCCACATTTCTCCAACGAGTATAGAAATGTTAAGATAGGTACTATATTTACAAAGCTAAACGGTCTTATTACATTCTAATGCCACAGTGACGAAATATTTTGTGGCTCACAATTCCTCTGCTTTGCATGTACCACTTGTTAAATATTTCTGAAACATAAATAGAGCTACGACAACCTCCATGTATCAGTCACACATGGCGACAACTTTTGGAATCATCAAGATCCTTGGAACTGAAAGGAAATTCTAGAACCCTCAAGGAGCAACTGCGAATAATGTGTTAGGAAATATCACTTGCAGTGGCATATGTCTTAAAAACGCGTGTTTAGGACGGTTGCGTAGGTCGCAATTGCCGCAGAGAGCTCATTCGGAGAGGGAAGGAGGGCTGTAAGGGGAGGAGGAGGCCCACATATCTCCAACGAGTATAGAAATGTTAAGATAGGTACTGTATTTGCAAAGCTAAAGGGACTTATTACATTCTAATGCCACAGTGACGAAAAATTTTGTGGCTCACAATGCCTCTACGTTGCATATACCACTTGTTAAATATTTCTGAAACATAAATAGTGCTACGACAACCTCCATGTATCAGTCACACATTGCGACAACTGTTGGAATCATCAAGATACTTGGAACGGAAAGGAAAATTTAGAACTTACGAATAACAACTGCGGATAATGTGTTAGGAAGTATCATTTGCAGTGGCATATGTCTTAAAAAGGCGTGTTTAGGACGGTTGCGTAGGTCGCAATTGCCGCAGAGAGCTCATTAGGAGAGGGAAGGAGGGCTGTAAGGGGAGGAGGAGGCCCACATTTCTCCAACGAGTATAGAAATGTTAAGATAAGTACTATATTTACAAAGCTAATGGAAGTTATTACATTCTAAAGCCACAGTGTAGACAAATTTTGTGGCGCACAGTGCCTCTGCGTTGCATATACCACTTGTTAAATATTTCTGAAACATAAATGGTGCTACGACAACCTCCATGTATCAGTCACACATTGCGACAACTGTTGGAATCATCAAGATCCTTGGAACTGAAAGGAAAATTTAGAACTCACAAGGATCAACTGCGAATAATGTGTTAGGAAGTATCATTTGCAGTGGCATATGTCTTAAAACGCGTATTTAGGACGGTTGCGTAGGTCGCAATTGCCGCACAGAGCTCATTCGGAGAGGGAAGGAGGGCTGTAAGCGGAGGATGAGGCCCACATTTCTCCAACGAGTATAGAAATGGTAAGATAGGTACTATATTTACAAAGCTAAAGCACGTATTACATTCTAATGCCACAGTGACGAAAAATTTTGTGGCTCACAATGAATCTGCGTTGCATATACCCATTGTTAAATTGTTCTGAAACATATATAGTGCTACGACAACTTCCATGTATCAGTCACACATTGCGACAACTGTTGGAATCAACAAGATCCTTGGAACTGAAAGGAAAATTTAGAACCCACAAGGAACAACTGCGAATAACGTGTTAGGAAGTATCATTTGCAGTGGTATATGTCTTAAAACGCGTATTTAGGACGGTTGCGTAGGTCGCAATTGCCGCAGAGAGCTCATTCGGAGAGGGAAGGAGGGCTGTAAGGGGAGGAGGAGGCCCACATTTCCCCAACGAGTATAGAAATGTTAAGATAGGTACTATTTTTACAAAGCTAAAGGGACTTATTACATTCTAATGCCACAGTGGCGAAAAATTTTGTGGCTCACAATGCCTCTGCGTTGCATATACCACTTGTTAAATATTTCTGGAACATAAATAGTGCTACGACATCCTCCATGGTTCAGTCACACATTGCGACAACTGTTGGAATCATCAAGATCCTTGGAA
Organism: Schistocerca americana; assembly: GCF_021461395.2. Classification (NCBI taxonomy): domain Eukaryota; kingdom Metazoa; phylum Arthropoda; class Insecta; order Orthoptera; family Acrididae; genus Schistocerca; species Schistocerca americana. The sequence continues at coordinate 1,034,500,528 of NC_060120.1, read as the reverse complement.
CTGAAAGGAAAATTTAGAACCCACAAGGAACAACTGCGAATAATGTGTTAGGAAGTATGATTTGGAGTGGCATATGTCTTAAAAACGCGTGTTTAGGACGGCTGCGTAGGTCGCAATTGCCGCAGAGAGCTCATTCGGAGAGGGAAGGAGGGCTCTAAGGGGAGGAGGAGGCCCATATTTCTCCAACGAGTATAGAAATGTTAGGATAGGTACTATATTTACTAAGCTAAAGGGATTTATTACATTCTAATGCCACGGTGACGAAAAATTTTGTGGCTCACAACGCCTCTGCGTTGCATAAAGCACTTGTTAAATATTTCTGAAACATAAATAGTGCTACGACAACCTCCATGTATCAGTCACACATTGCGACAACTGTTGGAATCATCAAGATCCTTGGAACTGAAAGGAAAATCTAGAACCCACAAGGAGCAACTGCGAATAATGTGTTAGGAAATATCACTTGCAGTGGCATATGTCTTAAAACGCGTATTTAGGACGGTTGCGTAGGTCGCAATTGCCGCAGAGAGCTCATTCGGAGAGGGAAGGAGGGCTGTAAGGGGAGGAGGAGGCCCACATTTCCCCAACGAGTATAGAAATGTTAAGTTAGGTACTATATTTACAAAGCTAAAGGGACTTATTACATTCTAATGCCACAGTGACGAAAAATTTTGTGGCTCACAATGCCTCTGCGTTGCATATACCACTTGTTAAATATTTCTGGAACATAAATAGTGCTACGACATCCTCCATGGTTCAGTCACACATTGCGACAACTGTTGGAATCATCAAGATATTTGGAACTGAAAGGAAAATTTAGAACCCACAAGGAACAACTGCGAATAATGTGTTAGGCAGTATTATTTGGAGTGGGATATGTCTTAAAAACGCGTGTTTAGGACGGCTGCGTAGGTCGCAATTGCCGCAGAGAGCTCATTCGTAGAGGGAAGGAGGGCTGTAAGGGGAGGAGGAGGCCCACATTTCTCCAGCGAGTATAGAAATGTTAAGATAGGTACTATATTTACAAAGCTAAAGGGACTTATTACATTCTAATGCCACAGTGACGAGAAGTTTTGCGGCTCACAATGCCTCTGCGTTGCATATACCACTTGTGAAATATTTCTGAAACATAAATAGTGCTACGACAACCTCTATGTGGCAGTCACACATTGCGACAACTGTTGGAATCAACAAGATCCTTGGAACTGAAAGGAAAATTTAGAACCCACAAGGAACAACTGCGAATAATGTGTTAGGAAGTATCATTTGCAGTGGCATATGTTTTAAAAACGCGTGTTTAGGACGGTTGCGTAGGTCGCAATTGCCGCAGAGAGCTCATTCGGAGAGGGAAGGAGGGCTGTAAGGGGAGGAGGAGGCCCACATTTCTCCAACGAGTATAGAAATGTTAAGATAGGTACTGTATTTGCAAAGCTAAAGGGACTTATTACATTCTAGTGACACAGTGACGAAAAATTTTGTGGCTCACAATGCCTCTGCGTTGCATATACCACTTGTTAAATATTTCAGAAACATAAATAGTTCTACGACAACCTCCATGTATCAGCCACACATTGCGACAACTGTTGAATCATCAAGATCCTTTGAACTGAAAGGAAAATTTAGAACTCACAAGGAACAACTGCGGATAATGTGTTAGGAAGAATCATTTGCAGTGGCATATGTCTTAAAAACGCGTGTTTACTACGGTTGCGTAGGTCGCAATTGCCGCAGAGAGCTCATTCGGGGAGGAATGGAGGGCTGTAAGGGGAGGAGGAGGCCCACATTCCTCCAACGAGTATAGAAATATTAAGATAGGTACTATATTTACAAAGCTAAAGGGACTTATTACATTCTAATGCCACAGTGACGAAAACTTTTGTGCCTCACAATGCCTCTGCGTTGCATATACCACTTGCTAAATATTTCTGAAACATAAATAGTGCTACGACAACCTCCATGTATCAGTCACACATTGCGACAACTGTTGGAATGATCAAGATCCTTGGAACTGAAAGGAAAATTTAGAACCCACAAGGAACAACTGCGAATAATGTGGTAGGAAGTATCATTTGCAGTGGCATATGTTTTAAAAACGCGTGTTTAGGACGGTTGCGTAGGTCGCAATTGCCGCAGAGAGCTCATTCGGAGAGGGAAGGAGGGCTGTAAGGGGAGGAGGAGGCCCACATTTCTCCAACGAGTATAGAAATGTTAAGATAGGTACTGTATTTGCAAAGCTAAAGGGACTTATTACATTCTAATGATACAGTGACGAAAAATTTTGTGGCTCACAATGCCTCTGCGTTGCATATACCACTTGTTAAATATTTCAGAAACATAAATAGTTCTACGACAACCTCCATGTATCAGCCACACATTGCGACAACTGTTGAATCATCAAGATCCTTTGAACTGAAAGGAAAATTTAGAACTCACAAGGAACAACTGCGGATAATGTGTTAGGAAGAATCATTTGCAGTGGCATATGTCTTAAAAACGCGTGTTTACTACGGTTGCGTAGGTCGCAATTGCCGCAGAGAGCTCATTCGGAGAGGAATGGAGGGCTGTAAGGGGAGGAGGAGGCCCACATTCCTCCAACGAGTATAGAAATATTAAGATAGGTACTATATTTACAAAGCTAAAGGGACTTATTACATTCTAATGCCACAGTGACGAGAAGTTTTGCGGCTCACAATGCCTCTGCGTTGCATATACCACTTGTGAAATATTTCTGAAACATAAATAGTGCTACGACAACCTCTATGTGGCAGTCACACATTGCGACAACTGTTGGAATCAACAAGATCCTTGGAACTGAAAGGAAAATTTAGAACCCACAAGGAACAACTGCGAATAATGTGTTAGGAAGTATCATTTGCAGTGGCATATGTTTTAAAAACGCGTGTTTAGGACGGTTGCGTAGGTCGCAATTGCCGCAGAGAGCTCATTCGGAGAGGGAAGGAGGGCTGTAAGGGGAGGAGGAGGCCCACATTTCTCCAACGAGTATAGAAATGTTAAGATAGGTACTGTATTTGCAAAGCTAAAGGGACTTATTACATTCTAATGACACAGTGACGAAAAATTTTGTGGCTCACAATGCCTCTGCGTTGCATATACCACTTGTTAAATATTTCAAAAACATAAATAGTTCTACGACAACCTCCATGTATCAGCCACACATTGCGACAACTGTTGAATCATCAAGATCCTTTGAACTGAAAGGAAAATTTAGAACTCACAAGGAACAACTGCGGATAATGTGTTAGGAAGAATCATTTGCAGTGGCATATGTCTTAAAAACGCGTGTTTACTACGGTTGCGTAGGTCGCAATTGCCGCAGAGAGCTCATTCGGAGAGGAATGGAGGGCTGTAAGGGGAGGAGGAGGCCCACATTCCTCCAACGAGTATAGAAATATTAAGATAGGTACTATATTTACAAAGCTAAAGGGACTTATTACATTCTAATGCCACAGTGACGAGAAGTTTTGCGGCTCACAATGCCTCTGCGTTGCATATACCACTTGTGAAATATTTCTGAAACATAAATAGTGCTACGACAACCTCTATGTGGCAGTCACACATTGCGACAACTGTTGGAATCAACAAGATCCTTGGAACTGAAAGGAAAATTTAGAACCCACAAGGAACAACTGCGAATAATGTGTTAGGAAGTATCATTTGCAGTGGCATATGTTTTAAAAACGCGTGTTTAGGACGGTTGCGTAGGTCGCAATTGCCGCAGAGAGGTCATTCGGAGAGGGAAGGAGGGCTGTAAGGGGAGGAGGAGGCCCACATTTCTCCAACGAGTATAGAAATGTTAAGATAGGTTCTTTATTTACAAAGCTAAAGGGACTTATTACATTCTAATGCCACAGTGACGAAAAATTTTGTGGCTCACAATGCGTCTGCGTTGCATATACCACTTGTTAAATATTTCTGAAACATAAATAGTGCTACGACAACCTCCATGTATCAGTCACACATTGCGACAACTGTTGGATTCATCAAGATCCTTGGAACTGAAAGGAAAATTTAGAACCCACAAGGAACAACTGCGAATAATGTGTTAGGAAGTATCATTTGCAGTGGCATATGACTTAAAAACGCGTGTTTAGGACGGTTGCGTAAGTCGCAATTGCCGCAGAGAGCTCATTCGGAGAGGGAAGGAGGGCTGTAAGGGGGGAGGAGGCCCACATTTCTCCAACGAGTATAGAAATGTTAAGATAGGTACTATATTTACAAAGCTAAAGGGTCTTATTACATTCTAATGCCACAGTGACGAAATATTTTGTGGCTCACAATTCCTCTGCTTTGCATGTACCACTTGTTAAATATTTCTGAAACATAAATAGAGCTACGACAACCTCCATGTATCAGTCACACATGGCGACAACTTTTGGAATCATCAAGATCCTTGGAACTGAAAGGATATTTTAGAACCCACAAGGAACAACTGCGAATAATGTGTTAGGAAGTATCATTTGCTGTGGCATATGTCTTAAAAACGCGTGTTTAGGACGGTTGCGTAGGTCGCAATTGCCGCAGAGAGCTCATTCGGAGAGGGAAGGAGGGCTGTAAGGGGAGGATGAGGCCCTCATTTCTCCAACGAGTATAGAAATGTTAAGATAGGTACTATATTTACAAAGCTAAAGGGACTTATTACATTCTAATGCCACAGTGACAAAAAATTTTGTGGCTCACAATGCCTCTGCGTTGCATATACGACTTGTTAAATATTTCTGAAACATAAATAGTGCTACGACAACCTCCATGTGTCAGTCACACATTGCGACAACTGTTGGAATCATCAAGATCCTTGGAACTGAAAGGAAAATTTAGAACCCACAGGGAACAACTGCGAATAAAGTGTTAGGAAGTATCATTTGCAGTGGCATATGTCTTAGAAACGCGTGTTTAGGACGGTTTCGTAGGTCGTAATTGCCGCAGAGAGCTCATTCGGAGAGGGAAGGAGGGCTCTAAGGGGAGGAGGAGGCCCACATTTCTCCAACGAGTATAGAAATGTTAGGATAGGTACTATATTTACTAAGCTAAAGGGATTTATTACATTCTAATGCCACGGTGACGAAAAATTTTGTGGCTCACAACGCCTCTGCGTTGCATAAAGCACTTGTTAAATATTTCTGAAACATAAATAGTGCTACGACAACCTCCATGTATCAGTCACACATTGCGACAACTGTTGGAATCATCAAGATCCTTGGAACTGAAAGGAAATTCTAGAACCCACAAGGAGCAACTGCGAATAATGTGTTAGGAAATATCACTTGCAGTGGCATATGTCTTAAAAACGCGTGTTTAGGACGGTTGCGTAGGTCGCAATTGCCGCAGAGAGCTCATTCGGAGAGGGAAGGAGGGCTGTAAGGGGAGGAGGAGGCCCACATATCTCCAACGAGTATAGAAATGTTAAGATAGGTACTGTATTTGCAAAGCTAAAGGGACTTATTACATTCTAATGCCACAGTGACGAAAAATTTTGTGGCTCACAATGCCTCTACGTTGCATATACCGATTGTTAAATATTTCTGAAACATAAATAGTGCTACGACAACCTCCATGTATCAGTCACACATTGCGACAACTGTTGGAATCATCAAGATACTTGGAACGGAAAGGAAAATTTAGAACTTACGAATAACAACTGCGGATAATGTGTTAGGAAGTATCATTTGCAGTGGCATATGTCTTAAAAAGGCGTGTTTAGGACGGTTGCGTAGGTCGCAATTGCCGCAGAGAGCTCATTAGGAGAGGGAAGGAGGGCTGTAAGGGGAGGAGGAGGCCCACATTTCTCCAACGAGTATAGAAATGTTAAGATAAGTACTATATTTACAAAGCTAATGGAAGTTATTACATTCTAAAGCCACAGTGTAGACACATTTTGTGGCGCACAGTGCCTCTGCGTTGCATATACCACTTGTTAAATATTTCTGAAACATAAATGGTGCTACGACAACCTCCATGTATCAGTCACACATTGCGACAACTGTTGGAATCATCAAGATCCTTGGAACTGAAAGGAAAATTTAGAACTCACAAGGATCAACTGCGAATAATGTGTTAGGAAGTATCATGTGCAGTGGCATATGTCTTAAAACGCGTATTTAGGACGGTTGCGTAGGTCGCAATTGCCGCACAGAGCTCATTCGGAGAGGGAAGGAGGGCTGTAAGCGGAGGATGAGGCCCACATTTCTCCAACGAGTATAGAAATGGTAAGATAGGTACTATATTTACAAAGCTAAAGCACGTATTACATTCTAATGCCACAGTGACGAAAAATTTTGTGGCTCACAATGAATCTGCGTTGCATATACCCATTGTTAAATTGTTCTGAAACATATATAGTGCTACGACAACTTCCATGTATCAGTCACACATTGCGACAACTGTTGGAATCAACAAGATCCTTGGAACTGAAAGGAAAATTTAGAACCCACAAGGAACAACTGCGAATAACGTGTTAGGAAGTATCATTTGCAGTGGTATATGTCTTAAAACGCGTATTTAGGACGGTTGCGTAGGTCGCAATTGCCGCAGAGAGCTCATTCGGAGAGGGAAGGAGGGCTGTAAGGGGAGGAGGAGGCCCACATTTCCCCAACGAGTATAGAAATGTTAAGATAGGTACTATTTTTACAAAGCTAAAGGGACTTATTACATTCTAATGCCACAGTGGCGAAAAATTTTGTGGCTCACAATGCCTCTGCGTTGCATATACCACTTGTTAAATATTTCTGGAACATAAATAGTGCTACGACATCCTCCATGGTTCAGTCACACATTGCGACAACTGTTGGAATCATCAAGATCCTTGGAACTGAAAGGAAAATTTAGAACCCACAAGGAACAACTGCGAATAATGTGTTAGGAAGTATGATTTGGAGTGGCATATGTCTTAAAAACGCGTGTTTAGGACGGCTGCGTAGGTCGCAATTGCCGCAGAGAGCTCATTCGGAGAGGGAAGGAGGGCTGTAAGGGGAGGAGGAGGCCCTCATTTCTCCAACGAATATAGAAATGTTAAGATAGGTACTATATTTACAAAGCTAAAGGGACTTATTACATTCTAATGCCACAGTGACAAAAAATTTTGTGGCTCACAATGCCTCCGCATTGCATATACCACTTGTTAAATATTTCTGAAACATAAATAGTGCTACGACAACCTCCATGTGTCAGTCACACATTGCGACAACTGTTGGAATCATCAAGATACTTGGAACGGAAAGGAAAATTTAGAACTTACGAATAACAACTGCGGATAATGTGTTAGGAAGTATCATTTGCAGTGGTATATGTCTTAAAACGCGTATTTAGGACGGTTGCGTAGGTCGCAATTGCCGCAGAGAGCTCATTCGGAGAGCGAAGGAGGGCTGTAAGGGGAGGAGGAGGCCCACATTTCCCCAACGAGTATAGAAATGTTAAGATAGGTACTATTTTTACAAAGCTAAAGGGACTTATTACATTCTAATGCCACAGTGGCGAAAAATTTTGTGGCTCACAATGCCTCTGCGTTGCATATACCACTTGTTAAATATTTCTGGAACATAAATAGTGCTACGACATCCTCCATGGTTCAGTCACACATTGCGACAACTGTTGGAATCATCAAGATCCTTGGAACTGAAAGGAAATTCTAGAACCCACAAGGAGCAACTGCGAATAATGTGTTAGGAAATATCACTTGCAGTGGCATATGTCTTAAAAACGCGTGTTTAGGACGGTTGCGTAGGTCGCAATTGCCGCAGAGAGCTCATTCGGAGAGGGAAGGAGGGCTGTAAGGGGAGGAGGAGGCCCACATTTCTCCAACGAGTATAGAAATGTTAAGATAGGTACTGTATTTGCAAAGCTAAAGGGACTTATTACATTCTAATGCCACAGTGACGAAAAATTTTGTGGCTCACAATGCCTCTACGTTGCATATACCACTTGTTAAATATTTCTGAAACATAAATAGTGCTACGACAACCTCCATGTATCAGTCACACATTGCGACAACTGTTGGAATCATCAAGATACTTGGAACGGAAAGGAAAATTTAGAACTTACGAATAACAACTGCGGATAATGTGTTAGGAAGTATCATTTGCAGTGGCATATGTCTTAAAAACGCGTGTTTAGGACGGTTGCGTAGGTCGCAATTGCCGCAGAGAGCTTATTCGGAGAGGGAAGGAGGGCTGTAAGGGGAGGAGGCGGCCCACATTTCTCCAACGATTAGAGAAATGATAAGTTGTTTTTTTATTTACAAAGCTAAAGGGGCTTATTACATTCTAATGCCACAGTGACGAAAAATTTTGCGGCTCACAATGCCTCTGCGTTGCATATACCACTTGTGAAATATTTCTGAAACATAAATAGTGCTACGACAACCTCCATGTGTCAGTCACACATTGCGACAACTGTTGGAATCATCAAGATATTTGGAACTGAAAGGAAAATTTGGAACCCACAAGGAACAACTGCGAATAATGTGTTAGGAAGTATCATTTGCAGTGGCATATGTCTTAAAAACGCGTGTTTAGGACGGTTGCGTAGGTCGCAATTGCCGCAGAGAGCTCATTCGGAGAGGGAAGGAAGGCTGTAAGGGGAGGGGGAGGCCCACATGTCTCCAACAAGTATAGAAATGTTAAGATAGGTACTATATTTACTAAGCTAAAGGGACTTATTACATTCTAATGCCACAGTGACGAAAAATTTTGTGGCTCACAATGTCTCTGCGTTGCATATACCACTTGTTAAATATTTCTGAAACATAAATAGTGCTACGACAACCTCCATGTATCAGTCACACATTGCGACATTTGTTGGAATCATCAAGATCCTTGGAACTGAAAGGAAAATTTAGAACCCACAAGGAGCAACTGCGAATAATGTGTTAGGAAGTATCATTTGCGGTGGCATATGTCTTAAAAACACGTGTTTAGGACGGTTGCGTAGTTCGCAATTGCCGCAGAGAGCTCATCCGGAGAGGGAAGGAGGGCTGTAAGGGGAGGAGGAGGCCCACATTTCTCCAACGAGTATAGAAATGTTAAGATAGGTACCATATTTACAAAGCTAAAGGGACTTATTACATTCTAATGCCACAGTGTCGAAAAATTTTGTGGCTCACAACGCCTCTGCGTTGCATAAAGCACTTGTTAAATGTTTCTGAAACATAAATAGTGCTACGACAACCTCCATGTATCAGTCACACATTGCGACAACTGTTGGAATCATCAAGATCCTTCGAACTGAAAGGAAAATTTAGAACCCACAAGGAACAACTGCGAATAATGTGTTAGGAAGAATCATTTGCAGTGGCATATGTCTTAAAAACGCGTGTTTAGGACGGTTGCGTAGGTCGCAATTGCCGCAGAGAGCTCATTCGGAGAGGGAAGGAGGGCTGTAAGGGGAGGAGGAGGCACACATTTCTCCAACGAGTATAGAAATGTTAAGATAGGTACTATATTTACGAAGCTAAGGGGACTTATCACATTCTAATGCCACAGTGACGAAAAATTTTGTGGCTCACAATGAATCTGCGTTGCATATACCCATTGTTAAATTTTTCTGAAACATAAATAGTGCTACGACAACCTCCATGTATCAGTCACACATTGAGACAACTGTTGGAATCATCAAGATCCTTGGAACTGAAAGGAAAATTTAGAACCCACAAGGAACAACTGCGAATAATGTCTTAGGACGTATCATTTGCAGTGGCATATGTCGTAAAAACGCGTGTTTAGGACGGTTGCGTAGGTCGCAATTGCCGCAGAGAGCTCATTCATAGAGGGAAGGAGGGCTGTAAGGGGAGGAGGAGGCCCACATTTCTCCAACGAGTATAGATATGTAAAGATAGGTACTATATTTACATAGCTAAAGGGACTTATTACATTCTAATGCCACAGTGACGAAATATTTTGTGGCTCACAATGCCTCTGCGTTGCATATACCACTTGTTAAGTATTTCTGAAACATAAATAGTGCTACGACAACCTCCATGTGTCAGTCACACATTGCGACAACTGTTGGAATCATCAAGATCCTTGGAAATGAAAGGAAAATTTAGAACCCACAAGGAACAACTGCGAATAATGTGTTAGGAAATATCATTTGGAGTGGCATATGTCTTAAAAACGCGTGTTTAGGACGGTTGCGTAGGTCGCAATTGCCGCAGAGAGCTCATTCGGAGAGGGAAGGAGGGCTGTAAGGGGAGGATGAGGCCCTCATTTTTCCAACGAGTATAGAAATGTTAAGATAGGTACTATATTTACATAGCTAAAGGGACTTATTACATTCTAAAGCCAGAGTGACGAAAAATTTTGCGGCTCACAATGCCTCTACGTTGCATATACCACTTGTTAAATATTTCTGAAACATAAATAGTGCTACGACAACCTGCGTGTATCAGTCACACATTGCGACTACTGTTGGATTCATCAAGATAGTTGGAACTGAAATAAAAATTTGGAACCCACAAGGAACAACTGCGAATAATGTGTTAGTAAGTATCATTTGCAGTGGCATATAGCTTAAAATCGCGTGTTTAGGACGGTTGCGTAGGTCGCAATTGCCGCAGAGAGCTCATTCGGAGAGGGAAGGAGGGCTGTAAGGGGAGGAGGAGGCCCACACTTCTCCAACGAGTATAGAAATGTTGAGATAGGTTCTTTATTTACAAAGCTAAAGGGACTTATTACATTCTAATGCCATAGTGATGAAAAATTTTGTGGCTCACAATGAATCTACGTTGCATATACCACTTGTTAAATATTTCTGAAAAATAAATAGTGCTACGACAACCTCCATGTATCAGTCACACATTGAGACAACTATTGGAATCATCAAGATCATTGGAACTGAAGGGAAAATTTAGAACCCACAAGGAACAACTGCGAATAATGTGTTAGGAAGTATTATTTGCAGTGGCATATGTTTTAAAAACGCGTGTTTAGGACGGTTGCGTAGGTCGCAATTGCCGCAGAGAGCTCATTCGGAGAGGGAAGGAGGGCTGTAAGGGGAGGAGGAGGCCCACATTTCTCCAACGAGTATAGAAATGTTAAGATAGGTTCTTTATTTTCAAAGCTAATGGGACTTATTACATTCTAATGCCACAGTGATGAAAAATTTTGTGGCTCACAATGCCTCTGCGTTGCATATACCACTTGTTAAATATTTCTGAAACATAAATAGTGCTACGACAACCTCCATGTATCAGTCACACATTGCGACAACTGTTGGAATCATCAAGATCTTTGGAACAGAAAGGAAAATTTAGAACCCATAAGGAACAACTGCGAATAATGGGTTAGTAAGTATCATTTGCAGTGGCATATGTCTTAAAATCGCGTGTTTAGGACGGATGCGTAGGTCGCAATTGCCGCAGAGAGCACATTCGGAGAGGGAAGGATGGCTGTAAGGGGAGGAGGAGGCCCACATTTCTCCAACGAGTATAGAAATGTTAAGATAGGGTACTATATTTACAAAGCTAAAGGGACTTATTACAATCTAATGCCACAGTGACGAAAAATTTTGTGGCTCACAATGCCTCTGCGTTGCATATACCACTTGTTAAATATTTCTGAAACACAAATAGTGCTACGACAACCTCCATGTGTCAGTCACACATTGCGACAACTGTTGGAATCATCAAGATCCTTGGAACTGAAAGGAAAATTTAGAACCCACAAGGAACAACTGCGAATAATGTGTTAGGAAGTATCATTTGTAGTGGCATATGTCTTAAAAACGCGTGTTTAGGACGGTTGCGTAGGTCGCAATTGCCGCAGAGAGCTCATTCGGAGAGGGAAGGAGGGCTGTAAGGGGAGGAAGAGGCCCACATTTCTCCAACGAGTATAGAAATGTTAAGATAGGTACTACATTTACAAAGCTAAAGGGACGTAATACATTCTAATGCCACAGTGACGAAAAATTTTGTGGCTCACAATGCGTCTGCGTTGCATATACCACTTGTTAAATATTTCTGAAACATAAATAGTGCTACGACAACCTCCATGTGTCAGTCACACATTGCGACAACTGTTGGAATCATCAAGATCCTTGGAACTGAAAGGAAAATTAAGAACCCACAAGGAACAACTGCGAGTAATGTGTTAGGAAATATGATTTGGAGTGGCATATGTCTGAAAAACGCGTGTTTAGGACGGTTGCGTAGGTCGCAATTGCCGCAGAGAGCTCATTCGGAGAGGGAAGGAGGTCTGTAAGGGGAGGATGAGGCCCACATTTCTCCAACGAGTATAGAAATGTTAAGATAGGTACTATATTTACATAGCTAAAAAGACTTATTACATTCTAATGCCACAGTGACGAAACATTTTGCGGCTCACAATGCCTCTGCGTTGCATATACCATTTGTTAAATATTTCTGAAACATAAATAGTGTTACGACAACCTCCATGTATCAGTCACACATTGCGACAACTGTTGGAATCATCAAGATCGTTGGAACTGATATAAAAATTTAGAACCCACAAGGAACAACTGCGAGTAATGTGTTAGGAAGTATCATTTGCAGTGGCATATGTCTTAAAAATGCGTGTTTAGGACGGTTGCGTAGGTCCCAAGTGCCGCAGAGAGCTCATTCGGAGAGGGAAGGAGGGCTGTAAGGGGAGGAGGAGGCCCACATTTCTCCAACGAGTATAGAAATGTTAAGATAGGTTCTTTATTTACAAAGCTAAAGGGACTTATTACATTCTAATGCCACAGTGACGAAAAATTTTGTGGCTCACAATGCGTCTGCGTTGCATATACCACTTGTTAAATATTTCTGAAACATAAATAGTGCTATGACAACCTCCATGTATCAGTCACACGTTGCGACAACTGTTGGAATCATCAAGATCTTTGGAACTGAAAGGAAAATTTAGAACCCACAAGGAACAACTGCGAATAATGTGTTAGGAAGTATCATTTGCAGTGGCATATGTCTTAAAATCGCATGTTTAGGACGGTTGCGTAGGTCGCAATTACCGCAGAGAGCTCATTCATAGAGGGAAGGAGGGCTGTAAGGGGAGGAGGAGGCCCACATTTCTCCAACGAGTATAGATATGTAAAGATAGGTACTATATTTACATAGCTAAAGGGACTTATTACATTCTAATGCCACAGTGACGAAATATTTTGTGGCTCACAATGCCTCTGCGTTGCATATACCACTTGTTAAATATTTCTGAAACATAAATAGTGCTACGACAACCTCCATGTGTCAGTCACACATTGCGACAACTGTTGGAATCATCAAGATCCTTGGAAATGAAAGGAAAATTTAGAACCCACAAGGAACAACTGCGAATAATGTGTTAGGAAGTATCATTTGCAGTGGCATATGTCTTAAAAACGCGTGTTTAGGACGGTTGCGTAGGTCGCAATTGCCGCAGAGAGCTCATTCGGAGAGGGAAGGAGGGCTGTAAGGGGAGGAGGAGGCCCACATTTCTCCAACGAGTATAGAAATGTTAAGATAGGTTCTTTATTTACAAAGCTAAAGGGACTTATTACATTCTAATGCCACAGTGACGAAAAATTTTGTGGCTCACAATGCGTCTGCGTTGCATATACCACTTGTTAAATATTTCTGAAACATAAATAGTGCTACGACAACCTCCATGTATCAGTCACACGTTGCGACAACTGTTGGAATCATCAAGATCTTTGGAACTGAAAGGAAAATTTAGAACCCACAAGGAACAACTGCGAATAATGTGTTAGGAAGTATCATTTGCAGTGGCATATGTCTTAAAATCGCATGTTTAGGACGGTTGCGTAGGTCGCAATTACCGCAGAGAGCTCATTCATAGAGGGAAGGAGGGCTGTAAGGGGAGGAGGAGGCCCACATTTCTCCAACGAGTATAGATATGTAAAGATAGGTACTATATTTACATAGCTAAAGGGACTTATTACATTCTAATGCCACAGTGACGAAATATTTTGTGGCTCACAATGCCTCTGCGTTGCATATACCACTTGTTAAATATTTCTGAAACATAAATAGTGCTACGACAACCTCCATGTGTCAGTCACACATTGCGACAACTGTTGGAATCATCAAGATCCTTGGAAATGAAAGGAAAATTTAGAACCCACAAGGAACAACTGCGAATAATGTGTTAGGAAATATCATTTGGAGTGGCATATGTCTTAAAAACGCGTGTTTAGGACGGTTGCGTAGGTCGCAATTGCCGCAGAGAGCTCATTCGGAGAGGGAAGGAGGGCTGTAAGGGGAGGATGAGGCCCTCATTTTTCCAACGAGTATAGAAATGTTAAGATAGGTACTATATTTACATAGCTAAAGGGACTTATTACATTCTAAAGCCAGAGTGACGAAAAATTTTGCGGCTCACAATTCCTCTACGTTGCATATACCACTTGTTAAATATTTCTGAAACATAAATAGTGCTACGACAACCTGCGTGTATCAGTCACACATTGCGACAACTGTTGGATTCATCAAGATAGTTGGAACTGAAATAAAAATTTGGAACCCACAAGGAACAACTGCGAATAATGTGTTAGTAAGTATCATTTGCAGTGGCATATGTCTTAAAATCGCGTGTTTAGGACGGTTGCGTAGGTCGCAATTGCCGCAGAGAGCTCATTCGGAGAGGGAAGGAGGGCTGTAAGGGGAGGAGGAGGCCCACACTTCTCCAACGAGTATAGAAATATTGAGATAGGTTCTTTATTTACAAAGCTAAAGGGACTTATTACATTCTAATGCCATAGTGATGAAAAATTTTGTGGCTCACAATGAATCTACGTTGCATATACCACTTGTTAAATATTTCTGAAAAATAAATAGTGCTACGACAACCTCCATGTATCAGTCACACATTGAGACAACTATTGGAATCATCAAGATCCTTGGAACAGAAGGGAAAATTTAGAACCCACAAGGAACAACTGCGAATAATGTGTTAGGAAGTATTATTTGCAGTGGCATATGTCTTAAAAACGCGTGTTTAGGACGGTTGCGTAGGTCGCAATTGCCGCAGAGAGCTCATTCGGAGAGGGATGGAGGGCTGTAAGGGGAGGAGGAGGCCCACATTTCTCCAACGAGTATAGAAATGTTAAGACAGGTTCTTTATTTTCAAAGCTAAAGGGACTTATTACATTCTAATGCCTCAGTGATGAAAAATTTTGTGGCTTACAATGCCTCTGCGTTGCATATACGACTTGTTAAATATTTCTGAAACATAAATAGTGCTACGACAACCTCCATGTATCAGTCACACATTGCGACAACTGTTGGAATCATCAAGATCTTTGGAACAGAAAGGAAAATTTAGAACCCACAAGGAACAACTGCGAATAATGGGTTAGTAAATATCATTTGCAGTGGCATATGTCTTAAAATCGCGTGTTTAGGACGGTTGCGTAGGTCGCAATTGCCGCAGAGAGCTCATTCGGAGAGGGAAGGAGGGATGTAAGGGGAGGAGGAGGCCCACATTTCTCCAACGAGTATAGAAATGTTAAGATAGGGTACTATATTTACAAAGCTAAAGGGACTTATTACATTCTAATGCCACAGTGACGAAAAATTTTGTGGCTCACAATGCCTCTGCGTTGCATATACCACTTGTTAAATATTTCTGAAACATAAATAGTGCTACGACAACCTCCATGTATCAGTCACACATTGCGACAACTGTTGGAATCATCAAGATCCTTGGAACTGAAAGGAAAATTTAGAACCCACAAGGAACAACTGCGAATAATGTGTTAGGAAGTATCATTTGTAGTGGCATATGTCTTAAAAACGCGTGTTTAGGACGGTTGCGTTGGTCGCAATTGCCGCAGAGAGCTCATTCGGAGAGGGAAGGAGGGCTGTAAGGGGAGGAAGAGGCCCGCATTTCTCCAACGAGTACAGAAATGTTAAGATAGGTACTATATTTACATAGCTAAAAAGACATATTACATTCTAATGCCACAGTGACGAAACATTTTGCGGCTCACAATGCCTCTGCGTTGCATATACCACTTGTTAAATATTTCTGAAACATAAATAGTGTTACGACAACCTCCATGTATCAGTCACACATTGCGACGACTGTTGGAATCATCAAGATCGTTGGTACTGATATAAAAATTTAGAACCCACAAGGAACAACTGCGAGTAATGTGTTAGGAAGTATCATTTGCAGTGGCATATGTCTTAAAAATGCGTGTTTAGGTCGGTTGCGTAGGTCCCAAGTGCCGCAGAGAGCTCATTCGGAGAGGGAAGGAGGGCTGTAAGGGGAGGAGGAGGCCCACATTTCTCCAACGAGTATAGATATGTAAAGATAGGTACTATATTTACATAGCTAAAGGGACTTATTACATTCTAATGCCACAGTGACGAAAAATTTTGTGGCTCACAATGCCTCTGCGTTGCATATACCACTTGTTAAATATTTCTGAAACATAAATAGTGCTACGACAACCTCCATGTGTCAGTCACACATTGCGACAACTGTTGGAATCATCAAGATCCTTGGAACTGAAAGGAAAATTAAGAACCCACAAGGAACAACTGCGAATAATGTGTTAGGAAGTATGATTTGGAGTGGCATATGTCTTAAAAACGGGTGTTTAGGACGGTTGCGTAGGTCGCAATTGCCGCAGAGAGCTCATTCGGAGAGGGAAGGAGGGCTGTAAGGGGAGGAGGAGGCACACATTTCTCCAACGAGTATAGATATGTTAAGATAGGTACAATATTTACATAGCTAAAGGGACTTATTACATTCTAATGCCACAGTGACGAAAAATTTTGTGGCTCACAATGCCTCTGCGTTGCATATACCACTTGTTAAATATTTCTGAAACATAAATAGTGCTACGACAACCTCCATGTATCAGTCACACATTGCGACAACTGTTGGAATCATCAAGATCTTTGGAACAGAAAGGAAAATTTAGAACCCACAAGGAACAACTGCGAATAATGGGTTAGTAAATATCATTTGCAGTGGCATATGTCTTAAAATCGCGTGTTTAGGACGGTTGCGTAGGTCGCAATTACCGCAGAGAGCTCATTCGGAGAGGGAAGGAGGGCTGTAACGGGAGGAGGAGGCCCACATTTCTCCAACGAGTATAGAAATGTTAAGATACGGTACTATATTTACAAAGCTAAAGGGACTTATTACATTCTAATGCCACAGTGACGAAAAATTTTGTGGCTCACAATGCCTCTGCGTTGCATATACCACTTGTTAAATATTTCTGAAACATAAATAGTGCTACGACAACCTCCATGTATCAGTCACACATTGCGACAACTGTTGGAATCATCAAGATCCTTGGAACTGAAAGGAAAATTTAGAACCCACAAGGAACAACTGCGAATAATGTGTTAGGAAGGATCATTTGTAGTGGCATATGTCTTAAAAACGCGTGTTTAGGATGGTTGCGTTGGTCGCAATTGCCGCAGAGAGCTCATTCGGAGAGGGAAGGAGGGCTGTAAGGAGAGGAAGAGGCCCACATTTCTCCAACGAGTACAGAAATGTTAAGATAGGTACTATATTTACATAGCTAAAAAGACATATTACATTCTAATGCCACAGTGACGAAACATTTTGCGGCTCACAATGCCTCTGCGTTGCATATACCACTTGTTAAATATTTCTGAAACATAAATAGTGTTACGACAACCTCCATGTATCAGTCACACATTGCGACGACTGTTGGAATCATCAAGATCGTTGGTACTGATATAAAAATTTAGAACCCACAAGGAACAACTGCGAGTAATGTGTTAGGAAGTATCATTTGCAGTGGCATATGTCTTAAAATCGCATGTTTAGGACGGTTGCGTAGGTCGCAATTGCCGCAGAGAGCTCATTCGGAGAGGGAAGGAGGGCTGTAAGGGGAGGAGGAGGCCCACATTTCTCCAACGAGTATAGATATGTAAAGATAGGTACTATATTTACATAGCTAAAGGGACTTATTACATTCTAATGCCACAGTGACGAAAAATTTTGTGGCTCACAATGCCTCTGCGTTGCATATACCACTTGTTAAATATTTCTGAAACATAAATAGTGCTACGACAACCTCCATGTGTCAGTCACACATTGCGACAACTGTTGGAATCATCAAGATCCTTGGAACTGAAAGGAAAATTAAGAACCCACAAGGAACAACTGCGAATAATGTGTTAGGAAGTATGATTTGGAGTGGCATATGTCTTAAAAACGCGTGTTTAGGACGGTTGCGTAGGTCGCAATTGCCGCAGAGAGCTCATTCGGAGAGGGAAGGAGGGCTGTAAGGGGAGGAGGAGGCCCACAGTTCTCCCACGAGTATAGATATGTTAAGATAGGTACTATATTTACATAGCTAAAGGGACTTATTACATTCTAATGCCACAGTGACGAAATATTTTGTGGCTCACAATGCCTCTGCGTTGCATATACCACTTGTTAAATATTTCTGAAACATAAATAGTGCTACGACAACCTCCATGTATCAGTCACACATTGCGACAACTGTTGGAATCATCAAGATCCTTGGAACTGAAAGGAAAATTTAGAACCCACAAGGAACAACTGCGAATAATGTGTTAGGAAGTATCATTTGTAGTGGCATATGTCTTAAAAACGCGTGTTTAGGACGGTTGCGTAGGTCGCAATTGCCGCAGAGAGCTCATTCGGAGAGGGAAGGAGGGCTGTAAGGGGAGGAAGAGGCCCACATTTCTCCAACGAGTATAGAAATGTTAAGATAGGTACTACATTTACAAAGCTAAAGGGACGTATTACATTCTAATGCCACAGTGACGAAAAATTTTGTGGTTCACAATGCCTCTGCGTTGCATTTACCACTTGTTAAATATTTCTGAAACATAAATAGTGCTACGACAACCTCCATGTGTCAGTCACACATTGCGACAACTGCTGGAATCATCAAGATCCTTGGAACTGAAAGGAAAATTTAGAACCCACGAGGAACAACTGCGAATAATGTGTTAGGATGTATCATTTGCAGTGGCATATGTCTTAAAAACGCGTGTTTACGACGGTTGCGTAGGTCACAATTGCCGCAGAGAGCTCATTCGGAGAGGGAAGGAGGGCTGTAAGGGGAGGAGCAGGCCCTTATTTCTCCAACGATTATAGATATGAAAAGATAGATTCTTTATTTACAAAGCTAAAGGGGCTTATTACATTCAAATGCCACAGTGACGAAAAATTTTGTGGCTCACAATGCCTCTGCGTTGCATATACCACTTGTTAAATATTTCTGAAACATAAATAGTGCTACGACAACCTCCATGTATCAGTCACACATTGCGACAACTGTTGGAATCATCAAGATCTTTGGAACAGAAAGGAAAATTTAGAACCCACAAGGAACAACTGCGAATAATGGGTTAGTAAGTATCATTTGCAGTGGCATATGTCTTAAAATCGCGTGTTTAGGACGGTTGCGTAGGTCGCAATTGACGCAGAGAGCTCATTCGGAGAGGGAAGGAGGTCTGTAAGGGGAGGATGAGGCCCACATTTCTCCAACGAATATAGAAATGTTAAGATAGGTACTATATTTACATAGCTAAAAAGACTTATTACATTCTAATGCCACAGTGACGAAACATTTTGCGGCTCACAATGCCTCTGCGTTGCATATACCACTTGTTAAATATTTCTGAAACATAAATAGTGTTACGACAACCTCCATGTATCAGTCACACATTGCGACGACTGTTGGAATCATCAAGATCGTTGGAACTGATATAAAAATTTAGAACCCACAAGGAACAACTGCGAGTAATGTGTTAGGAAGTATCATTTGCAGTGGCATATGTCTTAAAAACGCGTGTTTAGGACGGTTGCGTAGGTCGCAATTGCCGCAGAGAGCTCATTCGGAGAGGGAAGGAGGGCTGTAAGGGGAGGAGGAGGCCCACATTTCTCCAACGAGTATAGATATGTTAAGATAGGTACAATATTTACATAGCTAAAGGGACTTATTACATTCTAATGCCACAGTGACGAAAAATTTTGTGGCTCACAATGCCTCTGCGTTGCATATACCACTTGTTAAATATTTCTGAAACATAAATAGTGCTACGACAATCTCCATGTGTCAGTCACACATTGCGACAACTATTGGAATCATCAAGATCCTTGGAACTGAAAGGAAAATTTAGAACCCACAAGGAACAACTGCGAATAATGTGTTAGGAAGTATCATTTGCAGTAGCATATGTCTTAAAAACGCGTGCTTAGGACGGTTGCGTAGGTCGCAATTGCCGCAGAGAGCTCATTCGGAGAGGGAAGGAGGGCTGTAAGGGGAGGAGGAGGCCCACAGTTCTCCCACGAGTATAGATATGTTAAGATAGGTACTATATTTACATAGCTAAAGGGACTTATTACATTCTAATGCCACAGTGACGAAATATTTTGTGGCTCACAATGCCTCTGCGTTGCATATACCACTTGTTAAATATTTCTGAAACATAAATAGTGCTACGACAACCTCCATGTATCAGTCACACATTGCGACAACTGTTGGAATCGTCAAGATCTTTGGAACAGAAAGGAAAATTTAGAACCCACAAGGAACAACTGCGAATAATGGGTTAGTAAGTATCATTTGCAGTGGCATATGTCTTAAAATCGCGTGTTTAGGACGGTTGCGTAGGTCGCAATTGCCGCAGAGAGCTCATTCGGAGAGGGAAGGAGGGCTGTAAGGGGAGGAGGAGGCCCACATTTCTCCAACGAGTATAGAAATGTTAAGATAGGGTACTATATTTACAAAGCTAAAGGGACTTATTACATTCTAATGCCACAGTGACGAAAAATTTTGTGGCTCACAATGCCTCTGCGTTGCATATACCACTTGTTAAATATTTCTGAAACATAAATAGTGCTACGACAACCTCCATGTATCAGTCACACATTGCGACAACTGTTGGAATCATCAAGATCCTTGGAACTGAAAGGAAAATTTAGAACCCACCAGGAACAACTGCGAATAATGTGTTAGGAAGTATCATTTGTAGTGGCATATGTCTTAAAAACGCGTGTTTAGGACGGTTGCGTTGGTCGCAATTGCCGCAGAGAGCTCATTCGGAGAGGGAAGGAGGGCTGTAAGGGGAGGAAGAGGCCCACATTTCTCCAACGAGTATAGAAATGTTAAGATAGGTACTACATTTACAAAGCTAAAGGGACGTATTACATTCTAATGCCACAGTGACGAAAAATTTTGTGGTTCACAATGCCTCTGCGTTGCATTTACCACTTGTTAAATATTTCTGAAACATAAATAGTGCTACGACAACCTCCATGTGTCAGTCACACATTGCGACAACTGTTGGAATCATCAAGATCCTTGGAACTGAAAGGAAAATTAAGAACCCACAAGGAACAACTGCGAGTAATGTGTTAGGAAATATGATTTGGAGTGGCATATGTCTGAAAAACGCGTGTTTAGGACGGTTGCGTAGGTCGCAATTGCCGCAGAGAGCTCATTCGGAGAGGGAAGGAGGTCTGTAAGGGGAGGATGAGGCCCACATTTCTCCAAGGAATATAGAAATGTTAAGATAGGTACTATATTTACATAGCTAAAAAGACTTATTACATTCTAATGCCACAGTGACGAAACATTTTGCGGCTCACAATGCGTCTGCGTTGCATATACCACTTGTTAAATATTTCTGAAACATAAATAGTGCTACGACAACCTCCATGTATCAGTCACACATTGCGACAACTGTTGGAATCATCAAGATCTTTCGAACTGAAAGGAAAATTTAGAACCCACAAGGAACAACTGCGAATAATGTGTTAGGAAGTATCATTTGCAGTGGCATATGTCTTAAAATCGCATGTTTAGGACGGTTGCGTAGGTCGCAATTGCCGCAGAGAGCTCATTCGGAGAGGGAAGGAGGGCTGTAAGGGGAGGAGGAGGCCCACATTTCTCCAACGAGTATAGATATGTAAAGATAGGTACTATATTTACATAGCTAAAGGGACTTATTACATTCTAATGCCACAGTGACGAAAAATTTTGTGGCTCACAATGCCTCTGCGTTGCATATACCACTTGTTAAATATTTCTGAAACATAAATTGTGCTACGACAACCTCCATGTGTCAGTCACACATTGCGACAACTGTTGGAATCATCAAGATCTTTCGAACTGAAAGGAAAATTTAGAACCCACAAGGAACAACTGCGAATAATGTGTTAGGAAGTATCATTTGCAGTGGCATATGTCTTAAAATCGCATGTTTAGGACGGTTGCGTAGGTCGCAATTGCCGCAGAGAGCTCATTCGGAGAGGGAAGGAGGGCTGTAAGGGGAGGAGGAGGCCCACATTTCTCCAACGAGTATAGATATGTAAAGATAGGTACTATATTTACATAGCTAAAGGGACTTATTACATTCTAATGCCACAGTGACGAAAAATTTTGTGGCTCACAATGCCTCTGCGTTGCATATACCACTTGTTAAATATTTCTGAAACATAAATTGTGCTACGACAACCTCCATGTGTCAGTCACACATTGCGACAACTGTTGGAATCATCAAGATCCTTGGAACTGAAAGGAAAATTAAGAACCCACAAGGAACAACTGCGAATAATGTGTTAGGAAGTATGATTTGGAGTGGCATATGTCTTAAAAACGCGTGTTTAGGACGGTTGCGTAGGTCGCAATTGCCGCAGAGAGCTCATTCGGAGAGGGAAGGAGGGCTGTAAGGGGAGGAGGAGGCACACATTTCTCCAACGAGTATAGATATGTTAAGATAGGTACAATATTTACATAGCTAAAGGGACTTATTACATTCTAATGCCACAGTGGCGAAAAATTTTGTAGTTCACAATGCCTCTGCGTTGCATATACCACTTGTTAAATATTTCTGAAACATAAATAGTGCTACGACAACCTCCATGTATCAGTCACACATTGCGACAACTGTTGGAATCATCAAGATCTTTGGAACAGAAAGGAAAATTTAGAACCCACAAGGAACAACTGCGAATAATGGGTTAGTAAGTATCATTTGCAGTGGCATATGTCTTAAAATCGCGTGTTTAGGACGGTTGCGTAGGTCGCAATTGCCGCAGAGAGCTCATTCGGAGAGGGAAGGAGGGCTGTAAGGGGAGGATGAGGCCCACATTTCTCCAACGAGTATAGAAATGTTAAGATAGGGTACTATATTTACAAAGCTAAAGGGACTTATTACATTCTAATGCCACAGTGACGAAAAATTTTGTGGCTCACAATGCCTCTGCGTTGCATATACCACTTGTTAAATATTTCTGAAACATAAATAGTGCTACGACAACCTCCATGTATCAGTCACACATTGCGACAACTGTTGGAATCATCAAGATCCTTGGAACTGAAAGGAAAATTTAGAACCCACAAGGAACAACTGCGAATAATGTGTTAGGAAGTATCATTTGTAGTGGCATATGTCTTAAAAACGCGTGTTTAGGACGGTTGCGTTGGTCGCAATTGCCGCAGAGAGCTCATTCGGAGAGGGAAGGAGGGCTGTAAGGGGAGGAAGAGGCCCACATTTCTCCAACGAGTATAGAAATGTTAAGATAGGTACTACATTTACAAAGCTAAAGGGACGTATTACATTCTAATGCCACAGTGACGAAAAATTTTGTGGTTCACAATGCCTCTGCGTTGCATTTACCACTTGTTAAATATTTCTGAAACATAAATAGTGCTACGACAACCTCCATGTGTCAGTCACACATTGCGACAACTGTTGGAATCATCAAGATCCTTGGAACTGAAAGGAAAATTAAGAACCCACAAGGAACAACTGCGAGTAATGTGTTAGGAAATATGATTTGGAGTGGCATATGTCTGAAAAACGCGTGTTTAGGACGGTTGCGTAGGTCGCAATTGCCGCAGAGAGCTCATTCGGAGAGGGAAGGAGGTCTGTAAGGGGAGGATGATTCCCACATTTCTCCAACGAATATAGAAATGTTAAGATAGGTACTATATTTACATAGCTAAAAAGACTTATTACATTCTAATGCCACAGTGACGAAACATTTTGCGGCTCACAATGCCTCTGCGTTGCATATACCACTTGTTAAATATTTCTGAAACATAAATTGTGCTACGACAACCTCCATGTGTCAGTCACACATTGCGACAACTGTTGGAATCATCAAGATCCTTGGAACTGAAAGGAAAATTAAGAACCCACAAGGAACAACTGCGAATAATGTGTTAGGAAGTATGATTTGGAGTGGCATATGTCTTAAAAACGCGTGTTTAGGACGGTTGCGTAGGTCGCAATTGCCGCAGAGAGCTCATTCGGAGAGGGAAGGAGGGCTGTAAGGGGAGGAGGAGGCCCACATTTCTCCAACGAGTATAGATATGTAAAGATAGGTACTATATTTACATAGCTAAAGGGACTTATTACATTCTAATGCCACAGTGACGAAAAATTTTGTGGCTCACAATGCCTCTGCGTTGCATATACCACTTGTTAAATATTTCTGAAACATAAATTGTGCTACGACAACCTCCATGTGTCAGTCACACATTGCGACAACTGTTGGAATCATCAAGATCCTTGGAACTGAAAGGAAAATTAAGAACCCACAAGGAACAACTGCGAATAATGTGTTAGGAAGTATGATTTGGAGTGGCATATGTCTTAAAAACGCGTGTTTAGGACGGTTGCGTAGGTCGCAATTGCCGCAGAGAGCTCATTCGGAGAGGGAAGGAGGGCTGTAAGGGGAGGAGGAGGCCCACATTTCTCCAACGAGTATAGATATGTAAAGATAGGTACTATATTTACATAGCTAAAGGGACTTATTACATTCTAATGCCACAGTGACGAAAAATTTTGTGGCTCACAATGCCTCTGCGTTGCATATACCACTTGTTAAATATTTCTGAAACATAAATTGTGCTACGACAACCTCCATGTGTCAGTCACACATTGCGACAACTGTTGGAATCATCAAGATCCTTGGAACTGAAAGGAAAATTAAGAACCCACAAGGAACAACTGCGAATAATGTGTTAGGAAGTATGATTTGGAGTGGCATATGTCTTAAAAACGCGTGTTTAGGACGGTTGCGTAGGTCGCAATTGCCGCAGAGAGCTCATTCGGAGAGGGAAGGAGGGCTGTAAGGGGAGGAGGAGGCACACATTTCTCCAACGAGTATAGATATGTTAAGATAGGTACAATATTTACATAGCTAAAGGGACTTATTACATTGTAATGCCACAGTGACGAAAAATTTTGTAGCTCACAATGCCTCTGCGTTGCATATACCACTTGTTAAATATTTCTGAAACATAAATAGTGCTACGACAACCTCCATGTATCAGTCACACATTGCGACAACTGTTGGAATCATCAAGATCTTTGGAACAGAAAGGAAAATTTAGAACCCACAAGGAACAACTGCGAATAATGGGTTAGTAAGTATCATTTGCAGTGGCATATGTCTTAAAATCGCGTGTTTAGGACGGTTGCGTAGGTCGCAATTGCCGCAGAGAGCTCATTCGGAGAGGGAAGGAGGGCTGTAAGGGGAGGATGAGGCTCACATTTCTCCAACGAGTATAGAAATGTTAAGATAGGGTACTATATTTACAAAGCTAAAGGGACTTATTACATTCTAATGCCACAGTGACGAAAAATTTTGTGGCTCACAATGCCTCTGCGTTGCATATACCACTTGTTAAATATTTCTGAAACATAAATAGTGCTACGACAACCTCCATGTATCAGTCACACATTGCGACAACTGTTGGAATCATCAAGATCCTTGGAACTGAAAGGAAAATTTAGAACCCACAAGGAACAACTGCGAATAATGTGTTAGGAAGTATCATTTGTAGTGGCATATGTCTTAAAAACGCGTGTTTAGGACGGTTGCGTTGGTCGCAATTGCCGCAGAGAGCTCATTCGGAGAGGGAAGGAGGGCTGTAAGGGGAGGAAGAGGCCCACATTTCTCCAACGAGTATAGAAATGTTAAGATAGGTACTACATTTACAAAGCTAAAGGGACGTATTACATTCTAATGCCACAGTGACGAAAAATTTTGTGGTTCACAATGCCTCTGCGTTGCATATACCACTTGTTAAATATTTCTGAAACATAAATAGTGCTACGACAACCTCCATGTGTCAGTCACACATTGCGACAACTGTTGTATCATTAAGATCCTTGGAACTGAAAGGAAAATTAAGAACCCACAAGGAACAACTGCGAGTAATGTGTTAGGAAATATGATTTGGAGTGGCATATGTCTGAAAAACGCGTGTTTAGGACGGTTGCGTAGGTCGCAATTGCCGCAGAGAGCTCATTCGGAGAGGGAAGGAGGTCTGTAAGGGGAGGATGAGGCCCACATTTCTCCAACGAATATAGAAATGTTAAGATAGGTACTATATTTACATAGCTAAAAAGACTTATTACATTCTAATGCCACAGTGACGAAACATTTTGCGGCTCACAATGCCTCTGCGTTGCATATACCACTTGTTAAATATTTCTGAAACATAAATAGTGCTACGACAACCTCCATGTATCAGTCACACATTGCGACAACTGTTGGAATCATCAAGATCGTTGGAACTGATATAAAAATTTAGAACCCACAAGGAACAACTGCGAGTAATGTGTTAGGAAGTATCATTTGTAGTGGCATATGTCTTAAAAACGCGTGTTTAGGACGGTTGCGTTGGTCGCAATTGCCGCAGAGAGCTCATTCGGAGAGGGAAGGAGGGCTGTAAGGGGAGGAAGAGGCCCACATTTCTCCAACGAGTATAGAAATGTTAAGATAGGTACTACATTTACAAAGCTAAAGGGACGTATTACATTCTAATGCCACAGTGACGAAAAATTTTGTGGTTCACAATGCCTCTGCGTTGCATATACCACTTGTTAAATATTTCTGAAACATAAATAGTGCTACGACAACCTCCATGTGTCAGTCACACATTGCGACAACTGTTGTATCATTAAGATCCTTGGAACTGAAAGGAAAATTAAGAACCCACAAGGAACAACTGCGAGTAATGTGTTAGGAAATATGATTTGGAGTGGCATATGTCTGAAAAACGCGTGTTTAGGACGGTTGCGTAGGTCGCAATTGCCGCAGAGAGCTCATTCGGAGAGGGAAGGAGGTCTGTAAGGGGAATATGAGGCCCACATTTCTCCAACGAATATAGAAATGTTAAGATAGGTACTATATTTACATAGCTAAAAAGACTTATTACATTCTAATGCCACAGTGACGAAACATTTTGCGGCTCACAATGCCTCTGCGTTGCATATACCACTTGTTAAATATTTCTGAAACATAAATAGTGTTACGACAACCTCCATGTATCAGTCACACATTGCGACAACTGTTGGAATCATCAAGATCCTTGGAACTGAAAGGAAAATTTAGAACCCACAAGGAACAACTGCGAATAATGTGTTAGGAAGTATCATTTGCAGTGGCATATGTCTTAAAAACGCGTGCTTAGGACGGTTGCGTAGGTCGCAATTGCCGCAGAGAGCTCATTCGGAGAGGGAAGGAGGGCTGCAAGTGGAGGAGGAGGCCCACAGTTCTCTCACGAGTATAGATATGTTAAGATAGGTACTATATTTACATAGCTAAAGGGACTTATTACATTCTAATGCCACAGTGACGAAATATTTTGTGGCTCACAATGCCTCTGCGTTGCATATACCACTTGTTAAATATTTCTGAAACATAAATAGTGCTACGACAACCTCCATGTATCAGTCACACATTGAGACAACTATTGGAATCATCAAGATCCTTGGAACTGAAGGGAAAATTTAGAACCCACAAGGAACAACTGCGAATAATGTGTCAGGAAGTATTATTTGCAGTGGCATATGTCTTAAAAACGCGTGTTTAGGACGGTTGCGTAGGTCGCAATTGCCGCAGAGAGCCCATTCGGAGAGGGAAGGAGGGCTGTAAGGGGAGGAGGAGGCCCACATTTCTCCAACGAGTGTAGAAATGTTAAGATAGGTTCTTTATTTTCAAAGCTAAAGGGACTTATTACATTCTAATGCCACAGTGATGAAAAATTTTGTAGCTCACAATGCCTCTGCGTTGCATATACCACTTGTTAAATATTTCTGAAACATAAATAGTGATACGACAACCTCCATGTATCAGTCACACATTGCGACAACTGTTGGAATCATCAAGATCTTTGGAACAGAAAGGAAAATTTAGAACCCACAAGGAACAACTGCGAATAATGGGTTTGTAAGTATCATTTGCAGTGGCATATGTCTTAAAATCGCGTGTTTAGGACGGTTGCGTAGGTCGCAATTGCCGCAGAGAGCTCATTCGGAGAGGGAAGGAGGTCTGTAAGGGGAGGATGAGGCCCACATTTCTCCAACGAATATAGAAATGTTAAGATAGGTACTATATTTACATAGCTAAAAAGACTTATTACATTCTAATGCCACAGTGACGAAACATTTTGCGGCTCACAATGCCTCTGCGTTGCATATACCACTTGTTAAATATTTCTGAAACATAAATAGTGCTACGACAACCTCCATGTGTCAGTCACACATTGCGACAACTGTTGGATTCATCAAGATCCTTGGAACTGAAAGGAAAATTAAGAACCCCCAAGGAACAACTGCGAATAATGTGTTAGGAAGTATGATTTGGAGTGGCATATGTCTTAAAAACGCGTGTTTAGGACGGTTGCGTAGGTCGCAATTGCCGCAGAGAGCTCATTCGGAGAGGGAAGGAGGGCTGTAAGGGGAGGATGAGGCCCTCATTTCTCCAACGAGTATAGATATGTTAAGATAGGTACAATATTTACATAGCTAAAGGGACTTATTACATTCTAATGCCACAGTGACGAAAAATTTTGTGGCTCACAATGCCTCTGCGTTGCATATACCACTTGTTAAATATTTCTGAAACATAAATAGTGCTACGACAACCTCCATGTGTCAGTCACACATTGCGACAACTATTGGAATCATCAAGATCCTTGGAACTGAAAGGAAAATTTAGAACCCACAAGGAACAACTGCGAATAATGTGTTAGGAAGTATCATTTGCAGTGGCATATGTCTTAAAAACGCGTGTTTAGGACGGTTGCGTAGGTCGCAATTGCCGCAGAGAGCTCATTCGGAGAGGGAAGGAGGGCTGTAAGGGGAGGAGGAGGCCCACAGTTCTCCCACGAGTATAGATATGTTAAGATAGGTACTATATTTACATAGCTAAAGGGACTTATTACATTCTAATGCCACAGTGACGAAATATTTTGTGGCTCACAATGCCTCTGCGTTGCATATACCACTTGTTAAATATTTCTGAAACATAAATAGTGCTACGACAACCTCCATGTATCAGTCACACATTGAGACAACTATTGGAATCATCAAGATCCTTGGAACTGAAGGGAAAATTTAGAACCCACAAGGAACAACTGCGAATAATGTGTTAGGAAGTATTATTTGCAGTGGCATATGTCTTAAAAACGCGTGTTTAGGACGGTTGCGTAGGTCGCAATTGCCGCAGAGAGCTCATTCGGAGAGGGAAGGAGGGCTGTAAGGGGAGGAGGAGGCCCACATTTCTCCAACGAGTATAGAAATGTTAAGATAGGTTCTTTATTTTCAAAGCTAAAGGGACTTATTACATTCTAATGCCACAGTGATGAAAAATTTTGTAGCTCACAATGCCTCTGCGTTGCATATACCACTTGTTAAATATTTCTGAAACATAAATAGTGCTACGACAACCTCCATGTATCAGTCACACATTGCGACAACTGTTGGAATCATCAAGATCTTTGGAACAGAAAGGAAAATTTAGAACCCACAAGGAACAACTGCGAATAATGGGTTAGTAAGTATCATTTGCAGTGGCATATGTCTTAAAATCGCGTGTTTAGGACGGTTGCGTAGGTCGCAATTGCCGCAGAGAGCTCATTCGGAGAGGGAAGGAGGGCTGTAAGGGGAGGAGGAGGCCCACATTTCTCCAACGAGTATAGAAATGTTAAGATAGGGTACTATATTTACAAAGCTAAAGGGACTTATTACATTCTAATGCCACAGTGACGAAAAATTTTGTGGCTCACAATGCCTCTGCGTTGCATATACCACTTGTTAAATATTTCTGAAACATAAATAGTGCTACGACAACCTCCATGTATCAGTCACACATTGCGACAACTGTTGGAATCATCAAGATCCTTGGAACTGAAAGGAAAATTTAGAACCCACAAGGAACAACTGCGAATAATGTGTTAGGAAGTATCATTTGTAGTGGCATATGTCTTAAAAACGCGTGTTTAGGACGGTTGCGTTGGTCGCAATTGCCGCAGAGAGCTCATTCGGAGAGGGAAGGAGGGCTGTAAGGGGAGGAAGAGGCCCACATTTCTCCAACGAGTATAGAAATGTTAAGATAGGTACTACATTTACAAAGCTAAAGGGACGTATTACATTCTAATGCCACAGTGACGAAAAATTTTGTGGTTCACAATGCCTCTGCGTTGCATATACCACTTGTTAAATATTTCTGAAACATAAATAGTGCTACGACAACCTCCATGTGTCAGTCACACATTGCGACAACTGTTGGAATCATCAAGATCCTTGGAACTGAAAGGAAAATTAAGAACCCACAAGGAACAACTGCGAGTAATGTGTTAGGAAATATGATTTGGAGTGGCATATGTCTGAAAAACGCGTGTTTAGGACGGTTGCGTAGGTCGCAATTGCCGCAGAGAGCTCATTCGGAGAGGGAAGGAGGTCTGTAAGGGGAGGATGAGGCCCACATTTCTCCAACGAATATAGAAATGTTAAGATAGGTACTATATTTACATAGCTAAAAAGACTTATTACATTCTAATGCCACAGTGACGAAACATTTAGCGGCTCACAATGCCTCTGCGTTGCATATACCACTTGTTAAATATTTCTGAAACATAAATAGTGTTACGACAACCTCCATGTATCAGTCACACATTGCGGCAACTGTTGGAATCATCAAGATCGTTGGAACTGATATAGAAATTTAGAACCCACAAGGAACAACTGCGAGTAATGTGTTAGGAAGTATCATTTGCAGTGGCATATGTCTTAAAAATGCGTGTTTAGGACGGTTGCGTAGGTCCCAAGTGCCGCAGAGAGCTCATTCGGAGAGGGAAGGAGGGCTGTAAGGGGAGGAGGAGGCCCACATTTCTCCAACGAGTATAGATATGTAAAGATAGGTACTATATTTACATAGCTAAAGGGACTCATTACATTCTAATGCCACAGTGACGAAAAATTTTGTGGCTCACAATGCCTCTGCGTTGCATATACCACTTGTTAAATATTTCTGAAACATAAATAGTGCTACGACAACCTCCATGTATCAGTCACGCATTGCGACAACTGTTGGAATCACCAAGATCTTTGGAACTGAAAGGAAAATTTAGAACCCACAAGGAACAACTGCGAATAATGTGTTAGGAAGTATCATTTGCAGTGGCATATGTCTTAAAATCGCATGTTTAGGACGGTTGCGTAGGTCGCAATTGCCGCAGAGAGCTCATTCGGAGAGGGAAGGAGGGCTGTAAGGGGAGGAGGAGGCCCACATTTCTCCAACGAGTATAGATATGTAAAGATAGGTACTATATTTACATAGCTAAAGGGACTTATTACATTCTAATGCCACAGTGACGAAAAATTTTGTGGCTCACAATGCCTCTGCGTTGCATATACCACTTGTTAAATATTTCTGAAACATAAATAGTGCTACGACAACCTCCATGTGTCAGTCACACATTGCGACAACTGTTGGAATCATCAAGATCCTTGGAACTGAAAGGAAAATTAAGAACCCACAAGGAACAACTGCGAATAATGTGTTAGGAAGTATGATTTGGAGTGGCATATGTCTTAAAAACGCGTGTTTAGGACGGTTGCGTAGGTCGCAATTGCCGCAGAGAGCTCATTCGGAGAGGGAAGGAGGGCTGTAAGGGGAGGAGGAGGCACACATTTCTCCAACGAGTATAGATATGTTAAGATAGGTACAATATTTACATAGCTAAAGGGACTTATTACATTCTAATGCCACAGTGACGAAAAATTTTGTGGCTCACAATGCCTCTGCGTTGCATATACCACTTGTTAAATATTTCTGGAACATAAATAGTGCTACGACAACCTCCATGTCTCAGTCACACATTGCGACAACTATTGGAATCATCAAGATCCTTGGAACTGAAAGGAAAATTTAGAACCCACAAGGAACAACTGCGAATAATGTGTTAGGAAGTATCATTTGCAGTGGCATATGTCTTAAAAACGCGTGCTTAGGACGGTTGCGTAGGTCGCAATTGCCGCAGAGAGCTCATTCGGAGAGGGAAGGAGGGCTGTAAGGGGAGGAGGAGGCGGCCCACAGTTCTCCCACGAGTATAGATATGTTAAGATAGGTACTATATTTACATAGCTAAAGGGACTTATTACATTCTAATGCCACAGTGACGAAATATTTTGTGGCTCACAATGCCTCTGCGTTGCATATACCACTTGTTAAATATTTCTGAAACACAAATAGTGCTACGACAACCTCCATGTATCAGTCACACATTGAGACAACTATTGGAATCATCAAGATCCTTGGAACTGAAGGGAAAATTTAGAACCCACAAGGAACAACTGCGAATAATGTGTTAGGAAGTATTATTTGCAGTATCATATGTCTTAAAAACGCGTGTTTAGGACGGTTGTGTAGGTCGCAATTGAAGCAGAGAGCCCATTCGGAGAGGGAAGGAGGGCTGTAAGGGGAGGAGGAGGCCCACAATTCTCCAACGAGTATAGAAATGTTAAGATAGGTTCTTTATTTTCAAAGCTAAAGGGACTTATTACATTCTAATGCCACAGTGATGAAAAATTTTGTAGCTCACAATGCCTCTGCGTTGCATATACCACTTGTTAAATATTTCTGAAACATAAATAGTGCTACGACAACCTCCACGTATCAGTCACACATTGCGACAACTGTTGGAATCATCAAGATCTTTGGAACAGAAAGGAAAATTTAGAACCCACAAGGAACAACTGCGAATAATGGGTTTGTAAGTATCATTTGCAGTGGCATATGTCTTAAAATCGCGTGTTTAGGACGGTTGCGTAGGTCGCAATTGCCGCAGAGAGCTCATTCGGAGAGGGAAGGAGGTCTGTAAGGGGAGGATGAGGCCCACATTTCTCCAACGAATATAGAAATGTTAAGATAGGTACTATATTTACATAGCTAAAAAGACTTATTACATTCTAATGCCACAGTGACGAAACATTTTGCGGCTCACAATGCCTCTGCGTTGCATATACCACTTGTTAAATATTTCTGAAACATAAATAGTGTTACGACAACCTCCATGTATCAGTCACACATTGCGACGACTGTTGGAATCATCAAGATCGTTGGAACTGATATAAAAATTTAGAACCCACAAGGAACAACTGCGAGTAATGTGTTAAGAAGTATCATTTGCAGTGGCATATGTCCTAAAAATGCGTGTTTAGGGCGGTTGCGTGGGTCGCAAGTGCCGCAGAGAGCTCATTCGGAGAGGGAAGGAGGGCTGTAAGGGGAGGAGGAGGCCCACATTTCTCCAACGAGTATAGAAATGTTAAGTTAGGGTACTATATTTACAAAGCTAAAGGGACTTATTACATTCTAATGCCACAGTGACGAAAACTTTTGTGGCTCACAATGCCTCAGCGTTGCATATACCACTTGTTAAATATTTCTGAAACATAAATAGTGCTACGACAACCTCCATGTATCAGTCACACATTGCGACAACTGTTGGAATCATCAAGATCCTTGGAACTGAAAGGAAAATTTAGAACCCACAAGGAACAACTGCGAATAATGTGTTAGGAAGTATCATTTGTAGTGGCATATGTCTTAAAAACGCGTGTTTGGGACGGTTGCGTTGGTCGCAATTGCCGCAGAGAGCTCATTCGGAGAGGGAAGGAGGGCTGTAAGGGGAGGAAGAGGCCCACATTTCTCCAACGAGTATAGAAATGTTAAGATAGGTACTACATTTACAAAGCTAAAGGGACGTATTACATTCTAATGCCACAATGACGAAAAATTTTGTGGTTCACAATGCCTCTGCGTTGCATATACCACTTGTTAAATATTTCTGAAACATAAATAGTGCTACGACAACCTCCATGTGTCAGTCACACATTGCTACAACTGTTGGAATCATCAAGATCCTTGGAACTGAAAGGAAAATTAAGAACCCACAAGGAACAACTGCGAGTAATGTGTTAGGAAATATGATTTGGAGTGGCATATGTCTGAAAAACGCGTGTTTAGGACGGTTGCGTAGGTCGCAATTGCCGCAGAGAGCTCATTCGGAGAGGGAAGGAGGTCTGTAAGGGGAGGATGAGGCCCACATTTCTCCAACGAATATAGAAATGTTAAGATAGGTACTATATTTACATAGCTAAAAAGACTTATTACATTCTAATGCCACAGTGACGAAACATTTTGCGGCTCACAATGCCTCTGCGTTGCATATACCACTTGTTAAATATTTCTGAAACATAAATAGTGTTACGACAACCTCCATGTATCAGTCACACATTGCGACGACTGTTGGAATCATCAAGATCGTTGGAACTGATATAAAAATTTAGAACCCACAAGGAACAACTG
Organism: Schistocerca americana; assembly: GCF_021461395.2. NCBI lineage: Eukaryota > Metazoa > Arthropoda > Insecta > Orthoptera > Acrididae > Schistocerca > Schistocerca americana. The sequence continues at coordinate 1,034,465,921 of NC_060120.1, read as the reverse complement.
CGAGTAATGTGTTAGGAAGTATCATTTGCAGTGGCATATGTCTTAAAAATGCGTGTTTAGGGCGGTTGCGTGGGTCGCAAGTGCCGCAGAGAGCTCATTCGGAGAGGGAAGGAGGGCTGTAAGGGGAGGAGGAGGCCCACATTTCTCCAACGAGTATAGAAATGTTAAGTTAGGGTACTATATTTACAAAGCTAAAGGGACTTATTACATTCTAATGCCACAGTGACGAAAACTTTTGTGGCTCACAATGCCTCAGCGTTGCATATACCACTTGTTAAATATTTCTGAAACATAAATAGTGCTACGACAACCTCCATGTATCAGTCACACATTGCGACAACTGTTGGAATCATCAAGATCCTTGGAACTGAAAGGAAAATTTAGAACCCACAAGGAACAACTGCGAATAATGTGTTAGGAAGTATCATTTGTAGTGGCATATGTCTTAAAAACGCGTGTTTAGGACGGTTGCGTTGGTCGCAATTGCCGCAGAGAGCTCATTCGGAGAGGGAAGGAGGGCTGTAAGGGGAGGAAGAGGCCCACATTTCTCCAACGAGTATAGAAATGTTAAGATAGGTACTACATTTACAAAGCTAAAGGGACGTATTACATTCTAATGCCACAGTGACGAAAAATTTTGTGGTTCACAATGCCTCTGCGTTGCATATACCACTTGTTAAATATTTCTGAAACATAAATAGTGCTACGACAACCTCCATGTGTCAGTCACACATTGCTACAACTGTTGGAATCATCAAGATCCTTGGAACTGAAAGGAAAATTAAGAACCCACAAGGAACAACTGCGAGTAATGTGTTAGGAAATATGATTTGGAGTGGCATATGTCTGAAAAACGCGTGTTTAGGACGGTTGCGTAGGTCGCAATTGCCGCAGAGAGCTCATTCGGAGAGGGAAGGAGGTCTGTAAGGGGAGGATGAGGCCCACTCTTCTCCAACGAATATAGAAATGTTAAGATAGGTACTATATTTACATAGCTAAAAAGACTTATTACATTCTAATGCCACAGTGACGAAAAATTTTGTGGCTCACAATGCGTCTGCGTTGCATATACCACTTGTTAAATATTTCTGAAACATAAATATTGCTACGACAACCTCCATGTATCAGTCACACATTGCGACAACTGTTTGAATCATCAAGATCATTGGAACTGAAAGGAAAATTTAGAACCCACAAGGAACAACTGCGAAAAATGTGTTAGGAAGTATCATTTGCAGTGGCATATGTCTTAAAATCGCATGTTTAGGACGGTTGCGTAGGTCGCAATTGCCCCAGAGAGCTCATTCGGAGAGGGAAGGAAGGCTGTAAGGGGAGGAGGAGGCCCACATTTCTCCAACGAGTATAGATATGTTAAGATAGGTACTATATTTACATAGCTAAAGGGACTTATTACATTCTAATGCCACAGTGACGAAAGATTTTGTGGCTCACAATGCCTCTGCGTTGCATATACCACTTGTTAAATACTTCTGAAAATAAATAGTGCTACGACAACCTCCATGTGTCAGTCACACATTGCGACAACTGTTGGAATCATCAAGATCCTTGGAACTGAAAGGAAAATTTAGAACCCACAAGGAACAACTGCGAATAATGTGTTAGGAAGTATCATTTGCAGTGGCATATGTCTTAAAAACGCGTGTTTAGGACGGTTGCGTAGGTCGCAATTGCCGCAGAGAGCTCATTCGGAGAGGGAAGGAGGGCTGTAAGGGGAGGAGGAGGCCCACAGTTCACCCACGAGTATAGATATGTTAAGATAGGTACTATATTTACATAGCTAAAGGGACTTATTACATTCTAATGCCACAGTGACGAAAAATTTTGTGGCTCACAATGCCTCTGCGTTGCATATACCACTTGTTAAATATTTCTGAAACATAAATAGTGCTACGACAACCTCCATGTGTCAGTCACACATTGCGACAACTGTTGGAATCATCAAGACCCTTCGAACTGAAAGGAAAATTAAGAACCCACAAGGAACAACTGCGAATAATGTGTTAGGAAGTATCATTTGCAGTGGCATATGTCTTAAAAACGCGTGTTTAGGACGGTTGCGTAGGTCGCAATTGCCGCAGAGAGCTCATTCGGAGAGGGAAGGAGGGCTGTAAGGGGAGGAGGAGGCCCACATTTCTCCAACGAGTATAGATATGTTAAGATAGGTACTATATTTACATAGCTAAAGGGACTTATTACATTCTAATGCCACAGTGACGAAATATTTTGTGGCTCACAATGCCTCTGCGTTGCATATACCACTTGTTAAATATTTCTGAAACATAAATAGTGCTACGACAACCTCCATGTGTCAGTCACACATTGCGACAATTGTTGGAAAAATCAAGATCCTTGGAACTGAAAGGAAAATTAAGAACCCACAAGGAACAACTGCGAATAATGTGTTAGAAAGTATGATTTGGAGTGGAATATGTCTTAAAAACGCGTGTTTAGGACGGTTGCGTAGGTCGCAATTGCCGCAGAGAGCTCATTCGGAGAAAGAAGGAGGGCTGTAAGGGGAGGAGGAGGCCCACATTTCTCCAACGAGTATAGAAATGTTAAGACAGGTTCTTTATTTTCAAAGCTAAAGGGACTTATTACATTCTAATGCCTCAGTGATGAGAAATTTTGTGGCTCACAATGCCTCTGCGTTGCATATACCACTTGTTAAATATTTCTGAAACATAAATAGTGCTACGACAACCTCCATGTATCAGTCACACATTGCGACAACTGTTGGAATCATCAAGATCGATGGAACAGAAAGGAAAATTTAGAACCCACAAGGAACAACTGCGAATAATGGGTTAGTAAATATCATTTGCAGTGGCATATGTCTTAAAATCGCGTGTTTAGGACGGTTGCGTAGGTCGCAATTGCCGCAGAGAGCTCATTCGGAGAGGGAAGGAGGGCTGTAAGGGGAGGAGGAGGCCCACATTTCTCCAACGAGTATAGAAATGTTAAGATAGGGTACTATATTTACAAAGCTAAAGGGACTTATTACATTCTAATGCCACAGTGACGAAAAATTTTGTGGCTCACAATGCCTCTGCGTTGCATATACCACTTGTTAAATATTTCTGAAACATAAATAGTGCTACGACAACCTCCATGTATCAGTCACACATTGCGACAACTGTTGGAATCATCAAGATCCTTGGAACTGAAAGGAAAATTTAGAACCCACAAGGAACAACTGCGAATAACGTGTTAGGAAGTATCATTTGTAGTGGCATATGTCTTAAAAACGCGTGTTTAGGACGGTTTCGTAGGTCGCAATTGCCGCAGAGAGCTCATTCGGAGAGGGAAGGAGGGCTGTAAGGGGAGGAAGAGGCCCACATTTCTCCAACGAGTACAGAAATGTTAAGATAGGTACTACATTTACAAAGCTAAAGGGACGTATTACATTCTAATGCCACAGTGACGAAAAATTTTGTGGCTCACAATGCCTCTGCGTTGCATATACCACTTGTTAAATATTTCTGAAACATAAATAGTGCTACGACAACCTCCATGTGTCAGTCACACATTGCGACAACTGTTGGAATCATCAAGATCCTTGGAACTGAAAGGAAAATTAAGAACCCACAAGGAACAACTGCGAGTAATGTGTTAGGAAATATGATTTGGAGTGGCATATGTCTGAAAAACGCGTGTTTAGGACGGTTGCGTAGGTCGCAATTGCCGCAGAGAGCTCATTCGGAGAGGGAAGGAGGTCTGTAAGGGGAGGATGAGGCCCACATTTCTCCAACGAATATAGAAATGTTAAGATAGGTACTATATTTACATAGCTAAAAAGACTTATTACATTCTAATGCCACAGTGACGAAACATTTTGCGGCTCACAATGCCTCTGCGTTGCATATACCACTTGTTAAATATTTCTGAAACATAAATAGTGTTACGACAACCTCCATGTATCAGTCACACATTGCGACAACTGTTGGAATCATCAAGATCGTTGGAACTGATATAAAAATTTAGAACCCACAAGGAACAACTGCGAGTAATGTGTTAGAAAGTATCATTTGCAGTGGCATATGTCTTAAAAATGCGTGTTTAGGACGGTTGCGTAGGTCCCAAGTGCCGCAGAGAGCTCATTCGGAGAGGGAAGGAGGGCTGTAAGGGGAGGAGGAGGCCCACATTTCTCCAACGAGTATAGAAATGTTAAGATAGGTACTATATTTACAAAGCTAAAGGGACTTATTACATTCTAATGCCACAGTGACGAAAAATTTTGTGGCTCACAATGCCTCTGCGTTGCATATACCACTTATTAAATATTTGTGAAACAAAAATAGTGCTACGACAACCTCCATGTATCAGTCACACACTGAGACAACTATATGAATCATCAAGATCCTTGGAACTGAAAGGAAAATTTAGAACCCACAAGGAACAACTGCGAATAATGTGTTAGGAAGTATCATTTGCAGTGGCATATGTCTTAAAATCGCGTGTTTAGGACAGTTGCGTAGGTCGCAATTGCCGCAGAGAGCTCATTCGGAGAGGGAAGGCTGGCTGTAAGGGGAGGAGGAGGCCCACATTTCTCCAACGAGTATAGAGATGTTATGATAGGTACTATATTTACAAAGCGAAAATGACGTATTACATTCTAATGCAACAGTCACGAAATATTTTGTGGCTCACAATGCCTCTGCGTTGCATATACCACTTGTTAAATATTTCTGAAACATAAAAGTGCTACGACAACCTCCATGTGTCAGTCACACATTGCGACAACTGTTGGAATCATCAAGATCCTTGGAACTGAAAGGAAAATTTAGAACCCACAAGGAACAACTGCGAATAATGTGTTGGAAGTATCATTTGCAGTGGCATATGTCTTAAAATCGCGTGTTTAGGGCGGTTGCGTAGGTCGCAATTGCCGCAGAGAGCTCATTCGGAGAGGGAAGGAGGGCTGTAAGGGGAGGAGGAGGCCCACATTTCTCCAACGAGTATAGAAATGTTAAGATAGGTACTATATTTACAAAGCGAAAGGGACTTATTACATTCTAATGCCACAGTGACGAAACATTTTGTGGCTCACAATGCGTCTGCGTTGCATATACCACTTGTTAAATATTTCTGAAACATAAATAGTGCTACGACAACCTCCATGTATCAGTCACACATTGCGACAACTGTTGGAATCATCAAGATCCTTGGAACTGAAAGGAAAATTTAGAACCCACAAGGAACAACTGCGAATAATGCGTTAGGAAGTATCATTTGCAGTGGCATATGTCTTAAAAACGCGTGTTTAGGACAGTTGCGTAGGTCGCAATTGCCGCAGAGAGCTCATTCGGAGAGGGAAGGAGGGCTGTAAGGGCAGGAGGAGGCCCACATTTCTCCAACGAGTATATAAATGTTAAGATAGGTACTATATTTACAAAGCTAAAGGGACGTATTACATTGTAATGCCACAGTGACGAAATATTTTGTGGCTCACAATGCCTCTGCGTTGCATATACCACTTGTTAAATATTTCTGAAACATAAATAGTGCTACGACAACCTCCATGTTTCAGTCACACATTGCGACAACTGTTGGAATCATCAAGATCATTGGAACTGAAAGGAAAATTTAGAACCAACAAGGAACAACTGCGAATAATGTGTTAGGAAGTATCATTTGCATTGGCATATGTCTTAAAACCGCGTGTTTAGGACGGTTGCGTAGGTCGCAATTGCCGCAGAGAGCTCATTCGCAGAGGGAAGGAGGGCTGTAAGGGGAGGAGGAGCCCACATTTCTCCAACGGGTATAGAAATGTTAAGATAGGTACTATATTTACAAAGCTAAAGGGACTTATTACATTCTAATGCCACAGTGACGAAAAATTTTGTGGCTGACAATGCCTCTGCGTTGCATATACCATTTGTTAAATACACTCCTGGAAATGGAAAAAGGAACACATTGACACCGGTGTGTCAGACCCACCATACTTGCTCCGGACACTGCGAGAGGGCTGTACAAGGAATGATCACACGCACGGCACAGCGGACACACCAGGAACCGCGGTGTTGGGCGTCGAATGGCGCTAGCTGCGCAGCATTTGTGCACCGCCGACGTCAGTGTCAGCCAGTTTACCGTGGCATTCGGAGCTCCATCGCAGTCTTTAACACAGGTAGCATGCCGCGACAGCGTGGACGTGAACCGTATGTGCAGTTGACGGACTTTGAGCGAGGGCGTATAGTGGGCATGCGGGAGGCCGGGTGGACGTACCGCCGAATTGCTCAACACGTGGGGCGTGAGGTCTCCACCGTACATCGATGTTGTCGCCAGTGGTCGGCGGAAGGTGCACGTGCCCGTCGACCTGGGACCGGACCGCAGCGACGCACGGATGCACGCCAAGACCGTAGGATCCTACGCAGTGCCGTAGGGGACCGCACCGCCACTTCCCAGCAAATTAGGGACACTGTTGCTCCTGGGGTATCGGCGAGGACCATTCGCAACCGTCTCCATGAAGCTGGGCTACGGTCCCGCAAACCGTTAGGCCGTCTTCCGCTCACGCCCCAAGATCGTGCAGCCCACCTCCAGTGGTGTCGCGACAGGCGTGAATGGAGGGACGAATGGAGACGTGTCGTCTTCAGCGATGAGAGTCGCTTCTGCCTTGGTGCCAATGATGGTCGTATGCGTGTTTGGCGCCGTGCAGGTGAGCGCCACAATCAGGACTGCATACGACCGAGGCACACAGGCCGCCACCCGGCCTCATGGTGTGGGGAGCGATCTCCTACACTGGCCGTACACCACTGGTGATCGTCGAGGGGACACTGAGTAGTGCACGGTACATCCAAAGCGTCATCGAACCCATCGTTCTACCATTACTAGACCGGCAAGGGAACTTGCTGTTCCAACAGGACAATGCACGTCCGCATGTATCCCGTGCCACCCAACGTGCTCTAGAAGGTGTAAGTCAACTACCCTGGCCAGCAAGATCTCCGGATCTGTCCCCCATTGAGCAAGTTTGGGACTGGATGAAGCGTCGTCTCACGCGGTCTGCACGTCCAGCACGAACGCTGGTCCAACTGAGGCGCCAGGTGGAAATGGCATGGCAAGCCGTTCCACAGGACTACATCCAGCATCTCTACGATCGTCTCCATGGGAGAATAGCAGCCTGCATTGCTGCGAAAGGTGGATATACACTGTACTAGTGCCGACATTGTGCATGCTCTGTTGCCTGTGTCTATGTGCCTGTGGTTCTGTCAGTGTGATCATGTGATGTATCTGACCCCAGGAATGTGTCAATAAAGTTTCCCCTTCCTGGGACAATGAATTCACGGTGTTCTTATTTCAATTTCCAGGAGTGTATTTCTGAAACATAGATAGTGCTACGACAACCTCCATGTATCAGTCACACATTGCGACAACTGTTGGAATCATCAAGAACCTTGGAACTGAAAGGAAAATTTAGAACCCACAAGGAACAACTGCGAATAATGTGTTAGGAAGTATCATCTGCAGTGGCATATGTCTTAAAAACGCGTGTTTAGGGCGGTTGCGTAGGTCGCAATTGCCGCAGAGAGCTCATTCGGAGAGGGAAGGAGGGCTGTAAGGGGAGGAGGGGCCCACATTTCTCCAACGAGTATAGAAATGTTAAGATAGGTACTATATTTACAAAGCTAAAGGGACTTATTACATTCTAGTGCCACAGTGACGAAAAATTTTGTGGCTGACAATGCCTCTGCGTTGCATATACCACTTGTTAAATACACTCCTGGAAATGGAAAAAAGAACACATTGACACCGGTGTGTCAGACCCACCATACTTGCTCCGGACACTGCGAGAGGGCTGTACAAGCAATGATCACACGCACGGCACAGCGGACACACCAGGAACCGCGGTGTTGGTCGTCGAATGGCGCTAGCAGCGCAGCATTTGTGCACCGCCGCCGTCAGTGTCAGCAAGTTTACCGTGGCATTCGGAACTCCATCGCAGTCTTTAACACTGGTAGCATGCCGCGACAGCGTGGACGTGAACCGTATGTGCAGTTGACAGACTTTGAGCGAGGGCGTATAGAGGGCATGCGGGAGGCCGGGTGGACGTACCGCCGAATTGCTCAACACGTGGGGCGTGAGGTCTCCACAGTACATCGATGTTGTCGCCAGTGGTCGGCGGAAGGTGCACGTGCCCGTCGACCTGGGACCGGACCGCAGCGACGCACGGATGCACGCCAAGACCGTAGGATCCTACGCAGTGCCGTAGGGGACCGCACCGCCACTTCCCAGCAAATTAGGGACACTGTTGCTCCTGGGGTATCGGCGAGGACCATTCGCAACCGTCTCCATGAAGCTGGGCTAGGGTCCCGCACACCGTTAGGCCGTCTTCCGCTCACGCCCCAACATCGTGCAGCCCGAATCCAGTGGTGTCGCGACAGGCGTGAATGGAGGGACGAATGGAGACGTGTCGTCTTCAGCGATGAGAGTCGCTTCTGCCTTGGTGCCAATGATGGTCGTATGCGTGTTTGGCGCCGTGCAGGTGAGCGCCACAATCAGGACTGCATACGACCGAGGCACACAGGCCGCCACCCGGCCTCATGGTGTGGGGAGCGATCTCCTACACTGGCCGTACACCACTGGTGATCGTCGAGGGGACACTGAGTAGTGCACGGTACATCCAAAGCGTCATCGAACCCATCGTTCTACCATTCCTAGACCGGCAAGGGAACTTGCTGTTCCAACAGGACAATGCACGTCCGCATGTATCCCGTGCCACCCAACGTGCTCTAGAAGGTGTAGGTCAACTACCCTGGCCAGCAAGATCTCCGGATCTGACCCCCATTGAGCATGTTTGGGACTGTATGAAGCGTCGTCTCACGCGGTCTGCACGTCCAGCACGAACGCTGGTCCAACTGAGGCGCCAGGTGGAATTGGCATGGCAAGCCGTTGCACAGGACTACATCCAGCATCTCTACGATCGTCTCCATGGGAGAATAGAAGCCTGCATTGCTGCGAAAGGTGGATATACACTGTACTAGTGCCGACATTGTGCATGCTCTGTTGCCTGTGTCTATGTGCCTGTGTTTCTGTCAGTGTCATCATGTGATGTATCTGACCCCAGGAATGTGTCAATAAAGTTTCCCCTTCCTGGGACAATGAATTCACGGTGTTCATATTTCAAATTCCAGGAGTGTATTTCTGAAACATAAATAATGCTACGACAACCTCCATGTATCAGTCACACATTGCGACAACTGTTGGAATCATCACGATCCTTGGAACTGAAAGGAAAATTTAGAACCCACAAGGAACAACTGCGAATAATGCGTTAGGAAGTATCATTTGCAGTGGCATATGTCTTAAAAACGCGTGTTTAGGACGGTTGCGTAGGTCGCAATTGCCGCAGAGAGCTCATTCGGAGAGGGAAGCAGGGCTGTAAGGGGAGGAGGAGGCCCACATTTCTCCAAAGAGTATAGAAATGTTAAGATAGGTACTATATTTACAAAGCTAAAAGGACGTAATACATTCTAATGCCACGGTGACGAGAAATTTTGTGGCACACAATGCCTCTGCGTTGCATATACCACTTGTTAAATATTTCTGAATCGTATATAGTGCTACGACATCCTCCATGTATCAGTCACACATTGCGACAACTGTTGGAATCATCAAGATCCTTGGAACTGAAAGGAAAATTTAGAACCCACAAGGATCAACTGCGAATAATGTGTTAGGAAGTATCATTTGCAGCGATATATATCTTAAAGTCGCGTGTGTAGGACGGTTGCGTAGGTCGCAATTGCCGCAGAGAGCTCATTCGGAAAGGGAAGGAGGGCTGTAAGGGGAGGAGGAGGCCCACATTTCTCCAACGAGTGTAGAAATGTTAAGATAGGTACTATATTTACAAAACTAAAGGGACTTATTACATTCTAATGCCACAGTGACGAAAAATTTTGTGGCTCACAATGCCTCTGCGTTGCATATACCACTTGTTAAATATTTCTGAAACATAAATAGTGCTACGACAACCTCCATGTATCAGTCACACATTGCGACAACTGTTGGAATCATCAAGATCCTTGGAACTGAAAGGAAAATTTAGAACCCACAAGGAACAACTGCGAATAATGTGTTAGGAAGTATCATTTGCAGTGGCATATGTCTTAAAAACGCGTGTTTAGGACGGCTGCGTAGGTCGCAATTGCCGCAGAGAGCTCATTCGGAGAGGGAAGGAGGGCTGTAAGGGGAGGAGGAGGCCCACATTTCTCCAACGAGTATAGAAATGTTAGGATAGGTACTATATTTACAACACTAAAGGGACTTATTACATTCTAATGCCACAGTGACGAAAAATTTTGTGGCTCACAATGCCTCTGCGTTGCATATACCACTTGTTAAATACTTCTGAAACATAAATAGTGCTACGACAACCACCATGTATCAGTCACACATTGCGACAACTTGAGGAATCATCAAGATCCTTGGAACTGAAAGGAAAATTTAGAACCCACAAGGAACAACTGCGAATAATGTGTTAGGAAGTATCATTTGCAGTGGCATATGCCTTAAAATCGCGTGTTTAGGACGGTTGCGTAGGTCGCAATTGCCGCAGAGAGCTCATTCGGAGAGGGAAGGAGGGCTGTAAGGAGAGGAGGAGGCCCACATTTCTCCAACGAGTGTAGAAATGTTAAGATAGGTACTATATTTAAAACTAAAGGGAATTTTTACATTGTAATGAAACAGTGACGAGAAATTCTGTGGCTCACAATTCCTCTGCGTTGCATATACCATTTGTTAAATATTTCTGAAACATAACTAGTGCTACGACAACCTCCATGTATCAGTCACACATTGCGACAACTGTTGGAATCATCAAGATCCTTGGAACTGAAAGGAAAATTTAGAACCCACAAGGATCAACTGCGAATAATGTGTTAGGAAGTATCATTTGCAGTGGCATATGTCTTAAAATCGCGTGTTTAGGAGGGTTGCGTAGGTCGCAATTGCCGCAGAGAGCTCATTCGGAGAGGGAAGGAGGGCTGTAAGGGGAGGAGGAGGCCCACATTCCTCCAACGAGTGTAGAAATGTTAAGATAGGTACTAAATTTACAAAACTAAAGGGAATTTATACATTCTAATGCCACAGTGAAGAAAATTTTGTGGCTCACAATGCCTCTGCGTTGCATATACCACTTGTTAAATATTTCTGAAACATAAATAGTGCTACGACAACCTCCATGTATCAGTCACACATTGCGACAACTGTTGGAATCATCAAGATCCTTGGAACTGAAAGGAAAATTTAGAACCCACAAGGAACAACTGCGAATAATGTGTTAGGAAGTATCATTTGCAGTGGCATATGTCTTAAAACGCGTGTTTAGGACGGTTGCGTAGGTCGCTATTGCCGCAGAGAGCTCATTCGGAGAGTTAAGGAGGGCTGTAAGGGGCGGAGGAGACCCACATTTCTCCAACGAGTATAGAAATGCTAAGATAGGTGCTATATTTACAAAGCTAAAGTTACTCATTACATTCTAATGCCACAGTGACGATAAATTTTGCGGCTCACAATGCCTCGGCGTTGCATATACCACTTGTTAAATATTTCTGAAACATAAATAGTGCTACGACAACCTCCATGTATCAGTCACACATTGCGACAACTGTTGGAATCATCAAGATCCATGGAACTGAAAGGAAAATTTAGAACCCACAAGGAACAACTGCGAATAAAGTGTCAGGAAGTATCATTTGCAGTGGCATATGTGATAAAATCGCGTGTTTTGGACGGGTTGCGTAGGTCGCAATTGCCGCAGAAAGCTCATTCGAAGAGGGAAGGAGGGCTGTAAGGGGAGGAGGAGGCCCACATTTCTCCAACGAAAGTAGAAATGTTAAGATAGGTACTATATTTACAAAACTAATGGGAATTTTTACATTCTAATGCCACAGTGACGAAAAATTTTGTGGCTCACAATGCCTCTGCGTTGCATATACCACTTGTTAAATATTTCTGAAACATGAATAGTGCTACGGCAACCTCCATGTATCAGTCACACATTGCGACAACTGTTGGAATCATCAAGATCCTTGGAACTGAAAGGAAAATTTAGAACCCACAAGGAACAACTGCGTATAATGTGTTAGGAAGTCTCATTTGCAGTGGCATATGTCTTAAAATCGCGTGTTTAGGACGGTTGCGTAAGTCGCTATTGCCGCAGAGAGCTCATTCGGTGAGGCAAGGAGGACTGTAAGGGGAGGAGGAGGCCCACATTTCTCCAACGAAGGTAGAAATGTTAAGATAGGTACTATATTTACAAAACTAATGGGAATTTTTACATTTTAATGCCACAGAGACGAAAAATTTTGTGGCTCACAATGCCTCTGCGTTGCATATACCACTTGTTAAATATTTCTGAAACATAAATAGTACTACGACAACCTCCATGTATCAGTCACACATTGCGACAACTGTTGGAATCATCAAGATCCTTGGAACTGAAAGGAAAATTTAGAACCCACAAGGATCAACTGCGAATAATGTGTTAGGAAGTATCATCTGCAGTGGCATATGTCTTAAAATCGCGTGTTTAGGACGGGTTCGTAGGTCGCAATTGCCGCAGAGAGCTCATTCGGAGCGGGAAGGAGGGCTGTAAGGGGAGGAGGAGGCCCACATTTCTCCGACGAGTATAGAAATGTTAAGATAGGTACTATATTTACAAAACTAAAGGGACTTATTACATTCTAAAGCCACAGTGACGAAAAATTTTGTGGTTCACAATGCCTCTGCGTTGCATATACCACTTGTTAAATATTTCTGAAACATATATAGTGCTACGACAACCTCCATGTATCAGTCACACATTGCGACAACTGTTGGAATCATCAAGATCCTTGGAACTGAAAGGAAAATTTAGAACCCACATGGATCAACTGCGAATAATGTGCTAGGGAGTATCATTTGCAGTGGCATACCTCTCAAAATCGCGTGTCTAGAACGGTTGCGTAGGTCGCAATTGCCGCAGAGAGCTCATTCGGAGAGGGAAGGAGGGCTGTAAGGGGAGGAGGAGGCCCACATTCCTCCAACGAAAGTAGAAATGTTAAGATAGGTACTATATTTACAAAGCTAAAGGGACTTATTACATTCTAATGCCACAGTGACAAAAAATTTTGTGGCTCACAATGCCTCTGTGTTGCATATACCACTTGTCAAATATTTCTGAAACACAAATAGTGCTACGACAACCTCCTTGTATCAGTCACACATTGCGACAACTGTTGGAATCATCAAGATCCTTGAAACTGAAAGGAAAATTTAGAACCCACAAGGAACAACTGCGAATAATGTGTTAGGAAGTATCATTTGCAGTGGCATATGTCTTGAAAACGCGTGTTTAGGACGGTTGCGTAGGTCGCAAAAGCCGCAGAGAGCTCATTCGGAGAGGGAAGGAGGGCTGTAAGGGGAGGAGGAGGCCCACATTTCTCCAACGAGTATAGAAATGTTAAGATAGGTTCCTTATTTACAAAGCTAAATACACTTATTACATTTTTATGCCACAGTGACGAAAAATTTTGTGGCTCACAATGCCTCTGCGTTGCATATACCACTTGTTAAATATTTCTGAAACATAAATAGTGCTACGACAACCTCCATGTATCAGTCACACATTGCGACAATTGTTGGAATCATCAAGATCCTTGAAACTGAAAGGAAAACCTTGAACCCACAAGGAACAACTGCGAATAATGTGTTAGGAAGTATCATTTGCAGTGGCATATGTCTTAAAAACGCGTGTTAAGGACGGTTGCGTAGGTCGCAAATGCCGCAGAGGGCTCATTGGGAGAGGTAAGGAGGGCTGTAAGGGGAGGAGGAGGCCCACATTTCTCCAACGAGTATAGAAATGTTAAGATAGGTACTATATTTACAAAGCTAAAGGGACTTATTACATTCTAATGCCACAGTGACGAAAAATTTTGTGGCTCACAATGCCTCTGCGTTGCATATACCACTTGTTAAATATTTCTGAAACATAAATAGTGCAACGACAACCTCCACGTATCAGTCACACATTGCGACAGCTGTTGGAATCATCAAGATCCTTGGAACTGAAGGAAAATTTAGAACCCAAAATAACAACTGCGAATAATGTGTTAGGAAGTATCATTTGCAGTGGCATATGTCTTAAAAACGCGTGTTTATGACGGTTGCGTAGGTCGCAAATGCCGCAGAGAGCTCATTCGGAGAGGGAAGGAGGGCTGTATGGGGAGGAGGAGGCCCACATTTCCCAACGAGTATAGAAATGTTAAGATAGGTACTATATTTACAAAGCTAAAGGGGCTTATTACATTCTAATGCCACAGTGACGAAAAATTTTGTGGCTCACAATGCCTCTGCGTTGCATATACCACTTGTTAAATATTCCTGAAACATGAATATTGCTACGACAACCTCCATGTATCAGTCACACATTGCGACAACTGTTGGAATCATCAAGATCCTTGGAACTGAAAGGAAAATTTAGAACCCACAAGGAACAACTGCGAATAATGTGTTAGGAAGTATCATTTACAGTGGCATATGTCTTAAAAACGTGTGTTAAGGCGGTTGGGTAGGTCGCAAGTGCTGCAGAGAGCTCATTCGGAGAGGGTAGGAGGGCTGTAAGGGGAAGAGGAGGCCCACATTTCTCCAACGAGTATAGTAATGTTAAGATAGGTTCTTTATTCACAAAGCTAAAGGGACTTATTACATTCTAATGCGACAGTGACGAATAATTTTGTGGCTCACAATGCTTCTGCGTTGCATATACCACTTGTTAAACATTTCTGAAACATAAATAGTGCTACGACAACCTCCATGTATCAGTCACACATTGCGACAACTGTTGGAATCATCAAGATCCTTGGAACTGAAAGGAAAATTTAGAACCCACAAGGAACAACTGCGAATAATGTGTTAGGAAGTATCATTTGCAGTGGCATATGTCTTAAAAACGCGTGTTTAGGACGGTTGCGTAGGTCGCAATTGCCGCAGAGAGCTCATTCGGAGAGGGAAGGAGGGCTGTAAGGGAAGGAGGAGGCCCACATTTCTCCAACGAGTATAGAAATGTTAAGATAGTGACTATATTTACAAAGCTAAAGGGACTTATTACATTCTAATGCCACAGTGACGAAAACTTTTGTGGCTCACAATGCCTCTGCGTTGCATATACCACTTGTTAAATATTTCTGAAACTTAAATAGTGCAACTACAACCTCCACGTATCAGTCACACATTGCGACAGCTGTTGGAATCATCAAGATCCTTGGAACTGAAAAGAAAATTTAGAACCCACAAGGAACAACTGCGAATAATGTGTTAGGAAGTATCATTTGCAGTGGCATATGTCTTAGAAACGCGTGTTTAGGACGGTTTCGTTGGTCGAATTGCCGCAAAGAGCTGATTCGGAGAGGGAAGGAGGGCTGTAAGGGGAGGAGGAGGCCCACATTTCTCCAACGAGTATAGACATGTTAAGAGAGGTTCCTTATTTACAAAGCTAAATACACTTATTACATTCTTATGCCACAGTGACGAAAAATTTTGTGGCTCACAATGCCTCTGCGTTGCATATACCACTTGTTAAATATTTCTGAAACATAAATAGTGCTACGACAACCTCCATGTATCAGTCACACATTGCGACAATTGTTGGTATCATCAAGATCCTTGAAACTGAAAGGAAAATTTAGAACCCACAAGGAACAACTGCGAATAATGTGTTAGGAAGTATCATTTTCAGTGGCATATGTCTTAAAAACGCGTGTTAAGGACGGTTGCGTAGGTCGCAAATGCCGCAGAGGGCTCATTGGGAGAGGTAAGGAGGGCTGTAAGGGGAGGAGGTGGCCCACATTTCTCCAACGAGTATAGAAATGTTAAGATAGGTACTATATTTACAAAGCTAAAGGGACTTATTACATTCTAATGCCACAGTGACGAAAAATTTTGTGGCTCACAATGCCTCTGCGTTGCATATACCACTTGTTAAATATTTCTGAAACATAAATAGTGCAACGACAACCTCCACGTATCAGTCACACATTGCGACAGCTGTTGGAATCATCAAGATCCTTGGAACTGAAGGAAAATGTATAACCCAAAATAACAACTGCGAATAATGTGTTAGGAAGTATCATTTGCAGTGGCATATGTCTTAAAAACGCGTGTTAAGGCGGTTGGGTAGGTCGCAAGTGCTGCAGAGAGCTCATTCGGAGAGGGAAGGAGGGGTGTAAGGGGAGGAGGAGGCCCACGTTTCTCCAACGAGTATAGAAATGTTAAGGTAGGTTCTTTATTTACAAAGCTAAAGGGACTTATTAGATTCTAATGCCACAGTGACGAAAACTTTTGTGGTTCACAATGCCTCTGCGTTGCATATACCACTTGTTAAATATTTCTGAAACATAAATAGTGCTACGACAACCTCCATTTATCAGTCACACATTGCGACAACTGTTGGAATCATCAAGATCCTTGGAACTGGAAGGAAAATTTAGAACCCACAAGGAACAACTGCGGATAATGTGTTAGGAAGTATCATTTGCAGTGGCATATGTCTTAAAAACGCGTGTTTAGGACGGTTGGGTAGGTCGCAATTGCCGCAGAGAGCTCATTCGGAGAGGGAAGGAGGGCTGTAAGGGGAGGAGGGGCCCACGTTTCTCCAACGAGTATAGAAATGTTAAGGTAGGTTCTTTATTTACAAAGCTAAAGGGACTTATTACATTCTAATGCCACAGTGACGAAAACTTTTGTGGCTCACAATGTCTCTGCGTTGCATATACCACTTGTTAAATATTTCTGAAACATAAATAGTGCTACGACAACCTCCATGTATCAGTCACACATTGCGACAACTGTTGGAATCATCAAGATCCTTGGAACTGAAAGGAAAATTTAGAACCCACATGGAACAACTGCGAATAATGTGTTAGGAAGTATCATTTGCAGTGGCATATGTCTTAAAAACGCGTATTTAGGACGGTTGGGTAGGTCGCAATTGCCGCAGAGAGCTCATTCGGAGAGGGAAGGAGGGCTGTAAGGGGAGGAGGAGGACCACGTTTCTCCAACGAGTATAGAAATGTTAAGGTAGGTTCTTTATTTACAAAGCTAAAGGGACTTATTACATTCTAATGCCACAGTGACGAAAACTTTTGTGGCTCACAATGCCTCTGCGTTGCATATACCACTTGTTAAATATTTCTGAAACATAAATAGTGCTACGACAACCTCCATGTATCAGTCACACATTGCGACAACTGTTGGAATCATCAAGATCCTTGGAACTGAAAGGAAAATTTAGAACCCACAAGGAACAACTGCGA
The DNA here is from genome assembly GCF_021461395.2 of Schistocerca americana. NCBI lineage: Eukaryota > Metazoa > Arthropoda > Insecta > Orthoptera > Acrididae > Schistocerca > Schistocerca americana. Next base: position 1,034,448,615 of record NC_060120.1, on the reverse strand, counting down.
ATAATGTAATAGGCAGTATCATTTGCAGTGGCATATGTCTTAAAAACGTGTGTTTGGGACGGTTGGGTAGGTCGCAATTGCCGCAGAGAGCTCATTCGGAGAGGGAAGGAGGGCTGTAAGGGGAGGAGGAGGCCCACATTTCTCCAACGAGTGTAGACATGTTAAGATAGGTTCCTTATTTACACAGCTAAAGGGACTTATTACAATCTAATGCCACAGTGACGAAAAATTTTGTGGCTCAGAATGCTTCTGCGTTGCATATATGATTTGTTAAATATTTCTGAAACATAAATAGTGCTACGACAACCTCCATGTATCAGTCACACATTGCGACACCTGTTGGAATCATCAAGATCCTTGAAACTGAAAGGAAAATTTAGAACCCACAAGGAACAACTGCGAATAATGTGTTAGGAAGTATCATTTGCAGTGGCATATGTCTTAAAAACGCGTGTTTAGGACGGTTGGGTAGGTCGCAATTGCCGCAGAGAGCTCATTCGGAGAGGGAAGGAGGGCTGTAAGGGGAGGAGGGGCCCACGTTTCTCCAACGAGTATAGAAATGTTAAGGTAGGTATTATAATTACAAAGCTAAAGGGACTTATAACATTCTAATGCCACAGTGACGAAAACTTTTGTGGCTCACAATGCGTCTGCGTTGCATATACCACTTGTTAAATATTTCAGAAACATAAATAGTGCTACGACAACCTCCATGTATCAGTCACACATTGCGACAACTGTTGGAATCATCAAGATCCTTGGAACTGAAAGGAAAATTTAGAACCCACAAGGAACAACTGCGAATAATGTGTTAGGAAGTATCATTTGCAGTGGCATATGTCTTAATAACGCGTGTTTAGGACGGTTGGGTAGGTCGCAATTGCCGCAGAGAGCTCATTCGGAGAGGGAAGGAGGGCTGTAAGGGGAGGAGGAGGCCCATGTTTCTCCAACGAGTATAGAAATGTTAAGGTAGTTTCTTTATTTACAAAGCTAAAGGGACTTATTACATTCTAATGCCACAGTGACGAAAACTTTTGTGGCTCACAATGCCTCTGCTTTGCATATACCACTTGTTAAATATTTCTGAAACATAAATAGTGCTACGACAACCTCCATTTATCAGTCACACATTGCGACAACTGTTGGAATCTTCAAGATCCTTGGAACTGAAAGGAAAATTTAGAACCCACAAGGAACAACTGCGAATAATGTGTTAGGAAGTGTCATTTGCAGTGGCATATGTCTTAAAAACGCGTGTTTAGGACGGTTGCGTAGGTCGCAATTGCCGCAGAGAGCTCATTCGGAGAGGGAAGGAGGGCTGTAAGGGGAGGAGGAGGACCACATTTCTCCAACGAGTGTAGACATGTTAAGATAGGTTCCTTATTTACACAGCTAAAGGGACTTATTACAATCTAATGCCACAGTGACGAAAAATTTTGTGGCTCAGAATGCTTCTGCGTTGCATATATGATTTGTTAAATATTTCTGAAACATAAATAGTGCTACGACAACCTCCATGTATCAGTCACACATTGCGACACCTGTTGGAATCATCAAGATCCTTGAAACTGAAAGGAAAATTTAGAACCCACAAGGAACAACTGCGAATAATGTGTTAGGAAGTATCATTTGCAGTGGCATATGTCTTAAAAACGCGTGTTTAGGACGGTTGCGTGGGTCCCAATTGCCGCAAAGAGCTGATTCGGAGAGGGAAGGAGGGCTGTAAGGTGAGGAGGAGGCCCACATTTCTCCAACGAGTATAGACATGTTAAGATAGGTTCCTTATTTACAAAGCTAAAGGGACTTATTACATTCTAATGCCACAGTGGCGAAAAATTTTGTGGCTCACAATGCCTCTGCGTTGCATATACCACTTGTTAAATATTTCTGAAACATAGATAGTGCTACGACAGCCTCCATGTATCAGTCACACATTGCGACAACTGTTGGAATCATCAAGATCCTTGAAACTGAAAGGAAAATTTAGAACCCACAAGGAACAACTGCGAATAATGTGTTAGGAAGTATCATTTGCAGTGGCATATGTCTTAAAAACCCGTGTTTAGGACGGTTGGGTAGGTCGCAATTGCGGCAGAGAGCTCTTTCGGAGAGGGAAGGAGGGCTGTAAGGGGAGGAGGAGGCCCACGTTTCTCCAACGAGTATAGACATGTTAAGATGGGTTCTTTATTTACAAAGATAAAGGGACTTATTACATTCTAATGCCACAGTGACGAAAAATTTTGTGGCTCACAATGCCTCTGCGTTGCATATACCACTTGTTAAATATTTCTGAAACATAGATAGTGCTACGACAACCTCCATGTATCAGTCACACATTGCGACAACTGTTGGAATCATCAAGATCCTTGGAACTGAAAGGAAAATTTAGAACCCACAAGGAACAACTGCGAATAATGTGTTAGGAAGTATCATTTGCAGTGGCATATGTCTTAATAACGCGTGTTTAGGACGGTTGGGTAGGTCGCAATTGCCGCAGAGAGCTCATTCGGAGAGGGAAGGAGGGCTGTAAGGGGAGGAGGAGGCCCACATTTCTCCAACGAGTATAGTAATGTTAAGATAGGTTCTTTATTCACAAAGCTAAAGGGACTTATTACATTCTAATGCCACAGTGACGAATAATTTTGTGTCTCACAATGCCTCTGTGTTGGATATACCACTTGTTAAATATTTCTGAAACATAAATAGTGCTACGACAACCTCAATGCATCAGTCACACATTGCGACAACTGTTGGAATCATCAAGATCCTTGGAACTGAAAGGAAATTTTAGAACCCACAAGGAACAACTGCGAATAATGATTTAGGAAGTATCATTTGCAGTGGCATATGTCTTAAAAACGCGTGTTTAGGACGGTTGCGTAGGTCGCAATTGCCGCAGAGAGCTCATTCGGAGAGGGAAGGAGGGCTGTAAGGGGAGGAGGAGGCCCACATTTCTCCAACGAGTATAGACATGTTAAGATAGCTTCCTTATTTACACAGCTAAAGGGACTTATTACATTCTAATGCCACAGTGACGAAAAATTTTGTGGCTCAGAATGCTTCTGCGTTGCATATATGACTTGTCAAATATTTCTGAAACATAAATAGTGCTACGACAACCTCCATGTATCAGTCACACATTGCGACACCTGTTGGAATCATCAAGATCCTTGAAACTGAAAGGAAAATTTAGAACCCACAAGGAACAACTGCGAATAATGCGTTAGGAAGTATCATTTGCAGTGGCATATGTCTTAAAAACGCGTGTTTAGGACGGTTGCGTGGGTCCCAATTGCCGCAAAGAGCTGATTCGGAGAGGGAAGGAGGGCTGTAAGGTGAGGAGGAGGCCCACATTTCTCCAACGAGTATAGACATGTTAAGATAGGTTCTTTATTTACAAAGATAAAAAGACTTATTACATTCTAATGCCACAGTGACGAAAAATTTTGTGGCTCACAATGCCTCTGCGTTGCATATACCACTTGTTAAATATTTCTGAAACACAAATAGTGCTACGACAACCTCCATGTATCAGTCACGCACTGCGACAATTGTTGGAATCATCAAGATCCTTGGATCTCAAAGGAAAATTTAGAACCCACAAGGAACAACTGCGAATAATGTGTTAGGAAGTATCATTTGCAGTGGCATATGTCTTAAAAACCCGTGTTTAGGACGGTTGGGTAGGTCGCAATTGCCGCAGAGTGCTCTTTCGGAGAGGAAAGGAGGGCTGTAAGGGGAGGAGGAGGCCCACATTTCTCCAACGAGTATAGACATGTTAAGATGGGTTCTTTATTTACAAAGATAAAGGGACTTATTACATTCTAATGCCACAGTGACGAAAAATTTTGTGGCTCACAATGCCTCTGCGTTGCATATACCACTTGTTAAATATTTCTGAAACATAGATAGTGCTACGACAACCTCCATGTATCAGTCACACATTGCGACAACTGTTGGAATCATCAAGATCCTTGGAACTGAAAGGAAAATTTAGAACCCACAAGGAACAACTGCGAATAATGTGTTAGGAAGTATCATTTGCAGTGGCATATGTCTTAATAACGCGTGTTTAGGACGGTTGGGTAGGTCGCAATTGCCGCAGAGAGCTCATTCGGAGAGGGAAGGAGGGCTGTAAGGGGAGGAGGAGGCCCACATTTCTCCAACGAGTATAGTAATGTTAAGATAGGTTCTTTATTCACAAAGCTAAAGGGACTTATTACATTCTAATGCCACAGTGACGAATAATTTTGTGTCTCACAATGCCTCTGTGTTGGATATACCACTTGTTAAATATTTCTGAAACATAAATAGTGCTACGACAACCTCAATGCATCAGTCACACATTGCGACAACTGTTGGAATCATCAAGACCCTTGGAACTGAAAGGAAAATTTAGAACCCACAAGGAACAACTGCGAATAATGATTTAGGAAGTATCATTTGCAGTGGCATATGTCTTAAAAACGCGTGTTTAGGACGGTTGCGTAGGTCGCAATTGCCGCAGAGAGCTCATTCGGAGAGGGAAGGAGGGCTGTAAGGGGAGGAGGAGGCCCACATTTCTCCGACGAGTATAGACATGTTAAGATAGGTTCCTTATTTACACAGCTAAAGGGACTTATTACATTCTAATGCCACAGTGACGAAAAATTTTGTGGCTCAGAATGCTTCTGCGTTGCATATATGACTTGTTAAATATTTCTGAAACATAAATAGTGCTACGACAACCTCCATGTATCAGTCACACATTGCGACACCTGTTGGAATCATCAAGATCCTTGAAACTGAAAGGAAAATTTAGAACCCACAAGGAACAACTGCGAATAATGTGTTAGGAAGTATCATTTGCAGTGGCATATGTCTTAAAAACGCGTGTTTAGGACGGTTGCGTGGGTCCCAATTGCCGCAAAGAGCTGATTCGGAGAGGGAAGGAGGGCTGTAAGGTGAGGAGGAGGCCCACATTTCTCCAACGAGTATAGACATGTTAAGATAGGTTCCTTATTTACAAAGCTAAAGAGACTTATTACATTCTAATGCCACAGTGGCGAAAAATTTTGTGGCTCACAATGCCTCTGCGTTGCATATACCACTTGTTAAATATTTCTGAAACATAGATAGTGCTACGACAACCTCCATGTATCAGTCACACACTGCGACAATTGTTGGAATCATCAAGATCCTTGGATCTCAAAGGAAAATTTAGAACCCACAAGGAACAACTGCGAATAATGTGTTAGGAAGTATCATTTGCAGTGGCATATGTCTTAAAAACGCGTGTATAGGACGGTTGCGTAGGTCGCAATTGCCGCAGAGAGCTCATTCGGAGAGGGAAGGAGGGCTGTAAGGGGAGGAGGAGGCCCACGTTTCTCCAACGAGTATAGACATGTTAAGATAGGTTCTTTATTTACAAAGATAAAGAAACTTATTACATTCTAATGCCACAGTGACGAAAAATTTTGTGGCTCACAATGCCTCTGCGTTGCATATACCACTTGTTAAATATTTCTGAAACATAGATAGTGCTACGACAACCTCCATGTATCACTCACACATTGCGACAGCTGTTGGAATCATCAAGATCCTTGGAACTGAAAGGAAAATTTAGAACCCACAAGGAACAACTGCGAATAATGTGTTAGGAAGTATCATTTGCAGTGGCATATGTCTTAAAAACCCGTGTTTAGGACGGTTGGGTAGGTCGCAATTGCCGCAGAGAGCTCTTTCGGAGAGGGAAGGAGGGCTGTAAGGGGAGGAGGAGGCCCACGTTTCTCCAACGAGTATAGACATGTTAAGATAGGTTCCTTATTTACAAAGCTAAAGGGACTTATTACATTCTAATGCCACAGTGACGAAAAATTTTGTGGCTCACAATGCCTCTGCGTTGCATATACCACTTGTTAAATATTTCTGAAACATAGATAGTGCTACGACAAGCTCCATGCATCAGTCACACATTGCGACAACTGTTGGAATCATCAAGATCCTTGAAACTGAAAGGAAAATTTGGAACCCACAAGGAACAACTGCGAATAATGTGTTAGGAAGTATCATTTGCAGTGGCATATGTCTTAAAAACCCGTGTTTAGGACGGTTGGGTAGGTCGCAATTGCCGCAGAGAGCTCATTCGGAGAGGGAGGGAGGGCTGTAAGGGGAGGAGGAGGCCCACGTTTCTCCAACGAGTATAGACATGTTAAGATAGGTTCTTTATTTACAAAGATAAAGAAACTTATTACATTCTAATGCCACAGTGACGAAAAATTTTGTGGCTCACAATGCCTCTGCGTTGCATATACCACTTGTTAAATATTTCTGAAACATAGATAGTGCTACGACAACCTCCATGTATCAGTCACACATTGCGACACCTGTTGGAATCATCAAGATCCTTGGAACTGAAAGGAAAATTTAGAACCCACAAGGAACAACTGCGAATAATGTGTTAGGAAGTATCATTTGCAGTGGCATATGTCTTGAAAACCCGTGTTTAGGACGGTTGGGTAGGTCGCAATTGCCGCAGAGAGCTCATACGGAGAGGGAAGGAGGGCTGTAAGGGGAGGAGGAGGCCCACGTTTCTCCAACGAGTATGGAAATGTTAAGATTGGTACTATATTTGCAAAGCTAAAGGGACTTATTACATTCTAATGCCACAGTGACGAGAAATTTTGTTGCTCACAATGCCTCTGCGTTGCATATACCACTTGTTAAATATTTCTGAAACATAGATAGTGCTGCGACAACCTCCATGTATCAGTCACACATTGCGACAACTGTTGGAATCATCAAGATCCTTGGAACTGAAAGGAAAATTTAGAACCCACAAGGAACAACTGCGAATAATGTGTTAGGAAGTATCATTTGCAGTGGCATATGTCTTAAAAACCCGTGTTTAGGACGGTTGGGTAGGTCGCAATTGCCGCAGAGAGCTCTTTCGGAGAGGGAAGGAGGGCTGTAAGGTGAGGAGGAGGCCCACATTTCTCCAACGAGTATAGACATGTTAAGATAGGTTCCTTATTTGCAAAGCTAAAGGGACTTATTACATTCTAATGCCACAGTGACGAAAACTTTTGTGGCTCACAATGCCTCTGCGTTGCATATACCACTTGTTAAATATTTCTGAAACATAAATAGTGCTACGACAACCTCCATGTATCAGTCACACATTGCGACAACTGTTGGAATCATCAAGATCCTTGGAACTGAAAGGAAAATTTAGAACCCACAAGGAACAACTGCGAATAATGATTTAGGAAGTATCATTTGCAGTGGCATATGTCTTAAAAACGCGTGTTTAGGACGGTTGCGTAGGTCGCAATTGCCGCAGAGAGCTCATTCGGAGAGGGAAGGAGGGCTGTAAGGGGAGGAGGAGGCCCACATTTCTCCAACGAGTATAGACGTGTTAAGATAGGTTCTTTATTTACAAAGCTAAAGGGACTTATTACATTCTAATGCCACAGTGACGAAAACTTTTGTGGCTCACAATGCCTCTGCGTTGCATATACCACTTGTTAAATATTTCTGAAACATAAGTAGTGCTACGACAAGCTCCATGCATCAGTCACACATTGCGACAACTGTTGGAATCATCAAGATCCTTGAAACTAAAAGGAAAATTTAGAACCCACAAGGAACAACTGCGAATAATGTGTTAGGAAGTATCATTTGCAGTGGCATATGTCTTAAAAACCCGTGTTTAGGTCGGTTGCGTAGGTCGCAATTGCCGCAGAGAGCTCATTCTGAGAGGGTAGGAGGGCTGTAAGGGGAGGAGGAGGCCCACATTTCTCCAACGAGTATAGACATGTTAAGATAGCTTCTTTATTTACAAAGCTAAAGGGACTTATTACATTCTAATGCCACAGTGACGAAAAATTTTGTGGCTCACAATGCCTCTGCGTTGCATATACCACTTGTTAAATATTTCTGAACATAAATAGTGCTACGACAACCTCCATGTATCAGTCACACATTGCGACAACTGTTGGAATCATCAAGATCCTTGGAACTGAAAGGAAAATTTAGAACCCACAAGGAACAACTGCGAATAATGATTTAGGAAGTATCATTTGCAGTGGCATATGTCTTAAAAACGCGTGTTTAGGACGGTTGCGTAGGTCGCAATTGCCGCAGAGAGCTCATTCGGAGAGGGAAGGAGGGCTGTAAGGGGAGGAGGAGGCCCACATTTCTCCAACGAGTATAGACATGTTAAGATAGGTTCCTTATTTACAAAGCTAAAGGGACTTATTACATTCTAATGCCACAGTGACGAAAAATTTTGTGGCTCACAATGCCTCTGCGTTGCATATACCACTTGTTAAATATTTCTGAAACATACATAGTGCTACGACAACGTCCATGTATCAGTCACACATTGCGACAACTGTTGGAATCATCAAGATCCTTGAAACTGAAAGGAAAATTTGGAATCCACAAATAACAACTGCGAATAATGTGTTAGGAAGTATCATTTGCAGTGGCATATGTCTTAAAAACGCGTGTTTAGGTCGGTTGCGTAGGTCGCAATTGCCGCAGAGAGCTCATTCGGAGAGGGAAGGAGGGCTGTAAGGGGAGGAGGAGGCCCACATTTCTCCAACGAGTATAGAAATGTTAAGATAGGTACTATATTTACAAAGCTAAATTGACTTATTACATTCTAATGCCACAGTGGCGAAAAATTTTGTGGCTTACAATGCCTCTGCGTTGCATATACCACTTGTTAAATATTTCTGAAACATAAATAGTGCAACGACAACCTCCACGCATCAGTCACACATTGCGACAGCTGTTGGAATCATCAAGATCCTTGGAACTGAAAGGAAAATTTAGAACCCACAAGGAACAACTGCGAATAATGTGTTAGGAAGTATCGTTTGCAGTGGCATATGTCTTAAAAACCCGTGTTTAGGACGGTTGTGTAGGTCGCAATTGCCGCAGAGAGCTCATTCGGAGAGGGAAGGAGGGCTGTAAGGGGAGGAGGAGGCCCACGTTTCTCCAACGAGTATGGAAATGTTAAGATTGGTACTATATTTGCAAAGCTAAAGGGACTTATTACATTCTAATGCCACAGTGACGAAAAATTTTGTTGCTCACAATGCCTCTGCGTTGCATATACCACTTGTTAAATATTTCTGAAACATAAATAGTGCTACGACAACCTCCATGTATCAGTCACACATTGCGACAACTGTTGGAATCATCAAGATCCTTGGAACTGATAGGAAAATTTAGATCCCACAAAGAACAACTGCGAATAATGTGTAAGGAAGTATCATTCGCAGTGGCATATGTCTTAAAAACGCGTGTTTAGGACGGTTGCGTAGGTCGCAATTGCCGCAGAGAGCTCATTCGGTGAGGGAAGGAGGGCTGTAAGGGGAGGAGGAGGCCCACATTTCTCCAACGAGTATAGAAATGTTAAGATAGGTTCTTTATTCACAAAGCTAAAGGGACTTATTACATTAACCGAGCGAGGTGGCGCAGTGGTTAGCGTACTGGACTCGCATTCGGGAGGACGACGGTTCAATCCCGCGTCCGGCCATCCTGATTTAGGTTTTCCGTGATTTCCCTAAATCGCTCCAGGCAAATGCCGGGATGGTTCCTTTCAAAGGGCACGGCCGACTTACTTCCCCGTCCTTCCCTAATCCGATGAGACCGATGACCTCGCTGTCTGGTCTCCTTCCCCAAAAACAACAACAACTTATTACATTCTAATGCCACAGTGACGAATAATTTTGTGGCTCAAAATGCCTCTGCGTTGCATATACCACTTGTTAAATATTTCTGAAACATAAATAGTGCTACGACAACCTCTATGCATCAGTCACACATTGCGACAACTGTTGGAATCATCAAGATCCTTCGAACTGAAAGGAAAATTTAGAACCCACAAGGAACAACTGCGAATAATGTGTTACGAAGTATCATTTGCAGTGGCATATGTCTTAAAAACGCGTGTTTAGGTCGGTTGCGTAGGTCGCAATTGCCGCAGAGAGCTCACTCGGAGAGGGATGGAGGGCTGTAAGGGGAGGAGGAGGCCCACATTTCTGCAACGAGTATAGAAATGTTAAGGTAGGTTCTTTATTCACAAAGCTAAAGGGACTTATTACATTCTAATGCCACAGTGACGAATAATTTTGTGGCTCACAATGCTTCTGCGTTGCATATACCCCTTGTTAAATATTTCTGAAACATAAATAGTGCTACGACAACCTCCATGTATCAGTCACACATTGCGACAACTGTTGGAATCATCAAGATCCTTCGAACTGAAAGGAAAAGTTAGAACCCACAAGGAACAACTGCGAATAATGTGTTAGGAAGTATCATTTGCAGTGGCATATGTCTTAAAACCCCGTGTTTTGGACGGTTGGGTAGGTCGCAATTGCCGCAGAGAGCTCATTGTGAGAGGGAAGGAGGGCTGTAAGGGGAGGAGGAGGCCCACGATTCTCCAACGAGTATAGAAATGTTAAGGTAGGTTCTTTATTTACAAAGCTAAAGGGAGTTATTACATTCTAATGCCACAGTGACGAAAACTTTTGTGGCTCACAATGCCTCTGCGTTGCATATGCCACTTGTTAAATATTTCTGAAACATAAATAGTGCTACGACAACCTCCATGTATCAGTCACACATTGCGACAACTGTTGGAATCATCAAGATCCTTGGAACTGAAAGGAAAATTTAGAACCCACAAGGAACAACTGCGAATAATGTGTTAGGAAGTATCATTTGCAGTGGCATATGTCTTAAAAACCCGTGTTTAGGACGGTTGGGTAGGTCGCAATTGCCGCAGAGAGCTCATTCGGTGAGGGAAGGAGGGCTGTAAGGGGAGGAGGAGGCCCACGTTTCTCCAACGAGTATAGAAATGTTTAGGGTTGGTTCTTTATTCACAAAGCTAAAGGGACTTATTACATTCTAATGCCACAGTGACGAAAACTTTTGTGGCTCACAATGCCTCTGCTTTGCTTAGACCACTTGTTAAATATTTCTGAAACATAAATAGTGCTACGACAACCTCCATGTATCAGTCACACATTGCGACAACTGTTGGAATCATCAAGATCCTTCGAACTGAAAGGAAAAGTCAGAACCCACAAGGAACAACTGCGAATAATGTGTTAGGAAGTATCATTTGCAGTGGCATATGTCTTAAAAACGCGTGTTTAGGACGGTTGCGTAGGTCGCAATTGCCGCAGAGAGCTCATTCGGTGAGGGAAGGAGGGCTGTAAAGGGAGGAGGAGGCCCACATTTCTCCAACGAGTATAGAAATGTTAAGATAGGTTCTTTATTCACAAAGCTAAAGGGACTTATTACATTAACCGAGCGAGGTGGCGCAGTGGTTAGCGTACTGGACTCGTATTCGGGAGGACGACGGTTCAATCCCGCGTCCGGCCATCCTGATTTAGGTTTTCCGTGATTTCCCTAAATCGCTCCAGGCAAATGCCGGGATGGTTCCTTTCAAAGGGCACGGCCGACTTACTTCCCCGTCCTTCCCTAATCCGATGAGACCGATGACCTCGCTGTCTGGTCTCCTTCCCCAAAAACAACAACAACTTATTACATTCTAATGCCACAGTGACGAATAATTTTGTGGCTCAAAATGCCTCTGCGTTGCATATACCACTTGTTAAATATTTCTGAAACATAAATAGTGCTACGACAACCTCTATGCATCAGTCACACATTGCGACAACTGTTGGAATCATCAAGATCCTTGGAACTGAAAGGAAAATTTAGAACCCACAAGGAACAACTGCGAATAATGTGTTAGGAAGTATCATTTGCAGTGGCATATGTCTTAAAAACGCGTGTTTAGGTCGTTTGCGTAGGTCGCAATTGCCGCAGAGAGCTCACTCGGAGAGGGATGGAGGGCTGTAAGGGGAGGAGGAGGCCCACATTTCTACAACGAGTATAGAAATGTTAAGGTAGGTTCTTTATTCACAAAGCTAAAGGGACTTATTACATTCTAATGCCACAGTGACGAATAATTTTGTGGCTCACAATGCTTCTGCGTTGCATATACCCCTTGTTAAATATTTCTGAAACATAAATAGTGCTACGACAACCTCCATGTATCAGTCACACATTGCGACAACTGTTGGAATCATCAAGATCCTTCGAACTGAAAGGAAAAGTTAGAACCCACAAGGAACAACTGCGAATAATGTGTTAGGAAGTATCATTTGCAGTGGCATATGTCTTAAAACCCCGTGTGTAGGACGGTTGGGTAGGTCGCAATTGCCGCAGAGAGCTCATTGTGAGAGGGAAGGAGGGCTGTAAGGGGAGGAGGAGGCCCACGTTTCTCCAACGAGTATAGAAATGTTAAGGTAGATTCTTTATTTACAAAGCTAATGGGAGTTATTACATTCTAATGCCACAGTGACGAAAACTTTTGTGGCTCACAATGCCTCTGCGTTGCATATGCCACTTCTTAAATATTTCTGAAACGTAAATAGTGCTACGACAACCTCCATGTATCAGTCACACATTGCGACAACTGTTGGAATCATCAAGATCCTTGGAACTGAAAGGAAAATTTAGAACCCACAAGGAACAACTGCGAATAATGTGTTAGGAAGTATCATTTGCAGTGGCATATGTCTTAAAAACCCGTGTTTAGGACGGTTGCGTAGGTCGCAATTGCCGCAGAGAGCTCATTCGGTGAGGGAAGGAGGGCTGTAAGGGGAGGAGGAGGCCCACGTTTCTCCAACGAGTATAGAAATGTTTAGGGTTGGTTCTTTATTCACAAAGCTAAAGGGACTTATTACATTCTAAAGCCACAGTGACGAAAACTTTTGTGGCTCACAATGCCTCTGCTTTGCTTAGACCACTTGTTAAATACTTCTGAAACATAAATAGTGCTACGACAACCTCCATGTATCAGTCACACATTGCGACAACTGTTGGAATCATCAAGGTCCTTCGAACTGAAAGGAAAAGTTAGAACCCACAAGGAACAACTGCGAATAATGTGTTAGGAAGTATCATTTGCAGTGGCATATGTCTTAAAACCCCGTGTTTAGGACGGTTGGGTAGGTCGCAATTGCCGCAGAGAGCTCATTGTGAGAGGGAAGGAGGGCTGTAAGGGGAGGAGGAGGCCCACGTTTCTCCAACGAGTATAGAAATGTTAAGGTAGGTTCTTTATTTACAAAGCTAAAGGGAGTTATTACATTCTAATGCCACAGTGACGAAAACTTTTGTGGCTCACAATGCCTCTGCGTTGCATATGCCACTTGTTAAATATTTCTGAAACATAAATAGTTCTACGACAACCTCCATGTATCAGTCACACATTGCGACAACTGTTGGAATCATCAAGATCCTTGAAACTGAAAGGAAAATTTAGAACCCACAAGGAACAACTGCGAATAATGTGTTAGGAAGTATCATTTGCAGTGGCATATGTCTTAAAAACCCGTGTTTAGGACGGTTGGGTAGGTCGCAATTGCCGCAGAGAGCTCATTCGGTGAGGGAAGGAGGGCTGTAAGGGGAGGAGGAGGCCCACGTTTCTCCAACGAGTATAGAAATGTTTAGGGTTGGTTCTTTATTCACAAAGCTAAAGGGACTTATTACATTCTAATGCCACAGTGACGAAAACTTTTGTGGCTCACAATGCCTCTGCTTTGCTTAGACCACTTGTTAAATATTTCTGAAACATAAATAGTGCTACGACAACCTCCATGTATCAGTCACACATTGCGACAACTGTTGGAATCATCAGGATCCTTGGAACTGAAAGGAAAATTTAGAACCCACAAGGAACAACTGCGAATAATGTGTTAGGAAGTATCATTTGCAGTGGCATATGTCTTAAAAACCCGTGTTTAGGACGGTTGGGTAGGTCGCAATTGCCGCAGAGAGCTCATTCGGAGAGGGAAGGAGATCTGTAAGGGGAGGAGGAGGCCCACATTTCTCCAACGAGTATAGGAATTTTAAGATAGGTTCCTTATTCACAAAGCTAAAGGGACTTATTACATTAACCGAGCGAGGTGGCGCAGTGGTTAGCATACTGGACTCGCATTCGGGAGGACGACGGTTCAATCCCGCGTCCGGCCATCCTGATTTAGGTTTTCCGTGATTTCCCTAAATCGCTCCAGGCAAATGCCGGGATGGTTCCTTTCAAAGGGCACGGCCGACTTACTTCCCCGTCCTTCCCTAATCCGATGAGACCGATGACCTCGCTGTCTGGTCTCCTTCCCCAAAAACAACAACAACTTATTACATTCTAATGCCACAGTGACGAATAATTTTGTGGCTCAAAATGCCTCTGCGTTGCATATACCACTTGTTAAATATTTCTGAAACATAAATAGTGCTACGACAACCTCTATGCATCAGTCACACATTGCGACAACGGTTGGAATCATCAAGATCCTTGGAACTGAAAGGAAAATTTAGAACCCACAAGGAACAACTGCGAATAATGTGTTACGAAGTATCATTTGCAGTGGCATATGTCATAAAAACTCGTATTTCGGACGGTTGGGTAGGTCGCAATTGCCGCAGAGAGCTCATTCGGAGAGGGAAGGAGGGCTGTAAGGGGAGGAGGAGGCCCACGTTTCTCCAACGAGTATAGATATGTTAAGGTAGGTTCTTTATTTACAAAGCTAAAGGGACTTATTACATTCTAATGCCACAGTGACGAGAACTTTTGTGGCTCACAATGCCTCTGCGTTGCATATACCACTTGTTAAATATTTCTGAAACATAAATAGTGCTACGACAACCTCCATGTATCAGTCACACATTGCGACAACTGTTGGAATCATCAAGATCTTTGGAACTGAAAGGAAAATTTAGAACCCACAAGGAGCAACTGCGAATAATGTGTTAGGAAGTATCATTTGCAGTGGCATATGTCTTAAAAACGCGTGTTTAGGACGGTTGCGTAGGTCGCAATTGCCGCAGAGAGCTCATTCGGAGAGGGAAGTAGGGCTGTAAGGGGAGGAGGACGACCACGTTTCTCCAACGAGTATAGAAATGTTAAGGTAGGTTCTTAATTTACAAAGCTAAAGGGACTTATTACATTCTAATGCCACAGTGACGAAATCTTTTGTGGCTCACAATGCCTCTGCGTTGCATATACCACTTGTTAAATATTTCTGAAACATAAATAGTGCTACGACAAGCTCCATGCATCAGTCACACATTGCGACAACTGTTGGAATCATCAAAATCCTCGGAACTGAAAGGAAAATTTAGAACCCACAAGGAACAACTGCGAATAATGTGTTAGGAAGTATCATTTGCAGTGGCATATGTCTTAAAAACGCGTGTTTAGGACGGTTGCGTAGGTCGCAATTGACGCAGAGAGCTCATTCGGAGAGGGAAGGAGGGCTGTAAGGGGAGGAGGAGGCCCACGTTTCTCCAACGAGTATAGAAATGTTAAGATAGGTTCTTTATTTACAAAGCTAAAGGGACTTATTACATTCTAATGCCACAGTGACGAAAAATTTTGTGGTTCACAATGCCTCTGCGTTGCCTATACCACTTGTTGAATATTTCTGAAACATAAATAGTGCTACGACAAGCTCCATGCATCAGTCACACATTGCGACAACTGTTGGAATCATCAAAATCCTCGGAACTGAAAGGAAAATTTAGAACCCACAAGGAATAACTGCGAATAATGTGTTAGGAAGCTTCATTTGCAGTGGCATACGTCTTAAAAACCCGTGTTTAGGACGGTTGGGTAGGTCGCAATTGCAGCAGAGAGCTCATTCGGAGAGGGAAGGCGGGCTGTAAGGGGAGGAGGAGGCCCACGTTTCTCCAACGAGTATAGAAATGTTAAGGTAGGTACTATAATTACAAAGCTAAAGGGACTTATTACATTCTAATGCCACAGTGACGAAAAATTTTGTGGCTCACAATGCCTCTGCGTTGCATATACGACTTGTTAAATATTTCTGTAACATAAATACTTCTACAACAACCTCCATGTATCAGTCACACATTGCGACAACTGTTGGAATCATCAAGATCCTTGGAACTGAAAGGAAAATTTAGAACCCACAATTAACAACTGCGAATAATGTGTTAGGAAGTATCATTTGCAGTGGTATATGTCTTAAAATCGCGTGTTTAGGACGGTTGCGTAGGTCGCAATTGCCGCAGAGAGCTCATTCGGAGAGGGAAGGAGGGGTGTAAGGGAAGGAGGAGGCCCACATTTCTCCAACGAGTATAGAAATGTTAAGATAGGTACTATATTTACAAAGCTAAAGGGACTTATTACATTCTAATGCCACAGTGACGAAAAATTTTGTGGTTCACAATGCCTCTGCATTGCATATACCACTTGTTAAATATTTCTGAAACATAAATAGTGCTACGACAAGCTCCATGTATCAGTCACACATTGCGACAACTGTTGGAGTCATCAAGATCCTTGGAACTGAAAGGAAAATTTAGAACTTACGAGGAACAACTGCGGATAATGTGTTAGGAAGTATCATTTGCAGTGGCATATGTGTTAAAAACCCGTGTTTAGGACGGTTGGGTAGGTCGCAATTGCCGCAGAGAGCTCATTCGGAGAGGGAAGGCGGGCTGTAAGGGGTGGAGGAGGCCCACAGTTCTCCAACGAGTATAGAAATGTTAAGATAGGTTCTTTATTCACAAAGCTAAAGGGGCTTATTACATTCTAATGCCACAGTGACGAATAATTTTGTGGCTCAAAATGCCTCTGCGTTGCATATACCACTTGTTAAATATTTCTGAAACATAAATAGTGCTACGACAAGCTCCATGAATCAGTCACACATTGCGACAACTGTTGGAATCATCAAGATCCTCGGAACTGAAAGGAAAATTTAGAACCCACAAGGAACAACTGCGAATAATGTGTTATGAAGTATCATTTGCAGTGGCATATGTCTTAAAAACGCGTGTTTAGAACGGTTGCCTAGGCCGCAATTGCCGCAGAGAGCTCATTCGGAGAGGGAAGGAGGGGTGTAAGGGAAGGAGGAGGCCCACATTTCTCCAACTAGTATAGAAATGTTAAGTTAGGTACTATATTTACAAAGCTAAAGGGACTTATTACATTCTAATGCCACAGTGACGAAAAATTTTGTGGCTCACAATGCCTCTGCGTTGCATATACCACTTGTTACATATTTCTGAAACATAAATAGTGCTACGACAAGCTCCATGAATCAGTCACACACTGCGACAACTGTTGGAATCATCAAGATCCTCGGAACTGAAAGGAAAATTTAGAACCCACAAGGAACAACTGCGAATAATGTGTTAGGAAGTATCATTTGCAGTGGCATATGTCTTAAAAACGCGTGTTTAGGACGGTTGCGTAGGTCGCATTTGCCGCAGAGAGCTCATTCGGAGAGGGAAGGAGGGCTGTAAGGGGAGGAGGAGGCCCCCGTTTCTCCAACGAGTATAGAAATGTTAAGATAGGGTCTTTAATTACAAAGCAAAAGGGACTTATTACATTCTAATGCCACAGTGACGAAAACTTTTGTGGCTCACAATGCCTCTGCGTTGCATATACCACTTGTTGAATATTTCTGAAACATAAATAGTGCTACGACAAGCTCCATGCATCAGTCACACATTGCGACAGATGTTGGAATCATCAAAATCCTCGGAACTGAAAGGAAAATTTAGAACCCACAAGGAACAACTGCGAATAATGTGTTAGGAAGCATCATTTGCAGTGGCATACGTCTTAAAAACCCGTGTTTAGGACTGTTGGGTAGGTCGCAATTGCGGCAGAGAGCTCATTCGGAGAGGGAAGGCGGGCTGTAAGGGGAGGAGGAGGCCCACGTTTCTCCAGCGAGTATAGAAATGTTAAGGTACGTACTATAATTACAAAGCTAAAGGGACTTATTACATTCTAATGCCACAGTGACGAAAAATTTTGTGGCTCACAATGCCTCTGCGTTGCATATACGACTTGTTAAATATTTCGGAAACATAAATACTTCTACAACAACCTCCATGTATCAGTCACACATTGCGACAACTGTTGGAATCATCAAGATCCTTGGAACTGAAAAGGTAAATTTAGAACCCACAAGGAACAACTGCGAATAATGTGTTAGGAAGTATCATTTGCAGTGGCATATGTCTTAATATCGCGTGTTCAGGACGGTTGCGTAGGTCGCAATTGCCGCAGAGAGCTCATTCGGAGAGGGGAGGAGGGGTGTAAGGGAAGGAGGAGGCCCACATTTCTCCAACGAGTATAGAAATGTTAATATAGGTACTATATATACAAAGATAAAGGGACTTATTACATTCTAATGCCACAGTGACGAAAAATTTTGTGGTTCACAATGCCTCTGCGTTGCATAAACCACTTGTTAAATATTTCTGAAACATAAATAGTGCTACGACAACCTCCATGTATCAGTCACACATTGCGACAACTGTTGGAATCATCAAGATCCTTGGAACTGAAAGGAAAATTTAGAACTTACGAGGAACAACTGCGGATAATGTGTTAGGAAGTATCATTTGCAGTGGCATATGTCTTAAAAACGCGTCTTTAGGACGGTTGCTTAGGTCGCAATTGCCGCAGAGAGCTCATTCGGAGAGAGAAGGAGGGGTGTAAGGGAAGGAGGAGGCCCACATTTCTCCAACGAGTATAGAAGTGTTAAGATAGGTACTATATTTACAAAGCTAAAGTGACTTATTACATTCTAATGCCACAGTGACGAAAAATTTTGTGGCTCACAATGCCTCTGCGTTGCATATACGACTTGTTAAATATTTCTGAAATATAAATACTTCTACAACAACCTCCATGTATCAGTCACACATTGCGACAACTGTTGGAATCATCAAGATCCTTGGAACTGAAAGGAAAATTTACAGCCCACGAGGAAGAACTGCGAATAATGTGTGAGGAAGTATCATTTGCAGTGGCATATGTCTTAAAAACGCGTGTTTAGGACGGTTGGGTAGGTCGCAATTGCCGCAGAGAGCTCAATCGGAGAGGGAAGGAGGGCTGTAAGGGGAGGAGGAGGCCCACGTATCTCCAACGAGTATAGAAATGTTAAGATAGGTACTATATTTACAAAGCCAAAGGGACTTATTACATTCTAATGCCACAGTGACGAAAAATGTTGTGGTTCACAATGCCTCTGCGTTGCATATACCACTTGTTGAATATTTCTGAAACATAAATAGTGCTACGACAAGCTCCATGCATCAGTCACACATTGCGACAGATGTTGGAATCATCAAAATCCTCGGAACTGAAAGGAAAATTTAGAACCCACAAGGAACAACTGCGAATAATGTGTTAGGAAGCATCATTTGCAGTGGCATACGTCTTAAAAACCCGTGTTTAGGACTGTTGGGTAGGTCGCAATTGCGGCAGAGAGCTCATTCGGAGAGGGAAGGCGGGCTGTAAGGGGAGGAGGAGGCCCACGTTTCTCCAGCGAGTATAGAAATGTTAAGGTACGTACTATAATTACAAAGCTAAAGGGACTTATTACATTCTAATGCCACAGTGACGAAAAATTTTGTGGCTCACAATGCCTCTGCGTTGCATATACGACTTGTTAAATATTTCGGAAACATAAATACTTCTACAACAACCTCCATGTATCAGTCACACATTGCGACAACTGTTGGAATCATCAAGATCCTTGGAACTGAAAAGGTAAATTTAGAACCCACAAGGAACAACTGCGAATAATGTGTTAGGAAGTATCATTTGCAGTGGCATATGTCTTAAAATCGCGTGTTTAGGACGGTTGCGTAGGTCGCAATTGCCGCAGAGAGCTCATTCGGAGAGGGAAGGAGGGCTGTAAGGGGAGGAGGAGGCCCACGTTTCTCCAACGAGTATAGAAATGTTAAGATAGGTTCTTTATTTACAAAGCTAAAGGGACTTATTACATTCTAATGCCACAGTGACGAAAAATTTTGTGGCTCACAATGCCTCTGCGTTGCATATACCAGTTGTTGAATATTTCTGAAACATAAATAGTGCTACGACAAGCTCCATGCATCAGTCACACATTGCGACAACTGTTGGAATCATCAAAATCCTCGGAACTGAAAAAAAAATTTAGAACCCACAAGGATCAACTGCGAATAATGTGTTAGGAAGCATCATTTGCAGTGGCATACGTCTTAAAAACCCGTGTTTAGGACGGTTGGGTAGGTCGCAATTGCAGCAGAGAGCTCATTCGGAGAGGGAAGGCGGGCTGTAAGGGGAGGAGGAGGCCCACGTTTCTCCAACGAGTATGGAAATGTTAAGGTAGGTACTATAATTACAAAGCTAAAGGGACTTATTACATTCTAATGTAACAGTGACGAAAAATTTTGTGGCTCACAATGCCTCTGCGTTGCATATACGACTTGTTAAATATTTCTGAAACATAAATACTTCTATAACAACCTCCATGTATCAGTCACACATTGCGACAACTGTTGGAATCATCAAGATCCTTGGAACTGAAAGGAAAATTTAGAACCCACAATTAACAACTGCGAATAATGTGTTAGGAAGTATCATTTGCAGTGGTATATGTCTTAAAATCGCGTGTTTAGGACGGTTGCGTAAGTCGCAATTGCCGCAGAGAGCTCATTCGGAGAGGGAAGGAGGGGTGTAAGGGAAGGAGGAGGCCCACATTTCTCCAACGAGTATAGAAATGTTAAGATAGGTACTATATTTACAAGGCTAAAGGGACTTATTACATTCTAGTGCCACAGTGACGAAAAATTTTGTGGCTCACAATGCCTCTGCGTTGCAAATACCACTTGTTAAATATTTCTGAAACATAAATAGTGCTACGACTACCTCCATGTATCAGTCACACATTGCGACAACTGTTGGAATCATCAAGATCCTTGGAACTGAAAGGAAAATTTAGAACTTACGAGGAACAACTGCGGATAATGTGTTAGGAAGTATCATTTGCAGTGGCATATGTCTTAAAAACGCGTGTTTAGGACGGTTGCTTAGGTCGCAATTGCCGCAGAGAGTTCATTCGGAGAGGGAAGGAGGGGTGTAAGAGAAGGAGGAGGCCCACATTTCTCCAACGAGTATAGAAATGTTAAGATAGGTACTATATTTACAAAGCTAAAGGGACTTATTACATTCTAATGCCACAGTGACGAAAAATTTTGTGGCTCACAATGCCTCTGCGTTGCATATACGACTTGTTAAATATTTCTGAAATATAAATACTTCTTCAACAACCTCCATGTATCAGTCACACATTGCGACAGCTGTTGGAATCATCAAGATCCTTGGAACTGAAAGGAAAATTTAGAGCCCACGAGGAACAACTGCGAATAATGTGTTAGGAAGTGTCATTTGCAGTGGCATATGTCTTAGAAACGCGTGTTTAGGACGGTTGAGTAGGTCGCAATTGCCGCAGAGAGCTCAATCGGAGGGGGAAGGAGGGCTGTAAGGGGAGAAGGAGGCCCACGTTTCTCCAACGGGTATAGAAATGTTAAGATGGGTTCTTTATTTACAAAGCTAAAGGGACATATTACATTCTAATGCCACAGTGACGAAACCTTTTGTGGCTCACAATGCCTCTGCGTTGCATATATCACTTGTTGAATATTTCTGAAACATAAATAGTGCTACGACAAGCTCCATGCATCAGTCACACATTGCGACAACTGTTGGAATCATCAAGATCCTCGGAACTGAAAGGAAATCTTAGAACCCACAAGGAACAACTGCGAATAATGTGGTAGGAAGTATCATTTGCAGTGGCATATGTCTTAAAAACCCGTGTTTAGGAAAGTTGGGTAGGTCGCAATTGCCGCAGAGAGGTCATTCGGAGAGGGAAGGAATGGAGTAAGGGAAGGAGGAGGCCCACATTTCTCCAACGAGTATAGAAATGTTAAGATAGGTACTATATTTACAAAGCAAAAGGGACTTATTACATTCTAATGCCACAGTGCCGAAAAATTTTGTGGTTCACAATGCCTCTGCGTTGCATATACCACTTGTTAAATATTTCTGAAACATAAATAGTGCTACGACAACCTCCATGTATCAGTCACACATTGCGACAACTGTTGGAATGATCAAGATAATTGGAACTGAAAGGAAAATTTAGAACCCACAAGGAACAACTGCGAATAATGTGTTAGGAAGTATCATTTGCAGTGGCATATGTCATAAAAACGCTTGTTTAGAACGGTTGCTTAGGTCGCAATTGCCGCAGAGAGCTCATTCGGAGAGGGAAGGAGGGCCGTAAGGGGAGGACGAGGCCCACGTTTCTCCAACGAGAATAGAAATGTTGAGATAGGGTCTTTAATTACTAAGCTAAAGGGACTTATTACATTCTAATGCGACAGTGATGAAAACTTTTGTGGCTCACAATGCCTCTGCGTTGCAAATACCACTTGTGGAATATTTCTGAAACATAAATAGTGCTACGACAAGCTCCATGTATCAGTCACACATTGCGACAACTTTTGGAATCATCAAAAACCTCGGAACTGAAAGGAAAATCTAGAACCCACAAGGAACAACTGCGAATAA
The DNA here is from genome assembly GCF_021461395.2 of Schistocerca americana. Taxonomy (NCBI): domain Eukaryota; kingdom Metazoa; phylum Arthropoda; class Insecta; order Orthoptera; family Acrididae; genus Schistocerca; species Schistocerca americana. Next base: position 1,034,426,159 of record NC_060120.1, on the reverse strand, counting down.
TGTGTTAGGAAGCATCATTTGCAGTGGCATACGTCTTAAAAACCCGTGTTTAGGACGGTTGGGTAGGTCGCAATTGCAGCAGAGAGCTCATTCGGAGAGGGAAGGCGGGCTGTAAGGGGAGGAGGAGGCCCACGTTTCTCCAACGAGTATAGAAATGTTAAGGTAGGTACTATAATTACAAAGCTAAAGGGACTTATTACATTCTAATGCCACAGTGACGAAAAATTTTGGGGCTCACAATGCCTCTGCGTTGCATATACCACTTGCTAAATATTTCTGAAACATAAATAGTGCTACGACAACCTCCATGCATCAGTCACACATTGCGACAACTGTTGGAATCATCAAAATCCACGGAACTGAAAGGAAAGTTTAGAACCCACAAGGAACAACTGCGAATAATGTGTTAGGAAGTATCATTTGCAGTGGCATATGTCTTAAAAACACGTGTTTAGGACGGTTGGGTAGGTCGCAAGTGCCGCAGAGAGCTCATTCGGAGAGGGAAGGAGGGCTGTAAGGGGACGAGGAGGCCCACATTTCTCCAACGAGTATAGAAAGGTTAAGATAGGTTCTGTATTCACAAAGCTAAAGGGACTTATTGCATTGTAATGCCACAGTGACGAATAATTTTGAGGCTCACAATGCCTCTGCGTTGCATATACCACTTGTTAAATATTTCTGAAACATAAATAGTGCTGCGATAACCTCCAAATATCAGTCACACATTGCGACAACTGTTGGAATCATCAAGATCATTGGAACTGAAAGGAAAATTTAGAACCCACAAGGAACAACTGCGAATAATGTGTTAGGAAGTATCATTTGCAGTGGCATATGTCTTAAAAACACGTGTTTAGGACGGTTGCGTAGGTCGCAATTGCCGCAGAGAGCTCATTCGGAGAGGGAAGGAGGGCTGTAAGGGGAGGAGGAGGCCCACGTTTCTCCAACGAGTATAGAAATGTTAAGGTAGGTTATTTATTTACAAAGCTAAAGGGACTTACTACATTCTAATGCCGCAGTGGCGAAAACTTTTGTGGCTCACAATGCCTCTGCGTTGCATATACCACTTGTTAAATATTTCTGAAACATAAATAGTGCTACGACAGCCTCCATGCATCAGTCACACATTGCGACAACTGTTGGAATCATCAATATCCACGGAACTGAAAGGAAAATTTAGAACCCACAAGGAACAACTGCGAATAATGTGTTAGGAAGTATCATTTGCAGTGGCATATGTCTTAAAAACGCGTGTTTAGGACGGTTGCGTAGGTCGCAATTGCCGCAGAGAGCTCATTCGGAGAGGGAAGGAGGGCTGTAAGGGGAGGAGGAGGCCCACGTTTCTCCAACGAGTATAGAAATGTTAAGGTAGGTTCTTTGTTTACAAAGCTAAAGGGACTTATTACATTCTAATGCCACAGTGACGAAACCTTTTGTGGCTCACAATGCCTCTGCGTTGCATATACCACTTGTTAAATATTTCTGAAACATAAATGGTGCTACGATAACCTCCATGTATCAGTCACACATTGCGACAACTGTTGGAATCATTAGATCCTTGGAACTGAAAGGAAAATTTAGAGCCCACAAGGAACAACTGCGAATAATGTGTTTGGAAGTATCATTTGCAGTGGCATATGTCTTCAAAACGCGTGTTTAGGACGGTTGCGTAGGTCGCAATTGCCGCAGAGAGCTCATTCGGAGAGGGAAGGAGGGCTGTAAGGGGAGGAGGAGGCCCACGTTTCTCCAACGAGTATAGAAATGTTAAGATAGGTTCTTTATTTACAAAGCTAAAGGGACTTATTACATTCTAATGCCACAGTGACGAAAAATTTTGTGGCTCACAATGCCTCTGCGTTGCATATACCAGTTGTTGAATATTTCTGAAACATAAATAGTGCTACGACAAGCTCCATGCATCAGTCACACATTGCGACAACTGTTGGAATCATCAAAAACCTCGGAACTGAAAGGAAAATTTAGAACCCACAAGGAACAACTGCGAATAATGTGTTAGGAAGCATCATTTGCAGTGGCATACGTCTTAAAAACCCGTGTTTAGGACGGTTGGGTAGGTCGCAATTGCAGCAGAGAGCTCATTCGGAGAGGGAAGGCGGGCTGTAAGGGGAGGAGGAGGCCCACGTTTCTCCAACGAGTATGGAAATGTTAAGGTAGGTACTATAATTACAAAGCCAAAGGGACTTATTACATTCTAATGTAACAGTGACGAAAAATTTTGTGGCTCACAATGCCTCTGCGTTGCATATACGACTTGTTAAATATTTCTGAAACATAAATACTTCTACAACAACCTCCATGTATCAGTCACACATTGCGACAACTGTTGGAATCATCAAGATCCTTGGAACTGAAAGGAAAATTTAGAACCCACAATTAACAACTGCGAATAATGTGTTAGGAAGTATCATTTGCAGTGGTATATGTCTTAAAATCGCGTGTTTAGGACGGTTGCGTAAGTCGCAATTGCCGCAGTGAGCTCATTCGGAGAGGGAAGGAGGGGTGTAAGGGAAGGAGGAGGCCCACATTTCTCCAACGAGTATAGAAATGTCAAGATAGGTACTATATTTACAAGGCTAAAGGGACTTATTACATTCTAGTGCCACAGTGACGAAAACTTTTGTGGCTCACAATGCCTCTGCGTTGCAAATACCACTTGTTAAATATTTCTGAAACATAAATAGTGCTACGACTACCTCCATGTATCAGTCACACATTGCGACAACTGTTGGAATCATCAAGATCCTTGGAACTGAAAGGAAAATTTAGAACTTACGAGGAGCAACTGCGTATAATGTGTTAGGAAGTATCATTTGCAGTGGCATATGTCTTAAAAACGCGTGTTTAGGACGGTTGCTTAGGTCGCAATTGCCGCAGAGAGCTCATTCGGAGAGGGAAGGAGGGGTGTAAGGGAAGGAGGAGGCCCACATTTCTCCAACGAGTATAGAAATGTTAAGATAGGTACTATATTTACAAAGCTAAAGGGACTTATTACATTCTAATGCCACAGTGACGAAAAATTTTGTGGCTCAAAATGCCTCTGCGTTGCATATACGACTTGTTAAATATTTCTGAAATATAAATACTTCTACAACAACCTCCATGTATCAGTCACAAATTCGACAACTGTTGGAATCATCAAGATCCTTGGAACTGAAAGCAAAATTTAGAGCCCACGAGGAACAACTGCGAATAATGTGTTAGGAAGTGTCATTTGCAGTGGCATATGTCTTAGAAACGCGTGTTTAGGACGGTTGAGTAGGTCGCAATTGCCGCAGAGAGCTCAATCGGAGAGGGAAGGAGGGCTGTAAGGGGAGAAGGAAGCCCACGTTTCTCCAACGAGTATAGAAATGTTAAGATGGGTTCTTTATTTACAAAGCTAAAGGGACATATTACATTCTAATGCCACAGTGACGAAACCTTTTGTGGCTCACAATGCCTCTGCGTTGCATATATCACTTGTTAAATATTTCTGAAACATAAATAGTGCTACGACAACCTCCATGTATCAGTCACACATTGCGACAACTGTTGGAATCATCAAGATCCTTGGAACTGAAAGGAAAATTTAGAGCCCACGAGGAACAACTGCGAATAATGTGTTAGGAAGTGTCATTTGCAGTGGCATATGTCTTAGAAACGCGTGTTTAGGACGGTTGAGTAGGTCGCAATTGCCGCAGAGAGCTCAATCGGAGAGGGAAGGAGGGCTGTAAGGGGAGAAGGAAGCCCACGTTTCTCCAACGAGTATAGAAATGTTAAGATGGGTTCTTTATTTACAAAGCTAAAGGGACATATTACATTCTAATGCCACAGTGACGAAACCTTTTGTGGCTCACAATGCCTCTGCGTTGCATATATCACTTGTTAAATATTTCTGAAACATAAATAGTGCTACGACAAGCTCCATGCATCAGTCACACATTGCGACAACTGTTGGAATCATCAAGATCCTCGGAACTGAAGGGAAATCTTAGAACCCACAAGGAACAACTGCGAATAATGTGTTAGGAAGTATCATTTGCAGTGGCATATGTCTTAAAAACCCGTGTTTAGGACAGTTGGGTAGGTCGCAATTGCCGCAGAGAGGTCATTCGGAGAGGGAAGGAATGGAGTAAGGGAAGGAGGAGGCCCACATTTCTCCAACGAGTATAGAAATGTTAAGATAGGTACTATATTTACAAAGCAAAAGGGACTTATTACATTCTAATGCCACAGTGACGAAAAATTTTGTGGTTCACAATGCCTCTGCGTTGCATATACCACTTGTTAAATATTTCTGAAACATAAATAGTGCTACGACAACCTCCATGTATCAGTCACACATTGCGACAACTGTTGGAATCATCAAGATCCTTGGAACTGAAAGGAAAATTTAGAGCCCACGAGGAACAACTGCGAATAATGTGTTAGGAAGTGTCATTTGCAGTGGCATATGTCTTAGAAACGCGTGTTTAGGACGGTTGAGTAGGTCGCAATTGCCGCAGAGAGCTCAATCGGAGAGGGAAGGAGGGCTGTAAGGGGAGAAGGAGGCCCACGTTTCTCCAACGAGTATAGAAATGTTAAGATGGGTTCTTTATTTACAAAGCTAAAGGGACATATTACATTCTAATGCCACAGTGACGAAACCTTTTGTGGCTCACAATGCCTCTGCGTTGCATATATCACTTGTTGAATATTTCTGAAACATAAATAGTGCTACGACAAGCTCCATGCATCAGTCACACATTGCGACAACTGTTGGAATCATCAAGATCCTCGGAACTGAAAGGAAATCTTAGAACCCACAAGGAACAACTGCGAATAATGTGTTAGGAAGTATCATTTGCAGTGGCATATGTCTTAAAAACCCGTGTTTAGGACAGTTGGGTAGGTCGCAATTGCCGCAGAGAGGTCATTCGGAGAGGGAAGGAATGGAGTAAGGGAAGGAGGAGGCCCACATTTCTCCAACGAGTATAGAAATGTTAAGATAGGTACTATATTTACAAAGCAAAAGGGACTTATTACATTCTAATGCCACAGTGACGAAAAATTTTGTGGTTCACAATGCCTCTGCGTTGCATATACCACTTGTTAAATATTTCTGAAACATAAATAGTGCTACGACAACCTCCATGTATCAGTCACACATTGCGACAACTGTTGGAATCATCAAGATAATTGGAACTGAAAGGAAAATTTAGAACCCACAAGGAACAACTGCGAATAATGTGTTAGGAAGTATCATTTGCAGTGGCATATGTCTTAAAAACCCGTGTTTAGGACGGTTGGGTAGGTCGCAAGTGCCGCAGAGAGCTCATTCGGAGAGGGAAGGAGGGCTGTAAGGGGAGGACGAGGCCCACGTTTCTCCAACGAGTGTAGAAATGTTAAGGTAGGTACTATAATTACAAAGCTAAAGGGACTTATTACATTCTAATGCCACAGTGACGAAAAATTTTGGGGCTCACAATGCCTCTGCGTTGCATATACCACTTGCTAAATATTTCTGAAACATAAATAGTGCTACGACAACCTCCATGCATCAGTCACACATTGCGACAACTGTTGGAATCATCAAGATCCTCGGAACTGAAAGGAAAATTTAGAACCCACAAGGAACAACTGCGAATAATGTGTTAGGAAGTATCATTTGCAGTGGCATATGTCTTAAAAACGCTTGTTTAGAACGGTTGCTTAGGTCGCAAGTGCCGCAGAGAGCTCATTCGGAGAGGGAAGGAGGGCTGTAAGGGGAGGACGAGGCCCACGTTTCTCCAACGAGAATAGAAATGTTGAGATAGGGTCTTTAATTACAAAGCTAAAGGGACTTATTACATTCTAATGCGACAGTGATGAAAACTTTTGTGGCTCACAATGCCTCTGCGTTGCAAATACCACTTGTGGAATATTTCTGAAACATAAATAGTGCTACGACAAGCTCCATGTATCAGTCACACATTGCGACAACTTTTGGAATCATCAAAATCCTCGGAACTGAAAGGAAAATCTAGAACCCACAAGGAACAACTGCGAATAATGTGTTAGGAAGCATCATTTGCAGTGGCATACGTCTTAAAAACCCGTGTTTAGGACGGTTGGGTAGGTCGCAATTGCAGCAGAGAGCTCATTCGGAGAGGGAAGGCGGGCTGTAAGGGGAGGAGGAGGCCCACGTTTCTCCAACGAGTATAGAAATGTTAAGGTAGGTACTATAATTACAAAGCTAAAGGGACTTATTACATTCTAATGCCACAGTGACGAAAAATTTTGGGGCTCACAATGCCTCTGCGTTGCATATACCACTTGCTAAATATTTCTGAAACATAAATAGTGCTACGACAACCTCCATGCATCAGTCACACATTGCGACAACTGTTGGAATCATCAAAATCCACGGAACTGAAAGGAAAGTTTAGAACCCACAAGGAACAACTGCGAATAATGTGTTAGGAAGTATCATTTGCAGTGGCATATGTCTTAAAAACGCGTGTTTAGGACGGTTGGGTAGGTCGCAAGTGCCGCAGAGAGCTCATTCGGAGAGGGAAGGAGGGCTGTAAGGGGAGGAGGAGGCCCACGTTTCTCCAACGAGTATAGAAATGTTAAGGTAGGTTCTGTATTCACAAAGCTAAAGGGACTTATTGCATTCTAATGCCACAGTGACGAATAATTTTGAGGCTCACAATGCCTCTGCGTTGCATATACCACTTGTTAAATATTTCTGAAACATAAATAGTGCTGCGATAACCTCCAAATATCAGTCACACATTGCGACAACTGTTGGAATCATCAAGATCATTGGAACTGAAAGGAAAATTTAGAACCCACAAGGAACAACTGCGAATAATGTGTTAGGAAGTATCATTTGCAGTGGCATATGTCTTAAAAACACGTGTTTAGGACGGTTGCGTAGGTCGCAATTGCCGCAGAGAGCTCATTCGGAGAGGGAAGGAGGGCTGTAAGGGGAGGAGGAGGCCCACGTTTCTCCAACGAGTATAGAAATGTTAAGGTAGGTTCTGTATTCACAAAGCTAAAGGGACTTATTGCATTCTAATGCCACAGTGACGAATAATTTTGAGGCTCACAATGCCTCTGCGTTGCATATACCACTTGTTAAATATTTCTGAAACATAAATAGTGCTGCGATAACCTCCAAATATCAGTCACACATTGCGACAACTGTTGGAATCATCAAGATCATTGGAACTGAAAGGAAAATTTAGAACCCACAAGGAACAACTGCGAATAATGTGTTAGGAAGTATCATTTGCAGTGGCATATGTCTTAAAAACACGTGTTTAGGACGGTTGCGTAGGTCGCAATTGCCGCAGAGAGCTCATTCGGAGAGGGAAGGAGGGCTGTAAGGGGAGGAGGAGGCCCACGTTTCTCCAACGAGTATAGAAATGTTAAGGTAGGTTCTTTATTTACAAAGCTAAAGGGACTTACTACATTCTAATGCCGCAGTGGCGAAAACTTTTGTGGCTCACAATGCCTCTGCGTTGCATATACCACTTGTTAAATATTTCTGAAACATAAATAGTGCTACGACAACCTCCATGCATCAGTCACACATTGCGACAACTGTTGGAATCATTAATATCCACGGAACTGAAAGGAAGATTTAGAACCCACAAGGAACAACTGCGAATAATGTGTTAGGAAGTATCATTTGCAGTGGCATATGTCTTAAAAACGCGTGTTTAGGACGGTTGCGTAGGTCGCAATTGCCGCAGAGAACTCATTCGGAGAGGGAAGGAGGGCTGTAAGGGGAGGAGGAGGCCCACGTTTCTCCAACGAGTATAGAAATGTTAAGGTAGGTTCTTTGTTTACAAAGCTAAAGGGACTTATTACATTCTAATGCCACAGTGACGAAACCTTTTGTGGCTCACAATGCCTCTGCGTTGCATATACCACTTGTTAAATATTTCTGAAACATAAATGGTGCTACGATAACCTCCATGTATCAGTCACACATTGCGACAACTGTTGGAATCATCAAGATCCTTGGAACTGAAAGGAAAATTTAGAGCCCACAAGGAACAACTGCGAATAATGTGTTTGGAAGTATCATTTGCAGTGGCATATGTCTTCAAAACGCGTGTTTAGGACGGTTGCGTAGGTCGCAATTGCCGCAGAGAGCTCATTCGGAGAGGGAAGGAGGGCTGTAAGGGGAGGAGGAGGCCCACGTTTCTCCAACGAGTATAGAAATGTTAAGATAGGATCTTTATTTACAAAGCTAAAGGGACTTATTACATTCTAATGCCACAGTGACGAAAAATTTTGTGGCTCACAATGCCTCTGCGTTGCATATACCACTTGTTGAATATTTCTGAAACATAAATAGTGCTACGACAAGCTCCATGCATCAGTCACACATTGCGACAACTTTTGGAATCATCAAAATCCTCGGAACTGAAAGGAAAATTTAGAACCCACAAGGAATAACTGCGAATAATGTGTTAGGAAGCTTCATTTGCAGTGGCATACGTCTTAAAAACCCGTGTTTAGGACGGTTGGGTAGGTCGCAATTGCAGCAGAGAGCTCATTCGGAGAGGGAAGGAGGGGTGTAAGGGAAGGAGGAGGCCCACATTTCTCCAACGAGTATAGAAATGTTAAGATAGGTACTATATTTACATAGCTAAAGGGACTTATTACATTCTAATGCCACAGTGACGAAAAATTTTGTGGCTCACAATGCCTCTGCGTTGCATATACGACTTGTTAAATATTTCTGAAATATAAATACTTCTACAACAACCTCCATGTATCAGTCACACATTGCGACAACTGTTGGAATCATCATGATCCTTGGAACTGAAAGGAAAATTTAGAGCCCACGAGGAACAACTCCGAATAATGTGTTAGGAAGTATCATTTGCAGTGGCATATGTCTTAAAAACCCGTGTTTAGGACGGTTGGGTAGGTCGCAATTGCCGCAGAGAGCTCATTCGGAGAGGGAAGGTGGGCTGTAAGGGGTGGAGGAGGCCCACAGTTCTCCAACGAGTATAGAAATGTTAAGATAGGTTCTTTATTCACAAAGCTAAAGGGACTTATTACATTCTAATGCCACAGTGACGAAAAATTTTGTGGCTCACAATGCCTCTGCGTTGCATATACGACTTGTTAAGTATTTCTGTAACATAAATACTTCTACAACAACCTCCATGTATCAGTCACACATTGCGACAACTGTTGGAATCATCAAGATCCTTGGAACTGAAAGGAAAATTTAGAACCCACAATTAACAACTGCGAATAATGTGTTAGGAAGTATCATTTGCAGTGGAATATGTCTTAAAATCGCGTGTTTAGGACGGTTGCGTAGGTCGCAATTGCCGCAGAGAGCTCATTCGGAGAGGGAAGGAGGGGTGTAAGGGAAGGAGGAGGCCCACATTTCTCCAACGAGTATAGAAATGTTAAGATAGGGTCTTTAATTACAAAGCAAAAGGGACTTATTACATTCTAATGCCACAGTGACGAAAACTTTTGTGGCTCACAATGCCTCTGCGTTGCATATACCACTTGTTGAATATTTCTGAAACATAAATAGTGCTACGACAAGCTCCATGCATCAGTCACACATTGCGACCGATGTTGGAATCATCAAAATCCTCGGAACTGAAAGGAAAACTTAGAATCCACAAGGAACAACTGCGAATAATGTGTTAGGAAGCATCATTTGCAGTGGCATACGTCTTAAAAACCCGTGTTTAGGACTGTTGGGTAGGTCGCAATTGCAGCAGAGAGCTCATTCGGAGAGGGAAGGCGGGCTGTAAGGGGAGGAGGAGGCCCACGTTTCTCCAGCGAGTATAGAAATGTTAAGGTAGGTACTATAATTACAAAGCTAAAGGGACTTATTACATTCTAATGCCACAGTGACGAAAAATTTTGTGGCTCACAATGCCTCTGCGTTGCATATACGACTTGTTAAATATTTCTGAAACATAAATACTTCTACAACAACCTCCATGTATCAGTCACACATTGCGACAACTGTTGGAATCATCGAGATCCTTGGAACTGAAAAGGTAAATTTAGAACCCACAAGGAACAACTGCGAATAATGTGTTAGGAAGTATTATTTGCAGTGGCATATGTCTTAAAATCGCGTGTTCAGGACGGTTGCGTAGGTCGCAATTGCCGCAGAGAGCTCATTCGGTGAGGGGAGGAGGGGTGTAAGGGAAGGAGGAGGCCCACATTTCTCCAACGAGTATAGAAATGGTAATATAGGTACTATATATACAAAGATAAAGGGACTTATTACATTCTAATGCCACAGTGACGAAAAATTTTGTGGTTCACAATGCCTCTGCGTTGCATAAACCACTTGTTAAATATTTCTGAAACATAAATAGTGCTACGACGACCTCCATGTATCAGTCACACATTGCGACAACTGTTGGAATCATCAAGATCCTTGGAACTGAAAGGAAAATTTAGAGCCCACGAGGAAGAACTGCGAATAATGTGTGAGGAAGTATCATTTGCATTGGCATATGTCTTAAAAACGCGTGTTTAGGACGGTTGGGTAGGTCGCAATTGCCGCAGAGAGCTCAATCGGAGAGCGAAGGAGGGCTGTAAGGGGAGGAGGGGACCCACGTATCTCCAACGAGTATAGAAATGTTAAGATAGGTACTATATTTGCAAAGCCAAAGGGACTTATTACATTCTAATGCCACAGTGACGAAAAATGTTGTGGTTCACAATGCCTCTGCGTTGCATATACCACTTGTTAAATATTTCTGAAACATAAATAGTGCTACGACAACCTCCATGTATCAGTCACACATTGCGACAACTGTTGGAATCATCAAAATCCTCGGAACTGAAAGGAAAATTTAGAACCCACAAGGAACAACTGCGAATAATGTGTTAGGAAGTATCATTTGCAGTGGCATATGTCTAAAAAACCCGTGTTTAGGACGGTTGGGTAGGTCGCAATTGCCGCAGAGAGCTCATTCGGAGAGGGAAAGAGGGGTGTAAGGGAAGGAGGAGGCCCACATTTCTCCAACGAGTATAGAAATGTTAAGATAGGTACTATATTTCCAAAGCTAAAGGGACATATTACATTCTAATGCCACAGTGACGAAAAATTTTGTTGTTCACAATGCCTCTGCGTTGGATATACCACTTGTTAAATATTTCTGAAACATAAATAGTGCTACGACAACCTCCATGTATCAGTCACACATTGCGACAACTGTTGGAATCATCAAAATCTTCGGAACTGAAGGGAAAATTTACAACCCACAGGGAACAACTGCGAATAATGTGTTAGGAAGTATCATTTGCAGTGGCATATGTCTTAAAAACCCGTGTTTAGGACGGTTGGGTAGGTCGCAATTGCCGCAGAGAGCTCATTCGGAGAGGGAAAGAGGGGTGTAAGGGAAGGAGGAGGCCCACATTTCTCCAACGAGTATAGAAATGTTAAGATAGGTACTATATTTACAAAGCTAAAGGGACTTATTACATTCTAATGCCACAGTGACTAAAAATTTTGTGGCTCACAATGCCTCTGCGTTGCATATACCACTTGTTAAATATTTCTGAAACATAAATAGTGCTACGTCAACCTCCATGTATCAGTCACACATTGCGACAACTGTTGGAATCATCAAGGTCCTTGGAACTGAAAGGAAAATTTAGAACTTACGAGGAACAACTGCGAATAATGTGTTAGGAAGTATCATTTGCAGTGGAATATGTCTTAAAATCGCGTGTTTAGGACGGTTGCGTAGGTCGCAATTGCCGCAGAGAGCTCATTCGGAGAGGGAAGGAGGGGTGTAAGGGATGGAGGAGGCCCACATTTCTCCAACGAGTATAGAAATGTTAAGATAGGGTCTTTAATTACAAAGCAAAAGGGACTTATTACATTCTAATGCCACAGTGACGAAAACTTTTGTGGCTCACAATGCCTCTGCGTTGCATATACCACTTGTTGAATATTTCTGAAACATAAATAGTGCTACGACAAGCTCCATGCATCAGTCACACATTGCGACCGATGTTGGAATCATCAAAATCCTCGGAACTGAAAGGAAAATTTAGAATCCACAAGGAACAACTGCGAATAATGTGTTAGGAAGCATCATTTGCAGTGGCATACGTCTTAAAAACCCGTGTTTAGGACTGTTGGGTAGGTCGCAATTGCAGCAGAGAGCTCATTCGGAGAGGGAAGGCGGGCTGTAAGGGGAGGAGGAGGCCCACGTTTCTCCAGCGAGTATAGAAATGTTAAGGTAGGTACTATAATTACAAAGCTAAAGGGACTTATTACATTCTAATGCCACAGTGACGAAAAATTTTGTGGCTCACAATGCCTCTGCGTTGCATATACGACTTGTTAAATATTTCTGAAACATAAATACTTCTACAACAACCTCCATGTATCAGTCACACATTGCGACAACTGTTGGAATCATCGAGATCCTTGGAACTGAAAAGGTAAATTTAGAACCCACAAGGAACAACTGCGAATAATGTGTTAGGAAGTATTATTTGCAGTGGCATATGTCTTAAAATCGCGTGTTCAGGACGGTTGCGTAGGTCGCAATTGCCGCAGAGAGCTCATTCGGTGAGGGGAGGAGGGGTGTAAGGGAAGGAGGAGGCCCACATTTCTCCAACGAGTATAGAAATGGTAATATAGGTACTATATATACAAAGATAAAGGGACTTATTACATTCTAATGCCACAGTGACGAAAAATTTTGTGGTTCACAATGCCTCTGCGTTGCATAAACCACTTGTTAAATATTTCTGAAACATAAATAGTGCTACGACGACCTCCATGTATCAGTCACACATTGCGACAACTGTTGGAATCATCAAGATCCTTGGAACTGAAAGGAAAATTTAGAGCCCACGAGGAAGAACTGCGAATAATGTGTGAGGAAGTATCATTTGCATTGGCATATGTCTTAAAAACGCGTGTTTAGGACGGTTGGGTAGGTCGCAATTGCCGCAGAGAGCTCAATCGGAGAGCGAAGGAGGGCTGTAAGGGGAGGAGGGGACCCACGTATCTCCAACGAGTATAGAAATGTTAAGATAGGTACTATATTTGCAAAGCCAAAGGGACTTATTACATTCTAATGCCACAGTGACGAAAAATGTTGTGGTTCACAATGCCTCTGCGTTGCATATACCACTTGTTAAATATTTCTGAAACATAAATAGTGCTACGACAACCTCCATGTATCAGTCACACATTGCGACAACTGTTGGAATCATCAAAATCCTCGGAACTGAAAGGAAAATTTAGAACCCACAAGGAACAACTGCGAATAATGTGTTAGGAAGTATCATTTGCAGTGGCATATGTCTAAAAAACCCGTGTTTAGGACGGTTGGGTAGGTCGCAATTGCCGCAGAGAGCTCATTCGGAGAGGGAAAGAGGGGTGTAAGGGAAGGAGGAGGCCCACATTTCTCCAACGAGTATAGAAATGTTAAGATAGGTACTATATTTCCAAAGCTAAAGGGACATATTACATTCTAATGCCACAGTGACGAAAAATTTTGTTGTTCACAATGCCTCTGCGTTGGATATACCACTTGTTAAATATTTCTGAAACATAAATAGTGCTACGACAACCTCCATGTATCAGTCACACATTGCGACAACTGTTGGAATCATCAAAATCTTCGGAACTGAAGGGAAAATTTACAACCCACAGGGAACAACTGCGAATAATGTGTTAGGAAGTATCATTTGCAGTGGCATATGTCTTAAAAACCCGTGTTTAGGACGGTTGGGTAGGTCGCAATTGCCGCAGAGAGCTCATTCGGAGAGGGAAAGAGGGGTGTAAGGGAAGGAGGAGGCCCACATTTCTCCAACGAGTATAGAAATGTTAAGATAGGTACTATATTTACAAAGCTAAAGGGACTTATTACATTCTAATGCCACAGTGACTAAAAATTTTGTGGCTCACAATGCCTCTGCGTTGCATATACCACTTGTTAAATATTTCTGAAACATAAATAGTGCTACGTCAACCTCCATGTATCAGTCACACATTGCGACAACTGTTGGAATCATCAAGGTCCTTGGAACTGAAAGGAAAATTTAGAACTTACGAGGAACAACTGCGGATAATGTGTTAGGAAGTATCATTTGCAGTGGCATATGCCTTAAAAACGCGTGTTTAGAACGGTTGCTTAGGTCGCAATTGCCGCGGAGAGCTCATTCGGAGAGGGAAGGAGGGGTGTATGGGAAGGAGAAGGCCCACATTTCTCCAACGAGTATAGAAATGTTAAGATAGGTACTATATATACAAAGCTAAAGGGACTTATTACATTCTAATGCCACAGTGACGAAAAATTTTGTGACTCACAATGCCTCTGCGTTGCATATACCACTTGTTAAATATTTCTGAAACATAAATAGTGCTACGACAACCTCCATGTATCAGTCACACATTGCGACAACTGTTGGAATCATCAAGATCCTTGAAACTAAAAGGAAAATTTAGAACCCACAAGGAACAACTGCGAATAATGTGTTAGGAAGTATCATTTGAAGTGGCATATGTCTTAAAAACGCGGGTTTAGGACGGTTGCGTAGGTCGCAAATGCCGCAGAGAGCTCATTCGGAGAGGGAAGAAGGGCTGTAAGGGGAGGAGGAGGCCCACGTTTCTCCAACGAGTATAGAAATGTTAAGGTAGGTTCTCTATTTACAAAGCTAAGGGGACGTATTACATTCTAATGCCACAGTGACGAAAACTTTTGTGGTTCACAATGCCTCTGCGTTGCATATACCACTTGTTAAATATTTCTGAAACATAAATAGTGCTACGACAACCTCCATGTATCAGTCACACATTGCGACAACTGTTGGAATCATCAAGATCCTTGGAACTGAAAGGAAAATTTAGAGCCCACAAGGAACAACTGCGAATAATGTGTTAGGAAGTATCATTTGTAGTGGCATATGTCTTAAAAACGCGTGTACAGGACGGTTGCGTAGGTCGCAAGTGCCGCAGAGAGCTCATTCGGAGAGGGAAGGAGGGCTGTAAGGGGAGGAGGAGGCCCACATTTCTCCAACGAGTATAGAAATGTGAAGATAGGTTTTTTATTTACAAAGCTAAAGGGAGTTATTACATTCTAATGCCACAGTGACGAAAACTTTTGTGGTTCACAATGCCTCTGCGTTGCATATACCACTTGTTAAATATTTCTGAAACATAAATAGTGCTACGACAAGCTCCATGCATCAGTCACACATTGCGACAACTGTTGGAATCATCAAGATCCTTGGAACTGAAAGGAAAATTTAGAACCCACAAGGAACAACTGCGAATAATGTGTTAGGAAGTATCATTTGCAGTGGCATATGTCTTCAAAACCCGTGGTTAGGGCAGTTGGGTAGGTCGCAATTGCCTCAGAGAGCTCATTCGGAGAGGGAGGGCGGGCTGTAAGGGGAGGAGGAGGCCCACGTTTCTCCAACGAGTATAGAAATGTTAAGGTATGTTCTTTATTAACAAAGCTAAAGGGACTTATTACATTCTAATGCCACAGTGACGAAAAATTTTGTGGTTCGCAATGCCTCTGCGTTGCATATAAAACTTGTTAAATATTTCTGAAACATAAATAGTGCTACGACAAGCTCCATGTATCAGTCACACATTGCGACAACTGTTGGAATCATCAAGATCCTTGGAACTGATAGGAAAATTTAGAACCCACCAGGAATAACTGCGAATAATGTGTTAGGAAGTATCATTTGCAGTGGCATATGTCTTAAAAACGCGTGTTTAGAACGGTTGCTTACGCCGGAATTGCCGCAGAGAGCTCATTCGGTGAGGGAAGGAGGGGTGTAAGGGAAGGAGGAGGCCCACATTTCTCCAACTAGTATAGAAATGTTAAGTTAGGTACTATATTTACAAAGCTAAAGGGACTTATTACATTCTAATGCCACAGTGCCGAAAAATTTTGTGGCTCACAATGCCTCTGCGTTGCATATACCACTTGTTAAATATGTCTGAAACATAAATAGTGCTACGACAAGCTCCTTGAATCAGTCACACATTGCGACAACTGTTGGAATCATCAAGATCCTCGGAACTGAAAGGAAAATTTAGAACCCACAAGGAACAACTGCGAATAATGTGTTAGGAAGTATCATTTGCAGTGGCATATGTCTTAAAAACGCGTGTTTAGGACGGTTGCGTAGGTCGCAATTGCCGCAGAGAGCTCATTCGGAGAGGGAAGGAGGGCTGTAAGGGGAGGTGGAGGCCCACGTTTCTCCAACGAGTATAGAAATGTTAAGATAGGGTCTTTAATTACAAAGCTAAAGGGACTTATTACATTCTAATGCCACAGTGACGAAAACTTATGTGGCTCACAATGCCTCTGCGTTGCATATACCACTTGTTGAATATTTCTGAAACATAAATAGTGCTACGACAAGCTCCATGCATCAGTCACACATTGCGACAACTGTTGGAATCATCAAAATCCTCGGATCTGAAAGGAAAATTTAGAACCCACAAGGAACAACTGCGAATAATGTGTTAGGAAGCATAATTTGCAGTGGCATACGTCTTAAAAACCCGTGTTTAGGACGGTTGGGTAGGTCGCAATTGCAGCAGAGAGCTCATTCGGAGAGGGAAGGCGGGCTGTAAGGGGAGGAGGAGGCCCACGTTTCTCCAGCGAGTATAGAAATGTTAAGGTAAGTACTATAGTTACAAAGCTAAAGGGACTTATTACATTCTAATGCCACAGTGACGAAAAATTTTGTGGCTCACAATGCCTCTGCGTTGCATATACCACTTGTTAAATATTTCTGAAACATAAATACCTCTACAACAACCTCCATGTATCAGTCACACGTTGCGACAACTGTTGGAATCATCAAGATCCTTGGAACTGAAAAGAAAATTTAGAACCCACAAGGAACAACTGCGAATAATGTGTTAGGAAGTATCATTTGCAGTGGCATATGTCTTAAAATCGCGTGTTTAGGACGGTTGCGTAGGTCGCAATTGCCGCAGAGAGCTCATTCGGAGAGGGGAGGAGGGGTGTAAGGGAAGGAGGAGGCCCACATTTCTCCAACGAGTATAGAAATGTTAAGATAGGTACTATATATACAAAGCTAAAGGGACTTATTACATTCTAATGCCACAGTGACGAAAAATTTTGTGGTTCACAATGCCTCTGCGTTGCATAAACCACTTGTTAAATATTTCTGAAACATAAATAGTGCTACGACAACCTCCATGTATCAGTCACACATTGCGACAACTGTTGGAATCATCAAAATCCTCGGAACTGAAAGGAAAATTTAGAACCCACAAGGAACAACTGCGAATAATGTGTTAGGAAGTATCATTTGCAGTGGCATATGTGTAAAAAACCCGTGTTTAGGACGGTTGGGTAGGTCGCAATTGCCGCAGTGAGCTCATTCGGAGAGGGAAAGAGGGGTGTAAGGGAAGGAGGAGGCCCACATTTCTCCAACGAGTATAGAAATGTTATGATAGGTACTATATTTACAAAGGTAAAGGGACATATTACATTCTAATGCCACAGTGACGAAAAATTTTGTTGTTCACAATGCCTCTGCGTTGCATGTACCACTTGTTAAATATTTCTGAAACATAAATAGTGCTACGACAACCTCCATGTATCAGTCACACATTGCGACAACTGTTGGAATCATCAAGATCCTTGGAACTGAGAGGAAAATTTAGAACTTACGAGGAACAACTGCGGATAATGTGTTAGGAAGTATCATTTGCAGTGGCATATGTCTTAAAAACGCGTGTTTAGAACGGTTGCTTAGGTCGCAATTGCCGCGGAGAGCTCATTCGGAGAGGGAAGGAGGGGTGTATGGGAAGGAGAAGGCCCACATTTCTCCAACGAGTAAAGAAACGTTAAGATAGGTACTATATATACAAAGCTAAAGGGACTTATTACATTCTAATGCCACAGTGACGAAAAATTTTGTGGCTTACAATGCCTCTGCGTTGCATATATCACTACTTAAATATTTCTGAAACATAAATAGTGCTACGACAACCTCCATGTATCAGTCACACATTGCGACAACTGTTGGAATCATCAAGATCCTTGGAACTGAAACGAAAATTTAGAACCCACAAGGAACAACTGCGAATAATGTGTTAGGAAGTATCATTTGTAGTGGCATATGTCTTAAAAACCCGTGTTTAGGACGGTTGCGTAGGTCGCAAGTGCCGCAGAGAGCTCATTCGGAGAGGGAAGGAGGGCTGTAAGGGGAGGAGGAGGCCCACATTTCTCAAACGAGTATAGAAATGTTAAGATAGGTTTTTTATTTACAAAGCTAAAGGGACTTATTACATTCTAATGCCACAGTGACGAAAACTTTTGTGGTTCACAATGCCTCTGCGTTGCATATACCACTTGTTAAATATTTCTGAAACATAAATAGTGCTACGACAAGCTCCATGCATCAGTCACACATTGCGACAACTGTTGGAATCATCAAGATCCTTGGAACTGAAAGGAAAATTTAGAACCCACAAGGAACAACTGCGAATAATGTGTTAGGAAGTATCATTTGCAGTGGCATATGTCTTCAAAACCCGTGTTTAGGACGGTTGGGTAGGTCGCAATTGCCTCAGAGAGCTCATTCGGAGAGGGAGGGCGGGCTGTAAGGGGAGGAGGAGGCCCACGTTTCTCCGACGAGTATAGAAATGTTAAGGTATGTTCTTTATTAACAAAGCTAAAGGGACTTATTACATTCTAATGCCACAGTGACGAAAAATTTTGTGGTTCACAATGCCTCTGCGTTGCATATACCACTTGTTAAATATTTCTGAAACATAAATAGTGCTACGACAACCTCCATGTATCAGTCACACATTGCGACAACTGTTGGAATCATCAAAATCCTCGGAACTGAAAGGAAAATTTAGAACCCACAAGGAACAACTGCGAATAATGTGTTAGGAAGTATCATTTGCAGTGGCATATGTCTAAAAAACCCGTGTTTAGGACGGTTGGGTAGTTCGCAATTGCCGCAGAGAGCTCATTCGGAGAGGGAAAGAGGGGTGTAAGGGAAGGAGGAGGCCCACATTTCTCCAACGAGTATAGAAATGTTAAGATAGGTACTATATTTACAAAGGTAAAGGGGTATATTACATTCTAATGCCACAGTGACGAAAAATTTTGTTGTTCACAATGCCTCTGCGTTGCATGTACCACTTGTTAAATATTTCTGAAACATAAATAGTGCTACGACAACCTCCATGTATCAGTCACACATTGCGACAACTGTTGGAATCATCAAAATCCTCGGAACTGAAAGGAAAATTTAGAACCCACAAGGAACAACTGCGAATAATGTGTTAGGAAGTATCATTTGCAGTGGCATATGTCTTAAAAACCCGTGTTTAGGACGGTTGGGTAGGTCGCAATTGCCGCAGAGAGCTCATTCGGAGAGGGAAAGAGGGGTGTAAGGGAAGGAGGAGGCCCACATTTCTCCAACGAGTATAGAAATGTTAAGATAGGTCCTATATTTACAAAGCTAAAGGGACTTATTACATTCTAATGCCACAGTGACGAAAAATGTTGTGGTTCATAATGCCTCTGCGTTGCATATACCACTTGTTAAATATTTCTGAAACATAAATAGTGCTACGACAACCTCCATGTATCAGTCACACATTGCGACATCTGTTGGAATCATCAAGATACTTGGAACTGAAAGTAAAATTTAGAACCCACAAGGAACAACTGCGAATAATGTGTTAGGAAGTATCATTCTCAGTGGCATATGTCTTAAAAACGCGTGTTTTGGTCGGTTGCGTAGGTCGCAATTGCCACAGAGAGCTCATTCGGAGAGGGAAGGAGGGCTGTAAGGGGAGGAGGAGGCCCACATATTTCCAACGAGCATAGAAAAGTTAAGATAGGTACTATACTTACAAAGCTAAAGGGAATTATTACATTCTAATGCCACAGAGACGAAAAATTTTGTGACTCACAATGCCTCTGCGTTGCAAATACCACTTGTTAAATATTTCTGAAACATAAATAGTGCTACGACAACCTCCATGTATCAGTCACACATTGCGACAACTTTTGGAATCATCAAGATCCTTGAAACTAACAGGAAAATTTAGAACCCACAAGGAACAACTGCGAATAATGTGTTAGGAAGTATCATTTGCAGTGGCATATGTCTTAAAAACGCGTGTTTAGGACGGTTGCGTAGGTCGCAAATGCCGCAGAGAGCTCATTCGGAGAGGGAAGGAGGGCTGTAAGGGGAGGAGGAGGCCCACATTACTCCAACGAGTATAGAAATGTTAAGATAGGTACTATATTTGCAAAGCTAAAGGGACTTATTGCACTCTAATGCCACAGTGACGAAAAATTTCGTGGTTCACAATGCCTCTGCGTTGCATATACCACTTGTTAAATATTTCTGAAACATAAATAGTGCTACGACAAGCTCCATGCATCAGTCACACATTGCGACAACTGTTGGAATCATCAAGATCCTTGGAACTGAAACGAAAATTTAGAACCCACAAGGAACAACTGCGAATAATGTGTTAGGATGTATCATTTGCAGTGGCATATGTCTTAAAAACCCTTGTTTAGGACGGTTGGGTAGGTCGCAATTGCCGCAGAGAGCTCATTCGGAGAGGGAAGGCGGGCTGTAAGGGGAGGAGGAGGCCCACGTTTCTCCAACGAGTATAGAAATGTTAAGGTAGGTTCTTTATTTACAAAGCTAAGGGGACTTATTACATTCTAATGCCACAGTGACGAAAACTTTTGTGGTTCACAATGCCTCTGCGTTGCATATACCACTTGTTAAATATTTCTGAAACATAAATAGTATTACGACAACCTCCATGTATCAGTCACACATTGCGACAACTGTTGGAATCATCAAGATCCTTGGAACTGAAAGGAAAATTTAGGACCCACAAGGAACAACTGCGAATAATGTGTTAGGAAGTATCATTTGCAGTGGCATATGTCTTCAAAACCCGTGTTTAGGACGGTTGGGTAGGTCGCAATTGCCTCAGAGAGCTCATTCGGAGAGGGAGGGCGGGCTGTAAGGGGAGGAGGAGGCCCACGTTTCTCCAACGAGTATAGAAATGTTAAGGTATGTTCTTTATTAACAAAGCTGAAGGGACTTATTACATTCTAATGCCAAAGTGACGAAAAATTTTGTGGTTCACAATGCCTCTGCGTTGCATATACCACTTGTTAAATATTTCTGAAACATAAATAGTGCTACGACAAGCTCCATGTATCAGTCACACATTGCGACAACTGTTGGAATCATCAAGATCCTTGGAACTGAAAGGAAAATTTAGAACCCACAAGGAACAACTGCGAATAATGTGTTAGGAAGTATCATTTGCAGTGGCATATGTCTTAAAAACGCGTGTATAGGAAGGTTGCGTAGGTCGCAAGTGGCGCAGAGAGCTCATTCGGAGAGGGAAGGAGGGCTGTAAGGGGAGGAGGAGGCCCACATTTCTCCAACGAGTATAGAAATGTTAAGATAGGTTTATTATTTTCAAAGTTAAAGGGACTTATTACATTCTAATGCCACAGTGACGAAAACTTTTGTGGCTCACAATGCCTCTGCGTTGCATATACCACTTGTTAAATATTTCTGAAACATAAATAGTGCTACGACAAGCTCCATGTATCAGTCACACATTGCGACAACTGTTGGAATCATCAAGATCCTCGGAACTGAAAGGAAAATTTAGAACCCACAAGGAACAACTGCGAATAATGTGTTAGGAAGTATCATTTGCAGTGGCATATGTCTTCAAAACCCGTGTTTAGGACGGTTGGGTAGGTCGCAATTGCCGCAGAGAGCTCATTCGGGGAGGGAGGGCGGGCTGTAAGGGGAGGAGGAGGCCCACGTTTCTCCAACGAGTATAGAAATGTTAAGGTATGTTCTTTATTAACAAAGCTAAAGGGACTTATTACATTCTAATGCCACAGTGACGAAAAATTTTGTGGTTCACGATGCCTCTGCGTTGCATATACCACTTGTTAAATATTTCTGAAACATAAATAGTGCTACGACAAGCTCCATGTATCAGTCACACATTGCGACAACTGTTGGAATCATCAAGATCCTTGGAACTGAAAGGAAAATTTAGAGCCCACAAGGAACAACTGCGAATAATGTGTTAGGAAGTATCATTTGCAGTGGCATATGTCTTAAAAACGCGTGTTTAGTACGGTTGGGTAAGTCGCAATTGCCGCAGAGAGCTCATTCGGAGAGGGAAGGAGGGCTGTAAGGGGAGGAGGAGGCCCACATTTCTCCAACGAGTATAGAAATGTTAAGATAGGTTTTTTATTTACAAAGCTAAAGGGACTTATTACATTCTAATGCCACAGTGACGAAAAATTTTGTGGCTCACAATGCCTCTGCGTTGCATATACCACTTGTTAAACATTTGTGAAACATAAATAGTGCTACGACAACCTCCATGTATCAGTCAGATATTGCGACAACTGTTGGAATCATCAAGATTCTTGGAACTGATAGGAAAATTTAGAACCCACAAGGAACAACTGCGAGTAATGTTGTAGGAAGTATCATTTGCCGTGGCATATGTCTTAAAAACGCGTGTATAGGACGGTTGCGTAGGTCGCAAGTGGCGCAGAGAGCTCATTCGGAGAGGGAAGGAGGGCTGTAAGGAGAGGAGGAAGCCCACATTTCTCCAACGAGTATAGAAATGTTAAGATAGGTTTATTATTTACAAAGCTAAAGGGACTTATTACATTCTAATGCCACAGTGACGAAAACTTTTGTGGCTCACAATGCCTCTGCGTTGCATATACCACTTGTTAGATATTTCTGAAACATAAATAGTGCTACGACAAGCTCCATGTATCAGTCACACATTGCGACAACTGTTGGAATCATCAAGATCCTCGGAACTGAAAGGAAAATTTAGAACCCACAAGGAACAACTGCGAATAATGTGTTAGGAAGTATCATTTGCAGTTTCATATGTCTTCAAAACCCGTGTTTAGGACGGTTGGGTAGGTCGCAATTGCCGCAGAGAGCTCATTCGGAGAGGGAGGGCGGGCTGTGAGGGGAGGAGGAGGCCCACGTTTCTCCAACGAGTATAAAAATGTTAAGATATGTTCTATATTAACAAAGCTAAAGGGACTTATTACATTCTGATGCCACAGTGGCGAAAACTTTTGTGGCTCACAATGCCTCTGCGTTGCATATACCACTTGTTAAATAATTCTGAAACATAAATAGTGCTACGACAAGCTCCATGCATCAGTAATACATTGCGACAACTGTTGGAATCATCAAGATCCTCGGAACTGAAAGGAAAATTTAGAATCCACAAGGAACAACTGGGAATAATGTGTTAGGATGTATCATTTGCAGTCGCATATGTCTTAAAAACCCGTGTTTAGGACGTTTGGGTAGGTCGCAATTGCCGCAGAGAGCTCATTCGGAGAAGGAAGGCGGGCTGTAAGGGGAGGAGGAGGCCCAAGTTTCTCCAACGTGTATAGAAATGTTAAGGTAGGTTCTTTATTTACAAAGCTAAAGGGACTTATTACATTCTGATGCCACAGTGGCGAAAACTTTTGTGGTTCACAATGCCTCTGCGTTGCATATACCACTTGTTAAATATTTCTGAAACATGAATAGTGCTACGCCAACCTCCATGTATCAGTCACACATTGCGACAACTGTTGGAATCATCAAGATCCTTGGAACTGAAAGGAAAATTTAGAACCCACAAGGAACAACTGCGAATAATGTGTTAGGAAGTATCATTTGCAGTGGCATATGTCTTAAAAACGCGTGTTTAGGACGGTTGTGTAAGTCGCAAGTGCCGCAGAGAGCTCATTCGGAGAGGGACGGAGGGCTGTAAGGGGAGGAGGAGGCCCACATTTCTCCAACGAGTATAGAAATGTTAAGATAGGTTCTTTATTTACAAAGCTAAAGGGACTTATTACAATCTAAAGCCACAGTGACGAAAAATTTTGTGGCTCACATGTGTCTGCGGTGCATATACCACTTGTTAAATATTTCTGAAACATAAATAGTGCTACGACAACCTCCATGCATCAGTGACACATTGCGACAACTGTTGGAATCATCAAGATCCTTGGAACTGAAAGGAAAATTTAGAACCCACAAGGAACAACTGCGAATAATGTGTTAGGAAGTATCATTTGCAGTGGCATATGTCTTAAAAACGCGTGTTCAGGACGGTTGCGTGGGTCGCAAGTGCCGCAGAGAGCTCATTCGGAGAGGGAAGGAGGGCTGTAAGGGGAGGAGGAGGCCCACATTTCTCCAACGAGTATAGAAATGTTAAGATAGGTTCTTTATTTACAAAGCTAAAGGGACTTATTACATTCTAATGCCACAGTGACGAAAAATTTTGTGGCTCACAATGCCTCTGCGTGCATTTACCATTTGTTAAATATTTCTGAAACATAAATAGTGCTACGACAACCTCCATGCATCAGTCACACATTGCGACAACTGTTGGAATCATCAAGATCCTTGGAACTGAAAGGAAAATTCAGAACCCACAAGGAACAACTGCGAATAATGTGTTAGGAAGTATCATTTGCAGTGGCATATGTCTTAAAAACGCGTGTTTAGGACGGTAGCGTAGGTCGCAATTGCCGCAGAGAGCTCATTCGGAGAGGGAAGGAGGGCTGTAAGGGGAGAAGGAGGCCCACATGTCTCCAACGAGTATAGAAATGTTAAGATCGGTTCTTTATTTACAAAGCTAATGGGACTTATTACATTCTAATGCCAAAGTGACGAAAAATTTTGTGGCTCACAATGCCTCTGCGTTGCATATACCTCTTGTTAAATATTTCTGAAACGTAAATAGTGCTACGACAAGCTCCATGCATCAGTCACACACTGCGACAACTGTTGGAATCATCAAGATCCTTGGAACTGAAAGGAAAATTTAGAACCCACAAGGAACAACTGCGAATAATGTGTTAGGAAGTATCATTTGCAGTGGCATATGTCTTAAAAACGCGTGTTTAGGACGGTTGTGTAAGTCGCAAGTGCCGCAGAGAGCTCATTCGGAGAGGGACGGAGGGCTGTAAGGGGAGGAGGAGGCCCACATTTCTCCAACGAGTATAGAAATGTTAAGATAGGTTCTTTATTTACAAAGCTAAAGGGACTTATTACAATCTAAAGCCACAGTGACGAAAAATTTTGTGGCTCACATGTGTCTGCGGTGCATATACCACTTGTTAAATATTTCTGAAACATAAATAGTGCTACGACAACCTCCATGCATCAGTGACACATTGCGACAACTGTTGGAATCATCAAGATCCTTGGAACTGAAAGGAAAATTTAGAACCCACAAGGAACAACTGCGAATAATGTGTTAGGAAGTATCATTTGCAGTGGCATATGTCTTAAAAACGCGTGTTTAGGACGGTTGCGTGGGTCGCAAGTGCCGCAGAGAGCTCATTCGGAGAGGGAAGGAGGGCTGTAAGGGGAGGAGGAGGCCCACATTTCTCCAACGAGTATAGAAATGTTAAGATAGGTTCTTTATTTACAAAGCTAAAGGGACTTATTACATTCTAATGCCACAGTGACGAAAAATTTTGTGGCTCACAATGCCTCTGCGTGCATTTACCATTTGTTAAATATTTCTGAAACATAAATAGTGCTACGACAACCTCCATGCATCAGTCACACATTGCGACAACTGTTGGAATCATCAAGATCCTTGGAACTGAAAGGAAAATTCAGAACCCACAAGGAACAACTGCGAATAATGTGTTAGGAAGTATCATTTGCAGTGGCATATGTCTTAAAAACGCGTGTTTAGGACGGTAGCGTAGGTCGCAATTGCCGCAGAGAGCTCATTCGGAGAGGGAAGGAGGGCTGTAAGGGGAGAAGGAGGCCCACATGTCTCCAACGAGTATAGAAATGTTAAGATCGGTTCTTTATTTACAAAGCTAATGGGACTTATTACATTCTAATGCCAAAGTGACGAAAAATTTTGTGGCTCACAATGCCTCTGCGTTGCATATACCTCTTGTTAAATATTTCTGAAACGTAAATAGTGCTACGACAAGCTCCATGTATCAGTCACACATTGCGACAACTGTTGGAATCATCAAGATCCATAGAACTGAAACGAAAATTTAGAACCCACAAGGAACAAATGCGAATAATGTATTAAGAAGTATCATTTGCAGTGGCATATGTCTTAAAAACGTGTTGGAATCATCAAGATTCTTGGAACTGAAACGAAAATTTAGACCCCACAAGGAAAAACTGCGAATAGTGCGTTAGGAAGTATCATTTGCAGTGGCATATGTCTTAAAAACGCGTGTTTAGGACGGTTATGTAAGTCGCAAGTGCCGCAGAGAGCTCATTCGGAGAGGGAAGGAGGGCTGTAAGGGGAGGAGGAGGCCCACATTTTTCCAACGAGTATAGAAATGTTATGGTAGGTTCTTTATTTACAAAGGTAAAGGGACTTATTACAATCTAAAGCCACAGTGACGAAAAATTTTGTGGCTCACAACGCCTCTGCGTTGCATATACCATTTGTTAAATATTTCTGAAACATAAATAGTGCTACGACAACCTCCATGCATCAGTCACACTTTGAGACAACTGTTGGAATCATCAAGATCCTTGGAACTGAAAGGAAAATTCAGAACCCACAAGGAACAACTGCGAATAATGTGTTAGGAAGTATCATTTGCAGTGGCATACGTCTTAAAAACGCGTGTTTAGGACGGTTGCGTAGGTCGCAATTGCCGCAGAGAGCTCATTCGGAGAGGGAAGGAGGGCTGTAAGGGGAGGAGGCGGCCCACGTTTCTCCAACGAGTATAGGAATGTTAAGATAGGTTCTTTATTTACAAAGCTAAAGGAACTTATTACATTCTAATGCCACTGTGACAAAAAAATTGGTGGCTCACAATGCCTCTGCGTTGCATATACCACTTGTTAAATATTTCTGAAACATAAATAGTGCTACGACAACCTTTATGCATCAGTCACACGTTGCGACAACTGTTGGAATCATCAAGATCCTTGGAACTGAAAGGAAAATTTAGAACCCACAAGAAACAACTGCGAATAATGTGTTAGGAAGTATCATTTGCAGTGTCATATGTCTTAAAAACGCGTGTTTAGGATGGTTGCGTAGGTCGCAAGGCCGCAGAGAGCTCATTCGGAGAGGGAAGGAGGGCTGTAAGGGGAGGAGGAGGCCCACATTTCTCCAACGAGTATAGAAATGTTAGGGTAGGTTCTTTATTTACAAAGCTAATGGGACTTATTACAATCTAAAGCCACAGTGACGAAAAATTTTGTGGCTCACATGCGTCTGCGGTGCATATACCACTTGTTAAATATTTCTGAAACATAAATAGGGCTACGACAACCTCCATGCATCAGTGACACATTGCGACAACTGTTGGAATCATCAAGATCCTTGGAACTGAAAGGAAAATTTAGAACCCACAATTAACAACTGCGAATAATGTGTTAGGAAGTATCATTTGCAGTGGCATATGTCTTAAAAACGCGTGTTTAGGACGGTTGCGTAGGTCGCAAGTGCCGCAGAGAGCTCATTCGGAGAGGGAAGGAGGGCTGTAAGGGGAGGAGGAGGCCCACATTTCTCCAACGAGTATAGAAATGTTAAGATAGGTTCTTTATTTTCAAAGCTAGAGGGACTTATTACATTCTAATGCCACAGTGACGAAAAAGTTTGTGGCTCACAATGCCTCTGCGTTGCATATACCACTTGTTAAATATTTCTGAAACATAAATAGTGCTACGACAAGCTCCATGCATCAGTCACACATTGCGACAACTGTTGGAATCATCAAGATCCTTGGAACTGAAAGGAAAATTTAGAACCCACAAGGAGCAACTGCAAATAATGTGTTAGGAAGTATCATTTGCAGTGGCATATGTCTTAAAAACGCGTGTTTAGGACGGTTGCGTAGGTCGCAAGTGCCGCAGAGAGCTCATTCGGAGAGGGAAGGAGGGCTGTAAGGGGAGGAGGAGGCCCACATTTCTCCAACGAGTAAAGAAATGTTAAGATAGGTTCTTTATTTACAAAGCTAAAGGGACTTATTACATTCTAATGCCACAGTGACGAAAACTTTTGTGGCTCACAATGCCTCTGCGTTGCATATACCACTTGTTAAATATTTCTGAAACGTAAATAGTGCTACGACAAGCTCCATGCATCAGTCACACATTGCGACAACTGTTGGAATCATCAAGATCCTTGGAACTGAAAGGAAAATTTAGAACCCACAAGGAACAACTGCGAACAATGTGTTAGGAAGTATCATTTGCAGTGGCATATGTCTTAAAAACGCGTGTTTAGGGCGGTTGCGTGGGTCGCAAGTGCCGCAGAGAGCTCATTCGGAGAGGGAAGGAGGGCTGTAAGGGGAGGAGGAGGCCCACATTTCTCCAACGAGTATAGAAATGTTAAGATAGGTTCTTTATTTACAAAGCTAAAGGGACTTATTACATTCTAATGCCACAGTGACGAAAACTTTTGTGGCTCACAATGCCTTTGCGTTGCATATACGACTTGTTAAATATTTCTGAAACATAAATAGTGCTACGGCAACCTCCATGCATCAGTCACACATTGCGACAACTGTTGGAATCATCAAGATCCTTGAAACTGAAAGGAAAATTTAGAACCCACAAGGAACAACTGCGAATAATGTGTTAGGAAGTATCATTTGCAGTGGCATATGTCTTAAAAACCCGTTTTTAGGACGGTTGGGTAGGTCGCAATTGCCGCAGAGAGCTCAGTCGGAGAGGGAAGGAGGGCTGTAAGGGGAGGAGGAGGCCCACATTTCTCCAACGAGTATAGAAATTTTAAGGCAGGTTCTTTATTTACAAAGCTAAAGGGACTTATTACATTCTAATGCCACAGTGACGAAAAATTTTGTGGCTCACAATGCCTCTGCGTTGCATATACCACTTGTTAAATATTTCTGAAACATAAATAGTGCTACGACAACCACCATGTATCAGTCACACACTGCGACAACTGTTGGAATCATCAAGATCCTTGAAACTGAAAGGAAATTTTAGAACCCACAAGGCACAACTGCGAATAATTTGTTAGGAAGTATCATTTGCAGTGGCATATGTCTTAAAAACGCGTGTTTAGGACGGTTGGGTAGGTCGCAATTGCCGCAGAGAGCTTATTCGGAGAGGGAAGGAGGGCTGTAAGGGGAGGGGGAGGCCCACGTTTCTCCAACGAGTATAGAAATGTTAAGATAGGTTCTTTATTTACAAAGCTAAAGGGACTTATTACATTCTAATGCCACAGTGACGAAAAAGTTTGTGGCTCACAATGCCTCTGCGTTGCATATACCACTTGTTAAATATTTCTGAAACATAAATAGTGCTACGACAACCTCCATGCATCAGTGACACATTGCGACAACTGTTGGAATCATCAAGATCCTTGGAACTCAAAGGAAAATTTAGAACCCACAAGGAACAACTGCGAATAATGTGTTAGGAAGTATCATTTGCAGTGGCATATGTCTTAAAAACGCGTGTTTAGGACGGTTGCGTAGGTCGCAAGTGCCGCAGAGAGCTCATTCGGAGAGGGAAGGAGGGCTGTAAGGGGAGGAGGAGGCCCACATTTCTCCAACGAGTATAGAAATGTTAAGATAGGTTCTTTATTTCCAAAGCTAAAGGGACTTATTACATTCTAATGCCACAGTGACGAAAAATTTTGTGGCTCACAATGCCTCTGCGTTGCATATACCACTTGTTAAATATTTCTGAAACATAAATAGTGCTACGACAACCTCCATGCATCAGTCACACATTGCGACAACTGTTGGAATCATCAAGTTCCTTGGAACTGAAAGGAAAATTTAGAACCCACAAGGAACAACTGCGAATAATGTGTTAGGAAGTATCATTTGCAGTGGCATATGTCTTAAAAACGCGTGTTTAGGACGGTTGCGTAGGACGCAAGTGCCGCAGAGAGCTCATTCGGAGAGGGAAGGAGGGCTGTAAGGGGCGGAGGAGGCCCACATTTCTCCAACGAGTATAGAAATGTTAAGATAGGTTCTTTATTTACAAAGCTAAAGGGACTTATTACATTCTAATGCCACAGTGACGAAAAAGTTTGTGGCTCACAATGCCTCTGCGTTGCATATACCACTTGTTAAATATTTCTGAAACATAAATAGTGCTACGACAACCTCCATGTATCAGTCACACATTGCGACAACTGTTGGAATCATCAAGGTCCTTGGAACTGAAAGGAAAATTTAGAACCCAGAAGGAACAACTGCGAATAATGTGTTAGGAAGTATCATATGCATTGGCATATGTCTTAAAGACGTGAGTTTAGGACGGTAGCGTACGTCGCAATTGCCGCAGAGAGCTCATTCGGAGAGGGAAGGAGGGCTGTAAGGAGAGGAGGCGGCCCACGTTTCTCCAACGAGTATAGGAATGTTAAGATAGGTTCTTTATTTACAAAGCTAAAGGGACTTATTACATTCTAATGCCACTGTGACAAAAAAATTGGTGGCTCACAATGCCTCTGCGTTGCATATACCACTTGTTAAATATTTCTGAAACAATAATAGTGCTACGACAACCTCCATGCATCAGTGACACATTGCGACAACTGTTGGAATCATCAAGATCCTTGGAACTGAAAGGAAAATTTAGAACCCACAAGGAACAACTGCGAATAATGTGTTAGGAAGTATCATTTGCAGTGGCATATGTCTTAAAAACGCGTGTTTAGGACGGTTGCGTAGGTCGCAAGTGCCGCAGAGAGCTCATTCGGAGAGGGAAGGAGGGCTGTAAGGGGAGGAGGAGGCCCACATTTCTCCAACGAGTATAGAAATGTTAAGATAGGTTCTTTATTTACAAAGCTAAAGGGACTTATTACATTCTAATGCCACAGTGACGAAAAATTTTGTGGCTCACAATGCCTCTATGTTGCATATACCACTTGTTAAATATTTCTGAAACATAAATAGTGCTACGACAACCTCCATGCATCAGTCACACATTGCGACAACTGTTGGAATCATCAAGTTCGTTGGAACTGAAAAAAAAATTTAGAACCCACAAGGAACAACTGCGAATAATGTGTTGGGAGGTATCATTTGCAGTGGCATATGTCTTAAAAACGCGTGTTTAGGACGGTTGCGTAGGTCGCAAGTGCCGCAGAGAGCTCATTCGGAGAGGGAAGGAGGGCTGTAAGGGGAGGAGGAGGCCCACATTTCTCCAACGAGAATAGAAATGTTAAGATAGGTTCTTTATTTACAAAGCTAAAGGGACTTATTACATTCTAATGCCACAGTGACGAAAAATTTTGTGCCTCACAATGCCTCTGCGTTGCATATACCATTTGTTAAATATTTCTGAAACATAAATAGTGCTACGACAACCTCCATGCATCAGTCACACATTGCGACAACTGTTGGAATCATCAAGATCCTTGGAACTGAAAGGAAAATTTAGAACCCAGAAGGAACAACTGCGAATAATGTGTTAGGAAGTATCATCTGCATTGGCATATGTCTTAAAAACGTGAGTTTAGGACGGTTGCGTATGTCGCAATTGCCGCAGAGAGCTTATTCGGAGAGGGAAGGAGGGCTGTAAGGGGAGGAGGCGGCCCACGTTTCTCCAACGAGTATAGAAATGTTAAGATAGGTTCTTTATTTACAAAGCTAAAGGGACTTATTACACTCTAATGCCACAGTGACGAAAACTTTTGTGGCTCACAATGCCTCTGCGTTGCATATACCACTTGTTAAATATTTCTAAAACATAAATAGTGCTACGACAAGCTCCATGCATCAGTCACACATTGCGACAGCTGTTGGAATCATCAAGATCCTTGGAACTGAAAGGAAAATTTAGAACCCACAAGGAACAACTGCGAATAATGTGTTAGGAAGTATCATTTGCAGTGGCATATGTCTTAAAAACCCGTGATTAGGACGGTTGGGTAGGTCGCAATTGCCAAAGAGAGCTCATTCGGTGAGGGAAGGAGGGCTGTAGGGGGAGGAGGAGGCCCACGTTTATCCAACGAGTATAGAAATGTTGAGGTAGGTTCTTTATTTACAAAGCTAAAGGGACTTATTACATTCTAATGCCACAGTGACGAAAACTTTTGTGGCTCACAATGCCTCTGCGTTGCATATACCACTTGTTAAATATTTCTGAAACATAAATAGTGCTACGACAACCTATATGTATCACTCACACATTGCGACAACTGTTGGAATCAACAAGATCCTTGGAACTGAAAGGAAAATGTAGAACCTACAAGGAACAACTGCGAATAATGTGTTAGGAAGTATCATTTGCAGTGGCATATGTCTTAAAAACGCGTGTTTAGGACGGTTGGGTAGGTCGCAATTGCCGCAGAGAGCTTATTCGGAGAGGGAAGGAGGGCTGTAAGGGGAGGATGAGGCCCAAGTTTCTCCAACGAGTATAGAAATGTTAAGACAGGTTCTTTATTTACAAAGCTAAAGGAACTTATTACAATTTAATGCCACAGTGACGAAAAATTTTGTGACTCACAATGCCTCTGCGTTGCATATACCACTTGTTAAATATTTCTGAAACATAAATAGTGCTACGACAAGCTCCATGTATCAGTCACACATTGCGACAATTGTTGGAATCATCAAGAACCTTGGAACTGAAAGGAAAATTTAGAACCCACAAGGAACAACTGCGAATAATGTGTTAGGAAGTATCATTTGCAGTGGCATATGTCTTAAAAACGCGTGTTTAGGACGGTTGCGTAGGTCGCAATTGCCACAGAGAGCTCATTCGGAGAGGGAAGGAGGGCTGTAAGGGGAGGAGGAGGCCCACGTTAATCCAACGAGTATAGATATGTTAAGGTAGGTTTTTTATTTACAAAGCTAAAGGGACTTATTACATTCTAATGCCACAGTGACGAAAACATTTGTGGCTCACAATGCTTCTGCGTTGCATATACCACTTGTTAAATATTTCTGAAACATAAATAGTGCTACGACAACCTCCATGTATCAGTCACACATTGCGACAACTGTTTAAATCATCAAGATCCTTGGAACTGAAAGGAAAATTTAGAATCCACAAGGAACAACTGCGAATAATGTGTTAGGAAGTGTCATTTGCAGTGGCGTATGTCTTAAAAACGCGTGTTTAGGACGGTTGGGTAGGTCGCAATTGCCGCAGAGAGCTCATTCGGAGAGGGAAGGAGGGCTGTAAGGGGAGGAGGAGGCCCACGTTTGTCCGACGAGTATAGGAATGTTGAGATAGGTTCTTTATTTACGTAGCTAAAGGGACTTACTACATTCTAATGCCACAGTGAAGAAAAATTTTATGGCTCACAATGCCTCTGCGTTGCATATACCACTAGTTAAATATTTCTGAAACGTAAATAGTGCTACGACAACCTCCATGTATCAGTCACACATTGCGACAACTTTTGGAATCATCAAGATCCTTGGAACTGAAAGGTAAATTTAGAACCCAGAAGGAATAATTGCGAATAATGTGTTAGGAAGTATCATCTGCATTGGCATATGTCTTAAAAACGTGAGTTTAGGACGGTTGCGTATGTCGCAATTGCCGCAGAGAGCTCATTCGGAGAGGGAAGGAGGGCTGTAAGTAGAGGAGGCGGACACGTTTCTCCAACGAGTATAGGAATTTAATATAGGTTCTTTATTTACAAAGCTAAAGGGACTTATTACACTCTAATGCCA
Source organism: Schistocerca americana (assembly GCF_021461395.2). Classification (NCBI taxonomy): domain Eukaryota; kingdom Metazoa; phylum Arthropoda; class Insecta; order Orthoptera; family Acrididae; genus Schistocerca; species Schistocerca americana. The sequence continues at coordinate 1,034,392,476 of NC_060120.1, read as the reverse complement.
CAGTGACGAAACCTTTTGTGGCTCACAATGCCTCTGCGTTGCATATACCACTTGTTAAATATTTCTGAACCAAAAATAGTGCTAGGACAACCTCCATGTATCAGCCACACATTGCGACAACTGTTGGAATCATCAAGATCCTTGGAAGTGATAGGAAAATTTAGAACCCACAAGGAACAACTGCGAATAATGTGTAAGGACGTATCATTTGCAGTGGCAAATGTCTTAAAAACGCGTGTTTAGGATGGTTGCGTACGTCGCAATTGCCGCAGAGAGCTCATTCGGAGAGGGAAGGAGGGCTGTAAGGGGAGGGGGAGGCCCACATTTCTCCAACGAGTATAGAAATGTTAAGATAGGTACTATATTTACAAAGCTAAAGGGGATTTATTACATTCTAATACCACAGTGACGAAAAATTTTGTGGCTCACAATGCCTCTGCGTTGCATATACCACTTGTTAAATATTTCTGAAACATAAATAGTGCTACGACAACCTCCATGTATCAGTCACACATTGCGACAACTTTTGGAATCATCAAGATCCTTGGAACTGAAAGGAAAATTTAGAACCCAGAACGAACAACTGCGAATAATGTGTTAGGAAGTATCATTTGCAGTGGCATATGTCTTGAAAACGCGTGTTTAGGACGGTTGCGTAAGTCGCAATTGCCGCAGAGAGCTCATTCGGAGACGGAAGGAGGGCTGTAAGGGGAGGAGGAGGCCCACATTTCTCCAACGAGTATAGAAATGTTAAGATAGGTACTATATTTACTAAGGTAAGGGGACTTATTACATTCTAATGCCACAGTGACGAAAAATTTTGTGGCTCACAATGCCTCTGCGTTGCATATACCACTTGTTAAATATTTCTGAAACATAAATACTTCTACAACAACCTCCATGTATCAGTCACACATTGCGACAACTTTTGGAATCATCAAGATCCTTTTAACTGAAAGGAAAATTTAGAACCCACAAGGAACAACTGCGAATAATGTGTCAGGAAGTATCATTTGCAGTGGCATATGTCGTGAAAACGCGTGTTTAGGACGGTTGCGTAAGTCACATTTGGCGCAAAAAAGCTCATTCGGAGAGGGAAGGAGGGCTGTAAGGGGAGGAGGAGGCCCACATTTCTCCAACGAGTATAGAAATGTTGAGATAGGTACTATATTTACAAAGCTAAAGGGACTTATTACATTCTAATGCCACAGTGACGAAACATTTTGTGGCTCACAATGCCTCTGCGTTGCATATACCACTTGTTAAATATTTCAGAAACACAAATAGTGCTACGACAACCTCCATGTATCAGTCACACATTGCGACAACTTTTGGAATCATCAAGATCCTTTGAACTCAAAAGAAAATTTAGAGCCCACAAGGAACATCTGCGAATAATGTGTTAGGAAGTATAATTTGCAGTGGCATATGTCTTAAAAACGCGTGTATAGGACTGTTGCGTACGTCGCAATTGACGCAGAGGGCTCAGTCGGAGAGGGAAGGAGGGCTGTAAGGGGAGGAGGAGGAACACATTTCTCCAACGAGTATAGAAATGTTAAGATAGGTACTATATTTACAAAGCTAAAGGGACTTATTACATTCTAATGCCACAGTGACGAAAACTTTTGTGGCTCACAATGCCTCTGCGTTGCATATACCACTTGTTAAATATTTCTGAAACATAAATAGTGCTACGACAACCTCCATGTATCAGTCACACATCGCGACAACTGTTGGAATCATCAAGATCCTTGGAACTGAAAGGAAAATTTAGAACCCACAAGGAACAACTGCGAATAATGTGTTAGGAAGTATCATTTGAAGTGGCATATGTCTTAAAAACGCGTGTTTAGGACTGTTGCGTACGTCGCAATTGACGCAGAGGGCTCATTCGGAGAGGGAAGGAGGGCTGTAAGGGGAGGAGGAGGCCCACATTTCTCCAACGAGTATAGAAATGTTAAGATAGGTACCATATTTACAAAGCTAAAGGGACTTATTACATTCTAATGCCACAGTGACGAAACATTTTGTGGCTCACAATGCCACTGCGTTGCATATACCACTTGTTAAATATTTCTGAAACATAAATAGTGCTACGACAAACTCCATGTATCAATCACACATGGCGACAACTTTTGGAATCATCAAGATCCTTGGAACTGAAGGGAAAATTTAGATCCCACAAGGAACAACTGCGAATAATGTGTTAGGAAGTATAATTTGCAGTGGCATATGTCTTAAAAACGCGCGTTTAGGACGGTTGCGTAAGCCGCAATTGCCGCAGAGAGCTCATTCGGAGAAGGAAGGAGGGCTGTAAGGGGAGTAGGAGGCCCACATTTCTCCAACGAGTATAGAAATGTTAAGATCGGTACTATATTTACAAAGCTAAAGGGACTTATTAGATTCTAATGCCACAGTGACGAAAAAGTTTGTGGCTCACAATGCCTCTGCGTTGCATATACCACTTGTTAAATATTTCTGAAACATAAATAGTGCTACGACAACCTCCCTGTATCAGTCACACATTGCGACAACTTTTGGAATCATCAACATCCTTGGAACTGAAAGGAAAATTTAGAACCCACAAGGAACAACTGCGAATAATGTGTTAGGAAGTATCATTTGCAGTGGCATATGTCTTAAAAACGCGTGTTTAGGACGGTTGCGTAGGTCGCAATTGCCACAGAGAGCTCACTCGGAGAGGGAAGGAGGGCTGTAAGGGGAGGAGGAGGCCCACGTTAATCCAACGAGTATAGATATGTTAAGGTAGGTTTTTTATTTACAAAGCTAAAGGGACTTATTACATTCTAATGCCACAGTGACGAAAACATTTGTGGCTCACAATGCTTCTGCGTTGCATATACCACTTGTTAAATATTTCTGAAACATAAATAGTGCTACGACAACCTCCATGTATCAGTCACACATTGCGACAACTGTTTAAATCATCAAGATCCTTGGAACTGAAAGGAAAATTTAGAATCCACAAGGAACAACTGCGAATAATGTGTTAGGAAGTGTCATTTGCAGTGGCGTATGTCTTAAAAACGCGTGTTTAGGACGGTTGGGTAGGTCGCAATTGCCGCAGAGAGCTCATTCGGAGAGGGAAGGAGGGCTGTAAGGGGAGGAGGAGGCCCACGTTTGTCCGACGAGTATAGGAATGTTGAGATAGGTTCTTTATTTACGTAGCTAAAGGGACTTACTACATTCTAATGCCACAGTGAAGAAAAATTTTATGGCTCACAATGCCTCTGCGTTGCATATACCACTAGTTAAATATTTCTGAAACGTAAATAGTGCTACGACAACCCCCATGTATCAGTCACACATTGCGACAACTTTTGGAATCATCAAGATCCTTGGAACTGAAAGGTAAATTTAGAACCCAGAAGGAATAATTGCGAATAATGTGTAAGGAAGTATCATCTGCATTGGCATATGTCTTAAAAACGTGAGTTTAGGACGGTTGCGTATGTCGCAATTGCCGCAGAGAGCTCATTCGGAGAGGGAAGGAGGGCTGTAAGTAGAGGAGGCGGACACGTTTCTCCAACGAGTATAGGAATTTAATATAGGTTCTTTATTTACAAAGCTAAAGGGACTTATTACACTCTAATGCCACAGTGACGAAACCTTTTGTGGCTCACAATGCCTCTGCGTTGCATATACCACTTGTTAAATATTTCTGAACCATAAATAGTGCTAGGACAACCTGCATGTATCAGTCACACATTGCGACAACTGTTGGAATCATCAAGATCCTTGGAAGTGATAGGAAAATTTAGAACCCACAAGGAACAACTGCGAATAATGTGTAGGGACGTATCATTTGCAGTGGCAAATGTCTTAAAAACGCGTGTTTAGGATGGTTGCGTACGTCGCAATTGCCGCAGAGAGCTCATTCGGAGAGGGAAGGAGGGCTGTAAGGGGAGGAGGAGGCCCACATTTCTCCAACGAGTATAGAAATGTTAAGATAGGTACTATATTTACAAAGCTAAAGGGGATTTATTACATTCTAATACCACAGTGACGAAAAATTTTGTGGCTCACAATGCCTCTGCGTTGCATATACCACTTGTTAAATATTTCTGAAACATAAATAGTGCTACGACAACCTCCATGTATCAGTCACACATTGCGACAACTTTTGGAATCATCAAGATCCTTGGAACTGAAAGGAAAATTTAGAACCCACAAGGAACAACTGCGAATAATGTGTTAGGAAGTATCATTTGCAGTGGCATATGTCTTGAAAACGCGTGTTTAGGACGGTTGCGTAAGTCGCAATTGCCGCAGAGAGCTCATTCGGAGACGGAGGGAGGGCTGTAAGGGGAGGAGGAGGCCCACATTTCTCCAACGAGTATAGAAATGTTAAGATAGGTACTATATTTACTAAGGTAAGGGGACTTATTACATTCTAATGCCACAGTGACGAAGAAGTTTGTGGCTCACAATGCCTCTGCGTTGCATATACCACTTGTTAAATATTTCTGAAACATAAATACTTCTACAACAACCTCCATGTATCAGTCACACATTGCGACAACTTTTGGAATCATCAAGATCCTTTTAACTGAAAGGAAAATTTAGAACCCACAAGGAACAACTGCGAATAATGCGTCAGGAAGTATCATTTGCAGTGGCATATGTCTTGAAAACGCGTGTTTAGGACGGTTGCGTAAGTCGCAATTGGCGCAAAAAAGCTCATTCGGAGAGGGAAGGAGGGCTGTAAGGGGAGGAGGAGGCCCACATTTCTCCAACGAGTATAGAAATGTTGAGATAGGTACTATATTTACAAAGCTAAAGGGACTTATTACATTCTAATGCCACAGTGACGAAACATTTTGTGGCTCACAATGCCTCTGCGTTGCATATACCACTTGTTAAATATTTCAGAAACACAAATAGTGCTACGACAACCTCCATGTATCAGTCACACATTGCGACAACTTTTGGAATCATCAAGATCCTTTGAACTCAAAAGAAAATTTAGAGCCCACAAGGAACAACTGCGAATAATGTGTTAGGAAGTATAATTTGCAGTGGCATATGTCTTAAAAACGCGTGTTTAGGACTGTTGCGTACGTCGCAATTGACGCAGAGGGCTCAGTCGGAGAGGGAAGGAGGGCTGTAAGGGGAGGAGGAGGAACACATTTCTCCAACGAGTATAGAAATGTTAAGATAGGTACTATATTTACAAAGCTAAAGGGACTTATTACATTCTAATGCCACAGTGACGAAAAATTTTGTGGCTCACAATGCCTCTGCGTTGCATATACCACTTGTTAAACATTTCTGAAACATAAATAGTGCTACGACAACCTCCATGTATCAGTCACACATTGCGACAACTTTTGGAATCATCAAGATCCTTGGAACTGACAGAAAAATTTAGAACCCACAAGGAACAACTGCGAATAATGTGTTAGCAAGTATCATTTGCAGTGGCACATGTCTAGAAAACGCGTGTTTTGGACGGTTGCGTAAGTCGCAATTGACGCAGAGAGCTCATTCGGAGAGGGAAGGAGGGCTGTAAGGGGAGGAGGAGGCCCACATTTCTCCAACGAGTATAGAAATGTGAAGATAGGTACTATATTTAAAAAGCTAAAGAGACTTATTACATTCTAATGCCACAGTGACGAAAAATTTTAAGGCTCACAATGCCTCGGCGTTGCATATACGACTTGTTAAATATTTCTGAAACATAAATAGTGCTACGACAACCTCCATGTATCAGTCACACATCGCGACAACTGTTGGAATCATCAAGATCCTTGGAACTGAAAGGAAAATTTAGAACCCACAAGGAACAACTGCGAATAATGTGTTAGGAAGTATCATTTGAAGTGGCTTATGTCTTAAAAACGCGTGTTTAGGACTGTTGCGTACGTCGCAATTGACGCAGAGGGCTCATTCGGAGAGGGAAGGAGGGCTGTAAGGGGAGGAGGAGGCCCACATTTCTCCAACGAGTATAGAAATGTTAAGATAGGTACCATATTTACAAAGCTAAAGGGACTTATTACATTCTAATGCCACAGTGACGATACATTTTGTGGCTCACAATGCCACTGCGTTGCATATACCACTTGTTAAATATTTCTGAAACATAAATAGTGCTACGACAAACTCCATGTATCAATCACACATGGCGACAACTTTTGGAATCATCAAGATCCTTGGAACTGAAGGGAAAATCTAGATCCCACAAGGAACAACTGCGAATAATGTGTTAGGAAGTATCATTTGCAGTGGCATATGTCTTAAAAACGCGTGTTTAGGACGGTTGCGTAAGTCGCAATTGCCGCAGAGAGCTCATTCGGAGAGGGAAGGAGGGCTGTAAGGGGAGGAGGAGGCCCACATTTCTCCAACGAGTATAGAAATGTTAAGATCGGTACTATATTTACAAAGCTAAAGGGACTTATTAGATTCTAATGCCACAGTGACGAAAAAGTTTGTGGCTCACAATGCCTCTGCGTTGCATATACCACTTGTTAAATATTTCTGAAACATAAATAGTGCTACGACAACCTCCCTGTATCAGTCACACATTGCGACAACTTTTGGAATCATCAAGATCCTTGGAACTGAAAGGAAAATTTAGAACCCACAAGGAACAACTGCGAATAATGTGTTAGGAAGTATCATTTGCAGTGGCATATGTCTTGAAAACGCGTGTTTAGGACGGTTGCGTAAGTCGCAATTGCCGCAGAGAGCTCATTCGGAGACGGAAGGAGGGCTGTAAGGGGAGGAGGAGGCCCACATTTCTCCAACGAGTATAGAAATGTTAAGATAGGTACTATATTTACAAAGCTAAGGGGACTTATTACATTCTAATGCCACACTGACGAAAAATTTTGTGGCTCACAATGCCTCTGCGTTGCATATACGACTTGTTAAATATTTCTGAAACATAAATACTTCTACAACAACCTCCATGTATCAGTCACACATTGCGACAACTTCTGGAATCATCAAGATCCTTGGAACTGAAAGGAAAATTTGGAACCCACAAGGAACAACTGCGTATAATGTGTCAGGAAGTATCATTTGCAGTGGCATATGTCTTGAAAACGCGTGTTTAGGACGGTTGCGTAAGTCGCAATTGGCGCATAGAGCTCATTCGGAGAGGGAAGGAGGGCTGTAAGGGGAGGAGGAGGCCCACATTTCTCCAACTAGTATAGAAATGTTAAGATAGGTACTATATTTACAAAGCTAAAGGGACTTATTACATTCTAATGCCACAGTGACGAAACATTTTGTGGCTCACAATGCCTCTGCGTTGCATATACCACTTGTTAAATATTTCAGAAACATAAATAGTGCTACGACAACCTCCATGTATCAGTCACACATTGCGAGAACTTTTGGAATCATCAATATCCTTTGAACTCAAAGGAAAATTTAGAGCCCACAAGGAACAACTGCGAATAATGTGTTAGGAAGTATAATTTGCAGTGGCATATGTCTTAAAAACGCGTGTTTAGGACTGTTGCGTACGTCGCAATTGACGCAGAGGGCTCATTCGGAGAGGGAAGGAGGGCTGTAAGGGGAGGAGGAGGAACACATTTCTCCAACGAGTATAGAAATGATAAGATAGGTACTATATTTACAAAGCTAAAGGGACTTATTACATTCTAATGCCACAGTGACGAAAAATTTTGTGGCTCACAATGCCTCTGCGTTGCATATACCACTTGTTAAATATTTCTGAAACATAAATAGTGCTACGACAACCTCCATGTATCAGTCACACATTGCGACAACTTTTGGAATCATCATGATCCTTGGAACTGACAGAAAAATTTAGAACCCACAAGGAACAACTGCGGATAATGTGTTAGGAAGTATCATTTACAGTGGTATATGTCTTAAAAACTCGTGTTGAGGACGGTTGGGTAGGTCGCAATAGCCGCAGAGAGCTCATTCGGATAGGGAAGCAGGGCTGTAAGGGGAGGAGGAGGCCCACATTTCTCCAACGAGTATAGAAATGTTAAGATACGTACTATATTTACAAAGCTAAACGGACTTATTACATTCTAATGCCACAGTGACGAAACATTTTGTGGTTCACAATGCCTCTGCGTTGCATATACCACTTGTTAAATATTTCTGATACATAAATAGTGCTACGACAACCTCCATGTATCAGTCACACATTACGACAACTTTTGGAATCATCAAGATTCTTCGAACTGAAAGGAAAATTTAGAACCCACAAGGAACAACTGCGAATAATGTGTTAGGAAATATCATTTGCAGTGGCATATGTCTTAAAAACGCGTGTTTAGGACGGTTGCGTAAGTCGCAATTGCCTCAGAGAGCTTATTCGGAGAGGGAAGGAGGGCTGTAAGGGGAGGATGAGGCCCACATTTCTCCAACGAGTATAGAAATGTTAAAATAGGTACTATATTTACAAAGCTAAAGGGACTTATTACTTTCTAATGCCACAGTGACGAAACATTTTGTGGCTCACAATGCCTCTGCGTTGCATATACCACTTGTTAAATATATCTGAAACATAAATAGTGCTACGACAACCTCCATGTATCAGTCACACATTGCGACAACTTTTGGAATCACCAAGATCCTTGGAACTGACAGGAAAATTTAGAACCCACAAGGAACAACTGCGAATAATGTGTTAGGAAGTATCATTTGCAGTGGTATATGTCTTAAAAACTCGTGTTGAGGACGGTTGGGTAGGTCGCAATTGCCGCAGAGAGCTCATTCGGAGAGGGAAGGAGGGCTGTAAGGGGAGGAGGAGGCCCACACTTCTCCAACGAGTATAGAAATGTTCAGATAGGTACTTAATTTACAAAGCTAAAGGGACTTATTACATTCTAATGCCACAGTGACGAAAAATTTTGTGGCTCACAATGCCTCTATGTTGCATATACCACTTGTTAAATATTTCTGAAACATAAATAGTGCTACGACAACCTCCATGTATCAGTCACACATTGCGACAACTTTTGGAATCATCAAGATTCTTCGAACTGAAAGGAAAATTTAGAACCCACAAGGAACAACTGCGAATAATGTGTTAGGAAGTATCATTTGCAGTGGCATATGTCTTAAAAACGTGTGTTTAGGACGGTTGCGTACGTCGCAATTGCCGCAGAGAGCTCATTCGGAGAGGGAAGGAGGGCTTTAAGGGGAGGAGGAGGCCCACATTTCACCAACGAGTATAGAAATGTTAAGATAAGTACAATATTTACAAAGCTAAAGGGAATTATTACATTCTAATGCCACAGTGACGAAAAATGTTGTGGCTCACAATGCCTCTGCGTTGCATATACCACTTGTTAAATATTTCTGAAACATAAATAGTGCTACGACAACCTCCATGTATCAGTCTCACACTGCAACAACTGTTGGAATCATCAAGATCCTTGGAACTGAAAGGAAAATTTAGAACCCACAAGGAACAACTGCGAATAATGTGTTAGGAAGTATCATTTGCAGTGGTATATGTCTTAAAAACGCGTGTTGAGGACGGTTGGGTAGGTCGCAATTGCCGCAGAGAGCTCATTCGGAGAGGGAAGGAGGGCTGTAAGGGGAGGAGGAGGCCCACATTTCTCCAACGAGTATAGAAATGTTCAGATAGGTACTATATTTACAAAGCTAAAGGGACTTATTACATTCTAATGCCACAGTGACGAAAAATTTTGTGGCTCACAATGCCTCTGCGTTGCACATACCACTTGTTAAATATTTCTGAAACATAAATAGTGCTACGACAACCTCCATGTATCAGTCACACATTGCGACAACTGTTGGAATTGTCAAGATCCTTGGAACTGAAAGGAAAATTTAGAACCCACAAGGAACAACTGCGAATAATGTGTTAGGAAGTATCATTTGCAGTGGCATATGTCTTAAAAACGCGTGTTTAGGACGGTTACGTAAGTCGCAATTGCCGCAGAGAGCTCATTCGGAGAGGGAAGGAGGGCTGTAAGGGGAGGAGGAGGCCCACATTTCTCCAACGAGTATAGAAATGTTAAGATAGGTACTATATTTACAAAGCTAAAGGGACTTATTACATTCTAATGCCACAGAGACGAAACATTTTGTGGCTCACAATGCCTCTGCGTTGCATATACCACTTGTTAAATATTTCTGAAACATAAATAGTGCTACGACAACCTCCATGTATCAGTCACACATTGCGACAACTTTTGGAATCATCAAGATCCTTGGAACTGAAAGGAAAATTTAGAACCCACAAGGAACAACTGCGAATAATGCGTTAGGAAGTATCATTTGCAGTGGTATATGTCTTAAAAACGCGTGTTTAGGACGGTTGGGTAGGTCGCAATTGCCGCAGAGAGCTCATTCGGAGAGGGAAGGAGGGCTGTAAGGGGAGGAGGAGGCCCACATTTCTCCAGCGAGTATAGAAATGTTCAGATAGGTACTATATTTACAAAGCTAAAGGGACTTATTACATTCTAATGCCACACTGACGAAAAATTATGTGGCTCACAATGCCTCTGCGTTGCATATACCACTTCTTAAATATTTCTGAAACATAAATGGTGCTACGACAACCTCCATGTATCAGTCACACATTGCGACAACTGTTGGAATCATCAAGATCCTTGGAACTGACAGGAAAATTTAGAACCCACAAGGAACAACTGCGAATAATGTGTTAGGAAGTATCATTTGCAGTGGCATATGTCTTAAAAAGGCTTTTTTAGGACGGTAGGGGAGGTCGCAACTGCCGCAGAGAGCTCATTCGGAGAGGGAAGGAGGGCTGTAAGGGGAGGAGGAGGCCCACATTTCTCCAATGAGTATAGAAATGTTAAGATAGGTACCATATTTACAAAGCTAAAGGGACTTATTACATTCTAATGCCACAGTGACGAAAAATTTTGTGGCTCACAATGCCTGTGCGTTGCATATACCACTTGTTAAATATTTCTGAAACATAAATAGTGCTACGGCAACCTCCATGTATCAGTCACACATTGCGACAACTTTTGGAATCATCAAGATCCTTGGAACTGAAAGGAAAATTTAGAACCCACAAGGAACAACTGCGAATAATGTGTTAGGAAGTATCATTTGCAGTGGCATATGTCTTAAAAACGCGTGTTTTGGACGGTTGCGTAAGTCGCAATTGCCGCAGAGAGCTCATTCGGAGAGGAAAGGAGGGCTGTAAGGGGTCGGAGGAGGCCCACATTTCTCCAACGAGTATAGAAATATTAAAATAGGTACTATATTTACAAAGCTAAAGGGACTTATTACATTCTAATGCCACAGTGAAGAAAAATTTTGTGGCTCACAATGCCTCTGCGTTGCATATACCACTTGTTAAATATTTCTGAAACATAAATAGTGCTACGAAAACCTCCATGTATCAGTCACAAATTGCGACAACTGTTGGAATCATCAAGATCGTTGGAACTGAAAGGAAAATTTAGAACCCACAAGGAACAACTGCGAATAATGTGTTAGGAACTATCATTTGCAGTGGCATATGTTTTAAAAACGCGTGTTTAGGACGGTTGCGTACGTCGCAATTGCCGCAGAGAGCTCATTCTTAGAGGGAAGGAGGGCTGTAAGGGGAGGAGGAGGCCCACATTTCTCCAACGAGTATAGAAATGTTAAGATAAGTACATTATTTACTAAGGTAAAGGGTCTTATAACATTCTAATGCCACAGTGACGAAAAATGTTGTGGCTCACAATGCCTCTGCGTTGCATATACCACTTGTTAAATATTTCTGAAACATAAATAGTGCTACGACAACCTCCATGTATCAGTCACACATTGCGACAACTTTTGGAATCATCAAGATCCTTGGAACTGAAACGAAAATTTAGAACCCACAAGGAACAACTGCGAATAATGTGTTAGGAAGTATCATTTGCAGTGGCATATGTCTTAAATACGCGTGTTTAGGACGGTTGGGTAGGTCGCAATTGCCGCAGAGAGCTCATTCGGAGAGGGAAGGAGGGCTGTAAGGGGAGGAGGAGGCCCACATTTCGCCAACGAGTATAGAAATGATAAGATAGGTACTATATTTACAAAGCTAAAGGGACTTATTACATTCTAATGCCACAGTGACGAAACATTTTGTGGCTCACAATGCCTCTGCGTTGCTTATACTACTTGTTAAATATTTCTGAAACATAAATAGTGCTACGACAACCTCCATGTATCAGTCACACATTGCGACAACTTTTGGAATCATCAAGATCCTTGGAACTGAAAGGAAAATTTAGAACCCACAATAAACAACTGCGAATAATGTGTTAGGAAGTATCATTTGCAGTGGCATATGTCTTAAAAACGCGTGTTTAGGACGGTTGCGTAAGTCGCAATTGCCGCAGAGAGCTCATTCGGAGAGGGAAGGAGGGCTGTAAGGGGGAGGAGGCCCACATTTCTTCAACGAGTATAGAAATGTTAAGATACGTACTATATTTACAAAGCTAAAGGGACTTATAACATTCTAATGCCACAGTGACGAAACATTTTGTGGCTCACAATGCCTCTGCGTTGCATATACCACTTGTTAAATATTTCTGAAACATAAATAGTGCTACGACAACCTCCATGTATCAGTCACAAATTGCGACAACTGTTGGAATCATCAAGATCCTTGGAACAGAAAGGAAAATTTAGAACCCACAGGGAACAACTGCGAATAATGTGTTAGGAAGTATCATTAGCAGTGGCATATGTCTTAAAAACGCGTGTTTAGGACGGTTGCGTAAGTCGCAATTGCCTCAGAGAGGTCATTCGGAGAGGGAAGGAGGGCTGTAAGGGGAGGAGGAGGCCCACATTTCTCCAATGAGTATAGAAATGTTAAGATAGGTACTATATTTACAAAGCTAAAGGGACTTATTACAGTCTAATGCCACAGTGACGAAAAATTTTGTGGCTCACAATGCCTCTGCGTTGCATATACGACTTGTTAAATATTTCTGAAACATAAATAGTGCTACGACAACCTCCATGTATCAGTCACAAATTGCGACAACTGTTGGAATCATCAAGATCCTTGGAACTGAAAGGCAAATTTAGAAACCACAAGGAACAACTGCGAAAATGTATTAGGACGTATCATTTGCAGTGGGATATGTCTTAAATACGCGTGTTTAGGGCGGTTGGGTAGGTCGCAATTGCCGCAGAGAGCTCATCCGGAGAGGGAAGGAGGGCTGTAAGGGGAGGAGGAGGCCCACATTTCGCCAACGAGTATAGAAATGTTAAGATAGGTACTATATTTACAGAGCTAAAGGGACTTATTACATTCTAATGCCACAGTGACGAAACATTTTGTGGCTCAAAATGCCTCTGCGTTGCATATACAACTTGTTAAATTTTTCTGAAACATAAATAGTGCTACGACAACCTCCATGTATCAGTCACACATTGCGACAACTTTTGGAATCATCAAGATCCTTGGAACTGAAAGGAAAATTTAGAACCCACAAGGAACAACTGCGAATAATGTGTTAGGAAGTATCATTTGCAGTGGCATATGACTTAAAAACGCGTGTTTAGGACGGTTGCGTAAGTCGCAATTGCCGCAGAGAGCTCATTCGGAGAGGGAAGGAGGGCTGTAAGGGGGGAGGAGGCCCACATTTCTCCAACGAGTATAGAAATGTTAAGATAGGTACTATATTTACAAAGCTAAAGGGACTTACTACATTCTAATGCCAGTGTGACGAAAAATTTTGTGGCTCACAATGCCTCTGCGTTGCTTATACCACTTGTTAAATATGTCTGAAACATAAATAGTGCTACGACAACCTCCATGTATCAGTCGCACATTGCGACAACTGTTGGAATCATCAAGATACTTGGAACTGAAAGGAAAATTTAGATCCCACAAGGAACAACTGCGAATAATGTGTTAGGAAGTATGATTTGCAGTGGCATATGTCTTAAAAGCTCGTGTTTAGGACGGTTACGTAAGTCGCAATAGCCGCAGAGAGCTCATTCGGAGAGGGAAGGAGGGCTGTAAGGGGAGGAGGAGGCCCACATTTCTCCAACGAGTATAGAAATGTTAAGATAGGTACTATATTTACAAAGCTAAAGGGTCTTATTACATTCTAATGCCACAGTGACGAAATATTTTGTGGCTCACAATTCCTCTGCTTTGCGTGTACCACTTGTTAAATATTTCTGAAACATAAATAGAGCTACGACAACCTCCATGTATCAGTCACACATGGCGACAACTTTTGGAATCATCAAGATCCTTGGAACTGAAAGGATATTTTAGAACCCACAAGGAACAACTGCGAATAATGTGTTAGGAAGTATCATTTGCTGTGGCATATGTCTTAAATACGCGTGTTTAGGACGGTTGGGTAGGTCGCAATTGCCGCAGAGAGCTCATTCGGAGAGGGAAGGAGGGCTGTAAGGGGAGGAGGAGGCCCACATTTTTCCAACGAGTATAGAAATGTTAAGTTAGGAACTATATTTACAAAGCTAAAGGGACTTATTACATTCTAATACCACAGTGACGAAACATTTGGTGGCTCACAATGCCTCTGCGTTGCATATACCACTTGTTAAATATTTCTGAAACATAAATAGTGCTACGACAACCTCCATGTATCAGTCACACATTGCGACAACTTTTGGAATCATCAAGATCCTAGAACTGAAAGGAAAATTTAGAACCCACAAGGAACAATTGTGAATAATGTGTTAGGAAGTATCATTTGCAGTGGAATATGTCTTAAAAACGCGTGTTTAGGACGGTTGCGTAAGTCGCAATTGCCACAGAGAGCTCATTCGGAGAGGGAAGGAGGGCTGTAAGGGGAGGAGGAGACCCACGTTTCTCCAGCGAGTATAGAAATGTTAAGATAGGTACTATATTTACAAAGCTAAAGGGACTTATTACATTCTAATGCCACAGTGACGAAACATTTTGTGGCTCACAATGCCTCTGCGTTGCATATACCACTTGTTAAATATTTCTGAAACATAAATAGTGCTACGACAACCTCCATGTATCAGTCACACACTGCAACAACTGTTGGAATCATCAAGATCCTTGGAACTGAAAGGAAAATTTAGAACCCACAAGGAACAACTGCGAATAATGTGTTAGGAAGTATCATTTGCAGTGGCATATGTCTTAAAAACGCGAGTTTAGGACGGTTGCGTAAGTCGCAATTGCCTCCGAGAGCTCATTCGGAGAGGGAAGGAAGGCTGTAAGGCGAGGAGGACCATCCAACATTTCTCCAACGAGTATAGAAATGTTAAGATAGGTACTATATTTACAAAGCTAAAGGGACTTATTACATTCTAATGCAACAGTGACGAATAATTTTGTGGCTCACAATGCCTCTGCGTTGCATATACCACTAGTTAAATATTTCTGAAACATAAATAGAGCTACGACAACCTCGATATATCAGTCACAAATTGCGACAACTGTTGGAATCATCAAGATCCTTGGAACTGAAAGGAAAATTTAGAACCCACAACGAACAACTGCGAATAATGTGTTAGGAAGTATCATTTGCAGTGGCATATGTCTTAAAAACGCGTGTTTAGGACGGTTGTGTAAGACGCAATTGCCGCAGAGAGCTCATTCGGAGAGGGAAGGAGGGCTGTAAGGGGAGGCGGAGGCCCACATCTCTCCAACGAGTATAGAAATGTTAAGATAGGTACTATATTTACAAAGCTAAAGGGACTTATTACATTCTAATGCCACAGTGACGAAAAATTTTGTGGCTCACAATGCCTCTGCGTTGCATATACCACTTGTTAAATATTTCTGAAACATGAATAGTGCTACGACAAACTCGTTGTATCAGTCACACACTGCAACAACTGTTGGAATCATCAAGATCCTTGGAACTGAAAGGAAAATTTAGAACCCACAAAAAACAACTGCGAATAATGTGTCAGGAAGTATCATTTGCAGTGGCATATTTCTTAAAAACGCTTGTTTAGGGCGGTTGCGTAAGTCGCAATTGCCTCAGAGAGCTCATTCGGAGAGGGAAGGAGGGCTGTAAGGGGAGGAGGAGGCCCACATTTCTCCAACGAGTATAGAAATGTTAAGATAGGTACTATATTTACAAAGCTAAAGGGACTTATTACATTCTAATGCCACAGTGACGAGACATTTTGTGGCTCACAATGCCTCTGCGTTGCATATACGACTTGTTAAATATTTCTGAAACATAAATAGTGCTACGACAACATCCATGTATCAGTCACACATTGCGACAACTTTTGGAATCATCAAGATCCTTGGAACTGAAAGGAAAATTTAGAACCCACAACGAACAACTGCGAATAATGTGTTAGGAAGTATCATTTGCAGTGGCATATGTCTTAAAAACGCATGTTTAGGACGGTTGGGTAGGTCGCAATTGCCGCAGAGAGCTCATTCGGAGAGGGAAGGAGGGCTGTAAGGGGAGGAGGAGGCCCACATTTCTCCAACGAGTATAGAAATGTTAAGATAGGTACTATATTTACAAAGCTAAAGGGACTTATTACAGAGTAATGCCACAGTGACGAAAAATTTTGTGGCTCACAATGCCTCTGCGTTGCATATACCACTTGTTAAATATTTCTGAAACATAAATAGTGCTACGACAACCTCCATGTATCAGTCACAAATTGCGACAGCTGTTGGAATCATCAAGATCCTTGGAACTGAAAGGAAAATTTAAAACCCACAAGGAACAACTGCGAATAATGTGTTAGGAAGTATCATTTGCAGTGGCATATGTCTTAAATACGCGTGTTTAGGACGGTTGGGTAGGTCGCAATTGCCGCAGAGAACTCATTCGGAGAGGGAAGGAGGGCTGTAAGGGGAGGAGGAGGCCCACATTTCGCCAACGAGTATAGAAATGTTGAGATAGGTGCTATATTTACAAAGCTAAAGGGACTTATTACATTCTAATGCCACAGTGACGAAACATTTTGTGGCTCACAATGCCTCTGCGTCGCAAATACAACTTGTTAAATATTTCTGAAACATAAATAGTGCTACGACAACCTCCATGTATCAGTCACACATTGCGACAACTTTTGGAATCATCAAGATCCTTGGGACTGAAAGGAAAATTTAGAACCCACAAGGAACAACTGCGAATAATGTGTTAGGAAGTATCATTTGCAGTGGCATATGTCTTAAAAACGCGTGTTTAGGACGGTTGCGTAAGTCGCAATTGCCGCAGAGAGCTCATTCGGAGAGGGAAGGAGGGCTGTAAGGGGGAGGAGGCCCACATTTCTTCAACGAGTATAGAAATGTTAAGATACGTACTATATTTACAAAGCTAAAGGGACTTATTACATTCTAATGCCACAGTGACGAAAAATGTTGTGGCTCACAATGCCTCTGCGTTGCATATACCACTTGTTAAATATTTCTGAAACATAAATAGTGCTACGACAACCTCCATGTATCAGTCTCACACTGCAACAACTGTTGGAATCATCAAGATCCTTGGAACTGAAAGGAAAATTTAGAACCCACAAGGAACAACTGCGAATAATGTGTTAGGAAGTATCATTTGCAGTGGTATATGTCTTAAAAACGCGTGTTGAGGACGGTTGGGTAGGTCGCAATTGCCGCAGAGAGCTCATTCGGAGAGGGAAGGAGGGCTGTAAGGGGAGGAGGAGGCCCACATTTCTCCAACGAGTATAGAAATGTTCAGATAGGTACTATATTTACAAAGCTAAAGGGACTTATTACATTCTAATGCCACAGTGACGAAAAATTTTGTGGCTCACAATGCCTCTGCGTTGCACATACCACTTGTTAAATATTTCTGAAACATAAATAGTGCTACGACAACCTCCATGTATCAGTCACACATTGCGACAACTGTTGGAATTGTCAAGATCCTTGGAACTGAAAGGAAAATTTAGAACCCACAAGGAACAACTGCGAATAATGTGTTAGGAAGTATCATTTGCAGTGGCATATGTCTTAAAAACGCGTGTTTAGGACGGTTACGTAAGTCGCAATTGCCGCAGAGAGCTCATTCGGAGAGGGAAGGAGGGCTGTAAGGGGAGGAGGAGGCCCACATTTCTCCAACGAGTATAGAAATGTTAAGATAGGTACTATATTTACAAAGCTAAAGGGACTTATTACATTCTAATGCCACAGAGACGAAACATTTTGTGGCTCACAATGCCTCTGCGTTGCATATACCACTTGTTAAATATTTCTGAAACATAAATAGTGCTACGACAACATCCATGTATCAGTCACACATTGCGACAACTTTTGGAATCATCAAGATCCTTGGAACTGAAAGGAAAATTTAGAACCCACAAGGAACAACTGCGAATAATGCGTTAGGAAGTATCATTTGCAGTGGTATATGTCTTAAAAACGCGTGTTTAGGACGGTTGGGTAGGTCGCAATTGCCGCAGAGAGCTCATTCTTAGAGGGAAGGAGGGCTGTAAGGGGAGGAGGAGGCCCACATTTCTCCAACGAGTATAGAAATGTTAAGATAAGTACATTATTTACTAAGGTAAAGGGTCTTATAACATTCTAATGCCACAGTGACGAAAAATGTTGTGGCTCACAATGCCTCTGCGTTGCATATACCACTTGTTAAATATCTCTGAAACATAAATAGTGCTACGACAACCTCCATGTATCAGTCACACATTGCGACAACTTTTGGAATCATCAAGATCCTTGGAACTGAAACGAAAATTTAGAACCCACAAGGAACAACTGCGAATAATGTGTTAGGAAGTATCATTTGCAGTGGCATATGTCTTAAATACGCGTGTTTAGGACGGTTGGGTAGGTCGCAATTGCCGCAGAGAGCTCATTCGGAGAGGGAAGGAGGGCTGTAAGGGGAGGAGGAGGCCCACATTTCGCCAACGAGTATAGAAATGATAAGATAGGTACTATATTTACAAAGCTAAAGGGACTTATTACATTCTAATGCCACAGTGACGAAACATTTTGTGGCTCACAATGCCTCTGCGTTGCTTATACTACTTGTTAAATATTTCTGAAACACAAATAGTGCTACGACAACCTCCATGTATCAGTCACACATTGCGACAACTTTTGGAATCATCAAGATCCTTGGAACTGAAAGGAAAATTTAGAACCCACAATAAACAACTGCGAATAATGTGTTAGGAAGTATCATTTGCAGTGGCATATGTCTTAAAAACGCGTGTTTAGGACGGTTGCGTAAGTCGCAATTGCCGCAGAGAGCTCATTCGGAGAGGGAAGGAGGGCTGTAAGGGGGAGGAGGCCCACATTTCTTCAACGAGTATAGAAATGTTAAGATACGTACTATATTTACAGAGCTAAAGGGACTTATTACATTCTAATGCCACAGTGACGAAACATTTTGTGGCTCAAAATGCCTCTGCGTTGCATATACAACTTGTTAAATTTTTCTGAAACATAAATAGTGCTACGACAACCTCCATGTATCAGTCACACATTGCGACAACTTTTGGAATCATCAAGATCCTTGGAACTGAAAGGAAAATTTAGAACCCACAAGGAACAACTGCGAATAATGTGTTAGGAAGTATCATTTGCAGTGGCATATGACTTAAAAACGCGTGTTTAGGACGGTTGCGTAAGTCGCAATTGCCGCAGAGAGCTCATTCGGAGAGGGAAGGAGGGCTGTAAGGGGGGAGGAGGCCCACATTTCTCCAACGAGTATAGAAATGTTAAGATAGGTACTATATTTACAAAGCTAAAGGGACTTACTACATTCTAATGCCAGTGTGACGAAAAATTTTGTGGCTCACAATGCCTCTGCGTTGCTTATACCACTTGTTAAATATGTCTGAAACATAAATAGTGCTACGACAACCTCCATGTATCAGTCGCACATTGCGACAACTGTTGGAATCATCAAGATCCTTGGAACTGAAAGGAAAATTTAGATCCCACAAGGAACAACTGCGAATAATGTGTTAGGAAGTATCATTTGCAGTGGCATATGTCTTAAAAGCTCGTGTTTAGGACGGTTACGTAAGTCGCAATAGCCGCAGAGAGCTCATTCGGAGAGGGAAGGAGGGCTGTAAGGGGAGGAGGAGGCCCACATTTCTCCAACGAGTATAGAAATGTTAAGATAGGTACTATATTTACAAAGCTAAAGGGTCTTATTACATTCTAATGCCACAGTGACGAAATATTTTGTGGCTCACAATTCCTCTGCTTTGCGTGTACCACTTGTTAAATATTTCTGAAACATAAATAGAGCTACGACAACCTCCATGTATCAGTCACACATGGCGACAACTTTTGGAATCATCAAGATCCTTGGAACTGAAAGGATATTTTAGAACCCACAAGGAACAACTGCGAATAATGTGTTAGGAAGTATCATTTGCTGTGGCATATGTCTTAAATACGCGTGTTTAGGACGGTTGGGTAGGTCGCAATTGCCGCAGAGAGCTCATTCGGAGAGGGAAGGAGGGCTGTAAGGGGAGGAGGAGGCCCACATTTTTCCAACGAGTATAGAAATGTTAAGTTAGGAACTATATTTACAAAGCTAAAGGGACTTATTACATTCTAATACCACAGTGACGAAACATTTGGTGGCTCACAATCTCTCTGCGTTGCATATACCACTTGTTAAATATTTCTGAAACATAAATAGTGCTACGACAACCTCCATGTATCAGTCACACATTGCGACAACTTTTGGAATCATCAAGATCCTAGAACTGAAAGGAAAATTTAGAACCCACAAGGAACAATTGTGAATAATGTGTTAGGAAGTATCATTTGCAGTGGAATATGTCTTAAAAACGCGTGTTAGGACGGTTGCGTAAGTCGCAATTGCCACAGAGAGCTCATTCGGAGAGGGAAGGAGGGCTGTAAGGGGAGGAGGAGACCCACGTTTCTCCAGCGAGTATAGAAATGTTAAGATAGGTACTATATTTACAAAGCTAAAGGGACTTATTACATTCTAATGCCACAGTGACGAAACATTTTGTGGCTCACAATGCCTCTGCGTTGCATATACCACTTGTTAAATATTTCTGAAACATAAATAGTGCTACGACAACCTCCATGTACCAGTCACACACTGCAACAACTGTTGGAATCATCAAGATCCTTGGAACTGAAAGGAAAATTTAGAACCCACAAGGAACAACTGCGAATAATGTGTTAGGAAGTATCATTTGCGGTGGCGTATGTCTTAAAAACGCGAGTTTAGGACGGTTGCGTAAGTCGCAATTGCCTCCGAGAGCTCATTCGGAGAGGGAAGGAAGGCTGTAAGGCGAGGAGGACCATCCAACATTTCTCCAACGAGTATAGAAATGTTAAGATAGGTACTATATTTACAAAGCTAAAGGGACTTATTACATTCTAATGCAACAGTGACGAATAATTTTGTGGCTCACAATGCCTCTGCGTTGCATATACCACTTGTTAAATATTTCTGAAACATAAATAGAGCTACGACAACCTCGATATATCAGTCACAAATTGCGACAACTGTTGGAATCATCAAGATCCTTGGAACTGAAAGGAAAATTTAGAACCCACAACGAACAACTGCGAATAATGTGTTAGGAAGTATCATTTGCAGTGGCATATGTCTTAAAAACGCGTGTTTAGGACGGTTGTGTAAGTCGCAATTGCCGCAGAGAGCTCATTCGGAGAGGGAAGGAGGGCTGTAAGGGGAGGCGGAGGCCCACATCTTTCCAACGAGTATAGAAATGTTAAGATAGGTACTATATTTACAAAGCTAAAGGGACTTATTACATTCTAATGCCACAGTGACGAAAAATTTTGTGGCTCACAATGCCTCTGCGTTGCATATACCACTTGTTAAATATTTCTGAAACATGAATAGTGCTACGACAAACTCGTTGTATCAGTCACACACTGCAACAACTGTTGGAATCATCAAGATCCTTGGAACTGAAAGGAAAATTTAGAACCCACAAAAAACAACTGCGAATAATGTGTCAGGAAGTATCATTTGCAGTGGCATATGTCTTAAAAACGCTTGTTTAGGGCGGTTGCGTAAGTCGCAATTGCCTCAGAGAGCTCATTCGGAGAGGGAAGGAGGGCTGTAAGGGGAGGAGGAGGCCCACATTTCTCCAACGAGTATAGAAATGTTAAGATAGGTACTATATTTACAAAGCTAAAGGGACTTATTACATTCTAATGCCACAGTGACGAGACATTTTGTGGCTCACAATGCCTCTGCGTTGCATATACGACTTGTTAAATATTTCTGAAACATAAATAGTGCTACGACAACATCCATGTATCAGTCACACATTGCGACAACTTTTGGAATCATCAAGATCCTTGGAACTGAAAGGAAAATTTAGAACCCACAACGAACAACTGCGAATAATGTGTTAGGAAGTATCATTTGCAGTGGCATATGTCTTAAAAACGCATGTTTAGGACGGTTGGGTAGGTCGCAATTGCCGCAGAGAGCTCATTCGGAGAGGGAAGGAGGGCTGTAAGGGGAGGAGGAGGCCCACATTTCTCCAACGAGTATAGAAATGTTAAGATAGGTACTATATTTACAAAGCTAAAGGGACTTATTACAGAGTAATGCCACAGTGACGAAAAATTTTGTGGCTCACAATGCCTCTGCGTTGCATATACCACTTGTTAAATATTTCTGAAACATAAATAGTGCTACGACAACCTCCATGTATCAGTCACAAATTGCGACAGCTGTTGGAATCATCAAGATCCTTGGAACTGAAAGGAAAATTTAAAACCCACAAGGAACAACTGCGAATAATGTGTTAGGAAGTATCATTTGCAGTGGCATATGTCTTAAATACGCGTGTTTAGGACGGTTGGGTAGGTCGCAATTGCCGCAGAGAACTCATTCGGAGAGGGAAGGAGGGCTGTAAGGGGAGGAGGAGGCCCACATTTCGCCAACGAGTATAGAAATGTTAAGATAGGTGCTATATTTACAAAGCTAAAGGGACTTATTACATTCTAATGCCACAGTGACGAAACATTTTGTGGCTCACAATGCCTCTGCGTTGCATATACAACTTGTTAAATATTTCTGAAACATAAATAGTGCTACGACAACCTCCATGTATCAGTCACACATTGCGACAACTTTTGGAATCATCAAGATCCTTGGGACTGAAAGGAAAATTTAGAACCCACAAGGAACAACTGCGAATAATGTGTTAGGAAGTATCATTTGCAGTGGCATATGTCTTAAAAACGCGTGTTTAGGACGGATGCGTAAGTCGCAATTGCCGCAGAGAGCTCATTCGGAGAGGGAAGGAGGGCTGTAAGGGGGAGGAGGCCCACATTTCTTCAACGAGTATAGAAATGTTAAGATACGTACTATATTTACAAAGCTAAAGGGACTTATTACATTCTAATGCCACAGTGACGAAACATTTTGTGGCTCACAATGCCTCTGCGTTGCATATACCACTTGTTAAATATTTCTGAAACATAAATAGTGCTACGACAACCTCCATGTATCAGTCACACATTGCGACAACTTTTGGAATCATCAAGATCGTTGGAACTGAAAGGAAAATTTAGAACCCACAAGGAACAACTGCGAATAATGTGTTAGGAAGTATCATTTGCAGTGGCATATGTCTTAAATACGCGTGTTTAGGACGGTTGCGTACGTCGCAATTGCCGCAGAGAGCTCATTCGGAGAGGGAAGGAGGGCTGTAAGGGGAGGAGGAGGCCCACATTTCTCCAACGAGTATAGAAATGTTAAGATAAGTGCAATATTTACAAAGCTAAAGGAACTTATTACATTCTAATGCCACAGTGACGAAAAATTTTGTGGCTCACAATGCCTCTGCGTTGCATATACCACTTGTTAAATATTTCTGAAACATAAATAGTGCTACGACAACCTCCATGTATCAGTCACACATTGCGAAAACTGTTGGAATCATCAAGATCCTTGGAACTGAAAGGAAAATTTAGAACCCACAACGAACAACTGCGAATAATGTGTTAGGAAGTATCATTTGCAGTGGCATAT
The DNA here is from genome assembly GCF_021461395.2 of Schistocerca americana. NCBI lineage: Eukaryota > Metazoa > Arthropoda > Insecta > Orthoptera > Acrididae > Schistocerca > Schistocerca americana. The sequence goes on along the minus strand of NC_060120.1, from coordinate 1,034,368,543 downwards.
GTCTTAAAAACGCGTGTTTAGGACGGTTGCGTAAGTCGCAATTGCCGCAGAGAGCTCATTCGGAGAGGGAAGGAGGGCTGTAAGGGGAGGAGGAGGCCCACATGTCTCCAACGAGTATAGAAATGTTAAGATAGGTACTATATTTACAAAGCTAAGGGACTTATTACATTCTAATGCCACAGTGACGAAAAATTTTGTGGCTCACAATGCCTCTGCGTTGCATATACCACTTTTTAAATATTTCTGAAACATAAATAGTGCTACGACAACCTCCATGTATCAGTCACACATTGCGACAACTTTTGGAATCATCAAGATCCTTGGAACTGAAAGGAAAATTTAGAACCCACAATGAACAATTGCGAATAATGTGTTAGGAAGTATCATTTGCAGTGGCATATGTCTTAAAAACGTGTGTTTAGGACGGTTGCGTAAGTCGCAATTGCCACAGAGAGCTCATTCGGAGAGGGAAGGAGGGCTGTAAGGGAAAGGAGGAGGCCCACATTTCTCCAACGAGTATAGAAATGTTAAGATAGGTACTATATTTACAAAGCTAATGGGACTTATTACATGCTAATGCCACAGTGACGAAAAATTTTGTGGCTCACAATGCCTCTGCGTTGCATATACCACTTGTTAAATATTTCTGAAACATAAATAGTGCTACGACAACCTCCATGTATCAGTCACACACTGCAACAACTGTTGGAATCACCAAGATCCTTGGAACTGAAAGGAAAATTCAGAACCCACAAGGAACATTTGCGAATAATGTGTCAGGAAGTATCATTTGCAGTGGCATATGTCTTAAAAACGCGTGTTTAGGACGGTTGCGTAAGTCGCAATTGCCGCAGAGAGCTATTTCGGAGAGGGAAGGAGGGCTGTAAGGGGGAGGAGGCCCACATTTCTTCAACGAGTATAGAAATGTTAAGATACGTACTATATTTAAAAAGCTAAAGGGACTTATTACATTCTAATGCCACAGTGACGAAACATGTTGTGGCTCACAATGCCTCTGCGTTGCATATACCACTTGTTAAACATTTCTGAAACATAAATAGTGCTACGACAACCTCCATGTATCAGTCACAAATTGCGACAACTGTTGGAATCATAAAGATCCTTGGAACTGAAAGGAAAATTTAGAACCCACAACGAACAACTGCGAATAATGTGTTAGGAAGTATCATTTGCAGTGGCATATGTCTTAAAAACGCGTGTTTAGGACGGTTGCGTAAGTCGCAATTGCCGCAGAGAGCTCATTCGGAGTGGGAAGGAGGGCTGTTAGGGGAGGAGGAGGCCCACATTTCTCCAACGAGTATAGAAATGTTAAGATAGGTACTATATTTACAAAGCTAAGGGACTTATTACATTCTAATGCCACAGTGACGAAAAATTTTGTGGCTCACAATGCCTCTGCGTTGCATATACCACTTGTTAAATATTTCTGTGACATAAATAGTGCTACGACAACCTCCATGTATCAGTCACACATTGCGACACCTTTTGGAATTATCAAGATCCTTGGAACTGAAAGGAAAATTTAGAACCCACAAGGAACAATTGCGAATAATGTGTTAGGAAGTATCATTTGCAGTGGCATATGTCTTAAAAACGTGTGTTTAGGACGGTTGCGTAAGTCGCAATTGCCACAGAGAGCTCATTCGGAGAGGGAAGGAGGTCTGTAAGGGGAGGAGGAGGCCCACATTTCTCCAACGAGTATAGAAATGTTAAGATAGGTACTATATTTACAAAGCTAATGGGACTTATTACATGCTAATGCCACAGTGACGAAAAATTTTGTGCCTCACAATGCCTCTGCGTTGCATATACCACTTGTTAAATATTTCTGAAACATAAATAGTGCTACGACAACCTCCATGTATCAGTCACACACTGCAACAACTGTTGGAATCATCAAGATCCTTGCAACTGAAAGGAAAATTTAGAACCCACAAGGAACATTTGCGAATAATGTGTCAGGAAGTATCATTTGCAGTGGCATATGTCTTAAAAACGCGTGTTTAGGACGGTTGCGTAAGTCGCAATTGCCTCAGAGAGCTCATTCGGAGAGGGAAGGAGGGCTGTAAGTGGAGGAGGAGGCCCACATTTCTCCAATGAGTATAGAAATGTTAAGATAGGTACTATATTTACAAAGCTAAAGGGATTTATTACAGTCTAATGCCACAGTGACGAAAAATTTTGTGGCTCACAATGCCTCTGCGTTGCATATACCACTTGTTAAATATTTCTGAAAGATAAATAGTGCTACGACAACCTCCATGTATCAGTCACAAATTGCGACAAGTGTTGGAATCATCGAGATCCTTGGAACTGAAAGGAAAATTTAGAAACCACAAGGAACAACTGCGAATAATGTGTTAGGAAGTATCATTTGCAGTGGCATATGTCTTAAATACGCGTGTTTAGGGCGGTTGGGTAGGTCGCAATTGCCGCAGAGAGCTCATTCGGAGAGGGAAGGAGGGCTGTAAGGGGAGGAGGAGGCCCACATTTCCCCAACGAGTATAGAAATGTTAAGATAGGTACCTTATTTACAAAGCTAAAGGGACTTATTACATTCTAATGCCACAGTGACGAAACATTTTGTGGCTCAAAATGCCTCTGCGTTGCATATACAACTTGTTTAATTTTTCTGAAACATAAATAGTGCTACGACAACCTCCATGTATCAGTCACACATTGCGACAACTTTTGGAATCATCAAGATCCTTGGAACTGAAAGGAAAATTTAGAACCCACAAGGAACAACTGCGAATAATGTGTTAGGAAGTATCATTTGCAGTGGCATATGACTTCAAAACGCGTGTTTGGGACGGTTGCGTAAGTCGCAATTGCCGCAGAGAGCTCATTCGGAGAGGGAAGGAGGGCTGTAAAGGGGGAGGAGGCCCACATTTCTCCAACGAGTATAGAAATGTTAAGATAGGTACTATATTTACAAAGCTAAAGGGACTTACTACATTCTAATGCCAGTGTGACGAAAAATTTTGTGGCTCACAATGCCTCTGCGTTGCTTATACCACTTGTTAAATATGTCTGAAACATAAATAGTGCTACGACAACCTCCATGTATCAGTCGCACATTGCGACAACTGTTGGAATCACCAAGATCCTTGGAACTGAAAGGAAAATTTAGAACCCACAAGGAACAACTGCGAATAATGTGTTAGGAAGTATCATTTGCAGTGGCATATGTCTTAAAAGCGCGTGTTAAGACGGTTACGTAAGTCGCAATTGCCGCAGAGAGTTCATTCGAAGAGGGAAGGAGGGCTGTAAGGGGAGGAGGAGGCCCACATTTCTCCAACGAGTATAGAAATGTTAAGATAGGTACTATATTTACAAAGCTAAAGGGTCTTACTACATTCTAATGCCACAGTGACGAAATATTTTGTGGCTCACAATTCCTCTGCGTTGCATGTACCACTTGTTAAATATTTCTGAAACATAAATAGAGCTACGACAACCTCCATGTATCAGTCACACACTGCAACAACTGTTGGAATCATCAAGATCCTTGGAACTGAAAGGAAAATTTAGAACCCACAAGGAACAACTGCGAATAATGTGTTAGGAAGTATCATTTGCGGTGGCATATGTCTTAAAAACGCGTGTTTAGGACGGTTGCGTAAGTCGCAATTGCCTCAGAGAGCTCATTCGGAGAGGGAAGGAAGGCTGTAAGGGGAGCAGGACCCCCCCACATTTCTCCACCGAGTATAGAAATGTTAAGATAGGTAGTATATTTAGAAAGCGAAAGGGACTTATTACATTCTAATGCCACAGTGACAAAAATTTTGTGGCTCACAATGCCTTTGCGTTGCATATACCACTTGTTAAATATTTCTCTAACACAAATAGTGCTACGACAACCTCCATGTATCAGTCAAACATTGCGACAACTGTTGGAATCATCAACATCCTTGGAACTGAAAGGAAAATTTAAAACCCACAAGGAACAACTGCGAATAATGTGTTAGGAAGTATCATTTGCAGTGGCATATGTCTTAAAAACGCGTGTTTAGGACTGTTGCGTAGATCGCAAGTGCCGCAGAGAGCTCATTCGGAGAGGGAAGGAGGGCTGTAAGGGGAGGAGGAGGCCCACATTCCTCCAACGAGTATAGAAATGTTAAGATAGGTAGTATATTTACAAAGCTAAAGGGACTTATTACATTCTAATGCCACAGTGACGAAAAATTTTGTGGCTCACAATGCCTCTGCATTGCATATACCACTTGTTAAATATTTCTGAAACATAAATAGTGCTACGACAACCTCCATGTATCAGTCAGACATTGCGACAACTGTTAGAATCATCAAGATCATTGGAACTGAAAGGAAAATTTAGAACCCACAAGGAACAACTGCGAATTATGTGTTAGGAAGTATCATTTGCAGTGGCATATGTCTTAAAAACGCGGTTTAGGACGGTTGGGTAGGTCGCAATTGCCGCAGAGAGCTCATTCGGAGAGGGAAGGAGGGCTGTAAATGGAGGAGGAGGCCCACATTTCTCCAACGAGTATCGAAATGTAAGATAGGTAGTACTTTTTTCAAAACTAAAGGGACTTATTACATTCTAATGCCACAGTGACGAAAAATTTTGTGGCTCACAGTGCCTCTGCGTTGCATATACCACTTGTTAAATATTTCTGAAACATAAATAGTGCTACGACAACCTCCATGTATCAGTCACACATTGCGACAACTGTTGGAATCATCAAGATCCTTGGAACTGAAAGGAAAATTTAGAACCCACAAGGAACAACTGCGAAAAATGTGTTAGGAAGGATCATTTGCACTGGCATATGTCTTAAAAACGCGTGTTTAGGACGGTTGGGTAGGTCGCAATTGCCGCAGAGAGCTCATTCGGAGAGGGATGGAGGGCTGTAAGGGGAAGAGGAGGCCCACATTTCTCCAACGAGTATCGAAATGTACGATAGGTACTATTTTTTTCAAAGCTAAAGGGACTTATTACATTCGAATGCCACAGTGACGAAAAATTTTGTGGCTCACAATGCCTCTGCGTTGCATATACCACTTGTTAAATATATCTGAAATATAAACAGTGCTACGACAACCTCCATGTATCAGTTACACATTGCGACAACTGTTGGAATCATCAAGATCCTTGGAACTGAATTAAAATTTAGAACCCACGAGGAACAACTGCGAATAATGTGTTTGGAAGTATCATTTGCAGTGGCATATGTCTTAAAAACGCGTGTTTAGGACTGTTGCGTAGATCGCAAGTGCCGCAGAGAGCTCATTCGGAGAGGGAAGGAGAGCTGTAAGGCTAGAAGGAGTACCACATTTCTGCAACGAGTATAGAAATGTTAAGATAGGTACTACATTTGCAAAGCTAAAGGGACTTATTACATTCTCATGCCACAGTGACGAAAAATTCTGTTGCTCACAATGCCTCTGCGTTGCATATACCACTTGTTAAATATTTCTGAAACATAAATAGTACTACGACAACCTCCATGTATCAGTTACACATTGCGACAACTTTTGGAATCATCAAGATCCTTGGAACTGAAAGGAAAATTTAGAACCCACAAGGAACAACTGCGAATAATGAGTTAGGACGTATCATTTGCAGTGGCATGTGTCTTGAAAACGCGTGTTTAGGACGGTTAGGTAGGTCGCAATTGCCGCAGAGAGCTCATTCGGAGAGAGAAGGAGGGCTGTAAATGGAGGAGGAGGCCCACATTTCTCCAACGAGTATCGAAATGTAAGATAGGTAGTACTTTTTTCAAAACTAAAGGGACTTATTACATTCTAATGCCACAGTGACGAAAAATTTTGTGGCTCACAATGCCTCTGCGTTGCATATACCACTTGTTAAATATTTCTGAAACATAAATAGTGCTACGACAACCTCCATGTATCAGTCACACATTGCGACAACTGTTGGAATCATCAAGATCCTTGGAACTGAAAGGAAAATTTAGAACCCACAAGGAACAACTGCGAAAAATGTGTTAGGAAGGATCATTTGCACTGGCATATGTCTTAAAAACGCGTGTTTAGGACGGTTGGGTAGGTCGCAATTGCCGCAGAGAGCTCATTCGGAGAGGGATGGAGGGCTGTAAGGGGAAGAGGAGGCCCACATTTCTCCAACGAGTATCGAAATGTACGATAGGTACTATTTTTTTCAAAGCTAAAGGGACTTATTACATTCGAATGCCACAGTGACGAAAAATTTTGTGGCTCACAATGCCTCTGCGTTGCATATACCACTTGTTAAATATTTCTGAAATATAAACAGTGCTACGACAACCTCCATGTATCAGTTACACATTGCGACAACTGTTGGAATCATCAAGATCCTTGGAACTGAATTAAAATTTAGAACCCACGAGGAACAACTGCGAATAATGTGTTTGGAAGTATCATTTGCAGTGGCATATGTCTTAAAAACGCGTGTTTAGGACTGTTGCGTAGATCGCAAGTGCCGCAGAGAGCTCATTCGGAGAGGGAAGGAGAGCTGTAAGGGGAGAAGGAGTACCACATTTCTGCAACGAGTATAGAAATGTTAAGATAGGTACTACATTTGCAAAGCTAAAGGGACTTATTACATTCTCATGCCACAGTGACGAAAAATTCTGTTGCTCACAATGCCTCTGCGTTGCATATACCACTTGTTAAATATTTCTGAAACATAAATAGTACTACGACAACCTCCATGTATCAGTTACACATTGCGACAACTTTTGGAATCATCAAGATCCTTGGAACTGAAAGGAAAATTTAGAACCCACAAGGAACAACTGCGAATAATGAGTTAGGACGTATCATTTGCAGTGGCATGTGTCTTGAAAACGCGTGTTTAGGACGGTTAGGTAGGTCGCAATTGCCGCAGAGAGCTCATTCGGAGAGAGAAGGAGGGCTGTAAGGGGAGGAGGAGGCCCACATTTCTCCAACGAGTATAGAAATGTTAAGATAGGTACTATATTTACAAAGCTAGAGGGACTTATTACATTCTAATGCCACACTGACGAAAAATTTAGAGGCCCACAATGCCTCTGCGTTGCATATACCACTTGTTAAATATTTCTGAAACATAAATAGTGCTACGACAACCTCCATGTATCAGTCACACACTGCAACAACTGTTGGAATCATCAAGATCCTTGGAACTGAAAGGAAAATTTAGAACCCACAAGGAACAACTGCGAATAATGTGTTAGGAAGTTACATTTGCAGTGGCATATGTCTTAAAAACGGGTGTTTAGGACGGTTGCGTAGGTCGCAAGTGCCGCAGAGAGCTCATTCGGAGAGGGAAGGAGGGCTGTAAGCGGAGGAGGAGGCCCACATTTCTCCAACGAGTATAGAAATGTTACGATAGGTACTATATTTACAAAGCTAGAGTGACTTATTACATTCTAATGCCACAGTGACGAAAAATTTTGAGGCCCACAATGCCTCTGCGTTGCATATACCACTTGTTAAATATTTCTGAAACATAAATAGTGCTACGACAACCTCCATGTATCAGTCACACATTGCGACAACTGTTGGAATCATCAAGATCCTTGGAACTGAAAGGAAAATTTAGAACCCACAAGGAACAACTGCGAATAATGTGTTAGGAAGTATCATTTGCAGTGGCATATGTCTTAAAAACGCGGGTTTAGGACGGTTGAGTAGGTCGCAATTGCCGCAGAGAGCTCATTCGGAGAGGGAAGGAGGGCTGTAAGGGGAAGAGGAGGCCCACGTTTCTCCATCGAGTATAAAAATGTTAAGATAGGTTCATTATTTACAAAGCTAAAGGGACGTATTACATTCTCATGCCACAGTGACGAAAAATTCTGTTGCTCACAATGCCTCTGCGTTGCATATACCACTTGTTAAATATTTCTGAAACATAAATAGTACTACGACAACCTCCATGTATCAGTTACACATTGCGACAACTTTTGGAATCATCAAGATCCTTGGAACTGAAAGGAAAATTTAGAACCCACAAGGAACAACTGCGAATAATGAGTTAGGACGTATCATTTGCAGTGGCATGTGTCTTGAAAACGCGTGTTTAGGACGGTTAGGTAGGTCGCAATTGCCGCAGAGAGCTCATTCGGAGAGAGAAGGAGGGCTGTAAGGGGAGGAGGAGGCCCACATTTCTCCAACGAGTATAGAAATGTTAAGATAGGTACTATATTTACAAAGCTAGAGGGACTTATTACATTCTAATGCCACACTGACGAAAAATTTAGAGGCCCACAATGCCTCTGCGTTGCATATACCACTTGTTAAATATTTCTGAAACATAAATAGTGCTACGACAACCTCCATGTATCAGTCACACACTGCAACAACTGTTGGAATCATCAAGATCCTTGGAACTGAAAGGAAAATTTAGAACCCACAAGGAACAACTGCGAATAATGTGTTAGGAAGTATCATTTGCAGTGGCATATGTCTTAAAAACGGGTGTTTAGGACGGTTGCGTAGGTCGCAAGTGCCGCAGAGAGCTCATTCGGAGAGGGAAGGAGGGCTGTAATCGGAGGTGGAGGCCCACATTTCTCCAACGAGTATAGAAATGTTACGATAGGTACTATATTTACAAAGCTAGAGTGACTTATTACATTCTAATGCCACAGTGACGAAAAATTTTGAGGCCCACAATGCCTCTGCGTTGCATATACCACTTGTTAAATATTTCTGAAACATAAATAGTGCTACGACAACCTCCATGTATCAGTCACACATTGCGACAACTGTTGGAATCATCAAGATCCTTGGAACTGAAAGGAAAATTTAGAACCCACAAGGAACAACTGCGAATAATGTGTTAGGAAGTATCATTTGCAGTGGCATATGTCTTAAAAACGCGGGTTTAGGACGGTTGAGTAGGTCGCAATTGCCGCAGAGAGCTCATTCGGAGAGGGAAGGAGGGCTGTAAGGGGAGGAGGAGGCCCACGTTTCTCCATCGAGTATAAAAATGTTAAGATAGGTTCATTATTTACAAAGCTAAAGGGACGTATTACATTCTAATGCCACAACGACGAAAAATTTTGTGGCTCACAATGCCTCTTCGTTGCATATACCACTTGTTAAATATTTCTGAAACATAAATAGTGCTACGACAACCTCCATGTATCAGTCACACATTGCGACAACTGTTGGAATCATCAAGATACTTGAAACTGAAAGGAAAATTTAGAACCCACAAGGAACAGCTGCGAATAATGTGTTAGGAAGTATCATTTGCGGTGGCATATGTCTTAAAAATGCGTGTTTAGGACGGTAGCGTAGGTCGCAAGTGCCGCAGAGAGCGCAATCGGAGAGGGAAGGAGGGCTGTAAGGGGAGGAGGAGGCCCACATTTCCCCAACGAGTATAGAAATGTTAAGATAGGCACTATATTTACAAAGCTAAAGGGACTTACTACATTCTAATGCCAGAGGGACGAAAAATTTTGAGGCCCACAATGCCTTCTCGTTGCATATACCACTTGTTAAATATTTCTGTGACATAAATAGTGCTACGACAACCTCCATGTATCAGTCACACATTGCGACAACTGTTGGAATCATCAAGATCTTTGGAACTGAAAGGAAAATTTAGAACCCACAAGGAACAGCTGCGAATAATGTGTTAGGAAGTATCATTTGCAGTGGCATATGTCTTAAAAACGGGTGTTTAGGACGGTAGCGTAGGTCGCAAGTGCCGCAGAGAGCTCATTCGGAGAGGGAAGGAGGGCTGTAAGCGGAGGAGGAGGCCCACATTTCTCCAACGAGTATAGAAATGTTACGATAGGTACTATATTTACAAAGCTAGAGTGACTTATTACATTCTAATGCCACAGTGACGAAAAATTTTGAGGCCCACAATGCCTCTGCGTTGCATATACCACTTGTTAAATATTTCTGAAACATAAATAGTGCTACGACAACCTCCATGTATCAGTCACACACTGCAACAACTGTTGGAATCATCAAGATCCTTGGAACTGAAAGGAAAATTTAGAACCCACAAGGAACAACTGCGAATAATGTGTTAGGAAGTATCATTTGCAGTGGCATATGTCTTAAAAACGGGTGTTTAGGACGGTTGCGTAGGTCGCAAGTGCCGCAGAGAGCTCATTCGGAGTGGGAAGGAGGGCTGTAAGCGGAGGAGGAGGCCCACATTTCTCCAACGAGTATAGAAATGTTACGATAGGTACTATATTTACAAAGCTAGAGTGACTTATTACATTCTAATGCCACAGTAACGAAAAATTTTGAGGCCCACAATGCCTCTGCGTTGCATATACCACTTGTTAAATATTTCTGAAACATGAATAGTGCTACGACAACCTCCATGTATCAGTGACACATTGCGACAACTGTTGGAATCATCAAGATCCTTGAAACTGAAAGGAAAATTTAGAACCCACAAGGAACAGCTGCGAATAATGTGTTAGGAAGTATCATTTGCGGTGGCATATGTCTTAAAAATGCGTGTTTAGGACGGTAGCGTAGGTCGCAAGTGCCGCAGGGAGCGCATTCGGAGAGGGAAGGAGGGCTGTAAGGGGAGGAGGAGGCCCACATTTCCCCAACGAGTATAGAAATGTTAAGATAGGCACTATATTTACAAAGCTAAAGGGACTTACTACATTCTAATGCCAGAGGGACGAAAAATTTTGAGGCCCACAATGCCTTCTCGTTGCATATACCACTTGTTAAATATTTCTGTGACATAAATAGTGCTACGACAACCTCCATGTATCAGTCACACATTGCGACAACTGTTGGAATCATCAAGATCTTTGGAACTGAAAGGAAAATTTAGAACCCACAAGGAACAGCTGCGAATAATGTGTTAGGAAGTATCATTTGCGGTGGCATATGTCTTAAAAATGCGTGTTTAGGACGGTAGCGTAGGTCGCAAGTGCCGCAGAGAGCGCATTCGGAGAGGGAAGGAGGGCTGTAAGGGGAGGAGGAGGCCCACATTTCTCCAACGAGTATAGAAATGTTAAGATAGGTACTATATTTACAAAGCTAGAGGGACTTATTACATTCAAATGCCACAGTGACGAAAAATTTTGAGGCCCACAATGCCTCTGCGTTGCATATACCACTTGTTAAATATTTCTGAAATATAGATAGTGCTACGACAACCTCCATGTATCAGTCACACATTGCGACAACTGTTGTAATCATCAAGATCCTTGAAACTGAAAGGAAAATTTAGAACCCACAAGGAACAGCTGCGAATAATGTGTTAGGAAGTATCATTTGCAGTGGCATATGTCTTAAAAACGGGTGTTTAGGACGGTTGCGTAGGTCGCAAGTGCCGCAGAGAGCGCATTCGGAGAGGGAAGGAGGGCTGTAAGGGGAGGAGGAGGCCCACATTTCCCCAACGAGTATAGAAATGTTAAGATAGGCACTATATTTACAAAGCTAAAGGGACTTACTACATTCTAATGCCAGAGGGACGAAAAATTTTGAGGCCCACAATGCCTTCTCGTTGCATATACCACTTGTTAAATATTTCTGTGACATAAATAGTGCTACGACAACCTCCATGTATCAGTCACACATTGCGACAACTGTTGGAATCATCAAGATCTTTGGAACTGAAAGGAAAATTTAGAACCCACAAGGAACAGCTGCGAATAATGTGTTAGGAAGTATCATTTGCGGTGGCATATGTCTTAAAAATGCGTGTTTAGGACGGTAGCGTAGGTCGCAAGTGCCGCAGAGAGCGCATTCGGAGAGGGAAGGAGGGCTGTAAGGGGAGGAGGAGGCCCACATTTCCCCAACGAGTATAGAAATGTTAAGATAGGCACTATATTTACAAAGCTAAAGGGACTTACTACATTCTAATGCCAGAGGGACGAAAAATTTTGAGGCCCACAATGCCTTCTCGTTGCATATACCACTTGTTAAATATTTCTGTGACATAAATAGTGCTACGACAACCTCCATGTATCAGTCACACATTGCGACAACTGTTGGAATCATCAAGATCTTTGGAACTGAAAGGAAAATTTAGAACCCACAAGGAACAGCTGCGAATAATGTGTTAGGAAGTATCATTTGCGGTGGCATATGTCTTAAAAATGCGTGTTTAGGACGGTAGCGTAGGTCGCAAGTGCCGCAGAGAGCTCATTCGGAGAGGGAAGGAGGGCTGTAAGGGGAGGAGGAGGCCCACATTTCCCCAACGAGTATAGAAATGTTAAGATAGGCACTATATTTACAAAGCTAAAGGGACTTACTACATTCTAATGCCAGAGGGACGAAAAATTTTGAGGCCCACAATGCCTTCTCGTTGCATATACCACTTGTTAAATATTTCTGTGACATAAATAGTGCTACGACAACCTCCATGTATCAGTCACACATTGCGACAACTGTTGGAATCATCAAGATCTTTGGAACTGAAAGGAAAATTTAGAACCCACAAGGAACAGCTGCGAATAATGTGTTAGGAAGTATCATTTGCGGTGGCATATGTCTTAAAAATGCGTGTTTAGGACGGTAGCGTAGGTCGCAAGTGCCGCAGAGAGCTCATTCGGAGAGGGAAGGAGGGCTGTAAGGGGAGGAGGAGGCCCACATTTCCCCAACGAGTATAGAAATGTTAAGATAGGCACTATATTTACAAAGCTAAAGGGACTTACTACATTCTAATGCCAGAGGGACGAAAAATTTTGAGGCCCACAATGCCTTCTCGTTGCATATACCACTTGTTAAATATTTCTGTGACATAAATAGTGCTACGACAACCTCCATGTATCAGTCACACATTGCGACAACTGTTGGAATCATAAAGATCCTTGGAACTGAAAGGAAAATTTAGAACCCACAAGGAACAGCTGCGAATAATGTGTTAGGAAGTATCATTTGCGGTGGCATATGTCTTAAAAATGCGTGTTTAGGACGGTAGCGTAGGTCGCAAGTGCCGCAGAGAGCTCATTCGGAGAGGGAAGGAGGGCTGTAAGGGGAGGAGGAGGCCCACATTTCCCCAAGGAGTATAGAAATGGTTAGATAGGCACTATATTTACAAAGCTAAAGGGACTTACTACATTCTAATGCCAGAGGGACGAAAAATTTTGAGGCCCACAATGCCTTCTCGTTGCATATACCACTTGTTAAATATTTCTGTGACATAAATAGTGCTACGACAACCTCCATGTATCAGTCACACATTGCGACAACTGTTGGAATCATCAAGATCCTTGGAACTGAAAGGAAAATTTAGAACCCACAAGGAACAGCTGCGAATAATGTGTTAGGAAGTATCATTTGCGGTGGCATATGTCTTAAAAATGCGTGTTTAGGACGGTAGCGTAGGTCGCAAGTGCCGCAGAGAGCTCATTCGGAGAGGGAAGGAGGGCTGTAAGGGGAGGAGGAGGCCCACATTTCCCCAACGAGTATAGAAATGTTAAGATAGGCACTATATTTACAAAGCTAAAGGGACTTACTACATTCTAATGCCAGAGGGACGAAAAATTTTGAGGCCCACAATGCCTTCTCGTTGCATATACCACTTGTTAAATATTTCTGTGACATAAATAGTGCTACGACAACCTCCATGTATCAGTCACACATTGCGACAACTGTTGGAATCATCAAGATCCTTGGAACTGAAAGGAAAATTTAGAACCCACAAGGAACAGCTGCGAATAATGTGTTAGGAAGTATCATTTGCGGTGGCATATGTCTTAAAAATGCGTGTTTAGGACGGTAGCGTAGGTCGCAAGTGCCGCAGAGAGCTCATTCGGAGAGGGAAGGAGGGCTGTAAGGGGAGGAGGAGGCCCACATTTCCCCAACGAGTATAGAAATGTTAAGATAGGCACTATATTTACAAAGATAAAGGGACTTACTACATTCTAATGCCAGAGGGACGAAAAATTTTGAGGCCCACAATGCCTTCTCGTTGCATATACCACTTGTTAAATATTTCTGTGACATAAATAGTGCTACGACAACCTCCATGTATCAGTCACACATTGCGACAACTGTTGGAATCATCAAGATCCTTGGAACTGAAAGGAAAATTTAGAACCCACAAGGAACAGCTGCGAATAATGTGTTAGGAAGTATCATTTGCGGTGGCATATGTCTTAAAAATGCGTGTTTAGGACGGTAGCGTAGGTCGCAAGTGCCGCAGAGAGCTCATTCGGAGAGGGAAGGAGGGCTGTAAGGGGAGGAGGAGGCCCACATTTCCCCAACGAGTATAGAAATGTTAAGATAGGCACTATATTTACAAAGCTAAAGGGACTTACTACATTCTAATGCCAGAGGGACGAAACATTTTGAGGCCCACAATGCCTTCTCGTTGCATATACCACTTGTTAAATATTTCTGTGACATAAATAGTGCTACGACAACCTCCATGTATCAGTCACACATTGCGACAACTGTTGGAATCATCAAGATCCTTGGAACTGAAAGGAAAATTTAGAACCCACAAGGAACAGCTGCGAATAATGTGTTAGGAAGTATCATTTGCGGTGGCATATGTCTTAAAAATGCGTGTTTAGGACGGTAGCGTAGGTCGCAAGTGCCGCAGAGAGCTCATTCGGAGAGGGAAGGAGGGCTGTAAGGGGAGGAGGAGGCCCACATTTCCCCAACGAGTATAGAAATGTTAAGATTAGCACTATATTTACAAAGCTAAAGGGACTTACTACATTCTAATGCCAGAGGGACGAAAAATTTTGAGGCCCACAATGCCTTCTCGTTGCATATACCACTTGTTAAATATTTCTGTGACATAAATAGTGCTACGACAACCTCCATGTATCAGTCACACATTGCGACAACTGTTGGAATCATCAAGATCCTTGGAACTGAAAGGAAAATTTAGAACCCACAAGGAACAGCTGCGAATAATGTGTTAGGAAGTATCATTTGCGGTGGCATATGTCTTAAAAATGCGTGTTTAGGACGGTAGCGTAGGTCGCAAGTGCCGCAGAGAGCTCATTCGGAGAGGGAAGGAGGGCTGTAAGGGGAGGAGGAGGCCCCCATTTCCCCAAGGAGTATAGAAATGGTTAGATAGGCACTATATTTACAAAGCTAAAGGGACTTACTACATTCTAATGCCAGAGGGACGAAAAATTTTGAGGCCCACAATGCCTTCTCGTTGCATATACCACTTGTTAAATATTTCTGTGACATAAATAGTGCTACGACAACCTCCATGTATCAGTCACACATTGCGACAACTGTTGGAATCATCAAGATCCTTGGAACTGAAAGGAAAATTTAGAACCCACAAGGAACAGCTGCGAATAATGTGTTAGGAAGTATCATTTGCGGTGGCATATGTCTTAAAAATGCGTGTTTAGGACGGTAGCGTAGGTCGCAAGTGCCGCAGAGAGCTCATTCGGAGAGGGAAGGAGGGCTGTAAGGGGAGGAGGAGGCCCACATTTCCCCAACGAGTATAGAAATGTTAAGATAGGCACTATATTTACAAAGCTAAAGGGACTTACTACATTCTAATGCCAGAGGGACGAAAAATTTTGAGGCCCACAATGCCTTCTCGTTGCATATACCACTTGTTAAATATTTCTGTGACATAAATAGTGCTACGACAACCTCCATGTATCAGTCACACATTGCGACAACTGTTGGAATCATCAAGATCCTTGGAACTGAAAGGAAAATTTAGAACCCACAAGGAACAGCTGCGAATAATGTGTTAGGAAGTATCATTTGCGGTGGCATATGTCTTAAAAATGCGTGTTTAGGACGGTAGCGTAGGTCGCAAGTGCCGCAGAGAGCTCATTCGGAGAGGGAAGGAGGGCTGTAAGGGGAGGAGGAGGCCCACATTTCCCCAACGAGTATAGAAATGTTAAGATTGGCACTATATTTACAAAGATAAAGGGACTTACTACATTCTAATGCCAGAGGGACGAAAAATTTTGAGGCCCACAATGCCTTCTCGTTGCATATACCACTTGTTAAATATTTCTGTGACATAAATAGTGCTACGACAACCTCCATGTATCAGTCACACATTGCGACAACTGTTGGAATCATCAAGATCCTTGGAACTGAAAGGAAAATTTAGAACCCACAAGGAACAGCTGCGAATAATGTGTTAGGAAGTATCATTTGCGGTGGCATATGTCTTAAAAATGCGTGTTTAGGACGGTAGCGTAGGTCGCAAGTGCCGCAGAGAGCTCATTCGGAGAGGGAAGGAGGGCTGTAAGGGGAGGAGGAGGCCCACATTTCCCCAACGAGTATAGAAATGTTAAGATAGGCACTATATTTACAAAGCTAAAGGGACTTACTACATTCTAATGCCAGAGGGACGAAAAATTTTGAGGCCCACAATGCCTTCTCGTTGCATATACCACTTGTTAAATATTTCTGTGACATAAATAGTGCTACGACAACCTCCATGTATCAGTCACACATTGCGACAACTGTTGGAATCATCAAGATCCTTGGAACTGAAAGGAAAATTTAGAACCCACAAGGAACAGCTGCGAATAATGTGTTAGGAAGTATCATTTGCGGTGGCATATGTCTTAAAAATGCGTGTTTAGGACGGTAGCGTAGGTCGCAAGTGCCGCAGAGAGCTCATTCGGAGAGGGAAGGAGGGCTGTAAGGGGAGGAGGAGGCCCACATTTCCCCAACGAGTATAGAAATGTTAAGATAGGCACTATATTTACAAAGCTAAAGGGACTTACTACATTCTAATGCCAGACGGACGAAAAATTTTGAGGCCCACAATGCCTTCTCGTTGCATATACCACTTGTTAAATATTTCTGTGACATAAATAGTGCTACGACAACCTCCATGTATCAGTCACACATTGCGACAACTGTTGGAATCATCAAGATCCTTGGAACTGAAAGGAAAATTTAGAACCCACAAGGAACAGCTGCGAATAATGTGTTAGGAAGTATCATTTGCGGTGGCATATGTCTTAAAAATGCGTGTTTAGGACGGTAGCGTAGGTCGCAAGTGCCGCAGAGAGCTCATTCGGAGAGGGAAGGAGGGCTGTAAGGGGAGGAGGAGGCCCACATTTCCCCAACGAGTATAGAAATGTTAAGATAGGCACTATATTTACAAAGCTAAAGGGACTTACTACATTCTAATGCCAGACGGACGAAAAATTTTGAGGCCCACAATGCCTTCTCGTTGCATATACCACTTGTTAAATATTTCTGTGACATAAATAGTGCTACGACAACCTCCATGTATCAGTCACACATTGCGACAACTGTTGGAATCATCAAGATCCTTGGAACTGAAAGGAAAATTTAGAACCCACAAGGAACAGCTGCGAATAATGTGTTAGGAAGTATCATTTGCGGTGGCATATGTCTTAAAAATGCGTGTTTAGGACGGTAGCGTAGGTCGCAAGTGCCGCAGAGAGCTCATTCGGAGAGGGAAGGAGGGCTGTAAGGGGAGGAGGAGGCCCACATTTCCCCAACGAGTATAGAAATGTTAAGATAGGCACTATATTTACAAAGCTAAAGGGACTTACTACATTCTAATGCCAGACGGACGAAAAATTTTGAGGCCCACAATGCCTTCTCGTTGCATATACCACTTGTTAAATATTTCTGTGACATAAATAGTGCTACGACAACCTCCATGTATCAGTCACACATTGCGACAACTGTTGGAATCATCAAGATCCTTGGAACTGAAAGGAAAATTTAGAACCCACAAGGAACAACTGCGAATAATGTGTTAGGAAGTATCATTTGCAGTGGCATATGTCTTAAAAACGCGGGTTTAGGACGGTTGAGTAGGTCGCAATTGCCGCAGAGAGCTCATTCGGAGAGGGAAGGAGGGCTGTAAGGGGAGGAGGAGGCCCACGTTTCTCCATCGAGTATAAAAATGTTAAGATAGGTTCATTATTTACAAAGCTAAAGGGACGTATTACATTCTAATGCCACAACGACGAAAAATTTTGTGGCTCACAATGCCTCTTCGTTGCATATACCACTTGTTAAATATTTCTGAAACATAAATAGTGCTACGACAACCTCCATGTATCAGTCACACATTGCGACAACTGTTGGAATCATCAAGATACTTGAAACTGAAAGGAAAATTTAGAACCCACAAGGAACAGCTGCGAATAATGTGTTAGGAAGTATCATTTGCGGTGGCATATGTCTTAAAAATGCGTGTTTAGGACGGTAGCGTAGGTCGCAAGTGCCGCAGAGAGCGCAATCGGAGAGGGAAGGAGGGCTGTAAGGGGAGGAGGAGGCCCACATTTCCCCAACGAGTATAGAAATGTTAAGATAGGCACTATATTTACAAAGCTAAAGGGACTTACTACATTCTAATGCCAGAGGGACGAAAAATTTTGAGGCCCACAATGCCTTCTCGTTGCATATACCACTTGTTAAATATTTCTGTGACATAAATAGTGCTACGACAACCTCCATGTATCAGTCACACATTGCGACAACTGTTGGAATCATCAAGATCTTTGGAACTGAAAGGAAAATTTAGAACCCACAAGGAACAGCTGCGAATAATGTGTTAGGAAGTATCATTTGCAGTGGCATATGTCTTAAAAACGGGTGTTTAGGACGGTAGCGTAGGTCGCAAGTGCCGCAGAGAGCTCATTCGGAGAGGGAAGGAGGGCTGTAAGCGGAGGAGGAGGCCCACATTTCTCCAACGAGTATAGAAATGTTACGATAGGTACTATATTTACAAAGCTAGAGTGACTTATTACATTCTAATGCCACAGTGACGAAAAATTTTGAGGCCCACAATGCCTCTGCGTTGCATATACCACTTGTTAAATATTTCTGAAACATAAATAGTGCTACGACAACCTCCATGTATCAGTCACACACTGCAACAACTGTTGGAATCATCAAGATCCTTGGAACTGAAAGGAAAATTTAGAACCCACAAGGAACAACTGCGAATAATGTGTTAGGAAGTATCATTTGCAGTGGCATATGTCTTAAAAACGGGTGTTTAGGACGGTTGCGTAGGTCGCAAGTGCCGCAGAGAGCTCATTCGGAGTGGGAAGGAGGGCTGTAAGCGGAGGAGGAGGCCCACATTTCTCCAACGAGTATAGAAATGTTACGATAGGTACTATATTTACAAAGCTAGAGTGACTTATTACATTCTAATGCCACAGTAACGAAAAATTTTGAGGCCCACAATGCCTCTGCGTTGCATATACCACTTGTTAAATATTTCTGAAACATGAATAGTGCTACGACAACCTCCATGTATCAGTGACACATTGCGACAACTGTTGGAATCATCAAGATCCTTGAAACTGAAAGGAAAATTTAGAACCCACAAGGAACAGCTGCGAATAATGTGTTAGGAAGTATCATTTGCGGTGGCATATGTCTTAAAAATGCGTGTTTAGGACGGTAGCGTAGGTCGCAAGTGCCGCAGGGAGCGCATTCGGAGAGGGAAGGAGGGCTGTAAGGGGAGGAGGAGGCCCACATTTCCCCAACGAGTATAGAAATGTTAAGATAGGCACTATATTTACAAAGCTAAAGGGACTTACTACATTCTAATGCCAGAGGGACGAAAAATTTTGAGGCCCACAATGCCTTCTCGTTGCATATACCACTTGTTAAATATTTCTGTGACATAAATAGTGCTACGACAACCTCCATGTATCAGTCACACATTGCGACAACTGTTGGAATCATCAAGATCTTTGGAACTGAAAGGAAAATTTAGAACCCACAAGGAACAGCTGCGAATAATGTGTTAGGAAGTATCATTTGCGGTGGCATATGTCTTAAAAATGCGTGTTTAGGACGGTAGCGTAGGTCGCAAGTGCCGCAGAGAGCGCATTCGGAGAGGGAAGGAGGGCTGTAAGGGGAGGAGGAGGCCCACATTTCTCCAACGAGTATAGAAATGTTAAGATAGGTACTATATTTACAAAGCTAGAGGGACTTATTACATTCAAATGCCACAGTGACGAAAAATTTTGAGGCCCACAATGCCTCTGCGTTGCATATACCACTTGTTAAATATTTCTGAAATATAGATAGTGCTACGACAACCTCCATGTATCAGTCACACATTGCGACAACTGTTGTAATCATCAAGATCCTTGAAACTGAAAGGAAAATTTAGAACCCACAAGGAACAGCTGCGAATAATGTGTTAGGAAGTATCATTTGCAGTGGCATATGTCTTAAAAACGGGTGTTTAGGACGGTTGCGTAGGTCGCAAGTGCCGCAGAGAGCGCATTCGGAGAGGGAAGGAGGGCTGTAAGGGGAGGAGGAGGCCCACATTTCCCCAACGAGTATAGAAATGTTAAGATAGGCACTATATTTACAAAGCTAAAGGGACTTACTACATTCTAATGCCAGAGGGACGAAAAATTTTGAGGCCCACAATGCCTTCTCGTTGCATATACCACTTGTTAAATATTTCTGTGACATAAATAGTGCTACGACAACCTCCATGTATCAGTCACACATTGCGACAACTGTTGGAATCATCAAGATCTTTGGAACTGAAAGGAAAATTTAGAACCCACAAGGAACAGCTGCGAATAATGTGTTAGGAAGTATCATTTGCGGTGGCATATGTCTTAAAAATGCGTGTTTAGGACGGTAGCGTAGGTCGCAAGTGCCGCAGAGAGCGCATTCGGAGAGGGAAGGAGGGCTGTAAGGGGAGGAGGAGGCCCACATTTCCCCAACGAGTATAGAAATGTTAAGATAGGCACTATATTTACAAAGCTAAAGGGACTTACTACATTCTAATGCCAGAGGGACGAAAAATTTTGAGGCCCACAATGCCTTCTCGTTGCATATACCACTTGTTAAATATTTCTGTGACATAAATAGTGCTACGACAACCTCCATGTATCAGTCACACATTGCGACAACTGTTGGAATCATCAAGATCTTTGGAACTGAAAGGAAAATTTAGAACCCACAAGGAACAGCTGCGAATAATGTGTTAGGAAGTATCATTTGCGGTGGCATATGTCTTAAAAATGCGTGTTTAGGACGGTAGCGTAGGTCGCAAGTGCCGCAGAGAGCTCATTCGGAGAGGGAAGGAGGGCTGTAAGGGGAGGAGGAGGCCCACATTTCCCCAACGAGTATAGAAATGTTAAGATAGGCACTATATTTACAAAGCTAAAGGGACTTACTACATTCTAATGCCAGAGGGACGAAAAATTTTGAGGCCCACAATGCCTTCTCGTTGCATATACCACTTGTTAAATATTTCTGTGACATAAATAGTGCTACGACAACCTCCATGTATCAGTCACACATTGCGACAACTGTTGGAATCATCAAGATCTTTGGAACTGAAAGGAAAATTTAGAACCCACAAGGAACAGCTGCGAATAATGTGTTAGGAAGTATCATTTGCGGTGGCATATGTCTTAAAAATGCGTGTTTAGGACGGTAGCGTAGGTCGCAAGTGCCGCAGAGAGCTCATTCGGAGAGGGAAGGAGGGCTGTAAGGGGAGGAGGAGGCCCACATTTCCCCAACGAGTATAGAAATGTTAAGATAGGCACTATATTTACAAAGCTAAAGGGACTTACTACATTCTAATGCCAGAGGGACGAAAAATTTTGAGGCCCACAATGCCTTCTCGTTGCATATACCACTTGTTAAATATTTCTGTGACATAAATAGTGCTACGACAACCTCCATGTATCAGTCACACATTGCGACAACTGTTGGAATCATAAAGATCCTTGGAACTGAAAGGAAAATTTAGAACCCACAAGGAACAGCTGCGAATAATGTGTTAGGAAGTATCATTTGCGGTGGCATATGTCTTAAAAATGCGTGTTTAGGACGGTAGCGTAGGTCGCAAGTGCCGCAGAGAGCTCATTCGGAGAGGGAAGGAGGGCTGTAAGGGGAGGAGGAGGCCCACATTTCCCCAAGGAGTATAGAAATGGTTAGATAGGCACTATATTTACAAAGCTAAAGGGACTTACTACATTCTAATGCCAGAGGGACGAAAAATTTTGAGGCCCACAATGCCTTCTCGTTGCATATACCACTTGTTAAATATTTCTGTGACATAAATAGTGCTACGACAACCTCCATGTATCAGTCACACATTGCGACAACTGTTGGAATCATCAAGATCCTTGGAACTGAAAGGAAAATTTAGAACCCACAAGGAACAGCTGCGAATAATGTGTTAGGAAGTATCATTTGCGGTGGCATATGTCTTAAAAATGCGTGTTTAGGACGGTAGCGTAGGTCGCAAGTGCCGCAGAGAGCTCATTCGGAGAGGGAAGGAGGGCTGTAAGGGGAGGAGGAGGCCCACATTTCCCCAACGAGTATAGAAATGTTAAGATAGGCACTATATTTACAAAGCTAAAGGGACTTACTACATTCTAATGCCAGAGGGACGAAAAATTTTGAGGCCCACAATGCCTTCTCGTTGCATATACCACTTGTTAAATATTTCTGTGACATAAATAGTGCTACGACAACCTCCATGTATCAGTCACACATTGCGACAACTGTTGGAATCATCAAGATCCTTGGAACTGAAAGGAAAATTTAGAACCCACAAGGAACAGCTGCGAATAATGTGTTAGGAAGTATCATTTGCGGTGGCATATGTCTTAAAAATGCGTGTTTAGGACGGTAGCGTAGGTCGCAAGTGCCGCAGAGAGCTCATTCGGAGAGGGAAGGAGGGCTGTAAGGGGAGGAGGAGGCCCACATTTCCCCAACGAGTATAGAAATGTTAAGATAGGCACTATATTTACAAAGATAAAGGGACTTACTACATTCTAATGCCAGAGGGACGAAAAATTTTGAGGCCCACAATGCCTTCTCGTTGCATATACCACTTGTTAAATATTTCTGTGACATAAATAGTGCTACGACAACCTCCATGTATCAGTCACACATTGCGACAACTGTTGGAATCATCAAGATCCTTGGAACTGAAAGGAAAATTTAGAACCCACAAGGAACAGCTGCGAATAATGTGTTAGGAAGTATCATTTGCGGTGGCATATGTCTTAAAAATGCGTGTTTAGGACGGTAGCGTAGGTCGCAAGTGCCGCAGAGAGCTCATTCGGAGAGGGAAGGAGGGCTGTAAGGGGAGGAGGAGGCCCACATTTCCCCAACGAGTATAGAAATGTTAAGATAGGCACTATATTTACAAAGCTAAAGGGACTTACTACATTCTAATGCCAGAGGGACGAAACATTTTGAGGCCCACAATGCCTTCTCGTTGCATATACCACTTGTTAAATATTTCTGTGACATAAATAGTGCTACGACAACCTCCATGTATCAGTCACACATTGCGACAACTGTTGGAATCATCAAGATCCTTGGAACTGAAAGGAAAATTTAGAACCCACAAGGAACAGCTGCGAATAATGTGTTAGGAAGTATCATTTGCGGTGGCATATGTCTTAAAAATGCGTGTTTAGGACGGTAGCGTAGGTCGCAAGTGCCGCAGAGAGCTCATTCGGAGAGGGAAGGAGGGCTGTAAGGGGAGGAGGAGGCCCACATTTCCCCAACGAGTATAGAAATGTTAAGATTAGCACTATATTTACAAAGCTAAAGGGACTTACTACATTCTAATGCCAGAGGGACGAAAAATTTTGAGGCCCACAATGCCTTCTCGTTGCATATACCACTTGTTAAATATTTCTGTGACATAAATAGTGCTACGACAACCTCCATGTATCAGTCACACATTGCGACAACTGTTGGAATCATCAAGATCCTTGGAACTGAAAGGAAAATTTAGAACCCACAAGGAACAGCTGCGAATAATGTGTTAGGAAGTATCATTTGCGGTGGCATATGTCTTAAAAATGCGTGTTTAGGACGGTAGCGTAGGTCGCAAGTGCCGCAGAGAGCTCATTCGGAGAGGGAAGGAGGGCTGTAAGGGGAGGAGGAGGCCCCCATTTCCCCAAGGAGTATAGAAATGGTTAGATAGGCACTATATTTACAAAGCTAAAGGGACTTACTACATTCTAATGCCAGAGGGACGAAAAATTTTGAGGCCCACAATGCCTTCTCGTTGCATATACCACTTGTTAAATATTTCTGTGACATAAATAGTGCTACGACAACCTCCATGTATCAGTCACACATTGCGACAACTGTTGGAATCATCAAGATCCTTGGAACTGAAAGGAAAATTTAGAACCCACAAGGAACAGCTGCGAATAATGTGTTAGGAAGTATCATTTGCGGTGGCATATGTCTTAAAAATGCGTGTTTAGGACGGTAGCGTAGGTCGCAAGTGCCGCAGAGAGCTCATTCGGAGAGGGAAGGAGGGCTGTAAGGGGAGGAGGAGGCCCACATTTCCCCAACGAGTATAGAAATGTTAAGATAGGCACTATATTTACAAAGCTAAAGGGACTTACTACATTCTAATGCCAGAGGGACGAAAAATTTTGAGGCCCACAATGCCTTCTCGTTGCATATACCACTTGTTAAATATTTCTGTGACATAAATAGTGCTACGACAACCTCCATGTATCAGTCACACATTGCGACAACTGTTGGAATCATCAAGATCCTTGGAACTGAAAGGAAAATTTAGAACCCACAAGGAACAGCTGCGAATAATGTGTTAGGAAGTATCATTTGCGGTGGCATATGTCTTAAAAATGCGTGTTTAGGACGGTAGCGTAGGTCGCAAGTGCCGCAGAGAGCTCATTCGGAGAGGGAAGGAGGGCTGTAAGGGGAGGAGGAGGCCCACATTTCCCCAACGAGTATAGAAATGTTAAGATTGGCACTATATTTACAAAGATAAAGGGACTTACTACATTCTAATGCCAGAGGGACGAAAAATTTTGAGGCCCACAATGCCTTCTCGTTGCATATACCACTTGTTAAATATTTCTGTGACATAAATAGTGCTACGACAACCTCCATGTATCAGTCACACATTGCGACAACTGTTGGAATCATCAAGATCCTTGGAACTGAAAGGAAAATTTAGAACCCACAAGGAACAGCTGCGAATAATGTGTTAGGAAGTATCATTTGCGGTGGCATATGTCTTAAAAATGCGTGTTTAGGACGGTAGCGTAGGTCGCAAGTGCCGCAGAGAGCTCATTCGGAGAGGGAAGGAGGGCTGTAAGGGGAGGAGGAGGCCCACATTTCCCCAACGAGTATAGAAATGTTAAGATAGGCACTATATTTACAAAGCTAAAGGGACTTACTACATTCTAATGCCAGAGGGACGAAAAATTTTGAGGCCCACAATGCCTTCTCGTTGCATATACCACTTGTTAAATATTTCTGTGACATAAATAGTGCTACGACAACCTCCATGTATCAGTCACACATTGCGACAACTGTTGGAATCATCAAGATCCTTGGAACTGAAAGGAAAATTTAGAACCCACAAGGAACAGCTGCGAATAATGTGTTAGGAAGTATCATTTGCGGTGGCATATGTCTTAAAAATGCGTGTTTAGGACGGTAGCGTAGGTCGCAAGTGCCGCAGAGAGCTCATTCGGAGAGGGAAGGAGGGCTGTAAGGGGAGGAGGAGGCCCACATTTCCCCAACGAGTATAGAAATGTTAAGATAGGCACTATATTTACAAAGCTAAAGGGACTTACTACATTCTAATGCCAGACGGACGAAAAATTTTGAGGCCCACAATGCCTTCTCGTTGCATATACCACTTGTTAAATATTTCTGTGACATAAATAGTGCTACGACAACCTCCATGTATCAGTCACACATTGCGACAACTGTTGGAATCATCAAGATCCTTGGAACTGAAAGGAAAATTTAGAACCCACAAGGAACAGCTGCGAATAATGTGTTAGGAAGTATCATTTGCGGTGGCATATGTCTTAAAAATGCGTGTTTAGGACGGTAGCGTAGGTCGCAAGTGCCGCAGAGAGCTCATTCGGAGAGGGAAGGAGGGCTGTAAGGGGAGGAGGAGGCCCACATTTCCCCAACGAGTATAGAAATGTTAAGATAGGCACTATATTTACAAAGCTAAAGGGACTTACTACATTCTAATGCCAGACGGACGAAAAATTTTGAGGCCCACAATGCCTTCTCGTTGCATATACCACTTGTTAAATATTTCTGTGACATAAATAGTGCTACGACAACCTCCATGTATCAGTCACACATTGCGACAACTGTTGGAATCATCAAGATCCTTGGAACTGAAAGGAAAATTTAGAACCCACAAGGAACAGCTGCGAATAATGTGTTAGGAAGTATCATTTGCGGTGGCATATGTCTTAAAAATGCGTGTTTAGGACGGTAGCGTAGGTCGCAAGTGCCGCAGAGAGCTCATTCGGAGAGGGAAGGAGGGCTGTAAGGGGAGGAGGAGGCCCACATTTCCCCAACGAGTATAGAAATGTTAAGATAGGCACTATATTTACAAAGCTAAAGGGACTTACTACATTCTAATGCCAGACGGACGAAAAATTTTGAGGCCCACAATGCCTTCTCGTTGCATATACCACTTGTTAAATATTTCTGTGACATAAATAGTGCTACGACAACCTCCATGTATCAGTCACACATTGCGACAACTGTTGGAATCATCAAGATCCTTGGAACTGAAAGGAAAATTTAGAACCCACAAGGAACAGCTGCGAATAATGTGTTAGGAAGTATCATTTGCGGTGGCATATGTCTTAAAAATGCGTGTTTAGGACGGTAGCGTAGGTCGCAAGTGCCGCAGAGAGCGCATTCGGAGACTGAAGGAGGGCTGTAAGGGGAGGAGGAGGCCCACATTTCCCCAACGAGTATAGAAATGTTAAGATAGGCACTATATTTACAAAGCTAAAGGGACTTACTACATTCTAATGCCAGAGGGACGAAAAATTTTGAGGCCCACAATGCCTTCTCGTTGCATATACCACTTGTTAAATATTTCTGTGACATAAATAGTGCTACGACAACCTCCATGTATCAGTCACACATTGCGACAACTGTTGGAATCATCAAGATCCTTGGAACTGAAAGGAAAATTTAGAACCGACAAGGAACAGCTGCGAATAATGTGTTAGGAAGTATCATTTGCGGTGGCATATGTCTTAAAAATGCGTGTTTAGGACGGTAGCGTAGGTCGCAAGTGCCGCAGAGAGCTTATTCGGAGAGGGAAGGAGGGCTGTAAGGGGAGGAGGAGGCCCACATTTCCCCAACGAGTATAGAAATGTTAAGATAGGCACTATATTTACAAAGCTAAAGGGACTTACTACATTCTAATGCCAGAGGGACGAAAAATTTTGAGGCCCACAATGCCTTCTCGTTGCATATACCACTTGTTAAATATTTCTGTGACATAAATAGTGCTACGACAACCTCCATGTATCAGTCACACACTGCGACAACTGTTGGAATCATCAAGATCCTTGGAACTGAAAGGAAAATTTAGAACCCACAAGGAACAGCTGCGAATAATGTGTTAGGAAGTATCATTTGCGGTGGCATATGTCTTAAAAATGCGTGTTTAGGACGGTAGCGTAGGTCGCAAGTGCCGCAGAGAGCTCATTCGGAGAGGGAAGGAGGGCTGTAAGGGGAGGAGGAGGCCCACATTTCCCCAACGAGTATAGAAATGTTAAGATAGGCACTATATTTACAAAGCTAAAGGGACTTACTACATTCTAATGCCAGAGGGACGAAAAATTTTGAGGCCCACAATGCCTTCTCGTTGCATATACCACTTGTTAAATATTTCTGTGACATAAATAGTGCTACGACAACCTCCATGTATCAGTCACACATTGCGACAACTGTTGGAATCATCAAGATCCTTGGAACTGAAAGGAAAATTTAGAACCCACAAGGAACAGCTGCGAATAATGTGTTAGGAAGTATCATTTGCGGTGGCATATGTCTTAAAAATGCGTGTTTAGGACGGTAGCGTAGGTCGCAAGTGCCGCAGAGAGCTCATTCGGAGAGGGAAGGAGGGCTGTAAGGGGAGGAGGAGGCCCACATTTCCCCAACGAGTATAGAAATGTTAAGATAGGCACTATATTTACAAAGCTAAAGGGACTTACTACATTCTAATGCCAGAGGGACGAAAAATTTTGAGGCCCACAATGCCTTCTCGTTGCATATACCACTTGTTAAATATTTCTGTGACATAAATAGTGCTACGACAACCTCCATGTATCAGTCACACATTGCGACAACTGTTGGAATCATCAAGATCCTTGAAACTGAAAGGAAAATTTAGAACCCACAAGGAACAGCTGCGAATAATGTGTTAGGAAGTATCATTTGCGGTGGCATATGTCTTAAAAATGCGTGTTTAGGACGGTAGCGTAGGTCGCAAGTGCCGCAGAGAGCTCATTCGGAGAGGGAAGGAGGGCTGTAAGGGGAGGAGGAGGCCCACATTTCCCCAACGACTATAGAAATGTTAAGATAGGCACTATATTTACAAAGCTAAAGGGACTTACTACATTCTAATGCCAGAGGGACGAAAAATTTTGAGGCCCACAATGCCTTCTCGTTGCATATACCACTTGTTAAATATTTCTGTGAAATAAATAGTGCTACGACAACCTCCATGTATCAGTCACACATTGCGACAACTGTTGGAATCATCAAGATCCTTGAAACTGAAAGGAAAATTTAGAACCCACAAGGAACAGCTGCGAATAATGTGTTAGGAAGTATCATTTGCGGTGGCATATGTCTTAAAAATGCGTGTTTAGGACGGTAGCGTAGGTCGCAAGTGCCGCAGAGAGCTCATTCGGAGAGGGAAGGAGGGCTGTAAGGGGAGGAGGAGGCCCACATTTCCCCAACGAGTATAGAAATGTTAAGATAGGCACTATATTTACAAAGCTAAAGGGACTTACTACATTCTAATGCCAGAGGGACGAAAAATTTTGAGGCCCACAATGCCTTCTCGTTGCATATACCACTTGTTAAATATTTCTGTGACATAAATAGTGCTACGACAACCTCCATGTATCAGTCACACATTGCGACAACTGTTGGAATCATCAAGATCCTTGAAACTGAAAGGAAAATTTAGAACCCACAAGGAACAGCTGCGAATAATGTGTTAGGAAGTATCATTTGCGGTGGCATATGTCTTAAAAATGCGTGTTTAGGACGGTAGCGTAGGTCGCAAGTGCCGCAGAGAGCTCATTCGGAGAGGGAAGGAGGGCTGTAAGGGGAGGAGAAGGCCCACATTTCCCCAACGAGTATAGAAATGTTAAGATAGGCACTATATTTACAAAGCTAAAGGGACTTACTACATTCTAATGCCAGAGGGACGAAAAATTTTGAGGCCCACAATGCCTTCTCGTTGCATATACCACTTGTTAAATATTTCTGTGACATAAATAGTGCTACGACAACCTCCATGTATCAGTCACACATTGCGACAACTGTTGGAATCATCAAGATCCTTGAAACTGAAAGGAAAATTTAGAACCCACAAGGAACAGCTGCGAATAATGTGTTAGGAAGTATCATTTGCGGTGGCATATGTCTTAAAAATGCGTGTTTAGGACGGTAGCGTAGGTCGCAAGTGCCGCAGAGAGCGCATTCGGAGAGGGAAGGAGGGCTGTAAGGGGAGGAGGAGGCCCACATTTCCCCAACGAGTATAGAAATGTTAAGATAGGCACTATATTTACAAAGCTAAAGGGACTTACTACATTCTAATGCCAGAGGGACGAAAAATTTTGAGGCCCACAATGCCTCTGCGTTGCATATACGACTTGTTAAGTATTTCGAAACATAAATAGTGCTACGACAACCTCCATGTATCAGTCACACATTGCGACAACTTTTGGAATCAGCAAGATCTTTGGAACTGAAAGGAAAATTTAGAACCCACAAGGAACAACTGCGAATAGTGTGTTAGGAAGTATCATTTGCGGTGGCATATGTCTTAAAAA
The DNA here is from genome assembly GCF_021461395.2 of Schistocerca americana. Lineage (NCBI taxonomy): Eukaryota > Metazoa > Arthropoda > Insecta > Orthoptera > Acrididae > Schistocerca > Schistocerca americana. Next base: position 1,034,338,793 of record NC_060120.1, on the reverse strand, counting down.
TGCGTGTTTTGGACGGTAGCGTAGGTCGCAAGTGCCGCAGAGAGCGCATTCGGAGAGGGAAGGAGGGGTGTATGGGGAGGAGGCCCACGTTTCTCCAACGAGTACAGAAATGTTAAGATAGGCACTATATTTACAAAGCTAAAGGGACTTACTACATTCTAATGCCAGAGTGACGAAAAATTTTGAGGCCCCTATGCCTCTGCGTTGCATATACCACTTGTTAAGTATTTCTGAAACATAAATAGTGCTACGACACACTCCATGTACCAGTCACACATTGCGACAACTTTTGGAATCATCAAGATCCTTGGAACTGAAAGGAGAATTTAGAACCCACAAGAAACAACTGGAAATAATGTGTTAGGAAGCATCATTTGCAGTGGCATATGTCTTAAAAACGCGTGTTTAGGACGGTTTGGTAGGTGGCAATTGCCGCAGAGAGCTCATTCGGAGAGGGAAGGAGGGCTGTAAGCGGAGGTGGAGGCCCACATTTCTCCAACGAGTATAGAAATGTTAAGATAGGTACTATGATTACAAAGCTAAAGGGACTTATTACATTTTAATGCCACAGTGACGAAAAATATTGTAGCTCACAATACCTCAGCGTTGCATATACCACTTGTTAAATATTTCTGAAACATAAATAGTGCTACGACAACCTCCATGTGTCAGTCACACATTGCGACAACTGTTGGAATCATCAAGATCCTTGGAACTGAAAGGAAAATTTAGAACCCACAAGGAACAACTCCGAATAATGTGTTAGGAAGTATCATTTGCAGTGTCATATGTCTTAAAAATGCATGTTTAGGACGGTAGCGTAGGTCGCAAGTGCCGCAGAGAGCTCATTCGGAGAGGCAAGGAGGGCTGTAAGGGGAGGAGGTGGCCCACATTTCTCCAACGAGTATAGAAATTTTAAGATAGGAACTATATTTACAAAGCTAGAGGGACTTGTTACATTCTAATGCCACAGTGACGAAACATTTTGCGGCCCACAATGCCTCTGCGTTGCATATACCACTTGTTAAATATTTCTGAAACATAAATAGTGCTACGACATCCTCCATGTATCAGTCACACATTGCGACAACTGTTGGAATCATCAAGATCTTTGGAACTGAAAGGAAAATTTAGAACCCACAAGGAACAACTGCGAATAATGTGTTAGGAAGTATCATTTGCAGTGGCATATGTCTTAAAAACGCGTGTTTAGGACGGTTGAGTAGGTCGCAATTGCCGCAGAGAGCTCATTCGGAGAGGGAAGGAGGGCTGTAAGGGGAGGAGGAGGCCCACATTTCTCCAACGAGTACAGAAATGTTAAGATAGGCACTATATTTACAAAGCTAAAGGGACTTACTACATTCTAGTGCCAGAGTGACGTAAAATTTTGAGGCCCACAATGCCTCTGCGTTGCATATACCACTTGTTAAATATTTCTGAAACATAAATAGTGCTACGACAAACTCCATGTATCAGTCACACATTGCGACAACTTTTGGAATCATCGAGATCCTTGGAACTGAAAGGAAAATTTAGAACCCACAAGAAACAACTGCGAATAATGTGTTAGGAAGCATCATTTGCAGTGGCATATGTCTTAAAAACGCGTGTTTAGGACGGTAGCGTAGGTCGCAAGTGCCGCAGAGAGCTCATTCGGAGAGGCAAGGAGGGCTGTAAGGGGAGGAGGTGGCCCACATTTCTCCAACGAGTATAGAAATTTTAAGATAGGAACTATATTTACAAAGCTAGAGGGACTTGTTACATTCTAATGCCACAGTGACGAAAAATTTTGCGGCCCACAATGCCTCTGCGTTGCATATACCACTTGTTAAATATTTCTGAAACATAAATAGTGCTACGACATCCTCCATGTATCAGTCACACATTGCGACAACTGTTGGAATCATCAAGATCCTTGGAACTGAAAGGATAATTTAGAACCCACAAGGAACAACTGCGAATAGTGTGTTAGGAAGTATCATTTGCGGTGGCATATGTCTTAAAAATGCGTGTTTTGGACGGTAGCGTAGGTCGCAAGTGCCGCAGAGAGCACATTCGGAGAGGGAAGGAGGGCTGTAAGGGGAGGAGGAGGCCCACATTTCTCCAACGAGTACAGAAATGTTAAGATAGGCACTATATTTACAAAGCTAAAGGGAGTTACTACATTCTAATGCCAGAGTGACGAAAAATTTTGAGGCCCACAATGCCTCTGCGTTGCATATACCACTTGTTAAATATTTCTGAAACATAAATGGTGCTACGACAAACTCCATGTATCAGTCACACATTGCGACAACTTTTGGAATCATCGAGATCCTTGGAACTGAAAGGAAAATTTAGAACCCACAAGAAACAACTGCGAATAATGTGTTAGGAAGCATCATTTGCAGTGGCATATGTCTTAAAAACGCGTGTTTAGGACGGTTGGGTAGGTCGCAATTGCCGCAGAGAGCTCATTCGGAGAGGGAAGGAGGGCTGTAAGGGGAGGAGGAGGCCCACATTTCTCCAACGAGTACAGAAATGTTAAGATAGGCACTATATTTACAAAGCTAAAGGGACTTACTACATTCTAGTGCCAGAGTGACGTAAAATTTTGAGGCCCACAATGCCTCTGCGTTGCATATACCACTTGTTAAGTATTTCTGAAACAAAAATAGTGCTACGACAACCTCCATGTATCAGTCACACATTGCGACAACTGTTGGAATCATCAAGATCTTTGGAACTGAAAGGAAGATTTAGAACCCACAAGGAACAACTGCGAATAATGTGTTAGGAAGTATCATTTGCAGTGGCATATGTCTTAAAAACGCGTGTTTAGGACGGTAGCGTAGGTCGCAAGTGCCGCAGAGAGCACATTCGGAGAGGGAAGGAGGGCTGTAAGGGGAGGAGGAGGCCCACATTTCTCCAACGAGTATAGAAATGTTAAGATAGGTACTATATTTACAAAGCTAGAGGGACTTATTACATTCTAATGCCACAGTGACGAAAACTTTTGAGGCCCACAATGCCTCTGCGTTGCATATACGACTTGTTAAGTATTTCGAAACATAAATAGTGCTACGACAACCTCCATGTATCAGTCACACATTGCGACAACTTTTGGAATCAGCAAGATCTTTGGAACTGAAAGGAAAATTTAGAACCCACAAGGAACAACTGCGAATAGTGTGTTAGGAAGTATCATTTGCGGTGGCATATGTCTTAAAAATGCGTGTTTTGGACGGTAGCGTAGGTCGCAAGTGCCGCAGAGAGTACATTCGGAGAGGGAAGGAGGGCTGTAAGGGGAGGAGGAGGCCCACATTTCTCCAACGAGTACAGAAATGTTAAGATAGGCACTACATTTACAAAGCTAAAGGGACTTATTACATTCTAATGCCACAGTGACGAAAAATATTGTAGCTCACAATACCTCAGCGTTGCATATACCACTTGTTAAATATTTCTGAAACACAAATAGTGCTACGACAACCTCCATGTGTCAGTCACACATTGCGACAACTGTTGGAATCATCAAGATCCTTGGAACTGAAAGGAAAATTTAGAACCCACAAGGAACAACTCCGAATAATGTGTTAGGAAGTATCATTTGCAGTGTCATATGTCTTAAAAATGCATGTTTAGGACGGTAGCGTAGGTCGCAAGTGCCGCAGAGAGCTCATTCGGAGAGGCAAGGAGGGCTGTAAGGTTAGGAGGTGGCCCACATTTCTCCAACGAGTATAGAAATTTTAAGATAGGAACTATATTTACAAAGCTAGAGGGACTTGTTACATTCTAATGCCACAGTGACGAAAAATTTTGCGGCCCACAATGCCTCTGCGTTGCATATACCACTTGTTAAATATTTCTGAAACATAAGTAGTGCTACGACATCCTCCATGTATCAGTCACACATTGCGACAACTGTTGGAATCATCAAGATCCTTGGAACTGAAAGGATAATTTAGAACCCACAGGGAACAACTGCGAATAGTGTGTTAGGAAGTATCATTTGCGGTGGCATATGTCTTAAAAATGCGTGTTTTGGACGGTAGCGTAGGTCGCAAGTGCCGCAGAGAGCACATTCGGAGAGGGAAGGAGGGCTGTAAGGGGAGGAGGAGGCCCACATTTCTCCAACGAGTACAGAAATGTTAAGATAGGCACTATATTTACAAAGCTAAAGGGAGTTACTACATTCTAATGCCAGAGTGACGAAAAATTTTGAGGCCCACAATGCCTCTGCGTTGCATATACCACTTGTTAAATATTTCTGAAACATAAATAGTGCTACGACAAACTCCATGTATCAGTCACACATTGCGACAACTTTTGGAATCATCGAGATCCTTGGAACTGAAAGGAAAATTTAGAACCCACAAGAAACAACTGCGAATAATGTGTTAGGAAGCATCATTTGCAGTGGCATATGTCTTAATAACGCGTGTTTAGGACGGTTGGGTAGGTCGCAATTGCCGCAGAGAGCTTATTCGGAGAGGGAAGGAGGGCTGTAAGGGGAGGAGGAGGCCCACATTTCTCCAACGAGTATAGAAATGTTAAGATAGGTACTATATTTACAAAGCTAGAGGGACTTATTACATTCTAATGCCACAGAGGCGAAAAATTTTGAAGCCCACAATGCCTCTGCGTTGCATATACCACTTGTTAAATATTTCTGAAACATAAATAGTGCTACGACAACCTCCATGTATCAGTCACACATTGCGACAACTGTTGGAATCATCAAGATCTTTGGAACTGAAAGGAAAATTTAGAACCCACAAGGAACAACTGCGAATAATGTGTTAGGAAGTATCATTTGCAGTGGCATATGTCTTAAAAACGCGTGTTTAGGACGGTTGAGTAGGTCGCAATTGCCGCAGAGAGCTCATTCGGAGAGGGAAGGAGGGCTGTAAGGGGAGGAGGAGGCCCACGTTTCTCCAACGAGTATAAAAATTTTAAGATAGGTTCTTAATTTACAAAGTTAAAGGGACTTATTACATTCTAATGCCACAACGACGAAAAATTTTGTGGCTCACAATGCCTCTGCGTTACATATACCACTTGTTAAATATTCCTGAAACATGAATAGTGCTACGACAACCTCCATGTATCAGTCACACATTGCGATAACTGTTGGAATCATCAAGATCCTTGGAACTGAAAGGAAAATTTAGAACCCACAAGGAACAACTGCGAATAGTGTGTTAGGAAGTATCATTTGCGGTGGCATATGTCTTAAAAACGCGTGTTCAGGACGGTTGAGTAGGTCGCAATTGCCGCAGAGAGCTCATGCGGAGAGGGAAGGAGGGCTGTAAGGGGAGGAGGAGGCCCACGTTTCTCCAACGAGTATAAAAAAGTTAAGTTAGGTTCTTCATTTACAAAGCTAAAGGGACTTATTACATTCTAATGCCACAACAACGAAAAATTTTGTGGCTCACAATGCCTCTGCGTTGCATATACCACTTGTTAGATATTTCTGAAACATAAATAGTGCTACGACAACCTCCATGTATCAGTCACACATTGCGACAACTGTTGGAATCATCAAGACCCTTGGAACTGAAAGGAAAATTTAGAACCCACAAGGAACAACTGCGAATAGTGTGTTAGGAACTATCATTTGCGGTGGCATATGTCTTAAAAATGCGTGTTTTGGACTGTAGCGTAGGTCGCAAGTGCCGCAGAGAGCACATTCGGAGAGGGAAGGAGGGCTGTAAGGGGAGGAGGAGGCCCACAATTCTCCAACGAGTACAGAAATGTTAAGATAGGCACTATATTTACAAAGCTAAAGGGACTTACTACATTCTAATGCCAGAGTGACGAAAACTTTTGAGGCCCACAATGCCTCTGCGTTGCATATACCACTTGTTAAGTATTTCTGAAACATAAATAGTGCTACGACAACCTCCATGTACCAGTCACACATTGCGACAACTTTTGGAATCATCAAGATCCTTGGAACTGAAAGGAAAATTTGGAACCCACAAGAATCAACTGCGAATAATGTGTTAGGAAGCATCATTTGCAGTGGCATATGTCTTAAAAACGCGTGTTTAGGACGGTTGGGTAGGTCGCAATTGCCGCAGAGAGCTCATTCGGAGAGGGAAGGAGGGCTGTAAGCGGAGGAGGTGGCCCACATTTCTCCAACGAGTATAGAAATGTTAAGATAGGTACTATGATTACAAAGCTAAAGGGACTTATTACATTCTAATGCCACAGTGACGAAAAATATTGTAGCTCACAATACCTCAGCGTTGCATATACCACTTGTTAAATATTTCTGAAACATAAATAGTGCTACGACAACCTCCATGTGTCGGTCACACATTGCGACAACTGTTGGAATCATCAAGATCCTTGGAACTGAAATGAAATATTTAGAACCCACAAGGAACAACTCTGAATAATGTGTTAGGAAGTATCATTTGCAGTGTCATATGTCTTAAAAATGCATGTTTAGGACGGTAGCGTAGGTCGCAAGTGTCGCAGAGAGCTCATTCGGAGAGGGAAGGAGGGCTGTAAGGGGAGGAGGAGGAGGCCCACATTTCTCCGAGTATAGAAATGTTAAGATAGGATATTTATCTACAAAGCTAAAGGGACTTATTACATTCTAATGCCACAATGACGAAAAATTTTGTGGCTCACAATGCCTCTGCTTTGCATATGCCACTTGTTAAATATTTCTGAAACATAAATAGTGCTACGACAACCTCCATGTATCAGTCACACATTGCGACAACTGTTGGAATCATCAAGACCCTTGGAACTGAAAGGAAAATTTAGAACCCACAAGGAACAACTGCGAATAGTGTGTTAGGAACTATCATTTGCGGTGGCATATGTCTTAAAAATGCGTGTTTTGGACTGTAGCGTAGGTCGCAAGTGCCGCAGAGAGCACATTCGGAGAGGGAAGGAGGATTGTAAGCGGAGCAGGAGGCCCACATTTCTCCAACGAGTATAGAAATGTTAAGATAGGTACTATACTTACAAAGCTAAAGGGACTTATTACATTGTAATGCCACTGTGACGAAAAATTTTGCGGCTCACAATACCTCTGCGTTGCATATACCACTTGTTAAATATTTCTGAAACATAAATAGTGCTACGGCAACCTCCATGTACCAGTCACACATTGTGACAACTTTTGGAATCATCAAGATCCTTGGAACTGAAAGGAAAATTTAGAACCCACAAGGAACAACTGCGAATAATGTGTTAGGAAGTATCATTTGCAGTGGCATATGCAATTGCCGTAGAGAGCACATTCGGAGAGGGAAGGAGGGCTGTAAGCGGAGGAGGAGGCCCACATTTCTGAAACGAGTATAGAAATGTTAAGATAGGTACTATATTTACAAATCTAAAGGGACTTATTACATTCTAATGCCACAGTGACGAAAAATTCTGTGGCTCACAATGCCTCTGCGTTGCATATACCACTTGTTAAATAATTCTGAAACATAAATAGTGCTACGACAACCTCCATGTATCAGTCACACATTGCGACAACTTTTGGAATCATCAAGATCCTTGGAACTGAAAGGAAAATTTAGAACCCATAAGGAACAACTGCGAATAATGTGTTAGGAAGCATCATTTGCAGTGGCATATGTCTTAAAAACGCGTGTTTAGGACGGTTGCGTAGGTCGCAATTGCCACAGAAGGCTCATTCGGAGAGGGAAGGAGGGCTGTAAGGGGAGAAGGAGGCCCACATTCATCCAACGAGTATAGAAATGTAAAGATAGGTACTATATTTACAAAGCTAAAGGGCCTTATTGCATTCTAATGCCACAGCGACGAAGAATTTTGTGGCTCGCAATGCCTCTGCGTTGCATATACCACTTGTTAAATATTTCTGAAACCTAAATGGTGCTACGACAACCTCCATGTATCAGTCACACATTGCGACAACTGTTGGAATCATCAAGATCCTTGGAACTGAAAGGAAAATTTAGAACCCACAAGGAACAACTGCGAATAATGTGTTAGGAAGTATCATTTGCAGTGGCATATGTCTTAAAAACGCGTGTTTAGGACGGTTGGGTAGGTCGCAATTGCCGCAGAGAGCTCATTCGGACAGGGAAGGAGGGCTGTAAGGGGAGGAGGGGGCCCACATTTCTCCAACGAGTATAGAAATGTTAAGATAGGTTCTATATTTACAAAGCTAAAGGGACTTATTACATTCTAATGCCACAGTGACGAAAAATTTTGTGGCTCACAATACCTCTGCGTTGCATATACCACTTGTTAAATATTTCTGAAACATAAATAGTGCTACGACAACCTCCATGTATCAGTCACACATTGCGACAACTTTTGGAATCATCAAGATCCTTGGAACTGAAAGGAAAATTTAGAACCCACAAGGAACAACTGCGAATAATGTGTTAGGAAGTATCATTTGCAGTGGCATATGTCTTAAAAACGCGTGTTTAGGACGGTTGCGTAGGTCGCAATTGCCGCAGAGAGCTCATTCGGAGAGTGAATGAGGGCTGTAAGGGGAGGAGGAGGTCCACATTTGTCCAACGAGTGTAGAAATGTTAAGATAGGTTCTTTATTTACAAAGCTACAGGGACTTATTACATTCTAATGCCACAGTGACGAAAAATTTTGTGGCTCTCAATACCTCTGCGTTGCATATACCACTTGTTAAATATTTCTGAAACATAAATAGTGCTACGACAACCTTCATGTATCAGTCACACATTGCGACAACTTTTGGAATCATCAGGATCCTTGGAACTGAAAGGAAAATTTAGAACCCACAAGGAACAACTGCGAATAATGTGTTACGATGTATCATTTGCAGTGGCATATGTCTTAAAAACGCGTGTTTAGGACGGTTGCGTAGGTCGCAATTGCCGCAGAGAGCTCATTGGGAAAGTGAAGGAGGGCTGTAAGGGGTGGAGGAGGCCCACATTTCTCCAACGAGTATAGAAATGTTAAGATAGGTACTATATCTACAAAGCTAAAGGGACTTATTACATACTAAAGCCACAGTGACGAAATATTTTGTGGCTCATATACCTCTGCGTTGCATATACCACTTGTAAAAGATTTTATTAAACATAAATAGTGCTACGACAACCTCCACGTATCAGTCACACATTGCGACAACTTATGGAATCATCAAGATCCTTGGAACTGAAAGGAAAATTTAGAACCCACAAGGAACAACTGCGAATAATGTGTTAGGAAGTATCATTTGCAGTGGCATATGTCTTAAAAACGCGTGTTTAGGACGGTTGCGTAGGTCTCAATTGCCGCAGAGAGCTCATTCGGAGAGGGAAGGAGGGCTGTAAGGGGAAGAGGAGGCCCACATTCCTCCAACGAGTATAGAAATGTTAAGATAGGTACTATATTTACAAAGCTAAAGGGACTTATTACATTCTAATGTCACAGTGACGAAAAATTTTGTGGCTCACAATACCTCTGCGTTGCATATACCACTTGTTAAATAATTCTGAAACATAAATAGTGCTACGACAACCTCCATGTATCAGTCACACATTGCGACAACTTTTGGAATCATCAAGATCCTTGGAACTGAAAGGAAAATTTAGAACCCACAAGGAACAACTGCGAATAATGTGTTAGGAAGTATCATTTGCAGTGGCATATGTCTTAAAAACGCGTGTTTAAGACGGTTGCGTAGGTCGCAATTGCCGCAGAGAGCTCATTCGGAGAGTGAATGATGGCTGTAAGGGGAGGAGGAGGTCCACATTTCTCCAACGAGTATAGAAATGTGAAGATAGGTTCTTTATTTACAAAGCTAAAGGGACTTATTACATTCTAATGCCACAGTGACGAAAAATTTTGTATCTCTCAATACCTCTGCGTTGCATATACCACTTGTTAAATATTTCTGAAACATAAATAGTGCTACGACAACCTCCATGTATCAGTCACACATTGCGACAACTTTTGGAATCATCAACATTTTTGGAACTGAAAGGAAAATTTAGAACCCACATGGAACAACTGCAAAAAATGTGTTAGGAAGTATCATTTGCAGTGGCATATGTCTTAAAAAGGTGTGTTTCGGACGGTTGCGTAGGTCGCAATTGCCGCAGAGAGCTCATTCGGAGAGGCAAGGAGGGCTGTAAGGGGAGGAGGAGGCCCACATTTCTCCGACGAATATAGAAATGTTAAGATGGGTACTATATTTACAAGGGTAATGGGACTTATTACATTGTAATGCCACAGTGACGAAAAATTTTGTGGCTCACAATACCTCTGCGTTGCATATACCACTTGTTAAATATTTCTGAAACATAAATAGTGCTACGGCAACCTCCATGTACCAGTCACACATTGTGACAACTTTTGGAATCATCAAGATCCTTGGAACTGAAAGGAAAATTTAGAACCCACAAGGAACAACTGCGAATAATGTGGTAGGAAGTATCATTTGCAGTGGCATATGCAATTGCCGTAGAGAGCACATTCGGAGAGGGAAGGAGGGCTGTAAGCGGAGGAGGAGGCCCACATTTCTGAAACGAGTATAGAAATGTTAAGATAGGTACTATATTTACAAAGCTAAAGGGACTTATTACATTCTAATGCCACAGTGACGAGAAATTCTGTGGCTCACAATGCCTCTGCGTTGCATATACCACTTGTTAAATAATTCTGAAACATAAATAGTGCTACGACAACCTCCATGTATCAGTCACACATTGCGACAACTTTTGGAATCATCAAGATCCTTGGAACTGAAAGGAAAATTTAGAACCCATAAGGAACAACTGCGAATAATGTGTTAGGAAGCATCATTTGCAGTGGCATATGTCTTAAAAACGCGTGTTTAGGACGGTTGCGTAGGTCGCAACTGCCACAGAAGGCTCATTCGGAGAGGGAAGGAGGGCTGTAAGGGGAGAAGGAGGCCCACATTCATCCAACGAGTATAGAAATGTAAAGATAGGTACTATATTTACAAAGCTAAAGGGCCTTATTGCATTCTAATGCCACAGCGACGAAGAATTTTGTGGCTCGCAATGCCTCTGCGCTGCATATACCACTTGTTAAATATTTCTGAAACCTAAATGGTGCTACGACAACCTCCATGTATCAGTCACACATTGCGACAACTGTTGGCATCATCAAGATCCTTGGAACTGAAAGGAAAATTCAGAACCCACAAGGAACAACTGCGAATAATGTGTTAGGAGGTACCATTTGCAGTGGCATATGTCTTAAAAACGCGTGTTTAGGACGGTTGCGTGGGTCGCAATTGCCAAAGAGAGCTCATTGGGAAAGTGAAGGAGGGCTGTAAGGGGTGGAGGAGGCCCACATTTCTCCAACGAGTATAGAAATGTTAAGATAGGTACTATATCTACAAAGCTAAAGGGACTTATTACATACTAAAGCCACAGTGACGAAATATTTTGTGGCTCATATACCTCTGCGTTGCATATACCACTTGTTAAAGATTTCTTAAACATAAATAGTGCTACGACAACCTCCACGTATCAGTCACACATTGCGACAACTTGTGGAATCATCAAGATCCTTGGAACTGAAAGGAAAATTTAGAACCCACAAGGAACAACTGCGAATAATGTGTTAGGAAGTATCATTTGCAGTGGCATATGTCTTAAAAACGCGTGTTTAGGACGGTTGCGTAGGTCTCAATCGCCGCAGAGAGCTCATTCGGAGAGGGAAGGAGGGCTGTAAGGGGAAGAGGAGGCCCACATTCCTCCAACGAGTATAGAAATGTTAAGATAGGTACTATATTTACAAAGCTAAAGGGACTTATTACATTCTAATGTCACAGTGACGAAAAATTTTGTGGCTCACAATACCTCTGCGTTGCATATACCACTTGTTAAATAATTCTGAAACATAAATAGTGCTACGACAACCTCCATGTATCAGTCACACATTGCGACAACTTGTGGAATCATCAAGATCCTTGGAACTGAAAGGAAAATTTAGAACCCACAAGGAACAACTGCGAATAATGTGTTAGGAAGTATCATTTGCAGTGGCATATGTCTTAAAAACGCGTGTTTAAGACGGTTGCGTAGGTCGCAATTGCCGCAGAGAGCTCATTCGGAGAGTGAATGATGGCTGTAAGGGGAGGAGGAGGTCCACATTTCTCCAACGAGTATAGAAATGTGAAGATAGGTTCTTTATTTACAAAGCTAAAGGGACTTATTACATTCTAATGCCACAGTGACGAAAAATTTTGTATCTCTCAATACCTCTGCGTTGCATATACCACTTGTTAAATATTTCTGAAACATAAATAGTGCTACGACAACCTCCATGTATCAGTCACACATTGCGACAACTTTTGGAATCATCAACATTTTTGGAACTGAAAGGAAAATTTAGAACCCACATGGAACAACTGCAAAAAATGTGTTAGGAAGTATCATTTGCAGTGGCATATGTCTTAAAAAGGTGTGTTTCGGACGGTTGCGTAGGTCGCAATTGCCGCAGAGAGCTCATTCGGAGAGGCAAGGAGGGCTGTAAGGGGAGGAGGAGGCCCACATTTCTCCGACGAATATAGAAATGTTAAGATGGGTACTATATTTACAAGGGTAATGGGACTTATTACATTGTAATGCCACAGTGACGAAAAATTTTGTGGCTCACAATACCTCTGCGTTGCATATACCACTTGTTAAATAT